>NC_072377.2:133222500-133847500 GCF_028885625.2 Pongo pygmaeus | reverse complement strand
CTCGTACTGTAAGGGTGGTGTGTAAATCATTTATATCTTTAGTATAAATATTAAAAGACAAAACTTTAATAGCTACAATAATTTCTTGAGATATTCAATGTAAAAATATGGAGATTGAGACACTGAAATTTCAAAATGTTCAGAGAGGAGCAAAGTAAAAGTATAAAGTCTCTTTTTTGGTATTAAGTTTTTATCAGGTTAAAATAACCTGCTATAACTGTAAAAAATTTTTGTAAGCTTCATAGTAACCACAAAGTGAAAAATCTATTAGTAGATTCACAGAAAAAAAAGTAAGGAATCAAATAATAGCACTAGAGAAAATTACTTAACCACAAAAGAAGACAATAAGAGAAGAAATAGAAAACAAGAGCAAACTAAGCACAAAGTTCGTAGGAACAAGGAAATAATAAAGGTGAGAAAAGAAAAAAATAAACACTAGAAAGTTAATAGAATAAATCAATAAAACTAACAGTTTTTTGCAAAGATAAACCTTTAGCTAGACCAAAAGAAAAAGAAGACTCAAAGTCCAAAAATCCAGAAGAGGACATTAAAACTGATACAACAGGGGAAAAAATCATAAGAGACCATTATGAACAATTATATATCAACAAACTGAATAACCTAGAAGAAATGGGAAAATTCCTAGAGATGTGCAACCTACCAAGATTAAATTGCGAAGAAATAGAAAATCTGAACAGACTAATAATGAGTAAGGAGATTGAATCAATAATAACATGTCTTCCAACAAAGAAAAGAATGAGAACTGATGGTTTCACTGCTAAATTCTATTAAACATTTAAAGAAGAGCTAATACCAGTGCTGTTCAAATTGTTTCAAAAAATTGAAAAGGAGGAAATAATTCAAAACTGATTTTATGAGGCTAGCATTATACTGGTACCAAAGTCAGACAAGGACACTATGAAAAAAGAGAACTGATTAACATAGATGCAGACATCCTCAACAAAATATGAACAAACTGAATTCAACAGCACATTAAAAAGATCATTCATTATGATCAAGTGAGATTCATCCTAGAAATGCAAGAACAGTTCAACATATCCATATCTATAAATGTGATACATCACATCAACAAAATGAAGGACAAAAAATAATCCTTTCAATAGAGGCAAAAAAAGACTTGGACAAAATTGAATATACTTTCATGATAAGGAAAAACTCAACAAATTAAATATAGAAGGAATATACCTCAACACAATAAAGACCACGTGACAAACCCACAACTACCATACTTAATGTGAAAAAGTTAAAAGCTTTTCCTCTAAGATTCAAAACAAGTCACAGATGTTCAATCTTGCCACTTCTATTCAACATAGTCTTAGAAGTCTGAGCCACAGCAATTAGACAAGAGAAAGAAATAAAAGCACTCAAATAGAATAGGATGAGGTAAAATTGTCTGTTTGCAACAACGTGATATTATATATAGAAAAACCTAAAGATTTCACCAGAAAAACCTGTTAGAATAACAATTTCAGTGAAGTTTCAGGATACAAAATCAACATACAAAAGTAGGTAACATTTCTATACACCAATACTAACTATCTGAAAAAAGGAAACATTCCTACTTGTAAGAGCTACAAAAAATACTTAGAAGTAAATTTAAGCAAGAAGATAAAAGATATCTACACTGAAAACTATAAAACATTGATTAAAAAAATTGAAGATGACACAAATGAAAAGAAAGATATCCCATGTTCATGCATTGGGTGAATAAATATCACAAAAATATTCATGCTACCCAAAGCAATAAACAAATTCAAGTAATCACTATCAAAATACCAAAAATATTTTTCCAGAGAAACAAAACAGCAATCTTAAAATTCTGAAATACAAAAGACCCCATATAGACAAAATGACCTTGAACAAAGAGAATAAACCTAGAGATAATCTATTACAAACTTCTAGTAGCCAAATTGGCATAATACACATATGGAACAACAGAGTCACTTATTGTTCAGAGATAAATTGATGTATTTACAGCCAACTGAGTTTCAGTGAAAGTGCCAAGACACACAATGGGGAAAGGACAGTTAATAAATGTTGTTGGGAAAACTGGATACCTGCATGCAGAAGAATGAAACTGGACCCTTAACTAGATGACTTGAAACTGTAAAACTACTAAAGAAAACACAGGAAAAGCTCCACAATGTTGGTCTGGGCAGTGATTTTTTTTTTTTTTTTTTTAGATAGGACCTCAAAAGCAAAAATAGACAAATAGGACTGCAATAAACCAAAATGCTTCTGCACTTCAAAGGAAAGATACAACTCACAAATCGGAGAAAAAAATGTTTGCCAATTATACACTAGAAAAGAAGTTAATATCCAAAATATACAACTCACAGATTGAGGAAAAAACATTTGAAAAGTATTCATTGGATAAGAGGTTAATATCCAAAATATATAAGGAACTCATATCAGTAGCAAGAAAACAGATAACCCAATCAAAAGTGAGCAAAGGACCTGAAGAGCCATTCCCAAAAAGAGACATATATACAAATGGCCAACAGATACATGAAAACATGATCAATATCACGAATCACCAGGGAAATCCAAATTAAAACCACGATGAGATATCACCTCTTACTTGCTAAAATGGCTATTATAAAAAAGACGAAAGATAAGTGTTGGTGAACCCTTGCATAAGCTGTTGATGGGAATGTAAATTCATGTGGCCAATATGGAAAATAATATAAAGGTTCCTAAAAAAATTAACACAAGTATTTTATAATCCAGAAATCCCACTACTGGATATATATCCAAAAGCAATGAAATCATTACATTGAAGAGATGTCCACACTTCCCTATTCACTGCAGCATTATTTACAGTAGCCAAGATATGTAATCAAACTAAGTGTTCATCAATGGATGAATGGATAAAGAAAATGTCGTATATATACCTAATGAAATACTACTATCGTAAAAAGAAGGAAATTCTGCCATTTGCAGCAAAATGGATGAACTTGGAGAATATCATGTTAAGTGAAATAAGCCAGGCACAGAAAGACGAATACTGCATGATGTCACTCATATGTGGAATCTACAAAAGTTGGTCTTAAAGAAGTAGAGAGTATAACGGTGGTTATCAGGGGCTGTTGTGGTTGGGGAAGTAATGGTGAAAGGATACAAAATTTCAGTTAGGAGGAATAAGTGACTATAGTTAATATCAATATATCTTATTTGTGAAAATGCCAAAAGAGATGTTAGTTGTTCTCACCAGAAAAAAAATAACTTTATGAAGTAAGTCATATGTTAATTAGCTGTATTTAGTCATTTCACAATGGGGCCCTGTGGGCTGTGGGTTGGACAATCTTGATGTAATATATTTATCTAACCAGGTATCTAAATATGTATCTTAAGGATGACTGCCTCAATTTCCAGCCCCTCAATTCTGTTTCTGCTCAGCTCTGCTGTAATTACCTCCTTTAAATCTGCTCACAGGCTGATTCAGAGAAACAATTTTCTGAGAATTGGCTCAGAATTCATTAGGATTGAATAGATACTGAAAAAATATAAATAGTTAAAGTTGGATGTTACTTAATTTACTTCAGCATGAGTATTTTATGATTGCTTTATATAAGTAAAAGGCTTTTTTGTTTCCTTAGCAGAAAACAGCCTCTTGAAATATCTTTTCTTTCTCAATTTCTCCTCTCTCTGCCCCACCCCTTCCCATCGCCGTAAGACTTAAATCAGTCTATAATCTGTCCTTCAGCTCTATGTGCTATATGATAAATGTGCTAATAACCTTGAATTCTTTCCAGCCCTCTTTGGCTTCAGATCATAGGAACCTTTCTTAGGAAAGAAAATGGACTTTCAAAGATTAGAATTACCACGTAACAGATAGACGGGAGCCAAAGCCCACAAGCCTTGAGAAGAGATAAAAAATACAGATTTCTGTGATGTCTTCCACCTTCCAGTTTTACAAAGAGTTACTTCCCCTTCTCTGACAGTTACAGGTCAGCTGTTGCTCCTGGAAGCCGGCAGGTCTTCCTCCATCATACACAAGACAAATACATGCAAGGCAGTTTCTAACAGGCCAGCACTGTTTATAAGTTACCTCTAAATTGCTTCCCTGGCCCAGTTTTAAGCTCTGCATTCATACTTATCCCTCATTCTCTAAGTTTCTGACCTGAGATGATTTTTTCTGGTTTGTGGGTCTAGGTGTCAACTCTTGTAATATTTACTGTTCCCCAGATTGAAGCATTTATCATCCTAGACTATAATTTCTCTTGCCTACTTTGATAGCCCCAGGGTTTCCCTAAATCAGCCTAATACTTGAAAGAAAGGAGTTATAAACATGCTTTTATACATTACAGCAGAATAATTCCTGAATAAGACTCTACTCAATTACAGAAAAATTCAAACCTAACATCTTTTGCTGTCATACCATGTACTGTGTAGCAATACACGATATTTCTTGGTTAGACTGTGCTAAATGAAAGCTTGTGAAGAATATATTATTATGATAATTGCTCTAAAACACAATTTGAGAGACTAAATTTTGGGAAAAATTCCAACACCTTAAGCTTTCTACCCAATAAATAAGGAACTTAGACATAAACAGGAAATATTTCTTTATTTTTGGTTTCCTGTTTAAAACCTTTGACTCCTTTTCTCTTGTTGAATTCACTGTATCAGAGAATGAATGGTCGTTTCTGACACCCTTGATGAATTACAGAAAAATGCTTCCTAACTTCTAGAATTTCAGTCTCAACCCAGTGCATTCATGTGCCTTACTACTTACTTCACATTTTCTCTTATATGTCTCACAGGCATTTCAGGTTTGTTTTCCGAATCTGACCCCTAGACCTTTACCTATTCCCCAAACCTTTTTTTCTGTCTTTTTTATCCAGTTGTAACTATTGTCCCACTCACACAATCTGAAAATTGTTCTCTCTTTACCATTGCCCTCATAAAATTCTATCCCACTTCCAAAACGTATTTCAAAATCATCTACTTTTCCCAATCTCCACTCTAATTCAAATCACTGTCACTTACATCCTGGACTGTGCAATAGCCTCTTTTGCCATTTTTCCCCTTCTATGTACTCTTGCCTCCCTCCAATCCATTATCCACATAGCAAGGGCAATCTTAAAATTTAATGATCCTCTCTGCTGGAAACTCTTTAGTAACTCCCTGTTGCGTGTTGGATATGACCCACATCTTTAACATGGTCAGCAAAGCCTCACATAATCTGTCCCTTAACAACATTTCCATATTCATTTTATAATATGCTCCCAGGAGCTTGCCACAATCCAGCATGCTGGTTTTCTTACAGTTACTTTAAAGCACTCAAAACTTTCCTCTATTGTCCTTAGGCCATGCTGTTCCTCCTGCCTGGCACACGCTTCCTTCACTGTCTTTACCAGGCTAAATTAAAATACCACTTCCTGACACATGTACATTTACATTTTTTTAATTGTTTTGCCTGATAATTCTTGCTGGAAGATTTTCCCTGGCCAACAAAAACTAGTCAGCCCGTGTAAGAGGCAGGTCACAAGTCCTAAGGAATTAATGCTTCCTCTCCTCCCCATTTCAGGAACAGCCTCCAACCTATGACTGATGGGAGTGAGGGGCAACTACCTCAGCTCCCTCAGCTGGAACAAAGAGTATTGTACTTTATCTCTAAGTGCTCCTAGATGGACTGAGCCCCAGTTGCCCAAATGGTAACCTATTTAATGACATACCTTGAAAAGAGTTTCTTCTCTTCCCTTTTTTCATGTCTGCAATCTTTTATCAGTGCACCTTCCAAATAAGCTCCATGTATCTTCTTCTCTGTCTTGGATCAACTTCCAGAGGATTCAAGCATAAAGTACAGGGAATTTTGTTATGAAGGCAGAATCATTTATTTAACAAAGTCCTATATACCTAAAAGCATTACTAGGAACTCATTCTGCATGCTCACTATGTACGTTTTCATCCAAAAAGAATTGACAATTTAGAATTACGCAGTAGTGATGCCCATGTAATCTGCAATTATTCATGTATCTTTGTATGCAAATCCATATGTTTATGTGAGTTAAATATGTGACCATTTTAACTACATGTGTAAACATATATATGAGTTAACAGACTAATTATTGATGGATATACGTATCTGTACAAGTGTATGTTTGCATGAATTACCTATATGGCTACTTTATCTGTGATTATTTACATGTTTGGATTTTTAAAAAATATTATTTTGATTGTCTCATGCTAGGACAACAGGGTTTAAAAACCATACTAAATGCCCTTTAATAATATTCTACCTTGATAAATTAGATATAATATTGAACTATCGAGTACCAGGTAGCAATCAACTGTTTTGATTACTTATAATACCAAATTTGTCTTCCTAAGTAATGGAAAACAGTGGCTATAAATAAGAACAGAGGCAGCAGCAGAGGAACCACTTGAGTAGAAGATGCCAAAAGCTATCCCTATGAATGTTTGTGGCTGTTTGTATTCTCCATTGGCAGGCCAGGCTGGCCTTCAAAAATGCTCCTAGGTCAGCTTTCCTTATGGCAAGGGAAATCCATGTCTCTAAAGCTCATCTTCAGAGGTTTGTTGACCTTGGAGAACTTGGGTGTGGTCATTTGTAAATAAGCTAGTGATATAGACATAATTCATAGATCATCTTTTAATATAAAGTTAACAGGGATAGTCCATGGCACATTTCCACAAATGGTAAACAATAGGTAAGCTTTTTGAGAGGAGGGAGAATCAACCCAGATAAGGAGTTAAAACTTAAAGAAACAAATTAAATAAAAGTCTATCTTGTTATATTAAAAGGTAAAGTAAAATACTGCCTATTTCTCTTTTTTCTTTCTTTTTTGAGACGGAGTCCTGCTCTGTCGCCCAGACTGGAGTGCACTGGCGCGATCTCGGCTCACTGCAATTTCTGCCTCCTGGGTTCAAGCAATTCTCTTGCCTCAGCCTCCCAAGTAGCTAGGACTACAGGCACTACAGGCGTCCCACCATGCCCGGCTAATTTTTTTTTGTGTTTTTAGTAGAGACGGGGTTTCACCATGTTAGCCAGGATGGTCTCAATCTCCTGACCTCATGATCTGCCCGCCTCAGCCTCCCAAAGTGCTGGGATTACAGGCGTGAACCACCACACCCGGCCTACGGTCTATTTCTAATTAAATATCTACCATTAATGACTCACTACTTTACCTTTTAATCTAACAAGATAGACTTTTATTTAAATTGTTTCTTTAAATTTTAACTCCTTATGGGTTGATTCTCCCTCCTTTCAAAAAGCTTACCTATTGTCTCCTTACACTTAAGATTGAGTTTTAGGAAGCTTATTGTAGCAAGATGGTTGGGGAAGGAATTCTGGTACATATGCTATGCATTCTTGGTGACCTCCAGTCCTCTGTGCTGGTGCCTTGGTGATCTCCAGGACTACATGGTATGCGTGAATCCTGAGCTGAGATCTACCAATATGTGCCTCATCTAGCTGGTCTTTTGGACTGTCCTACCAGTACTCATAATGAAGATTATAATCCCTAAAATTTGTATCCACTGATGACCTCCTTATGGATCCAAATGTCAATTGCCTCATTGATTTTCTTAGCACTGTTATGTCCCAACACTAAACACATGGGAATTCCCAGGCCTGGCACACTATGCATAGGCTGTGAGGATCAGGGCTATATCTCACGCCCATGCTTATAGGCACTGCCATCTGTCATTATTCTTCCACGTCCATGCCATGCTGGACATGGTAGTGAAATGTAGCATCAGTTGGATGTTCTTAATGGCTTCCTCAACTTCTCCAGGTTTTCTTTCATAGTATTTGTCATCCGCCCCTCTAATTTTTTCTAGATCCTTTCTTGTATTATTCTCTAACTTGAACTTCCCATATGAAACATCCTGTTTATACTATGCTCTGATTTATTGTTAAATCCTATACTTATATTCCTTGAGGGGATTCTAAACTATAAATATATTTTAGTTTAGAAACTCCCTTTTTTCCTCAGCAAAGATTGGTTTTCAAGAATAATTTCTAGCTATGATTCAAAGATCATTTGGGAAATCAAAATTTTACCCTGGACTGTGTTTATTTTATTACAACAAAAACACAAATGCTCTTAAAGTAACAGATGTCTCTGACTAAGAGAAAGATCACATTCAAGAACAAAAAATAAAAAATAATATTACCATATTTCAAAAATAGTATTTGTATTATTTTAACAACAAATCATGCAAAGATTTACAACACTTCCATAGCCCTACCTAGATTTTGAAGGTTGCTCACTTTGGGATGAAGTAGTGTTTCTAAAAATGTTTTTGTTGTTCCAACTCTCCTTTTTCTTGTCAGTTGACAATAATTTATGAAATCCTACACTCACAAATTACAAATAAGACTGGGGCATTTCCTTAGGTCGTGGAGCACTTTAGTGGAAAAGCCAGAGATTTTCTTTTTTATTACTTAATGACTAAAAGCAACCCACCCCAAAATGAGAATCTACTAGGGAAATTTTATAAGAAAAAATAGCAACCAAGAGTTTTTCCTAATCTTTAGAAAGTAATGGTTTGTTACAAGATTGACTATAAGTTTTGGTGCATGATGGATTTAGAAGTGTGAAACAGTTATTGCAAAATTGAAAGAATTGGCTTTATTGTTAACAATATATTCAACTATTAAGAAACTTTAGAACATATTGCAGTAGCTATCTGGCTACCCACTAGAGAAAAAGGACAAGATATTAAAGGTTTGGAGGGCAAAAATAAAAACCTAAAATAATTTAGAGTTTTATTCAACACATACCTTTTTAAATAAACCTTTGGAATGTGATTACATAAAAAAAACTTACACAATTTCTTTACAACATATTCATTTCCTTTGCCAAACTCAGTTATTTTTCCTTTTCCTAGTTAACCTTGCTCCTCCAACAGACAAGAAATATGGAAACAAAACAAATATGATCTTCTAGATTAATCATAATTATGAAAAATGCTTTTGATATTGATTTCCATTTTATATCCATAAGACCTCAGATTTTGAATTTCACTTCAAACAAAGAAACTCAACAAGAATGGCTCTTTTCATTAAACAATGGAAGAGTATTATGTTCCTCATATTTCAAATAATAAAAAGCTAGTAGTTATGAATAGCAGATCAGAGTCCTTTTAATTGTGTTAAAGAAAATGCTTTACTTTCTGCTTACATCAAAACCATAAAATTACTTCATAAAATCCAAATGCATATACTCAACTATAGCAGCTACTACATTATATTGCCCCTGTGTAATTTAAGCCAAATATTTCTCAAATTATAGATTTTAATTTACCTTTTAAAATTAAATCTTACACCAAGAATATGCATCAAACATAAGATATTTAAGTAAATCCTGGTATTTGAATAAATTTAATTGGATTTTATTGATGGTATGGCCTGAGCTTGAGAAAGCACCTAATATTTCTATTTCTAATATATTCTCCTGATAATTTGTTTGAAGATGTATCTATAAAAGATACACTTATGTTACCTTAAATGGTTACGGGATAAGAGACTTAGTATGTTAGAGAAATAGAGGACTTCACTCTTAGGTTACTCTTTTTGGACAGAATGCAGGACAGTCAAACAGAAACTTTCTACATTTAGCATTTTTAAGATAATTTATAATGTAGGTAATCTTAGGTGGTCATGGAGATATTTAGGTAAATTGATTTCCATGGGCGTATGCAGAACTTTCAGGTAAAAAACAGAAATTAACATAAATTGTCCAACCATTCTAATGGTGCCTTTAGATCCATATTTAGGTAAAATACGTTTGTACAGCACCAAAGCAATCTTGTTAAACACTGTGAAATGGTACATCTTGTAACATCCTTTCTTTTCACATAAAACTGGGGCATACCAGGGGGCCTAAATGGGAAGACAAATGGAAAGAAAAAAATATAAATGCTTAAATGTTTAGGAGCACATCTTCTTAAATAACCACCACTTGTCTATTGAAGTCCCTAAGCAGTAAATGCATATAACTGATGATGTTTATGGTGGCCATGGCATGAGAGCATAAAACTGATGATGTTTATGGTGGCCATGGCACGAGAGCATAAAAACACAACAGCAGGGTCTGGGTGGTCGTGGGGGAGAGAGATATTATGGCAAGTTAAGCAAGAGAAACCTTAGATCAAACTGCCTCAGGGAGCTGAGGAGCCACATCATAAAACCAATCTGAGCCCATAATAAAATTGGAAAGTCTATCCTAAAACACTTAACATCTAAAACATATTTGAAAAACTGTTACTGAACCAAAACCAAAGCCCTTAAGCTAGAAGTAAGGTTCAAGCAATAGGATGCAAATAGCCTACAACTAGGGGCAGGGATAGATCAGGTAAACATTCTTGAACAGGTACTACATCGTTTAATGTATGACAGTAAGCAAAGATAATATTGCTCATTAGTTCACTCATTCAGCACGTATTTATTTGCTGAGTTCCTGCTGCATACCTGGTAAATTCTAGGCCTTGAGAATATATTGGCGATAAAAAAAAATTGTCCTCATGCAGATTAAACTTTAGTTGTGAGGACAGAAAATAAACAACAAAAAGGGCAGAACGTGCAGTGTGCTAGGTGGTGATAGGTGCTATGGAAGAAACAAAACAAGTTGAGGATAAGAAGTATTGTGTGAAAGGAGTAAGATGCAATTTTAAATGGCATAGTCAGTTTTCACTGACCTGAAAAAGGTAAGCAAGTCATGCACATTTCTTTGGAAGACAGGTCCAGACAGAAAGAATATTAGGAGTAAAATCCTGAGGCAAGAATATGTTTGGCTTGTTTCAAAAAGAACAAGAAGGCTAATATAATTGGAATGGCATAAAAGAGGTGGGAGATAAAATAGGGTTCAAGTGATACACAGTTTTGTAGACTTTTCTAAGAATGTTAACATATGCAAAAGAAGTTCTCCATATGTCTTTCGTTGTGAATGAGATGAGAGACTACTGGAAGATTTAATAGATAACTGAGATATTTTTTAGGGGACCACTCTGGTTGCTAGGCAAATAACAGATTATAGGGAGGCAAAAATAGAAATAGGGAATCTAGATAGGATGATATAGCAACAATCCAAGTAAGAGAAGATGACAGCAGGTGGTGATAAAGGAGGTGATGAGAAATTATCAGATACGAAAGCAGGGATTCCTGACTTTGGCACTACTGAAATTTTGGGGTGAATCCTTATTTTTGTTGTGGAAACTTCCTTGTGAATTGTAGAATATTTTTTTTTCATCTTTGTAAGTTATAATTTACTTTTAAATTATTGAGGTACATATTAGTTGTATATATTTATGGGGTATATAACATGTTTTGATATAGGCATACAAAGCATAATAATCATATCATGGGAAATGAGTATCCATTCCTTCAAGCATTTATCCTTTGTGTTACAAAAAGTCCAAGTATACTCTTTATTTTTAAATACACAATTAAATTACTGACTATAGTGACCCTCTCATGCTAGCAAATACTAAGTCTTATTCATTTTTTTCTATTTTTCTTTTGTACGCATTAACCATTCATACCCCTCTCCTCCACTCCCACTACCCTTCCCAGCCTCTGGTAACCATCCTTCTACTCTCTATCTCCATGAGTTCTATTGTTTTCATTTTTAGATCCCACAAATAAGTGAGAACATGGGATGTTTGTTGTTCTGTGTCTGGCTTATTTCACTTAGGATATTGACCTGCAGTTCCATCTATGTTGTTGCAAATGACTATTATTCTTTTTTTATGGCAGAACAGTACTCCATTGTATATATGTACTACGTTTTTAAAATCCATTCATATCTTGATAAACACTTAGTTTACTTCCAAATCTTGGCTATTGTGAATAGTGCTGCAATAAATATGGGAGTACAGATATCTTTTTGATACAACGATGTCCTTTCTTTTGGGAATATTGATCCAGCAGTGGGAGTGCTGGATCATATGGTAGCCCTGTTATTAATTTTTTGAGGAACCTCCTAATTGTTCTCCATAGTGGTTGTACTAATTTACATTCCCACGAACTGTGTGTGAGGGTTACCTTTTCTTCATATCCTACTCAGCATTTGTCATTGCCAATCTTTTGGATAAAATCCATTTTTACTGGGGTGACATGATATCTCATTGTAGTTTTGGTTTGCATTTCTCTGATGATCAGTGATGTTGAGCAGCTTTTCATGCCTGTTTGTCATTTTTTATCTTCTTTTGAGAAATGTCTATTCAAATCTTTTGCCCATTTTAAAATCAGATTATTAGATTTTTTTCCTATAGAGTTGTTTGAGCTCCTTATATATTCTGGTTATTAATTCCCTGTCAGGTGAGTAGTTTGCATATACTTTCTCCCATTCTTTAGGTTATTTCATTCCTTTGTTCATGATTTCCTTTGCTGTGAGGAAGCTTTTTAACTTGATGTGATCCCGTTTATCCATCTTTGTATTGGTTGCCTGTGCCTGTGGGGTATTGCTCAAAAAGTCTTTGCCCACTACAATGAGCTGGCAAGTTTCTCTAATGATTTCTTGTAGTTTCATTGATTGAAGTCTTTGATTTAATTATTTTTATTTGATTTTTGTATATGGTGAGAGATAGCAGTTTAGTATCATTCTTCTGCATATGGATATCCATTTTTCCCAGCAACATTTATTGAAGAGATTATCTTTTCCCTTTATGTTCTTAGCATTTTTGTTGAAAATGAGTTCACTGTAGGTATGTGGATTCATTTCTGGGTTCTCTATTCTGTTCCATTGGTTTATATGCCTGTTTTTACGCAAGGACCATGCTGTTTTGGTGACTACAGCTCTATAGTATAATTTGAAGCCAGGTAATGTGATTCCTCCAGTTTTGTTCTTTTTGCTCACAATAGCTGTGGCTATTCTGGGTCTTTTGTGGTTCCATGTAAATTTTAGAATGCTCTTTTCTATTTCTATAAAGAATGTGTTTGGTATTTTGATAGAGATTGCATTAAATCTGTAGGTTGTTTTGGGGTAGTACGGACATTTTAACAATATTGATTCTTCCAATCCGTAAACATTGAATGTCTTTCCACTTTTTGGTGTCCTCTCCAATTTCTTTCATAAGTGGTTTACAGTCTTCATTATAGAAATCCTTCTTTGGTCAAATTAATTCGTAGGTATTTAATTTTATTTGTGGTTATTGTAAATGGGGTTACTTTTTATCTTCTTTTCAGATTGTTCACTGTTGTCATATAGAAATGCTACTGATTTTTGTGTGTTGATTTTGTACCTTGCAACTTTGCTGAATTTGCGTATCAGTTCTAATAGTTTTTGTGTGTTTGTGTGGAGTCTAGGTTTTTCCAAATATAAGATCATATCATCTTCAAATAAGGATAATTTGACTTCTTCCTTTCCAATTTGGATGCCCTTTATTTCTTTCTCGCACGTCATTGCTCTAGCAACTATTTCCAGTACTATGCTGAATAATAGTGGTGAAAGTGGACATCCTTGTCACGTTCTAGATTGTACAGGAAAGGCTTTCAGTTTTTCTCCATTCAGTATATTAGCTGTGAGTCTGTTGTATAAGGCTTTATGTTGAGGTATATTTCTTCTATAACCAGTTTTTGAGGGTTTTAACATGAAGGGATGTTGAATGTTATCAAATGCTTTTCCAGCATCAGATGAAATGATTTTATGGTTTTTGTCCTCATTCTGTTGATAGGATATATCACATTGATTGATTTGCATATATTTAACCATCCTTGCATCTCTAATAAATCCCACTTGGTCATGATAAATGATGTCTCTAATGCGTTGAATACAGTTTGCTAGTATTTTGCTGAAGATTTTTACATCAATATTCATCAGAGTTATTGACCAGTAGTTTTATTTTTTTAATGCATCTTTGTCTGATTTTGAAATAAGGGTAGTACTATCTTATAGAATGAGTTGGGAAGTATTCCCTCCTCCTCTGTTTTTCAGAATGGATTGAGTGGGATCGGTATTAGTTGTTCCTTAAATGTTTGGTAGAATTCAGCAGAGAAGCCATCAGATCCCAGGCTTTTCTTTACTGGGAGACTTTTTATTGTGGCTTTGTTCTCATTACTTTTTATTGGTCTGTTCGGGTTTTGCATTTCTTCATGGTTCATTCCTGGTAGGTTTTATGTGTCTAGGAAATTGTCCATTTCTTCTAGATTTTCCAACTTATTGGCATATAGTTGCTTATAGTAGCCACTAATGATCCTTTGAATTTCTGCGATGTCAGTCATAACATTTCCTTTTTCATCTCTGATGTTGTCTCATCTTTCTTTTTTTGCATAATTAGTCCAGTTAAAGATTTGTCAATTTTATTCAACTTTCAAAAACTAACTTTTATCTTTTTTATTGTTTCATTTCAATTTTATTAATTTCAGGTATAATCTTTAAATGTCTTCTGATTATTTGGTTTTTGTTTGCTCTTTTCTAGTTTTTTAAAATGCGTCATTTGAAGCTTTTCTTCCTTTTTGATGTAGGCATTTAAATAGTGACAGACTTCCCTCACAGTACTGCTTTTGCAGTATCCTGTAGGTTTTGATATGTTGTGTTTTAATTATCATTTGTCTCTAGAAAAATTTCAATTTCCTTCTGAATTTCTTCATTGACCTACTGCTCATTCAGGATCATACTGATTGATTTCCATGTGTTCGCATAGTTTCTAAAATTTCTTGTTATTGATTCCCAGTTTATAACATTGTAGTCAAAGAAGATGCTTGATATTACTTCAAGTTTTTGAATGTTTTATTACTTATTTTGTGACTTAACTTATGGTCTATCCTTGAGAATGATCCATGTGCTGAGGAAAAGAATGTGTATTCTGCAGCTCTCGGATGAAACATTTTGTAAATAATCTATTAGGTTCATTTGGTTTATAGTGCAGATTAAGGTTGATGTCTCTTTATTTTCTATATGGAAGATCTGTTTAATGCTGGAAGTGAGGTGTTGAAGTCTTCAACTATTATCATATTCAGGTCTATCTCACTCTTTAGCTCTGATAATATTTGCTTTATGTATCTTGGTGCTCCAGTGTTGGGTGCATATATATTTAAAATTGTTATATTCTCTTCCTGAATTGAGCTCTTTATCATTATATAGTGATCTTGTTTCTTCTTATAGTTTTTATCTTGAACTCTATTTTGTCTGACATAAATATAGCTACTCCTGCTCTTTTTTAGTTTCCATTAGCATGGAATATCTTTTTCCATCCCGTTATTTTCAGTCTGTGTGTCTTTATAGGTGAAGTCTGTTTCTTTTAGGCAACAGATGATTGGATTTTGTTTATTTAAACCTTTATTTTAGATATGGGAGCACATGTAAAGTTTTGTTATATAGGTGAATTTGTGTTGTGGGGGATTGTTGTACTGATTATTTTATCACCCTGGTATTAAGCCTGATACCCAATAGTTACTTTTTCTGCTCCTCTCTCTCCTCCTACCCTCCATCCTGAAGTACACCCTAGTGTTTGTTGTTCCCTTCTTTCTGTTCATGAGTTCTCATCATTTAGCTTCCACTTAATGTGAGAACGTATAGTATTTGGTTTCCTGTTCCTGTGTTAGTTTGCTAAGGATAATACCCTCCAGCTTCATCCATGTTTTCACAAAACATGAGATTTTTCTTTAGCCAATCTATATCTTTCTTTTGAAGAGTTTAGTCCATTTATAATAAATGTTATTGTTGATAAGGACTTCTGCCATTTTGCTATTTTTTTTCCTGAATGTTTTGTGGTCTTCCTTCCTTCTTCCTATCTTCCATTTAGTCAGGGTGATTTGTTCTGGTGATGATTTAATTTCTTGTTTTTATTTTTTGTGTATCAATTGTATTTTTCTCTTTTTTTGGCTTGAGAGTACTATGAGGCTTTCAAATACTATGTTACAACCCATTATTTTAAGCTGATAACAATTTAACACTGTTTATTATACAAAGAAAACTAATAAAGACTCTTCTACCCCTTAATTTCTTCCCTCTGCTTTTTAACTTTTTTGTTTCTATTTATATCTTACTATACTGTCTTCAAAATTTGTTGTAGATATTTTTGATGGATTCATTATTTAGCCTTTCTACTTTAGATAGGAGTAGTTTACACATAAAATTACAGTATTACAACATTCTGTTTTTCGGTGTACTTACTATTACTAGTGAGTTTTGTACCCTCAAATGATTTCTTCTTGCTCATTAACATTCTTTCCTTTCTGATGAGGTACTCCATTTAGCATTTCTTATAGGACATGCCTGGTGTTGATGAAATCCCTCAGCTTTTGTTTGCCTGGGAAAGTCTTTATTTCTTCTTCGTGTTTGAAGATATTTTCACCGTCTATACTACTCTAGGATAAAAGATTTTTCCTTCAGCACTTTAAATATGTCACGCCATTCTCTCCGACCTGGAAGGATTTCACTGAAAAGTCTGCTGCCAGACATATTGGAGCGCCATTTTATGTTATTTGTTTCTTTTATATTGCTGCATTTACAGTCTTTGTCCTTTACTTTTGAGAATTTGATTAATAAATGCCTTGAGTAGACTTTTTGGGTTAAATCTGCTTGGTAGATCTATAACCTTCTTGCATTTGAATGTTGATATCTTTCTCTAGATTTAAAAAATTCTCTGTTATTATTCCTTTAAATAAACTTTCTACCTCTATCTCTTTCTCTGCTTTCTCTTTAAGGCCAGTAACTCTTACATTTGCCCTTTTGAGGCTATTTTCTAGCTCCTGTAGCTGTGCTTCATTGCTCCTTATTTTTTTTTTCTCCTCTTTGTATTATCAAGTAGCCTATCTTCAACCTCCCTAATTCTTCTGCTTGATCAAGAGACTCTGATGCATTCTTCAGTATACAAACTGTTTTTTGCAGCTCCAGAATTTTGCTTTTTAATTATTTCAATCTCTTTGCTTAATTCATGTGATAGAATTTTGAATTTATTCTCTGTGTTATCTTGAATTCCTTTGAGTCTCTTCAGAACAGCTATTTTGACTTTTCTATCGGAAAGAGCATGTATCTGTTCTCCAGTATTGGTCCTTGGGCCTTATATAGTTCATTTGGTGAGGTAATATTTTCTTGGATTGTCTTGATACTTGCAGATGTTTGTGTCTGGGTATTGAAGAGTTAGGTATTTATTGTAGTCTTCATAGTCTGGGTCTGTTTCTACCCATTCTTCTTGGGAAGACTTTCCAGATACTCAGAAAAAATTGAGTGTTGTGATCTAAGCCTTAACTGCTTTAGGTCTTGGACAATATCTGGGAGAATTCTCTGGATTATAGGGCAGAGACTCTTGTTCTCTTCCCTTACTTTCTCCCAAACAGATTCTGTCTCTCTGTTCTGAGCCACACGGAGCCAGAGGTAGAGTCACACAAAGCTCCCTAAGTCCACCATCACTAGGACTATGCTGAGTCAGACTTAAAGCCAGTACAACACTTGATCTCACCCAATGCCTGTAGTAACTGCTCCTTGGCTACTGCCTATGTTTGTTCAAGGCCCTAGGGCTCTACTATCAGCAAGTGGCAAAGCTAGCCCAGCCTGTTTCTTTCTCTTTGGGGGAGCAAGTTTCCCCAGACCCCAGGTAGGACCAGAGGTGCTATCAGGGAGCCAGGGACTAGAATCAAAAACCTTAGAAGTCTTGCTGGTATTCTATTGTACCGCAGCTGAACTGGCACTCAAACCACAAGATGCAGTCTCTCCCACTGTTCCCTCCCCTTTCCAAATGCAGAGGAGCCTTGCTCCATGGCCACCACCAGCAAAGGCCCATGGGAAATACTGCCAGACTACCAGCAATGTTTCCTTAAGGCCTAAGAACTCTTCACTCAGCTTATGATGAATGCTGCCTGGCCTGGGACTCACCCTTCAGGGCAGCAGGCTCCCTTCTGGCCCAGGGCAGGTTCAGAAATGTCATCCAAGAGGCAAGGCCTGGAATCAGGGACCCCAAGAGTTTGCTTGGTGCTCTACCACTCTGTGACTGAGCTGGTACCTACGGTGCAAGATAAAATCCCTTTTACCTTTCCCTGTGCTTTTCTCAAGCAGAAGGAGTCTCTCTCACTATAGCCATCAAATCTGAGAATGTGCTGAATTTCACCTGAAATCAGCAAGTCTGTCTCACCCAAGGCCCTCAACATACTACTTGCGTATTGCTGCTGGTTCTTCAAGGCCCAAACGCTCTTCAGTTAGCAGGTGATAAATCCTGTCAGAACTGCCTCCTTCCCTTCAAGAAAATAAGTTCCCTTCTGGCCCAGGGTGTGTCTAGAAATGTCTTCCAGGGACTAGAGCCCAGAAAGGAGGCCTCACCACTCTGATACCCTATCCTGCTGGTATTCAAGATGCAAGACCAAGTCTTCCCCACCCTTCCCTCTCCTCTCCTCAAGCAGAAGGAAGGGGACTGTTTTAGAGCCATGAGGTGTGTCGCCTTGGATTATGGGAGGGGTGATGTCAGCACACCCTTAGCCACCCCAGCTTGTTTCTCAGTAGGTTGTACGCCCCCTTCACATGGTGCACTGGCCCTAAGTTCAGTTCAGCACTAGGACTTGCCTTGCAATTGCTATACTTGTGGTCTACCTTGCCTTTCAAGTTTACTTAGGGCTGCAGAGTACTTTCACCTGCTATGGTGAGGCTTTTGTGGGAAGTTAAGTTCTGACCACTGAGATCCGTGATTTCCCTCTGGCTAGGGGTTGTTTGAATGCTCCCTCAGTGGCAAGGCACCCCCTGAATTTGGTCTGGGTTTTCTTTCTGCTTTAACAGCGCAGTCCTGGGTTCAGTGCCTCACACTTGTGGAGCTCTCCCTCTCCCCATTGCAAGGAAACACACTCTGCACCATGATGCCCCTGCCAGGGGATGGGAGAGGGATGGTGTCAGTGATTTAAGGCTTCTTTCCTACTTAAGTGCCTCTTTCAGGAATATAAAGTTAAAACCAGGTACTATGAATACTAACCTGATTTTTGTGGTTCTTATGAAGGTGCTTTTTTTTGTGTAGACAGTTAAATTGGTGTCTTTGTGTGGGAGACAATTGGTGGAGCCTTCTTTTCTGCCGTCTTTCTCTGCCCCAACTCCCTGTAGGATATTTAGTAGCATTCCTGGTCCATACTAATTAGATGAAAGTAGCAACTGCTTTCACCCTCATTTGTTGCAATTAAAAATATCTCCAAACATTGCGAAATGTCCTCCTAGAGGAAAAATCAACACTGGCTTCGAATGACTATTGTAGATGTATTTCATAGGCAAAGCCAAAAAAAAAAAAAAAAAAAAAGACTGGAAAGAGATGTGTCCAGTATGATGCAGTATGATGCATTAATTGGAAGACAGTTAAACTTTTGTCACTATCAGACAAAGCAAATAATCCAGGGTGTGTTGGTGAGCATTGTTCAATGAGGTAACCCAGGAAACAGCTTTTGGGGGTGGAAGCATTGCCATACCAAATATATCTGATTTATTAGGTAGCTCACAAGAACTGAAACAAATTTTTAACTTGTAGAAAGGCCAAAGAACATATGAAGCTTAAACAACATCAATTTTAAGAACACAAAGCTCAAATTGCATGCTTCACTTTCATTCCTCTGTCAATGGAGAAAACCTAGCCATATGACTACATGAAGTGACAAGAGTTTTACAAGTTATTCAAGCTGGAAATGCATGTAGGCAGTCAAAATATGGGTAAAGAAAAGTCTATAACTAAATAAAAGTTTTGATAATGAGGGATAATTTGCTGTTTCTTCCAATAATGTCTTAAAATTTTTGTCTGATCAACTAAAAGAATCCTGTTTCCTTCCTAGGAAAACCTACTCGTAGGATATGTTTATCAAAGGTAGTAATGGTGCAGGGAAAGGCCAGGAGTTCAGTTTTTGAACGTATTAAGATGCTTGTTTGACATCTAAATGGGGAGTGTTTTGAAAGAATGACCCAAATAATTTAGGAGAGAGTTTTAAATTTCAGAATATGAGCTTGTGAAATGGATAAGCTCACCAAAGGGCTGTGTGTGTGTGTGTGTATGACTAAAGGATTCTAATAAGTCTTAGGATCCTCTGATGCTTCTAATTCAGGAAGATGAGAAATAATTAACCCATGAAACTGAGAAGTAGCAGCAAGTAGAATGGAAATTATGGTAGTGTCCCAGAAGCTTAGTGAAAATAAAATGATCAATTATGTTAAACCCTGTTAAGTCAGTATGAAGAACTAACCATCATGATCTTAGAGCAATTTTGGTGGTATGGTGATTTTGAAAAGGAAGTAAGAGAAAATATGAGAAGAGAACTGGAAACAACTGTCATGGTTACTTATCCAAGGAGTTATACTGCAATCAGAGCAGAGAAATGGAACAGATGTCTCAGGGTGGGGGTGGGGGCAGTAAAGAGGTTTTATAATCCAATAAATGCTATAAAATGTTTGAATATTCATATGAAATATCCAAAAAAAAGGAAAATTTATAACTTTTGCTATTTTTCCCAGTACCTCAAAACTGAACTAGCTTGAGTTCTGCTATAAACATCATTTTATTCATTCTTTTTATTTAAAAAGTTATGTTATAGAAAATTTGTATTTTCATTTAGAAAATGAAATACATAAAACTTTTCTATTTTGAATTCTATATAACATTATTTGAAATAGTAAGATTGACATTCCATCAATATATGCTAGCATGCCCATCAACCACTAAACATTTTCCCCTAATCTGATAATCTTTGTATCTAGCTATACGCTGCTTGCAACAGACAAAATCATAAAAACACAGAAAGGATGAATGTCAGAAAAAGAGATAACAAACTATGAAGTCATAAAAAAGGATGCGTTCATGTCCTTTGCAGGGACATGGATGAAGCTGGAAACCATCATTCTCAGCAAAATATCACAAGGACAGAAAACCAAACACCTCACGGGAGTTGAACAGTGACAGCACGTGGACACAGGGCAGGGAACATCACACACCAGGGCCTGTTGGTGGGTAGGGGACTGGGGGAGGGGTAGCATTAGGAGAAATACCTAATGTAAGTGATGAGTTGATGGGTGTAGCAAACCAACATGGCACATGTATACATATGTAACAAACTTGCACATTGTGCACATGTACCCTATAACTTAAAGTATAATAAAAAAAAGGTAACAAGCAAATATTAACAAAATAAAGACTGGCATAACTATATTAATATAAAAACTAAGACAAAATCCATATTGACAGATTTAAAAAGGTTAATAAATAATGAAAACAATTCAAAATGTTAGCCTCAAAAATAAATAGCAAAAATTGACTAAAATACAAGGAAACAGACAAACGCATCATAAAAATTGTAATAAAATACCTCAGCAATTCATAGAATATGTGCACACACACAAATAAACTTCATCTAATGGCTATAAATGGAACACTACACCTAATAAATGAGGAGAACATATTTTTTAAAGCACAAATGGAACATTTGTTAAGTATTGACCACATACTATACCTGCAAATTTTAAGTGTTAAAATCTGACCACAATTAAGTTAGATAGCAATATTAAAAATTGTTAAAATATTCCATTTTTTGAGAAATTTAAAAATATAGTTCTAAATAATATGTGGGTCAAAGAAGATAAACCAAACCAGTGACCTTTTTTGATTAAATGATGCCTATTAGTATGCTGTTTATTAAGTCTTTTTTAAACTTTTTTTTTTTTTTCGAGACAGAGTCTTACTCTGTCACCCAGGCTGGAGTGCGCTGGCACAATCTTGGCTCACTACAACCTCCACAGCCCAGGCTCAAGTGATCCTCCTGCCTCAGTCACCTGAGTAGCTGGGATTACAGGCACGCGCCACCACACCCAGGTAATTTTTGTATTTTTAGTAGATACAGGGTTTCATCATGTTGGCCAGGCTGATCTCTAACTCCTGACCTCAAGTGATCAAAACAGTTTTGAAAAATAAGAACAAATTGAGGCCAAGTACAGTGGCTAATGCCTGTAATCCCAGCACTTCGGGATGCTGAGGTGGGCAGATCGCTTGAGGTCAGGAGTTCAAGACCAGCCTGGCTAACATGGTGTGGTGGCTCACACTTGGCCATTTTTTAACATCATCTTAGAAAAGACTAATATATATAAAACAAATCTGTGGCATGAATAAGAAAAAAGACAAAAATCAACATTAGATATAAAAAATATACTAAAGACATATTTTTAAAATAAAATAATAAACATAAGTAATTAATGTTAAAAGCAAAGGCTTTACCAATAAATTTGAAAGCTTGTTATATTTTAGAATAATGCAATTTATTTCAACAGGCTCAAAAAGATATAGTAAAAAAGAATATCCCGTATCTATTTAGGAAATCAATAAAAAATCCATAGGAGTCTCTCTCTCCTCCAAATGAAAATCTGGACCCATATCATTTTAGTGGTGAGTTCTTATATCCATTCAAAAAATTAATCCCAAAACAATATAAGTAAGTTCTTCTATAGAGCAGGCAATTAAGGAACAAAAAATCAATGAGGCTACTACTACTATAACTTTGATACCCAAAACAAGTGAGGTAATAAGGGAGTATAAAATTATTATCCCATCTAGTTTTAAAAACACAGATGGAAATAGCTCACTCATCTGTGCATGCAACATTTGCTAAAACTCATCTGCAGAACCATGTTTGGCTGATGCTATCTTGGAAATGCTTTCCATTACCAAGCCAAGGTTTTCAAGAGGATTTGGTCTGAGTTTTCTTGTGCCAATTTTTGCATTTCATATATTCCCCCAAATGTTTCTTTCCACCTATCATTACAATTATTACTATATGATTGTTTGTTAATACTATTTTTAAAATAACTTACAACTTCTGCTACTTTATAGCAATTCATTTTATATTTTCTTTTATTTTTCTGTTTATTTCTCAATCTCAAAACAATTGTCTTTTATTAATGTTTTCAAAAGTACCAAATTTATGTTGTAAAATAAGACAAAGTGTCTATTTTTCAAACGCTTTATTCAGTATTTTTGTTTTTACTAAACAAGATTGGCTGAAATGATTAATAAGACACATAAGACTCTAGCATACACTTTACAAAGTAAAGTGACATAAATACCATAAAAACAGACTACAAAATGAAAACTATTATAAGGGTGCTATTATTTATTCTCCAAAAAATAGCAATCATGAAACTTCATGCACTTAACATTATAGATTTGAAATATATACAGCTAAAACTGACAGGGACTACTAGAAAAATAATAATTATAAACAAAAATATATAAATCTAAGAAATAAGCAGATCAAATAGACCTCAACTGAGCAAGAATAAAGAAAGAAGATTTAAATAACCTTCTTAAGATTTATCTGATAGATAGGCCTGTACCCAATAGAGAATATATTCTCATTTAAATGTACATTGGACATTAATAAAAATTGACTACAATGTAAATATAAAATTCCAAAATCTTGATACATATAAGTGACATTTATGTAACAAAATCAAATAACATTTGTAATCTACAGAAAGATAGGATCTCTCATGTAAATGTAGGTCAGGGTATTGTTAGCTGATCTAGGTTAGCCTCTTTGAGGGTAACTAAAAAAATTACTTGGTTTTGCTCCATGTATTTCATTCACCAGGGAGCTAACTCAGGCATGTTCTCATGATAATAGCAGAATGTGAGAGAGTCAGAAGAAAACATGCAATGCCACTTGAGGCTAGGCTGGGAACTGATACACTGTTCATTTCTATCTTATTTTATTGGCCAAACCAACGTATAAAGGTCAAACCAAGATTTAAGGGATAGGGAACTAGACTGCACACCTCTTTATTGAGAGGAGTTAGTTAGGAAGTCATATGGCAAAGAATGCATACAGGGAAGGGTAAAGAATTGAAATGATTAATACAATCATTCTTCCATATGAAGACTAGGAAAGACAGGCAATGTGGGTCTTAGCAACTAGTAGGTCCATGCAATGCTTGTAGAAATAATATGAGAAAGATTATCCATATATAACTTCCCCAAAACAAATATTACACAATACGATGGAAGATTATGGGAAACACTTTCTTCTCTGGACAAATAACGCAAAGATTTTTGTAAAGCTAAACAAATGAAAAATCCAGAATTTGTCACAAATTACAGAATACTATCTTGATAAAGCATTAACACATAGGTATTAATATGATTTCTTGTTACTCTACTAATAAATATTTCTCTTTTCCTTTATGCTTTCCACTTACTTTTCTCTCAAAGAACAGTGAAGGACCTTTAAACACACCATGATATTTTGGTTTTTTCAGCAAAAAAGTTATTTAAACTGCTTCAGAGTATTCCATGAAGAGTAACAGGTTTTCATTGTTGACATATCTATGACTTTATTAATAATAATGTTGTCCCTTCTAGGGGAAATATCTATCTTTAGCTTGGTTTCTTAATCATTTAATTAAAATCTCTACAGCAAAAGCTTTGTGCATGGTATGGTAAGAATAGGGGAAGTACTGAATGTGCTCACTGAGTGCTGCGAATCAATAAAGCATTTTAATAATGGGTGATGAATATAATAGTATCACATAATGGTTTCACTATATTTATTTCATGACACTGCCACCTATGTATTCTTGATTATTCTTTATTTATGCCATGCCTCAGTTCAAAAAGGATTTGAAGTCTTGAATAATCTCTATTTATTAAAGTATTTGACAACATTAAGAGCCCATTGTTTTATTATTAACTACTGATATTTAACACTAGAAAGAAAGGAAAAAAGAATTGTCATTCATCCCTGTGCTATATCATAATATAAATAAAAGAGTGCAAAGTGAGGTTGTGAAAAAAGTCCTAACGTAATATGAAAGAGTGTTTTTGATTAAAATTGGGACTCTCTATACAGGAGAATTGTTAAATTCATGCCCTCTGAAATACCAAATTAAATGAATTATACTCTAGTTACATGTAAAAAATACTTTGCTTTTAGAAGAAAAATTTTAACACCCTGCATAAAAGATTAATAGATATAGCCAAATGCATCTGGCAATGTGAGTATAGTACCTGTTCCATGTGCCAGCTGGATTTGTAATTACATCTTTGGAGAGTTTGAAGACCTGAATGGCTGCACTGGATATAGTATATATGATTTCCTGACAGCTAGTGCTACTTATCAAACATTAACTCTCCTTTAAGTAGAGATACTATTTTATATATACTATACTTAACAAACATATATTATATATTAAAGAAGATAAATATCCTTCTATTAAATTAATTCTCATCATATAAATATAATTAAGGGGGTCTTCAAGATGTCTGACTAGAGGCATCCAGTACTTGCCTCTTCCACAAAGAGCAACCAAAATAGCAAGTCAATAATCACATCTTAAAATAGCCTGAGAGAAAACACTGGAATTCAACAAAGAAATGACACAAAACACCTGAGGCATGAATGGAACGGGAAGCAGTGCAACCAACTTGGCCAGGATTGGCTGGCAGCCAGCAAGGCTCCCCAGTGTAGGGGAAGTAGAGATACTAGCAGTCTACATTCCCACCATGGACTTCTGTGATCCTAGCCACAGAAGAGGCCCTGTACCCAAATACAGGCCCCGAGATAAGTAGTATAGCAAGCTTCCTGTTGTCTATACAACAGGTGTTCCTTCAAATAGGAATTCACACTGAGTCCAACACACCTCCTGAGACCCAAACAGCTGCAGTATGTTGCCATTTTGAGAGCCCAGACATCATTCAGCCCTGGGGCCCAATGATCCCTGCATCTGCACATCCCTGGAAACCTCCACTAACATCCTTCCATGTCCATCCAGAAGGCTGTAGTGGCATGATGACAGCTGGACCCAGCAGTGCAGCAGGATTCCCCAGTGCCATAACCCTCACAGTGTCCTATACCCTAGGGAATGGTCTGTGCAGTGCCTCAGGGAGGCTGTCCTCAGGACAAAGGGAGCCAAAGTGCATACTCCCCAGAGCCTGAAAGCTGCCTGCCTGGGTCCACTGCCAATAAAAGCAACACCCACGTCCCCAGCAGCAGGGCTACAGAACATTTGTGTGTGTCACAAAGATAGTCCCTCCCTGCGCACTGCTGCTGCTACCTGAGTATGCTGCCCAGGGTCTTAGGGAATGCCGCACCAACCACAGCCTGTACCCATGTACACCAGTAGGGAGTCTAAGAACAGGCTTACCTGGCCTGGCACCACCTTCCAGTGCCTAAGCATGACACTCTGGGACTTGGGCTTCACCCTGTCCTGTATGCCATTCTGGGCATGCATGCACACCAACAGGAGGCCTAACAACAGGCCAAGAACACCTGCCACTGGTGGCAAAGCACACCATCTGGGAGACTGAGGATTTCCCTGCCACATCCAGGGCTGGCTAACCTAGCCTCCTACTGTTGCTGCCACCACTGTCACCCAGATAGCCTGCGTTATATTTTGCAGCCATCATCACCACCAGTAGATGCTGATTGGGAACCTGAGGATTTTCTTGCCACTTCTACTGCCATTTCCCATGCCGTGCGTGTTGCCCGGGGATCCAAAAACCAAGCCCCTGCCTGGCCCACTACTGTCACTGTTGGCATCTGAGAAAGCCACCTGGAGGCCTAAGAATTGGCTCACCTCAAGCTGCTAACAATAGTTCCCACCTGGGGGCCCAAAGACAAACAGGTTTGGCCTGCTGCGGCCACTGTGGGGCCAGAGGACTGGTCCACCTCATGTCTCCATCCCCACCTCAGGCTTGGAAAAGCCTCAAATCTGCCAAGAACCCTATGCCCAGTAATATGGTTTGGCTGTGTTCCCACCCAAATCTCATCTTGAATTCCCATGTGTCGTGGGAGGGAGCCAGTGGGAGGTAATTGAATCATGGAGATCATGGGGGCGGGTCTTTCTCATGCTGTTCTCATGATAGTGAATAAGTATCACATGAGATCTGATGGTTTTATAAAGAGGAGTTCCTGATCTTAGGAGCCAAGATGGCCAAATAGGAACAGCTCCGGTCTACAGCTCCCAGCATGAGCGATGTAGAAGATGGGTGATTTCTGCATTTCCATCTGAGGTACCGTGTTCATCTGACTAGGGAGTGCCAGACAGTGGGCGCAGGTCAGTGGGTGAGCGCACCGTGCGCCAGCCGAAGCAGGGGCGAGGAATTGCCTCACTCGGGAAGCACAAGGGGTCAGGAAGTTCCCTTTCCAGAGGTGACAGACGGCACTGGAAAATCGGGCCACTCCCACCCGAATACTGTGCTTTTCCGACGGGCTTAGGAAATGGTGCACCAGGAGATTATAGCCCACACTTGGCTCAGAGGGTCCTACACCCACGGAGTCTTGCTGATTGCTAGCACAGCAGTCTGAGATCAAACAGCAAGGCAGCAGCGAGGCTGGGGGAGGGGCGCCCGCCATTGCCCAGGCTCGCTTAGGTAAACAAAGCAGCAGGGAAGCTTGAACTGGGTGGAGCCCACCACAGCTCAAGGAGGCCTGCCTGCCTCTGTAGGCTCCACCGCTGGGGGCAGGGCACAGACAAAAAGACGGCAGTAATCTCTGCAGACTTCAATTTCCCTGTCTGACAGCTTTGAGGAGAGCAGTGGTTCTCCCAGCATGCAGCTGGAGATCTGAGAACGGGCAGACTGCCTCCCCAAGTGTGTCCCTGACCCCTGACCCCCAAGCAGCCTAACTGGGAGGCACCCCCCCAGCAGGGGCAGACTAACACCTCACACAGCCGGCCAGGTACTCCAACAGACCTGCAGTTGAGGGTCCTGTCTGTTAGAAGGAAAACTAACAAACAGAAAGGACATCCACACCAAAAACCCATCTGTACATCACCATAATCAAAGACCAAAAGTAGATAAAACCACAAAGATGGGGAAAAAACAGAGCAGAAAAACTGGAAACTCTAAAAAGCAGAGTGCCTCTCCTCCTCCAAAGGAACGCAGTTCCTCACCAGCAATGGAACAAAGCTGGACGGGAATGACTTTGACGAGCTGAGAGAAGGCTTCAGACGATCAAATAACTCCAAGCTACGGGAGGATATTCAAACCGAAGGCAAAGAAGTTGAAAACTTTGAAAAAAATTTAGAAGAATGTATAACTAGAATAACCAATACAGAGAAGTGCTTAAAGGAGCTTATGGAGCTGAAAACCAAGTCTCGAGAACTACGTGAAGAATGCAGAAGCCTCAGGAGCCGATGCAATCAAATGGAAGAAAGGGTATCAGCCATGGAAGATGAATGAAATGAAGCGAGAAGGGAAGTTTAGAGAAAAAAAATAAAAAGAAACGAGCAAAGCCTCCAAGAAACGTGGGACTATGTGAAAAGACCAAATCTACGTCTGATTGGTGTACCTGAAAGTGACGGGGAGAATGGAACCAAGTTGGAAAACACTCTGCAGGATATTATCCAGGAGAACTTCCCCAATCTAGCAAGGCAGGCCAACATTCAGATTCACGAAATACAGAGAACGCCACAAAGATACTCCTCGAGAAGAGCAACTCCAAGACACATACTTGTCAGATTCACCAAAGTTGAAATGAAGGAAAAAATGTTAAGGGCAGCCAGACAGAAAGGTCGCGTTACCCTCAAAGGGAAGCCCATCAGACTAAGAGCAGATCTCTCGGCAGAAACCCTACAAGCCAGAAGAGAGTGGGGGCCAATATTCAACACTCTTAAAGAAAATAATTTTCAATCCAGAATTTCATATCCTGCTAAACTAAGCTTCATAAGTGAAGGAGAAATAAAATCCTTTACAGACAAGCAAATGCTGAGAGATTTTGTCACCACCAGGCCTGCCCTAAAAGAGCTCCCGAAGGAAGCGCTAAACGTGGAAAGGCACAACCGGTACCAGCCGCTGCAAAATCATGCAAAAATTTAAAGACCATTGAGACTAGGAAGAGACTGCATCAACTAACGAGCAAAATAACCAGCTAACATCATAACGACAGGATCAAATTCACACATAACAATATTAACTTTAAATGTAAATGGACTAAATGCTCCAATTAAAAGACACAGACTGGCAAATTGGATAAAGACTCAAGACCCATCAGTGTGCTGTATTCAGGAAACCCATCTCAGGTGCAGAGACACACATAGGCTCAAAATAAAAGGATGGAGGAAGATCTACCAAGCAAATGGAAAACAAAAAAAGGCAGGGATTGCAATCCTAGTCTCTGATAAAACAGACTTTAAACCAACAAAGATCAAAAGAGACAAAGAAGGCCATTACATAATGGTAAAGGGATTAATTCAACAAGAAGAGCTAACTATCCTAAATGGATATGCACCCAATACAGGAGCACCCAGATTCATAAAACAAGTCCTGAGTGACCTACAAAGAGACTTAGACTCCCACACATTAATAATGGGAGACTTTAACACCCCACTGTCAACATTAGACAGATCAACGAGACAGAAAATCAACAAGGATACCCAGGAATTGAACTCAGCTCTGCACCAAGCGGACCTAATAGACATCTACAGAACTCTCCACCCCAAATCAACAGAATATACATTTTTTTCAGCACCACACCACACCTATTCCAAAATTGACCACATACTTGGAAGTAAAGCTCTCCTCAATAAATGTAAAAGAACAGAAATTATAACAAACTATCTCCCAGATCACAGTGCAATCAAGCTAGAACTCAGGATTAAGAATCTCACTCAAAACTGCTCAACTACGTGGAAACTGAACAACCTGCTCCTGAATGACTACTGGGTACATAACGAAATGAAGGCAGAAATAAAGATGTTCTTTGAAACCAACGAGAACCAAGACACAACATACCAGAATCTCTGGGATGCATTCAAAGCAGTGTGTAGAGGGAAATTTATAGCACTAATTGCCCACAAGAGAAAGCAGGAAAGATCCAAAATTGACACCCTAACATCACAATTAAAAGAACTAGAAAAGCAAGAGCAAAGACATTCAAAAGCTAGCAGAAGGCAAGAAATAACTAAAATCAGAGCAGAACTGAAGGAAATAGAGACACAAAAAACCCTTCAAAAATTTAATGAATCCAGGAGCTGGTTTTTTGAAAGCATCAACAAAATTGATAGACCGCTAGCACGATTAATAAAGAAAAAAAGAGAGAAGAATCAAATAGATGATGCAATAAAAAATGATAAAGGGGATATCACCACCGATCCCACAGAAATACAAACTACCATCAAAGAATACTACAAACACCTCTACGCAAATGAACTAGAAAATCTAGAAGAAATGGATAAATTCCTCAACACATACCCCCTCCCAAGACTAAACCAGGAAGAAGTTGAATCTCTGAATAGACCAATAACAGGAGCTGAAATTGTGGCAATAATCAATAGCTTACCAAGCAAAAAAAGTCCAGGACCAGATGAGTTCACGGCCGAATTCTACCAGAGGTACAAGGAGGAGCTGGTACCATTCCTTCTGAAACTATTCCAATCAATAGAAAAAGAGGGAATCCTCCCTAACTCATTTTATGAGGTCAGCATCATCCTGATACCAAAGCCAGGCAGAGACACAACCAAAAAAGAGAATTTTAGACCAATATCCTTGATGAACATTGAGGCAAAAATCCTCAATAAAATACTGGCAAACAGAATCCAGCAGCACATCAAAAAGCTTATCCACCATGATCAAGTGGGCTTCATCCCTGGGATGCAAGGCTCATTCAATATATGCAAATCAATAAATGGAATCCAGCATATAAACAGAACCAAAGACAAAAACCACATGATTATCTCAATAGATGCAGAAAAGGCCTTTGAAAAAATTCAACAACCCTTCATGCTAAAAACTCTCAATAAATTAGGTATTGATGGGACATATCTCAAAATAATAAGAGCTGTCTATGACAAACCCACAGCCAATATCATACTGAATGGGCAAAAACTGGAAGCATTCTCTTTGAAAACTGGCACAAGACAGGGATGCCCTCTCTCACCACTTCTACTCAACATAGTGTTGGAAGTTCTGGCCAGGGCAATAAAGGCAGGAGAAGGAAATAAAGGGTATTCAATTAGGAAAAGAGGAAGTCAAATTGTCCCTGTTTGCAGATGACATGATTGTGCATCTAGAAAACCCCATTGTCTCAGCCCAAAATCTCCTTAAGCAGATAAGCAACTTCAGCAAAGTCTCAGGATACAAAATCAATGTACAAAAATCACAAGCATTCTTATACACCAATAACAGACAAACAGAGAGCCAAATCATGAGTGAACTCCCATTCACAATTGCTTCAAAGAGAATAAAATACCTAGGAATCCAGCTTACAAGGGATGTGAAGGACCTCTTCAAGGAGAACTACAAACCACTGCTCAAGGAAATAAAAGAGGATACAAACAAATGGAAGAACATTCCATGCTCATGGGTAGGAAGAATCAATATCATGAAAATGGCCATACTGCCCAAGGTAATTTACAGATTCAATGCCATCCCCATCAAGCTACCAATGACTTTCTTCACAGAATTGGAAAAAACTACTTTAAAGTTCATATGGAACCAAAAAAGAGCCCGCATCGCCAAGTCAATCCTAAGCCAAAAGAGCAAAGCTGGAGGCATCACACTACCTGACTTCAAACTATACTACAAGGCTACGGTAACCAAAACAGCATGGTACTGGTACCAAAACAGAGATATAGATCAATGGAACAGAACAGAGCCGTCAGAAATAATGCCACATATCTACAACTATCTGATCTTTGACAAACCTGAGAAAAACAAGCAATGGGGAAAGGATTCCCTATTTAATAAATGGTGCTGGGAAAACTGGCTAGCCATATGCAGAAAGCTGAAACTGGATCCCTTCCTTACGCCTTATACAAAAATCAATTCAAGATGGATTAAAGACTTAAACGTTAGACCTAAAACCATAAAAACCCTAGAAGAAAACCTAGGCATTACCATTCAGGACATAGGCATGGGCAAGGACTTCATGTCTAAAACACCAAAAGCAATGGCAACAAAAGCCAAAACTGACAAATGGGATCTAATTAAACTAAAGAGCTTCTGCACAGCAAAAGAAACCACCATCAGAGTGAACAGGTAACCTACAAAATGGGAGAAAATTTTCACAACCTACTCATCTGACAAAGGGCTAATATCCAGAATCTACAACGAACTCCAACAAATTTACAAGAAAAAAACAAACAACCCCATCAAAAAGTGGGCAAAGGACATGAACAGACAGTTCTCAAAAGAAGACATTTATGCAGCCAAAAAACACATGAAAAAATGCTCACCATCACTAGGCAGCAGAGAAATGCAAATCAAAACCACAATGAGATACCATCTCACACCATTTGGAATGGTGATCATTAAAAAGTCAGGAAACAACAGGTGCTGGAGAGGATGTGGAGAAATAGGAACACTTTTACACTGTTGGTGGGACTGTAAACTAGTTCAACCCTTGTGGAAGTCAGTGTGGCGATTACTCAGGGATCTAGAACTAGAAATTCCATTTGACCCAGCCATCCCATTACTGGGTATATACCCAAAGGACTATAAATCATGCTGCTATAAAGACACATGCACACGTATGTTTATTGTGGCATTATTGACAATAGCAAAGACTTGGAACCAACCCAAATGTCCAACAACGATAGACTGGATTAAGAAAATGTGGCACATATACACCATGGAATACTATGCAGCCGTAAAAAATGATGAGTTCATGTCCTTTGTAGGGACATGGATGAAATTGGAAATCATCATTCTCAGTAAACTATTGCAAGAACAAAAAACCAAACGCCACATATTCTCACTGATAGGTGGGAATTGAACAATGAGAACACATGGACACAGGAAGGGGAACATCACACTCTGGGGACTGTTGTGGGGTGGGGGAAGGGGGGAGGGATAGCATTGGGAGATATACCTAATGCTAGATGACGAGTTAGTGGGTGCAGTGCACCAGCATGGCACATGTATACATATGTAACTAAGCTGCACATTGCGCACATGTACCATAAAACCTAAAGTATAATAATAATGATACATAAATAAATTAATTAATTTTAAAAAATGGTAAAAAAAATAAAAAAATAAAAAAAAATAAAGAGGAGTTCCTCCTTACAAGCTCACTCTCTTTGCCTGCCTCCATCCATGTAAGGCCTGACTTGCTCTTCCTTGCCTTCTACCATGATTGTTGGGCCTCCCCAGCCACGTGGAACTGTAAGTCCATTAAATCTCACTTTCTTCCCAGTCTTGGGTACACCTTTATCAGCAGCATGAAAACAGACTAATATAGTAAATTGGTACCAGTAGAGTGGGATGCTGCTGAAAAGATACCCAAAAATGTGGAAGTGACATTGGAACTGGGTAACAGGCAGAGGTTGGAACAATTTGGAGGGCTCAGAATAAGACAGGAAAATGTGGGAAATTTTGGAACTTCCTAGAAACTTGTTAAATGGCTTTGAGCAAAATGTTGATAATAAGGACGATGAAATCCAGGCTGAGGTGGTCTCAGATGGAGATGAGGAACTTGTTGGGAACTGAAGTAAAGGTGACTATTGTTATATTTTAGCAAAGAGACTGGAAGTATTTTGCCGTGCCCTAAAGATTTGTGCAACTTTGAACTGGAGAGAGATGATTTAGGGTATCTGGAAGAAGAAATTTCTAAGCAGCAAAGCATTCAAAAGGTGACTTGAGTGCTGTTAAAGGCATTCAGGTTTATAAGAGAAGCAGAGCGTTAAAGTTCAGAAAATTTGCTGCCTGACAATGTGATAGAAAAGAAAATCCCATTTTCTGAGGAGAAATTCAAGCTGGCTACAGAAATTTATATAAGTAATGAGGAGCCAAATGTTAATCACCAAGACAATGGGGAAAATGTCTCCAGGGCATGTCAGAGGTCTTCACAGCAGGCACCCCCAACATCATAGGCTGGAAGCTTAGGAGAAAAAATTGTTTCATGGGCCAGGCCCAGGGTCTCTGTGCTGTGTGCAGTCTAGGGACTTGGTGCCCTGTGTCCCAGCAGCTCCAGCCATGGCTGAAAGGGGCAAATGTAGAGCTTGGGCCATGGCTTCAGAGGGTGCAAGCCCCAAGCCATGGCAGCTTTCATGTGGTGTTGAGCCTGCAAGTGCACAGAACTCAAGAATTGGGGTTTGGGAACCTCTGCCTAGATTTCAGAGAATGTATGGAAATGCCTGGATGTCCAGGCAGAAGTTTGCTGCCGGGGTGGGGCCTTCATGGAGAACCTCTGCTAGGGCAGTGTGGAATGGAAATGTGAGATTGAAGCCCCCACACACAGTCCGTACTGGGGCACTGCCTAGTGTAGCTGTGAAAAGAGGGGTACCGTACTCCAGACCAGAATGGTAGATCCACTGACAGCTTGCACCATGCACCTGGAAAAGCCACAGACACTCAACTCCAGCCCATGAAAGCAGCCAGGAGTGAGGCTGTACCCTGCAAAGCCACAGGGTCAGAGCTGCCCAAGACCATGGGAACCTGTCTCTTGCATCGATGTGATCTGGATGTGAGACCTGGAGTCAAAGGATATCATTTTGGAGCTTTCAGATTTGACCGCCCCACTGGATTTTGGACATGTATGGGGCCTGTAGCCCTTTTGTTTTGGCCAATTTCTCCCATTTGGAATGGCTGTATTTACCGAATACCTGTACCTCCATTGTTTCTAGGAAGTAACTAACTTCCTTTTGATTTTACAGGCTCATAGGTGGAAGCGCCTTACCTTTTCTCAGATGAGACTTTGGACCATGGACTTTTGAGTTGATGCTGAAATGAGTTAAGACTTTGAGGGACTGTTGGGGAGGCATTATTGGTTTTGAAATATGAGGACATGGGATTTGGGAGGAGCCGGGGCAGAATAATATGGTTTGGCTGTGTCCCCACCCAAATCTCATCTTGAATTCCCATGTGTTGTGAGAGGGACCCAGTGAGGTAATTGAACCACGGAGATCATGGGGCAGATCTTTCTTGTGCTGTTCTCATGACAGTGAATAAGTCTCACAAGATCTGATGGTTTTATAAAGAGGAGTTCTCCTGCACAAGCTCTCTCTCTTTGCCTGCCTCTATCCATGTAAGATGTGACCTGCCCCTCCTTGTTTTCCACCATGATTGTGAGGCCTCCCCAGCCATGTGGAACTGTAAGTCCATTAAGCCTCATTTCTTCCCAGTCTCAGGTACATCTTTATCAGCAGCAAAAGCATTCCCAAGAGGGACATTTATAGCAATAGAACCTACATCAACAAAGTAGAAAGATTTCAAATAAATGATCTTAAGGATGCATCTCAGGGAACTCAAAAAGCAAGGACAAACCTAACCCAAAATTAGTAGGTAGAAAGAAATAGCAAAGATTCCTGTCTACTAAAGTGAACCAGAAAGAAATAAAAAATCTGAAAAGACCAATAATGATTAATGAAATTGAATCATAATAAAAAGTCTCCCAAGAAAGAAAAGCCTAGTTTCTGATGCCTTCACTGCTGAATTCCATCAAACTTAAGAAGAACTACTACTAATTATTCTGAAACTATTCCCAAAAAACTGAAAAAGAGAAAATTCTCCCTAACTCATTTTATGAGGTCAGAATTACCCTGATTCTAAAACAAGACAAGGACACAACAAAAGCAACCTACAGGTCGATATCCCTGATGAACATAGATGAAAAAATTTCTTATCAAAATACTATTATACTGAATCCAACAGCACATAAAAAAGATAATACTTTCTTATCAAGTGGGATTCATCCCAGGGATAAAATGATAGATCAATATCTGCAAACCAGTAAACACAATTCATCACATCAATAGAATGAAGAAGAAAACCAAATATCTCAATAGATGCAGAAAAACATTTGATAAAACTCAATATCTCTCATGATAAAAACTCTCAACAAACTAGGCATATATGGATCATACCTCAACATGATAAAGGGCCATATAAAACAGACCCACAACTAACATAGTGAATGAGGAAAAGATGAAAGCTCCTTTTCTCTAAGAACTGGAAAAAAGATTAAGATGACTGTTTTTGACAGCCCTATTCAACATAGTAGTACTTGAAGTACTAGCCAGAGAAATCAGGCAAGAAAAAGAAAAGACATCCAAATTGAAATAAAGGAAGTCAAATTGTCCCTCTTTGCAGATGAGTTGATCTTATATTTAGAAAAACTGGCCAGGTGCGGTGGCTCATGCCTGTTATCCCAGCACTTTGGGGGGCCGAGGTAGGCAGATCATGAGGTCAGGAGATTGAGACCATTCTGGCTGACATGGTGAAAACCCGTCTCTAATAAAAATACAAAAAATTAGCTGGGCATGGTGGCGGGCACCTGTAGTCCCAGCTACTTGGGAGGCTGAGGCAGGAGAATGCCATAAACCTGGGAGGCAGAGCTTGCAGTGAGCCAAGATTGCACCACTGTACTCCAGCCTAGGTGACAGAGTGGGACTCTGTCTGAAGGAAAGGAGAGGAGAGGAGAGGGAGGGGAGGGGAGGGGAAGGCAAGGGAAGGGAGGGGAAGGGAGGGGAGGGAGAACCTAAGGACTCCTCCAAAAAAACATAAATCTTAGATCTGACTTAACTTAGTAAAGTTGCAGAATACAAAATCAACATACAAAAATCAGTGGTGTTTCTAAACACCAGTAATGAACTAGCTGAAACAAATCAAGAAGGAAATACTATTTACAATAGGTACAAAAAATATGAAATACCTAGGAATAAATTTAACCAAGGATATTAAAGACCTCTGCAAGGAAAACTACAAAAACCCCACCTCTACTAAAAATACAAAAATTAGCCAGGCATGGTGGTGCACACCTGTAGTCCCAGCTACTTGTGAGGCTGAGGCAGGAGAATCACCTGAACATGGGATGCAAAGGTTGCAGTAAGCCAAGATCATGCCACTGCACTTCAGCTTGGGTGACAGAGTGAGACTGTGTCTCAAAAAAAAAAAAAAATGAAGATGACACCAAAAATTAGAAAGACATCCCATGCTCATGGATTGAAAGAATATTGTTAAAATGACCATATTGCCCAAAACAATCTATAGATTCCATATATACCCTTTCAAAATACCAATGGCATTCTTCACAGAAATAGAAAACATAAAGCCAAAATTCACATGGAACCAAAAAAGTGCCCAAATAGCCAAAGAAATTCTGATCAAAAAGAACAAAGCTGGAGTCCACACACTATCTGATATTCAAAATATGTTACAAGGATATAGTAACAAAACAGCAAAGTATTGGTATAAAAACAGATATACAGACAATTGTAATAGAATAAAGAACTTAGAAATAAATCCACATAATTACAACTAACTGATTTTTGACAAATGTGCCAAGAACACACATTCGATAAATTACACTCTTTTCAATAAATGGTGGTGGGAAACTAGATGTTCATATACAGAAGAATGAGACTAGTAACCTATCTCTTACCATATATAAAAATCCACTAAAAATAGATTAAAGATCTAAGCTTATGACCTAAAACTATAAACTACTAGATGAAAACATAGTGAAAACCCTCTAGGACATTGGTCAAGGCAAATATTTTATGGCTAATACCTCAAAAGCACAGGCAACAAAAATAGACAAATGGGACTATATTAAACTAAAAAGCTTCTGCACAGCAAATGAGACAAAATTATGAAGAGACAACCTATTGAATGGAAGAAAATATTTGTAAGCTATTCATCTGTCAAGGAACTAATGCCCAGAATAAACAATGAACTAAAAAATAGAAAAATAAAACACACAATCCTATTAAAAAGTAGGCAAAGGACACATAAACAGATATTTCTGAAAAGGAGGCATACAAATGGCCAATAGGTATAGTGAAAAATGCTCAGTATCATGAATCATTAGGAAAAAGCAAATCAAAACCACAATAAGATATATATATAATTTCTATAATTATTTACCATAAGATATTATTTCTATCACATTGCCTTTAACCAAAGATTGAAGACAGGTTCTAGAAAAGAATAAAGGGGAGTAGCTCACAGATTAGAGAAAAACGTATGAGATAGTTTGATTAGTAGCCCTGTTTTATCTCTGTCACCACAGCTACTGAACAAATGTTTCATTTAATCTATAAATCTATAATTGAGGAAGGAAAGCATTTCAATGGGACAGGTGAAAAAGGACAATCAATTCAAAATTAGATACAGAAGAATTTCTTTCAAAACCAGTATGCTGGATTCTCCTAATACTCAGAAAAAGATTGTGAGTTATAGATCTACAGCAAATTAAAAGGTAAAACATGACAATGACTTGCAAAAATATGTCTAAGAAAGTTGCGTTTTAATGAAAATTCAAGTGAAGGGAAGGTTTTATTTTTTTATTTCTTTTTTTTTTTTTTTTTAAGATCGAGTCTTGCTCTGTTGCCCAGGCTGGGGTACAGTGGCATGATCTTGGCTCACTGGAACCTCCGCCTCCTGGGTTCAAGCAATTCTCCTGCCTCAGCCTTTCAAGTAGCTGGGACTACAGGTGCACACCACCACGCCTGGCTAATTTTTGTTATTTTAGTAAAGACGGGGTTTCACCCTATTGGCCAGGCTAGTCTTGAACTCCTGACCTTGTGGTCCACCTGCCCTGGCCTCCCAAAGTGCTGGGATTACAGACAGGCATGAGCCACCACACCCGGACAGTGAAAAGAAGTTTAAGCACCAAAGTGGTCTCCTTGGGGTCATGTGTCATCTTTCTCCAGTGTATTTGAAAAAGCAAGACGGTTTGTCTCACAAGAACTCCTCAGTTATCCCCATGGCAGATCTCTGCTGACCCTCACTACTCCCGTCTCTGTGGTTGGTTACTTCTTACTTCACCCACAGAGTTCACATGGAATTTCAACCCTGGCTCTCGCTGACCCAGTGTGTGCCAATGCTGACCTCCCCGGAATGGAAATATGAAGATGGTACCATTTCTTTCAACCCTGAACTTCATTCTACATATAGAAACCTCCACTTTACTGAATGTTTGAAAATATCTAGAAAGCATTACAACATAAGATGTATGGAGGAGGAAGAGGGTACCTTTAAAGTTATGCTAACTGTAACTCTCTCGGGAATCTAAGAAAAAAAATTAAAAGTTTGCCTTCCACAAGAGAACATCTCATGGGAAACTCCCTGTTTTTAGAGTTTATTTTTCTATGTGGAGATCTAATCTACATTCTTTCAGAGGTGGTCGTGTCCTTAATTCTTTGGTACAAATCTCCACCACTCTTCAGGAGGTCCTAGTTCCTTCCCTTCAGAGGGATCAGACCCACTCCTTAAGCCTTGTAGCTCATTCATTCCCCCAAATTGAATTCCTGAGTAGAGAATAGTAGTACATCAAGGTGCTTCAGCAGGCGAGTATAGTAAGTACTTGGTACTAGACTCAGGAAACATCAGTCTAGTGTAGATTTTGAGAGCCAAACTATGGTCTGCTCTAAGTCTCTCCACCTGTGTGAGGTAAAGACATGCTTTTTTGGTCTCCTGGTAACAGCCAGAGTATATACATATGTGTACATATGTATATATACCTATAAAATGTGTGTATGTGTATATATATATGTTTTAACTGTAGTTATACACACACACAGTTCTCATATGAATGTAAAAAATAAAATGTTTTGATTTTCATTTCTCTAATGACCAGTGATGATGAGCTTTTTTTCATGTTTGTTGGATGCATAAATGTCTTCTTTTAAGAAGTGTCTGTTCATATCCTTTGCCCATGTTTTGATGGGGTTGTTTTTTTCTTGTAAATTTGTTTAAGTTCTTTGTAGATTCTGGATATTAGTTCTTTGTCAGATGGATAGATTGCAAAAATATTCTCTTATTCTGTAGGTTGCCTGTTCACTTTGATGATAGTTTCTTTAGCTGTGCGGAAGCTCTTTAGTTTAATTAGATCCCATTTGTCAATTTTGGCTTTTGTTGCCATTGCTTTTGGTGTTTTAGTCATGAAGTCTTTATTGTGGCACTGTTCACAATAGCAAAGACTAGGAACCAACTGAACTGCCCATCAATGATAGGCTGGATAAACAAAATGTGGCACATATACACCATGGAATACTATGCAGCCATAAAAAAGGATGAGTTCATGTCCTCTGCAGGGACATGGATAAAACTGGAAACCATCATTCTCAGCAAACCAACACAAGAACAGAAAGCCAAACACCACATGTTCTCATAAGTGGGAGTTGAATGATAAAAACACATACATGGACACAGGGAGGGGAACATCACATACTGGGGCCTGTCGGGGGGTGGTGGGCTAGGGTAGGGATAGCATTAGGAGAAATACCTAATGTAGATGACCTGTTGATGGGTGCAGCAAACCACCATGGCACGTGTATACCTGTGTAACAAACCTGCACATTCTGCACATGTACCCCAGAACTTAAAGTATAACAAAAAATAAATAAATGTTTTTCCATAAATTAAATGTTATTTTTCCAATGAAGTTATTATATAGGTCGAGTAAAGTTTATTTCCCTTTGTTCAAACATTTCTTTCCAGACGATGCATAGGGCATTTTTCAGTGTGCTTTGGGAACCCTTGGAGATCCACCAGATCAAAATTATTTTAAAATATTAACAAATGTTATTTGCCTTTTCTACTGTCATCATTTTATAAGCCTACAGTTGAATTCTCCAGAGGCTAAATAGCATCCATTGCCATCATTGTTCTGATAGCCACTGGAATTTGTGTTGTGTGTTCTTATGTCTTCCAAGATTTTCTAAAGTAAGCTTTTAGGGGTCTTTATTAATTTTTAAGAGTATAAAGAGGTCCTGGAACCAAAACCCTTGACAACTACCGGCATAGAGTATTACTGATACAAGATCACTCATTTCTACTTCTTTAAGCCATAGAATGGTCCACTTTTAATGGACTCACTTCAGGTATATCACAAATGCTAAGAATTTTCAAATTACACCTTTTCTTTGTCTCAAGTATATCAAATATGTGCCAGGGTGTTCTACACAAGTCTTTCTAAGCCAGCAGGATAGTTTCCCTTTAGCCTAGAACTTGGATTTTTATTCTCTCCTACCTAAAAAGATTTTCTCCTCCTAGATTTATATATTACTATATGTATGTAATGTAATACATAATTACATATATTAAAAAAATATATATATGTAAACTATATGTATGAGTGGTTTTATACTCTCTCTATAGTTTTAAACTAGTCTTTCTGGCCAGGCACAGTGGCTCATGCCTGTAAGCCCAGTACTTTGGGAGGCCGAGGCGGGCAGCTCACCTGAGGTCAGGAGTTTGAGATCAGCCTGGGCAACATGGCAAAACCCCGTCTCTACTAAAAATACAAAAATTAGCCATGCATGGTGGCCCATGCCTGTAATCTCAGCTACTTGGGAGGCTGAGGCAGGAGAATTGCTTGAATATGGGAGACAGAGGTTGCAGTGAGCCGAGATCACATCACTGTACTCCAGCCTGGGCAGCAGAGAGAGAGACTCCATTTCAAAAAATAAAATAAAATAAAAAATAAAGTCTTTCTGTTAAAACTAACCATTCTTGTAGTAGACTATATACAAAAAAGTGATGAATTTCTGTAGATATGTCAGCTGTATAATCCTTCAACATTTATATTTTATGGAACAATAATTTTATGATCTAAAGACATACAAATAAATTTAATTAGAAAATAAAAACTCAAATTTTGAGCACATTTAGTTTTTACTCAAAGTGAACTATAATACTTAGCTACTGAGAAACTATCAAGGCTATCATTTCCCATGTACTTTGAAAGTAAACAGCCAGTCAACACTGACTATTCAATTATAGTTTAACAGTGAAAAAAATAGCTCTACATTTTAGTTTTGGATTCCCTTTGGACTTCCTATATTTTAGCAAACCTTATGAAAAGCAGGAAGAAAAAAATGTAGAACTATATTAATGACATAAAATTCATCTGTGAAGTTGACTTCTGGTATTTCTATTCCATATGCCTTCTTTGTGTACCAAAAGGTTTCCTGCTATTTACTTAGAAATCACTTCTCTCCTTGACTACAGGACCTACCCATTACTTTATCCCACATCTTCAGAGGAAAGCATAACTGAAGATCTTGTAAAACCCAGCTTCTTATTCAGACTCTCTACCACTTGAAAAGTTACCTGCTGGTGCCAGTTGTGCTTAGAAACTGCTAAAAGTGGGTCACAACCAAAAAATAATGGGTCAATACAAACATATTTAGGAATTATGAAAAAAAATTTACCCTTTTTACAACGACCACTTTAAACATAATTTTAAAATCAGCTTTGTTCTATGATCATTCAAGCATTATAAACTTAGTTGAAAGTTACTTCAAAGTCTTCTTCCACTGGCTTTTCATTTTGTTAGTGTTAATGCACAGAATAGAAATAGCAGGCATGATTTAGATAGAACTTAAAACAGAATCTATACAGGTCTCAAGTGCCTGTATCTTAGAAAAAGCACAGAAATATTAAACATCTCCTACTTTGTACCTTTTACCTCAGTACAGTAGTTAAAGTAAAGGAAGTTTTTATACCTACATTGTGAAATGGTTTCAGTCTTTCTCACTTTCATTGACACATTTCAGGGTACCAGCCAAGTCAAAACCCTATCTTTGAATTGAACTTTCATACACATTCTCTGCTGAACTGTTGAGCCCATGTGTTCAAGTTCATGCTTCCCTGATGACATCTGAATGCATCAAGGATAAACACCTAACTTAGCATGTTCTATAAGTGAAGTCTGAACCCACAGCATGCAAATCTCCAGTGTCAAAGTCACGTGCCTCACAGTGTGAAATCCTAAGGCCTGGAAATGGGGATATTTATGTGGGTGCACCTGAGAAAATTTAATAAAATCTTCTAACTAGCTTTTATAATACTTGAACACTCATGGTTCTCTGAACCCTCTTAACATGCAGGATTGTACTCCCCCCACATCTAGAATACATAAAGAAACCTCAGTTGAGGCATATATCTTACAAGAATATGCTTGCCCTCCTCAAAATCCATCCCCCTCTCCTCTTGACTAATATACCACCGATGAGGATCAAGCTTAACATAGCCCAATTAAGAAAGCACTGACCATACCAAAAGGGATTATTCACAGAAAGATCTGCAGGGCCAGGCAAATAGGTTCCAGCAAGAACTGAGAAAACATGCCTGGGAATGATACATGATGGTGCTAAACCAGAGAGCAGAATATAGCTAAATAATGGAGAGTTTGCTGTCTGGGAATGTTCTCCCATGATTCAGATTCAAAGCACCTGTAACAACTCCTGAAAAGGGTCCTAAAGAGGCAAATGTGCTAGAACTGCCTAGGCATTGTTGGCAAAGAAAACATAAGGCTCACAGATGTATTGTTCTAGAATGGATCTATTATACAAGACTCAAGAACATATCAGCTTACTACATTCACCAGGAGGATAAGTAGAGTACTTCCTTCACTAGCCCATAAAGAAATGTGCTAGTGAAAAGGTCATGACATCACTGAGAAGCTCAGTAATGGCTGTCATCTGCTGGAAAAGATTGATAGTGGGGATGGTATTATGGAACTGGTATTGACAATTGAGATGATAGGACTCTGGAATAGAAGATGCAATATAGCAGTATTTAAATATAAGATTCAAATTTGATGGAATTACTGTAGCCGGCTCCAAGGCCAGAATGCTAACTAGGGGACATTGACACATAGGGATCCATGATGATGGCTAATAGAGACAAAATAGATGAGAAACCAAGAAGGTTGAAGCTTGATATAAACAATCACTCCCCCAGTGGAAAGAATCAGGATCCCTCATTTTCTCAGTTTCTAATCCTGAGCAAGTTCTCAGAGCCGGTGTTCATGGATTGACAGAGGATTAAAGTTTAAGGATTGACTATATAATATACTATATCATACTAAAGAAAGTGTGCACAATTGGTCTATGGCCATTCACCAAGTAATTTAACACTGAAGAAAGTGTCTATATATTTTCAGGGCTTTTACATACAGGAGCTAATCTACCATTGACATTAAAAGACCTCAAATGTTTTAATAGCTCCCCCCGCCCTGCAATTATGTGGGGGGACATAAGGAGGCCAGATAATATATTCCTGACCCAGATATATCTTACAGTGAAGCCAGTAGGGCCAATAATTCACCTGGTTATTTTCTACATGTCTAAGATGGATACACTTAGTAGCTGAAAAAATTCTTTTTTTTTTTTTTTTTTGTCTTGTGGAATAACAGCAATTGTAGTAGGATATTCCAAATGGATGACTCCAAAACAGTGACCTCTGATCATGTGGTTAATCAAAATATAGGTTTTGGGGTAAAAAAGCAGGAATAGTTGTATTCTTAATAACTTAGGGTCTTGGCTATGTCATGACCTCCCCTTTAAAGAGAAGAGCACCTCATATCAGCCATCATTAAGAGAAGCACAGAGCTTGGCAGGCTGCCCCAAGTTTTGGAGGGAATATATATCCTTGAGAATAATACTCAAATCTATTTTCACCACCAGTTTCTGGAGGGCACCAGAACAATTGGAGGCTGTTTGGGTCATATGACCCAGCAGTTCCCACAATGCTAAATATCTGGGATTGATGGAAATGCCATATAGATTCTCTGACATGCCACAATAGGACATTTGCAGCATCAACCACTAGGACGTGGATGGCTGTTCCTTCAGGAAACAGTCCCTGGCATGCTACCTGGCCCTAGTACAGACTGAAAAATCAAATGCCTATGCATCGTAGCTAGCAATTATGAGCTGTGAGCTGTCACATCTACAAAGTTACAATATTGACCGGGCAAAGCAGCTATCCATTGTACTGTAGGATTAGAACATTTGGATCAGACTTTAGAAGGTCCTGAGGACAGAAGTAAGTTATAGAGTTATCTCAGACCCCATCAACCTCATGTCATCTATCTCTGTTGTACTTATGACTCTGTTGTCTTCTACCCGTGATTTCATCGGCATAGGGAGTGAGAGGTTCCTAATAACTACTTGAACAGAGAAAGAGAAAACATAAAGCTGTTTCAAAAATGGGTCAGCTCAGGCGGGGCCAAGATGGCTGATTAGAAGTAGTGGTGATCAGAGACTCCCATTGAAAAGAACCATAATAGCATAATAGCATGTGAATCCTGCACAGGCAACCAAGGTATCCAGGTTCTCTCATCAGAACTGACTAGGCAGCTGGCATGATCCACAGAGAGGAAGAAAGAGCAGTGGGGTGAGGCCGTCCACCTGAGAGCCACACGGGGCAGGGGAGTCCCCACCCCCTAGCCAAGGGAGGTGATAAGTGAGCTTGCTACCCAGCAGGGGAAACCATGCTTCTTCCACAGAATTGTGTGAGACATGGATTGGAAGATCCCACTTGTGAACCCATGCCACTGGGGCCTAGGGTCCCAATCCTGGAGCCACGCAGATTTTCAACAGCCTCTCAGCTAGAATCTGCTTAAGCCTGCCAAGTACCTGGTGTGAGGGCCAACCAGCACAACAGCTGTGGCTGCCTGCTGTCTAAGCCTTTGAGCTCCTTGGAGGCAGGACAGCAGCCAGCACTGGGATTGATAACTGCCTAACACGCTAAGCTCCCTGGGCAGGGGAAGGGCGGCATCCATCTCTATAGCTCCAGGCTGTGTTTTCCCCTGCTGCAGCCAGGCAGGCTGGTCAGCTTGGTTCCAAAAGTGTTCCCTAGAGCCCAACACACTGGCTGGGGCAGACTGCAGCCAGAGCACCTATTCAGGCCTGACCCTGATCCATCCTTCCTCACTGGGAGGGGCCTCCCTGCAAGAATTCCAACAACTCTGGCCAGGGACTCAGGGACAGAACCCTAATCTCCCTGGCCCTGAGCCTCTGGGGAAGGGGTGGCCACAGTCTCTGCAGACCAGCAGACTTAGTCTTTCCTCCTGGTAGTTTTGAGGAATCCGGGCAGCCCAGATGAATGGGTTTCCCCCAAGCAAAGCACACCCCCTCCACCAAGGGACCATCAAAGTACTTAGTTAAATGGGTCCTGTTCCCCATGCCACCCAACTGGGTAAGACCTTCCAACAGGGGTTGTCAGACACCCTATACAGGAGCAATCCCACTGGTATCAGATTGGTCCTCCTTGAGGTCAGAGATCCAAGAAGAAGGAGCAGGCACCCATCTTTGCTGTTTTCCTGCCTCCTTGAGTGACATCAGCAGGCGTGGGAGTGAACCAAATAAATAGGGCCTGATGTGAACACCCAGCAAACTGCAGCAGCCATACAGAAGAGGGACCTGACCATTGAAAGAAAAACACACAAATGGAAAGCAACAACAACAGCATCAATAATAAAAAAGTTCCCACAAGCCGGGCACGGTGGCTTACGCCTGTAATCCTAGCACTTTGGGAGGCCAAGGCAGGTGGATCACGAGGTCAGGGGATCGAGACCATCCTGGCTAACATAGTGAAACCCTGTCTCTACTAAAAATACAAAACAAAATTAGCAGTGCATGGTGGTGGGTGCCTGTAGTCCCAGATACTCGGGAGGCCGAGGCAGGAGAATGGCGTGAACCCAGGAGGCGGAGCTTGCAGTGAGCTGAGATTGCGCCACTGCACTCCAGCCTGGGTGACAGAGCAAGACTCCATCTCAAAAAAATTCCCACAAAAACCCTGTCCAAAGGTCAGCAGCCTCAAATATCAAAACTAGAAAAACTCATGAAGATGAGAAAGAATCAACAAAAAAATGGTGAAAACTCAAAAGGCCAGAGTGCCTCTTCTCCTCCAAATGATTGCATTGCCTCTCCAGCAAGGGCACAGAACTGGATGGAGGATGAGATGGACGAATTGACAGAAGTTGGCTTCAGAAAATGAGTAATAATAAACTCCACTGAACTAAATGAATATGTTCTAACCCAATTCAAAGAAGCTAAGAACCTTGATAAAAGGTTTGAGGAGCTGCTAACTAGAATAATCAGTTGGGAGAGGAACATAAATGACCTGATGGAGCTGAAAAACACAGCACAGGAACTTTGTGAATATAACACAAGTATCAAGAGCTGAATTGATCAAGCAGAAGAAAGGATATCAGACTTTGAAGACCACCTTGCTGAAATAAGGCATGCAGGCAAGATTAGAGAAAAAAGAATGAAAAGGAACAAACAAAGCCTCCAAGAAATGTGGAAATACGTAAAAAGACTGAATCTACAATTGATTTGAGTACCTGAAGGAGGCAGGGAGAATGGAAATGAGCTGGAATACACTTTAGGATATTATCCAGGAGAACTTCCCCAACCTAGTAAGACAGGGCAGCATGCAAATTCAGGAAATACAGAGAACACCACTAAGATACTCCATGAGAAGATCAACCCCAAAACACATAATCATCAGATTCTCCAAGGTTGAAACGGAAGAAAATATTTTAAGAGCAGTCAGAGAGAAAGGCCAGGTCACCTACAAATGGAAGCCCATCAGACTAAGAGCAGACTTCTCAACAAAAACCCTACATGCCAGAAGAGATTGGGGGCCAACATTCAACATTCTTAAAGAAAAAAAAAATTCAACCTAGAATTTTATTTCCAGCCAAGCAAAGCTTCATAAGCAAAGGAGAAATAAAATCCTTTCCAGACAAGCAAATTCTGAGGGATTTCATCACCACTAGTCCTGCCTTGTATAGGATACAGTAAATTCCTCTTCAAAGTTTAGCCTGTTAACTTCATTTAAAATTCAAGAGGGAGAAAATTAAGTACAATGAGTTCTGAGTCCCTCTACAAAGAACCAATGTGTCAGTATGTTCAGCTTCCCTGTTCTTTGTTCTCCATTTTAAAGTTTGACTTCCTCGTTCTTTACCTCTCCTTGCCCCTAGTTTCAGTAAACAATCCCCTCCTAGCCTCTATCATCTGCTCTGACTTTAGTCATCTTTGGTGCCCTGCTCTGTTCTTAGTCATCCTTAGTCACCTGCTCTGTAACTGTCCCTCCTGTCAAAACTACTCACCCCACCACTCTGGCTCCTACCCTCACTCTCTTTAAAATAGCCAATTGGGATTAGCTTAGACTGTGCCATCCAACCCTAGCCAATAGGGAAAAGACACAGCAGTAGGGACTAGCTGTGTTAGGAATAAGACCCCCTTCCCCTCCCTTGTCCCATGTGCTCTCACCATTGCTCCATCCATGTGATGCACCCTTCTATAGAAGTAAATTGCCTTGCTGAGAAAACTTTTGACTAAGTGTTATTTTCACTTGGCAGCACTGAGCATTTACTTCCAACACTTGCAAGAGCTCCTGAATGAAGCACTAAATATGAAAAGGAAAAACTGGTACCAGCCACTGCAAAAACATGCCAAAATATAAAGACCAATAATACTATGAAGAAACTACATCAACTAGTGTGCAAAATAACTAGATAGCATCATGATGACAGGCTCAAATTCACACATAACAATACTAACCTTAAATGTAAATGGGATAAATGCCCCAATTAAAAGACACAGACTTGCAAATTGGATAAGGAGTGAAGGCTCATTTGTGTGCTGTATTCAGGAGACTCATCTCATGTGCAAAGACACACATACGCTCAAAATAAAAGGATGGAGGAATATTTACCAAGCAAATGGAAAGCAGAAACAAAACAACAACAACAACCACAAAAACAGAGTTTGCAATCCTAGCCTTTGACAAAACAGACTTTAAACCAACAAAGATCAAAAAAGACAAAGCAGGGCATTACATAATGGTAAAGGGATCAATATAACAAGAAGAGCTAACTATCCTAAATATATATGCACCCAGTACAGGAGCACCCAGATTCATAAAACAAATTCTTGGAGACCTACAAAGAGACTGAGACTCCCACACAATAATAGTGGGAGACTTTAACACCCACTGTCAATATTAGGTCAACAAGACAGAAAATTAACAAGGATATTCAGGACTTCAATTCAGCTCTGGATCAAGTGGACTTAATAGACATGTACAGAACTCTCCACCCCATATCAATAGAATATACATTCTTTTCAGTGCCACATGGCACTTATTCTAAAATCAACCACATAATTGGAAGTAAAAAACTCCTCAGCAAATGCAAAAGAATGGAAATCATAACAAACAATCTCCATACCACAGTGTGATCAAATTAGAACTCAGGATTAAGAAACTCACTCAAAACCACACAATTACATGAAAATTGAACAACCTGCTCCTGAATGACTCCTGGGTAAATAATGAAATTAAGGCAGAAATCAAGAAGTTCTTTGAAACCAATAAGAACAAAGAGACAATGTACCAGAATCTCTGGGATGCAAATAAAGCAGTGTTAAGAGGAAAATTTATAGTACTAAATGCCCACATTAGAAAGGTAGAAAGATTTCAAATCAACACCCTAACACCACAATTTAAAAAGAGCTAGAGAAGCAAGAGCAAACTAATCCAAAAGATAGCAGAAGACAAGAAATAACTAAGATTAGAGCTGAATTGAAGTAGACAGAAACATGAAAAACCCTCCAAAAAATAATCAATGAATCCAGAAGCTGGTGTTTTGAAAAAATTAACAAAATAGACTGCTAGCTAGAGTAATGAAGAAAAGAGAGAAGAATCAAATAGGAACAAAAAAAGATAAAGGGGATATCACCACTGACCCCACAGAAATACTAACTACCATCAGAGAATACTATAAACACCTCTACGCAAAGAAACTATACCCTCCCAAAACTAAACTAGGAAGGACTGGAATCCCTGAATAGACCAATAACAAGTTCTGAAATTGAGGCAGTAATTAACAGCCTACCAACAAAAAAGCCTAGGACCAGATGGATTCACAGTCAAATTCTACCAGAGGTACATAGAGTAGCTGATACCATTCCTTTGAAAGTATTCCAAACAATTGAAAAGGAGGGACTCCTCCCTACTCATTTTATGAAGCCAGCATCATCCTGATACCAAAACCTGGCAGAAACACAACAACAACAACAAAAACCTTCAGGCCAATATCCCTGATAAACATCTATGTGAAAATTCTCAATAAAATAGTGCCAAACTGAATCCAGCAGCACATCAAAAATCTTATCCACCATGATCAAGTCAGCTTCATCCCTGGGATGCAAGGCTTGTTCTACATATACAAATCAATAAACATGTTTCGTCACATAAACAGAATCAAAGACAAAAACCACATGGTTATTTCAATAGACACAGAAAAGGCCTTTGATAAAATTCAACATCCCTTCATGTTAAAAACCCTCAATAAATTGGGTATTGATGGAAAATATCTCAAAATAATAAGAGCTGTTTATGACAAACTCAAAGCCAATATCATATTGAATGGGCAAAAGCTGGGAGAATTTCCTTTGAAAACCAGCATAAGACAGGTACGATCTCTCTTACTACTCCAGTTCAACATAGTATTGGAAATTTTGGTCAGAGAAATCAGGCAAGAGAAATCAACAAAACATATCCAAACAGGGAGCAGAAGTCAAATTGTCTCTTTCTGCAGATGACGTGATTCTATATTTAGGAAACCCCATCATCTCAGTGCCAAAACTCCTTAAGCTGATAAGCAACTTCAGCAAAGTCTCAGGATGCAAATTGATGTGTAAAACTCACAGGCATTTCTACACACCAACAAATAGACAAGCAGAGAGCCAAACTATGAATGAACTCCCATTCACAATTGCTACAAAGAAAATAGAATACCTAGGAATACAGCTAACAAGGGATGTGAAGGACCTCTTCAAGGAGAACTACAAACCACTGCTCAAGGAAATAAGAGATCACACAAACAAATGGAAAAACATTCCATGCTCATGGATAGGAAGACTCAATATCATGAAAATGGCCATACTGCTCAAAGTAATTTATAGATTCAATGCTATTTCCAAACTACCATTGACATTCTTCGCAAAATGAGAAAAAAAACTACTTTAAATTTCCTACGGAATCAAAGATGACCCCATATAGCCAAGACAATCCTAAGCAAAAAGAACAAAGCTGGAAGCATCATGCTACCTGACTTCAAACTATACTACAAGGCTACAGTAACCAAAACAGCATGGTTCTGGTCCCAAAAGAGACATATAGACCAATGGAACAGAATAGAGACCTCAGAAATAACACCACACATCTACAACCATCTGATTTTTGACAAACCTCACAAAAACAAGCAATGGGGAAAGGATTTCCTATTCAATAAATGGTGCTGGGAAAACTGGCTAGCCATATGCAGAAAACTGAAACTGGACACCTTCCTTACACCTTACACAAAAATTAACTCAAGATGAATTAAAGACTTAAATGTAAAACCCCAAACTATAAAAATCCTAGAAGAAAACGTAGGCAATACCATTCAGGACACAGACAGGACAAAGACTCCGTGACAAAAAAACTAAAAGCGGCCAGTCATGGTGGCTCTCACCTGTAATCCCAGCACTTTGGAAGGGTGAGGCAGGTAGATCACGAGGTCAGGAGATGGAAAGCATCCTGGCTAACACGGTGACATCCTGTCTCTTCTAAAAACACAAAAAATTAGCGGGGCGTGATGGCATGCACCTGTAATCCCAGCTACTTGGGAGGCTGAGGCAGGAGAATTGCTTGAACCTGGGAGGCAGAGGTTGCAGTGAGCCGAGATTGTGCCACTGCCCTCCAGCCTGGGCTACAGACTGAGACTTCATCTCAAAAAAAACACAAAGCAAAACAAACAAAAAAAACACTAGAAGCAATTGCAACAAAAGCCAAAATTGACAAATAAGATCTAATTAAGCTAAAGAGCTGCTGCAAAAGAAACTATCATCAGAATGAACAGACAACATACAGAGTGGGAGAAAAGTTTTGCAATTTACCTCTCTGACAAAGATCTAATATTCAGAATTTACAAGGAACTTAAACAAATTTACAAGAAGAAAACAAACAACCCAATCAAAAAGAGCTAAAGATACGAACAGACATTTATTAAAAAAAAGACATACATGCCACCAACATATAAAAAAGTTCAACATCACTTATCATTAGAGAAATGGAAATCAAAACCACGATGAGATACTATCTCACACCAGCCAGAATGTTGATTATTAAAAAGTCAAGAAACAATAGATATTGGTGAGGCTGTGGAGGAATAGGAATGGTTTTACACTGTTGGTGAAAATGTAAATTATTTCAACCACAGTTGAACTAATTTAAGTTCCAATTCCTCAAGGATCTAGAACCAAAAATACCATTTGACCCAGCAATCCCGTTACTGGCTATATACCCAAAGGGATATAAATCCTTCTACTATAAAGACACATGCGTACTGCAGCACTATTTACAATGGCAAACACATAGAACCAATCCAAATGCCCATCAATGATAGACTAGATAAAGAAAGTGTGGTACAAATACACCTACTATGTGGCCATAAAAAGGAATGAGACCATGTCCTTTGCAGGGACATAGATGAAGCTGAAAGCCATCATCCTCAGCAAACTAACACAGGAACAGAAAACCAAATACTGCATGTTCTCACTCATAAGTGGGGGTTGAACAATGAGAACTCATGGACACAGGGAAGGGAATAACACACACCAGGTTCTGTTCGGGGGTGAAGGGCAAAGGGAGGGAAATTAGAGGATGGGTCAATAGGTGCAGCAAACCACCATGGCACATGTATACCTATGTAACACACCTGCACGCTCTGCACATGGATCCCAGAACTTAAGTACATTTTTTTTAAAAAATGGGTAAACTCTATATGTTGATACTGGTCCAATGTGGATTGCAGATGCACTGCTGCCCACTGGTAGCACTCAAAGCAAATGTGTGTTGGTGTATGCATGATGGGGCATTTTCCAGCGGGCAGATCTTAAGTGTTACTTGTTACTTAGTTTACGGGTGAAGAGGAGAAGCTTTGGATAAGAATATCTACAGATTCCTGAGCAATTGAGAAAAGTTTGGCTGGATGATCTGAGGACTGGAAGGAAATACTGGAAGGCTGTGGACAAGTTGGTTTGGTAAGAGGAGTACCTGTTCTTGCCCATTTCTGTACTGCATTGTTTTATTTTAATTTTTCATTGATTTGTAGAATTGAATATTTGTATATCTTAAATATGAGTCCTGTGTTGTAATATGTACTATAAATATATTTTTCTACCGAGGGGTTTGTCATTTCACTCTCCCAATTGTGTAATTTGATCAACAGAATGCTTTAATCTTAATGTAGTAGGATACATCAAGTTTCTATTTTCCTTTAGAATTTGTACTCTTGGGTACTGTTTAATAATCAAAAAGCTTATCCACCATGATCAAGTGGCTTCATCCTTGGGAGGCAAGGCTGGTTCAACATATGCAAATCAATAAACATAATCCAGCATATAAGCAGAACTAAAGACAAAAACCACATGATTATCTCAATAGATGCAGAAAAGACCTTTGACAAAATTCAACAGCCCTTCATGCTAAAAACTCTCAATAAATTAGGTATTGATGGGATGTATCTCAAAATAATAAGAGCTATTTATGACAAACCCACAGCCAATATCATACTGAATGGGCAAAAACTGGAAGCATTCCCTTTGAAAACTGGCACAAGGCAGGGATGCCCTCTCTCACCACTCCTATTCAACATAGTGTTGGAAGTTCTGGCCAGGGCAATCAGGCAGGAGAAAGAATTAAAGGGTATTCAATTAGGAAAAGAGGAAGTCAAATTGTCCCTGTTTGCAGATGACATGATTGTATATCTAGAAAACCCTATCGTCTCAGCCCAAAATCTCCTCAAGCTGATAAGCAACTTCAGCAAAGTCTCAGGATACAAAATCAATGTGCAAAAATCACAAGTATTCTTATACACCAATAACAGACAAACAGATAGCCAAATCATGAGTGAACTCCCATTCACAATTGCTTCAAAGAGAATAAAATACCTAGGAATCCAACTTACAAGGGATGTGAAGGACCTCTTCAAGGACTACAAACCACTGCTCAACAAAATAAAAGAGGACACAAACAAATGGAAGAACATTCCATGCCCATGGATAGGAAGAATCAATATCGTGAAAATGGCCATACTGCCCAAGGCAATTTATGGATTCAATGTCATCCCCATCAAGCTACCAATGACTTTCTTCACAGAATTGGAAAAAAACTACTTTAAAGTTCATAAAGAACAAAAAAAGAGCCCGCATTGCCAAGTCAATCCTAAGCCAAAAGAACAAAGCTGGAGGCATCATGCTACCTGACTTCAAACTATACTACCAGGCTACAGTAACCAAAACAGCATGGTACTGGTACCAAAACAGAGATATAGACCACTGGAACAGAACAGAGCCCTCAGAAATAGTACCACACATCTACAACTATCTGATCTTGGACAAACCTGACAAAAACAAGCAATGGGGAAAGGATTCCCTATTTAATAAATGGTGCTGGGAAAACTGGCTAGCCATATGTAGAAAGCTGAAACTGGATCCCTTCCTTACACCTTATACAAAAATTAATTCAAGATGGATGAAAGACTTAAATGTTAGACCTAAAACCATAAAAACCCTAGAAGAAAACCTAGGCAATACCATTCCGGACATAGGCATGGGCAAGGTCTTCATGTCTAAAACACCAAAAGCAATGGCAACAAAAGCTAAAATTGACAAATAGGATCTAATTAAACTAAAGAGCTTCTGCACAGCAAAAGAAACTACCATCAGAGTGAACAGGCAACCTACAAAATGGGAGAAACCTTTTGCAATCTACTCATCTGACAAAGGGCTAATATCCAGAATCTACAATTAAATCAAATTTACAAGAAAAAAACAAACAACCCCATCAAAAAGTGGGTGAAGGATATGAACAGACACTTCTCAAAAGAAGACATTTATGCAGCCAAAAGACACATGAAAAAATGCTCATCATCACTGGCCAACAGAGATATGCAAATCAAAACCACAATGAGATACCATCTCACACCAGTTAGAATGGCAATCATTAAAAAGTCAGGAAACAATGGGTGCTGGAGAGGATGTGGAGAAATAGGAACACTTTTACACTGTTGGTGGGACTGTAAACTATTTCAACCATTGTGGAAGTCGGTGTGGCAATTCTTCAAGGATCTAGAACTAGAAATACCATTTGACCCAGCCATCTCATTACTGGGTATATACCCAAAGGACTATAAATCATGCTGCTATAAAGACACATGCACACGTATGTTTATTGCGGCACTGTTCACAATAGCAAAGACTTGGAACCAACCCAAATGTCCAACAATGATAGACTGGATTAAGAAAATGTGGCACATATACACCCTGGAATACTATGCAGCCATAAAAAATGATGAGTTCTTGTCCTTTGTAGGGACGTGGATGAAGCTGGAAACCATCATTCTCAGCAAACTATCGCAAGGCCAAAAAACCAAATACCTATGTTCTCACTCATAGGTGGGAATTGAACAATGAGAACACTTGGACACAGTAAGGGGAACATCACACACCGGGGCCTGTTGTGGGGTGGGGGGAGGGGGAAGGGATTGCATTAGGAGATACACCTAATGTAAATGACGAGTTAATGGGTGCAGCTCACCAACATGGCACATGTATACATATGTAACAAACCTGCATGTTGTGCACATGTACCCTAGAACTTAAAGTATAAGAAGAATTTATATATATTAAAAAAAAATTTCTCCCTAGCCCCAGTGTCAAGGAGATAATTTGTTTTTGTCCCGAAGGTTTAGTGTTACACATTTCACATTTAGATCTACATAACATTTGGTGTTAATTTTTGTGTATAATGTAAAACCGTGTTTTTCTTTTAATATGGACATCCAATTGATCCTACCATTTATTGAAACATCACTGTTTCCCCACTGCACTGCATACTTTATCATAAATTAAGTGACTGTATAACTGTTGGATTTGTTTCTGGACTTGCCCATAGAATCAACGGGACTATCTCTCTTTTCTTGCGAGAATAGCAAGCTGTTTTAAATTATTATATCTTCATAATAATTCTTGGCATTAGGGGCTTGAGCTTCATTGTGATTGTTTTTTTCCTCTTCCTCCTCCTCCTTTTCCTTCTTCAGTTGCCAAATCTATTTTACTATTTAGAGTTGACATCAATTATAGAATCAGCTTGTGAATTGCAACAAACAACTACTGTTATTTTGATTTGATTTCAATTAATCTATACATCAGTTTGGAGAGATGTATAGATTAGACTGAGATGTATAGAGAAAACTGATGTCTTTGCAATACTGAGTCTTGTAATACATGAACAGGATATATCTCTTTTATATTTAAGTCTTTTAAACTTTCAGTAATGTTCTGTTGTCTCAACATAGAGGTTTAGCATATATTTTGTTAATTTGTTAAATATGATTTTAAAGTAAGTAATATCTTTTTAAAATTCTATATTTGTTGCTGATATAAAGAAATAAAATTGATTTATACATTTTGATTGAATCATCTCAAGTTCTGTCTTCATTGATTTCCTTTTCTCTTTAAAAATAGATTACATTCTTATATTTCTCTGTATCTTGGGTAATTCTGTATTCTATCTTGGGTTTTATCTAGGTTATATTTTAAAGGGATTTATTTCTGTTAGATTCTTCCAAAGAGTGATATTTTGTTTTAGCAAGAAATTAACTTGGTTGGATGTAAGCAGCCATTCTGTCTCATGAGCAGCAACTCAAACTCCAATTCAATTCTTTCAAGCTTAACGAGGCTGTTTTGCATCTTCTCTGTGTACCATCGTTCAGGTATCAGTCAGAGATTTGGGCAAGATTTTTATCTTCCCTTTTTAACTTTGTTGTTTCCCAGTGTTTTTGATGGCCCTAAACTCTATTCTCTGCTTCTTCTGTGGATTTTCTAGTAAAGTTTTAGTCATGCCACCTGACTGGGGCCTGCCCTCAGGCTAGAAACTATGAAAATGGAAAATGCACTCTTGCTGTTTCTTTCTTTCCACATCTTTTAGTCTTTCTTGAATATTTTTCAGGTAGTTGTGAAGTTATTTTGTTCACAGTAGTTGTTTTAGGAATGGTTAAAATATTGGTCTGATAGGAGCTTTCTCATCCTATCACAGTGTTTGTAAAGTTAACTTGACTAATCTATTTGACTTCTCCTACTTTTTTCCTTCTTGTCTACTTTTTGTTTACTTCAGGTAATTTTTGATTGACCTTACAGACCTTGTGTCTAAGAATACTTAGGGGCCCTGAATAATCTTATTTCCTTCAGAGAAAGATTTCCCTATGCTTTGGTAATTAATAGAAGAAGGAAGATCACCTTCATCCAGTCAGGGATTAAGCTGACTTGGGCTGGATTTTACTATCATAAACTTCTGTCTACCTGCTCCTAGACTATTGCTCTTCAGGATTCCCAACTAAGACCATGGGGTATTTACTAAGACCTCTTGAGGACAAAACTCTGATTTTTTTTTTTTAATCTTGCCCAAATTCCTATCTAAGGGGTCTGGGGATTCATGCCCTACAATCAATTCTCATCAGATGGGTTTTATTTAATCCTGTACATCATGACTTACATTCCAATCTGACTATGGCATAACATGGAAGAAAACCAGAATATTTAACACCAAAACATGTTTCTCTGCCATATCTTGAAATGGTCCTGCAAAGCTGTCTGCTGTGGGAAAAATCCACATTCTTTGGAGAATCCCCTTTCCTCTTTGTTTTCTTTCCTTCTTTTCCAGATCCGGGAGATAATCAACTAAGAGCCAGGCATCCTGTTAGGTCTGATAAGAAACATTTTACAACCTGCTCTCTCCAAAGTCTGCTATCTGAGTGCTTCCTCTGCTCAGTAAAACTTGGTCTCCACAATCCTTTAGCTTAACCTGAACATTTACTTTCTATTGCTCCCAGGTCTTCAGATAAACTCAACCAACTGTCAACCAGAAAATGTTTCAATTTGCCTGTAGACTCGAAGCCCCCTCTTTGAGTTGTCCCATCTTTCTGAACCAAACCCGTGTATTTCTTTTCTTTTCTTTTTTGAAATGGAGTCTCTGTCTCTGTTGCCTGGGCTGGAGTGCAGTGGTGCGATCTTGGCTCACTGCAACCTCTGTCTCTGAGATTCAAGCAATTATCCTGCCTCAGTGTCCAGAGTAGCTGGAATTACAGACATGTACCACCATCCCCGGCTAATTTTTGTATTTTTAGTAGAGATGAGGTTTCAGCATGTTGGTCAGGCTGGTCTTGAACTCCTGACCTCAAGTAATCCGCTTAAATATATTTGATTGATGTCTCATGCCTCCCTAAAATATATAAAACCAAGCTGTACCCTGACCACCTTGGGCACATGTTCTCAGGACCTCCTGAGGGCTGTGTCACAGGCCGTGGTCACTCATATTTGGCTAAGAATGAATCTCTTAAAATATTTTACAGAGTTTGACTCTTTTCATCAACAGTCTTTTAGTATTTGAGTCTTTTTCAGGTAGTTGTGGAGTTATTTTGTGCACAGTTAGTAGTTGTTTGAGAAATGGTTAAAATATTGGTCTGATAGGGGCTTTCTCATCCTATCACAGCGTTTGTAAAGTTAACTTGACTAATTTATTTGAATTCTCCTGTCTACATTTTTTCTTCTTGGTCTACTTTTTGTGTACTTCAGGTAATTTTTGATTGACTTATACATCCTGTGTCTAAAAATATTTAGGCGCTCTGAATAATCTTATTTCCTTCAGAGAGAGAGATTCCCCTATGCTTTGGTAATTAATAGAAGAAGAAAAATTACCTTCATCCAATCAGGGATTAAGCTGATTTGGGCTGGATTTTACTATCATAAACTTCTGTCTACCTTCTCCTAGGACATTGCTCTTCAGGATTCCCAACTAAGAGCATGGGGGTATTTACTAGGACCTCTTTTCCTTGGCTGATCCTAACTCCAATATTTTTCTTTCCTTAGCACTGGGTAAAAAATACCGACAACCTTTTCAGAGGCTTTCTGCTTAATATCTAAGTCTCTTACCCAGTGTAGTTTAAGAATTCAGCCAGTTCCCTAAGGAAAAAGCTAAGATTAAAGGGCACATTTTTCTGTTCCACACTTCTTTCCAGGATTTTGGCCCCTCAAACCTTGTGGAGTTTGGCAGATGTAAACTTAATGTGTCATCTCTCTACCACCCATAGAATTGCCTGAAACTCCCTTGTCTTCTCTCTGTCATCCAGTTTTATTTGCAGCCTCTTGCCTTGCCCAATATGTGATTGTTGCTAGGAAGTTCTCTGTCATATACCCAATGCATTTGTGCATTAATTAGAGATTATCCCAATTCCTTCTCTAAATTGTAAATCAGTTTTGACATTTCTATCCAAGTTTAAAATCACATTGTTCTAGCCTTTAATCATTCCTTTTTGGTAATATTATAAAAATAATATGAACCTACTTTCCTAATTGATTTGTCTAATTTAACATTTCTAGACAAATTATTTATCTCCATCCTTCCAAAATATCCCTTTCATAATTCTGTTTTGCTCAAGAACAATAGTGGGCCACTATGGTATTAGGGATCAAATTTTAAAGAATTAGTTTGCACTGCAGTCTCATTTCTAAATGGACCTGGCACACCTCATCTCCATCTACCATGCCAGCCCCATTCCTACACCACTTGATTTCTCTAGCTTTTCTGTGTTTGCTTAGAACATTTTGATCCCTTCAAATGGCTATATCCTTTCAGTGAACCTAAAGAATCAACTAGTTCAAACTTAAAGAGACCTTCAAATTATAGCATTCTTTCACTCAAAGATTTAAATTATTTTGAGAAATGAGGGAGAGCTTTTCTCACATTTGTGTCCCCAGTACTGGAGAACAGAATTTCTTTTCCTGTAGAAAATCTTAAATCTTGGTTGAATTGTAAGTTGTATTGCTAAGTCTTCTGCAAACAGCTGAGTCTTTCCCGTACAATTCTAATCATGATAATCACTCTTTCTTCATTTTATCTTTGATATAATAATTAGGAAATTACAAAACTACCCTATTATTCAATTTATACCCTATTATAGCTACTATCATTATAATTATATCGCAAATTTGAATGTGGGCTTTATGAAGGTAGAATACATGTTCTGCTATTCTCTTTACTCCTCGCTAAATGAGTTTCATGAGGTTTTCATCATCTGAGGATCCTCAGTGAATGTGTGGTGACTGGGTGGAGGAATGCATAGGTGGATTAATGAATGCTTAAATAATTGATAAATGTCAAATGGAAACATTTTAACAAGTTTCCCAAATACATGGAACTGTTTTGTTTTTGTTTATTTTTGCTTGCATATCTGCACTTTACCGGTTAGTCCATCATAAAAAATTAATTTATTTAGATCCTTTCCTGCAAAAATAAAATGCAGGAATTAGTTGACGCCATTTTGTCTTGGGTTTTTTTTTTTTTAATTTTGTCTTGTTTGTTTCTGCTTTTTAACGATGTCATAAGAAATAATGTTCCATAGGGTGGTAGAATTAGGTAAAATTTAAACACTGACTTTTTTTTAATATAAGGAAACTCAAATTTGTAAGCTCTACAAGTAAACATGGACATTGTTGATACTTATTTAACTTCCAACTTTTCTAAATTATTCTTCTAGTTTTCATATTATTTATCACAGTATAGTAATAGTTACTAGACCATAACCAGCGCCATACTATTTTATGTAAACATAACTAACACAAGTTAGATTTTACATACATAATAATCATAGTTTTCACAAATTGCTCAATATTTTCCATATTTATATTAATGGATACAGGAATAAAACCCTTCAAACTGTGTAAAACATATCTATATCCTTAAAACAACGTTTCCATTAAACGTTGACATTAAAGTAGTTTAATGTCAACTACTTTAAAATCGTATTTTCTTAGAATTTAGCTTAATACACAGTCCTCATTATATATGTCTGCATGCATCTCCAGATCAAAAGGAAAAGCTAGAAGTTTAATTATTCCAAAATATAACTTAAATTACATACTCCCATTACAAAAAACTGAGCACCAGTAAAGAGAAAGTGTCCTTTCCCTGTATCGCTGCCTCTAACTTGGCCGCCTTCCTACTCTTGTCATTATTGGGAGTACCCATGAGTAAATGCTTTCTAGACTTACATAAATATATTTGGATAAATACAAATATTTAGTTTATGCTTTAAAAAAAGTAATGCTTGGTGGAGCCAAGATGGCCGAATAGGAACAGCTCCAGTCTACAGCTCCCAGCATGAGTGACGCAGAAGACGGGTGATTTCTGCATTTCCAACTGAGGTACCAGGTTCATCTCACTGGGGAGTGTCAGACAGTGGGTGCAGGACAGTGGGTGCAGAGCACCAAGCATGAGCTGAAGCAGGGCGAGGCATTGCCTCACCCTGGAAATGCAAGGGGTCAGGGAATTCCCTTTCCTAGTCAAAGAAAGGGGTGACAGATGGCACCTGGAAAATCAGGTCACTCCCACCCTAATATTGTGTTTTTCCAATGGTCTTAGTGAACTGCACACCAGCAGATTATATCCCATGCCTGGCTCAGAGGGTCCTATGCCCACAGAGTCTCGCTGATTGCTAGCACAGCAGTCTGAGATCAAACTGCAAGGCAGCAGCAAGGCTGGGGGAGGGGTGCTCACCAATGCCGAGGCTTGAGTAGGTAAACAAAGTAGCCAGGAAGCTCGAACTGGGTGGAGTCCACCGCAGCTCAAGGAGGCCTGCCTGCCTGCCTCTGTAGACTCCACTTCTGAGAGCAGGGCATAGCCAAACAAAATGCAGCAGAGAACTCTGCAGACTTAAATGTCTGACAGCTTTGAAGAGAGTAGGTGTTCTCCCAGCATGCAGCTGGAGATCTGAGAATGGACAGACTCCGTCTTCAAGTGGGTCTGTGACCCCTGAGTAGCCTAACTGGCAGGCACCCCTAAGTAGGGGCAGACTGACACCTCACACAGCCGAGTACCCCTCTGAGACAAAACTTCCAGAGGAACCATCAGGCAGCAACATTTGCTGTTCACCAATATCTGCTGTTCTACAGCCTCCGCTGCTGATACCGAGGCAAACAGGGTCTGGAGTGGACCTCCAGCAAACTCCAACAGACCTGCAGCTGAGGGTCCTGACTGTTAGAAGGAAAACTAGCAAACAGAACGGACATCCACACCAAAAACCCAACTGTACGTCACCATCATCAAAGACCAAAGGTAGATAAAACCACAAAGATGGGGAAAAAACAGAGCAGAAAAACTGGGAACTCTAAAAATCAGAGTGCCTCTCCTCCTCCAAAGGAATGCAGCTCCTCACCAGCAATGGAACAAAGCTGGATGGAGAATGACTTTGATGAATTGAGAGAAGAAGGCTTCAGATGATCAAACTACTCCGAGCTAAAGGAGGAAGTTCGAACCCATGGCAAAGAAGTTAAAAACTGTAAAAAAAAAATTAGATGAATGGCTAACCAGAATAACAAATGCAGAGAAGTCCTTAAAGGACCTGATGGAGCTGAAAACCATGGCACGAGAACTACACGAAGAATGCACAAGCTTCAGTAGCTGATTCAATCAACTGGAAGAAAGGGTATCAGTGATGGAAGATGAAATGAATGAAATGAAGCGAGAAGAGAAGTTTAGAGAAAAAAGAATAAAAAGAAATGAACAAAACCTCCAAGAAGTATGGGACTATGTGAAAAGACTAAATCTACATCTGATTGGTGTACCTGAAAGTGACGGGGAGAATGGAACCAAATTGGAAAACACTCTGCAGGATATTATCCAGGAGAACTTCCCCAATCTAGCAAGGCAGGCCAACATTCAAATTCAGGAAATACAGAGAATGCCACAAAGATACTCCTCGAGAAGAGCAACTCCAAGACACGTAATTGTCAGATTCACCAAAGTTGAAATGAAGGAAAAAATGTTAAGGGCAGCCAGAGAGAAAGGTTGGGTTACCCGCAAGGGGAAGCCCATCAGACTAACAGCTGATATCTCAGCAGAAACTCTACAAGCCAGAAGAGAGTGGGGGCCAATATTCAACATTCTTAAAGAAAAGAATTTTCAACCCAGAATTTCATATCCAGCCAAACTAAGTTTCATAATTGAAGGAGAAATAAAATACTTTACAAACAAGCAAATGCTGAGAGATTTTGTCACTACCAGGCCTGCCCTAAAAGAGCTGCTGAAGGAAGCACTAAACATGGAAAGGAACAACTAGTACCAACCACTGCAAAAACATGCCAAATTGTAAAGAGCATCGAGACTAGGAAGAGACTGCATCAACTAACGAGCAAAATAACCAGCTAACATCATAATGACAGGATCAAATTCACACATAACAATATTAACCTTACATGTAAATGGGCTAAATGCTCCAATTAAAGGACACAGAATGGCAAATTGGATAAAGAGTCAAGACCCATCAGTGTGCTGTATTCAGGAAACCCATCTCATGTGCAGAGACACACATAGGCTCAAAATAAAGGGATGGAGGAAGATCTACCAAGCAAATGGAAAACAAAAAAAGGCAGGGGTTGCAATCCTAGTCTCTGATAAAACAGACTTTAAACCAACAAAGATCAAAAGAGACAAAGAAGGCCATTACATAGTGGTAAAGGGATCAATTCAACAAGAAGAGCTAACTGTCCTAAATATACATGCACCCAATACAGGAGCACCCAGATTCATAAACCAAGTCCTTAGAGACCTACAAAGAGACTTAGACTCCCACACAATCATAATGGGAGACTTTAACACCCCACTGTCAACATTAGACAGATCAACGAGACAGAAAGTTGACAAGGATATCCAGGAATTGAACTCAGCTCTGCACCAAGCGGACCTAATAGACATCTACAGAACTCTCCACCCCAAATCAACACAATATACATTCTTTTCAGCACCACAGCACACCTATTCCAAAATTGACCACATAGTTGAAAGTAAAGCACTCCTCAGCAAGTGTACTAGAACAGAAATTGTAACAAACTGTCTCTCAGACCACAGTGCAATCAAACTAGAACTCAGGATTAAGAAACTTACTCAAAACCGCACAACTACATGGAAACTGAATAACCTGCTCCTGAATGACTACTGGGTACATAATGAAATGAAGGCAGAAATAAAGATGTTCCTTGAAACCAATGAGAACAAAGACACAACATACCAGAATCTCTGGGACACATTCAAAGCAGTGTGTAGAGGGAAATTTATAGCACTAAATGCCCACAAGAGAAAGCAGGAAAGATCTAAAATTGACACCCTAACATCACAATTAAAAGAACTAGAGAAGCAAGGGCAAACACATTCAAAAGCTAGCAGAAGGCAAGAAATAACTAAGATCAGCGCAGAACTGAAGGAAATAGAGACACAAAAAACCCTTCAAAAAATCAATGAATCCAGGATCTGATTTTTTGAGAAGATCAACAAAATTGATAGACCACTAGCAAGACTAATAAAGAAGAAAAGACAGAAGAATCAAATAGACGCAATAAAAAATGATGAAGGGGATATCACCACTGATCCCACAGAAACACAAACTACCATCAGAGAATACTAAAACACCTCTATGCAAATAAACTAGAAAATCTAGAAGAAATGGATAAATTCCTCAACACATACCCCCTCCCAAGACTAAACCAGGAAGAAGTTGAATCTCTGAATAGACCAATAACAGGAGCTGAAATTGTGGCAATAATTAATAGCTTACCAACCAAAAAAAGTCCAGGACCAGATGGATTCACAGCCGAATTCTACCAGAGGTACAAGGAGGAGCTGGGACCATTCCTTCTGAAACTATTCCAATCAATAGAAAAAGAGGGAATCCTCCCTAACTCATTTTATGAGGCCAGCATCATCCTGATACCAAAGCCTGTCAGAGACACAACAAAAAAAGAGAATTTTAGACCAATATCCCTGATGAACATCAATGCAAAAATCCTCAATAAAATACTGGCAAACAGAATCCAGCAGCACATCAAAAAGCTTATCCACCATGATCAAGTGGGCTTCATCCCTGGGATGCAAGGCTGGTTCAACATACAAAAATCAATAAACATAATCCAGCATATAAACAGAACCAAGGACAAAAAGCACATGATTATCTCAACAGATGCAGAAAAGGCCTTTGACAAAATTCAACAACCCTTCATGCTAAAAACTCTCAATTAGGAATCGGTGAGATGTATCTCAGAATAATAAGAGCTATTTATGACAAACCCACAGCCAATATCATACTGAATGGGTAAAAACTGGAAGCATTCCCTTTGAAAACTGGCACAAGACAGGGATGCCCTCTCTCACCACTCATACTCAACATAGTGCTGGAAGTTCTGGCCAGGGCAATTAGGCAGGAGAAAGAAATAAAGGATATTCAATTAGGAAAAGAGGAAGTCAAATTGTCCCTGTTTGCAGATAACATGATTGTATATCTAGAAAACCCTATCATCTCAGCCCAAAATCTCCTCAAGCTGATAAGCAACTTCAGCAAAGTCTCAGGATACAAAATCAATCTGCAAAAATCACAAGCACTCTTATACACCAATAACAGACAAACAGATAGCCAAATCATGAGTGAACTCCCATTCACAATTGCTGAATAAAGAGAATAAAATACCTAGGGATCCAACATACAAGGGACCTGAAGGCCTCTTCAAGGAGAACTACAAACCACTGCTCAATGATATAAAAGAGGATACCAACAAATGGAAGAACATTCCATGCTCATGGGTAGGAAGAATCAATATCATGAAAATGGCCATACTGCCCAAGGTAATTTAGAGATTCAATGCCATCCCCCATCAAGCTACCAATGACTTTCTTCACAGAACTGGAAAAAACTAAAGTTCATATGGAACCAAAAAAGAGCCTGCATTGCCATGTCAATCTTATGCCAAAAGAACAAAGCTGGAGGCATCATGCTACCTGACTTCAAACTATACTACCAGGCTACAGTAACCAAAACAGCATGGTACTGGTACCAAAACAGAGATATAGATCAATGGAACAGAACAGAGCCTTCAGAAATAATACCACATATCTACAACTATCTGATCTTTGACAAACCTCACAAAAACAAGCAATGGGGAAAGGATTCCCTATTTAACAAATGGTGCTGGGAAAACTGGCTAGCCATATGTAGAAAGCTGAAACTGGATCCCTTCCCTACACCATATACAAAAATTAATTCAATATGGATTAAAGACTTAAATGTTAGACCTAAAACCATAAAAACCCGAGAAGAAAACCTAGGCAATACCGTTCAGGACATAGGCATGGGCAAGGACTTCATGTCTAAAAGACCAAAAGCAATGGCAACAAAAGCCAAAATTCACAAATGAGATCTAATTAAACTAAAGAGCTTCTGCACAGCAAAAGAAACTCCCATCAGAGTGAACAGGCAACCTATAGAATGGGAGAAAATTTTTGCAACCTACTCATCTGACAAAGGGCTAATATCCAGAATCTACAATGAACTCAAACAAATTTACAAGAAAAAAACAACCCCATCAAAAAGTGGGTGAAGGATATGAACAGACACTTCTCAAAAGAAGACATTTATGCAGCCAATGGACACATGAAACAACAGACAAATGAAAAAGTGCTCATCATCACTGGCCATCAGAGAAATGCAAATCAAAACCGCAATGAGATACCATCTCACACCAGTTAGAATGGCGGTCATTAAAAAGTCAGGAAACAATGGGTGCTGGAGAGGATGTGGAGAAATAGGAACACTTTTATACTGTTGGTGGGACTGTAAACTAGTTCAACCATGGTGGAAGTCAGTGTTGCGAATCCTCATGGATCTAGAATTAGAATTAGCATTTGACCCAGCCATCCCATTACTGGGTATATACCCAAAGGATTCTAAATCATGCTGCCATAAAGACACATGGACACGTATGTTTATTGCAGCACTATTCACAATAGCAAAGACTTTGAACCGTCCCAAATGTCCAATGAGAGACTGGATTAAGAACATGTGGCACATATACACCATGGAATACTATGCAGCCATAAAAAATGATGAGTTCATGTCCTTTGTAGGGACATGGATGAAGCTGGAAACCATCATTCTCAGCAAACTATTGCAAGGACAAAAAGACAAACACCGCGTGTTCTCACTCATAGGTGGGAACTGAACAATGAGAACACATGGACACAGGAAGGGGAACACCACACACCAGGGCCTGTTGTAGGGTGGGGGTCGGGGGAGGGATAGCATTAGGAGATATACCTAATGTTAAATGACGAGTTAATGGGTGCGGCACACCAACATGGCACATGTATACATATGTAACAAAACTGCACGTTGTGCACATGTACCCTAAAACTTAAAGTACAATAAAAAATTTTTTTTTAAAAATTTAAAACTTGAAAAATAAAAAGTAATGCTTTCACATGGTAAAATTAAGACTATTAAACAATCAAACATAGGCTTCTTTCCAAAACCAGACTTCAAGTCCGTCTTCAATAAAAATTAAAAACATGCATAACTCTGTGTGTGTGTGTGTGTGTGTGTGTGTGTGTGTGTTATATGTTTATAATAGATATGGGGAGATATAGGTGGAAAGAAAATATCCTAGATGAATTTAAGCAAATGGAAGCAAAATACTTGAATTTTCTTGGACCCTGCATTTTTCCCTCAATAATGATCTTTCCAAATCAGCACATATTTACAGAATAATGGTATTTTTAACTATTACATTGCAGAGTAGCATCATAATTTATCCATCCAGTTTCTGACTGATGAACACCTACGTTCTTTCAAGTCTTTTGTCATGACATACACTGCATCAATCAATGTACTTCTAAGTACATCTTTGTATACATGAGTATGTCTGGAGAAGAATTGTGAAATTAAAGGATGTGTACATTTTTATTTTCATATATACACTGCCAAACTGTTCTGCAAAGAAGTTATAAGAATGGTTTTGATGTCTTTTCACTCATATCTTTCTCGATGTTGTATATTACCAACTGTTTTTCTGTGAGAAGTTGTCTAGGGTAATAATTTGGAGTTCAAACTCTGGTGGTTGACTGCTTAGGTGTAAAAATTAACTCAGGCATTAGTAGCTATGTGTTTCGCAGCAAGACACTTAACGCCTCTTTGCCTCATTTTCCTCATTTGTAAAACATTTGCGCAATCAATATGCATTTATTGAACATAAAATTGTGCAAAATTCTGTTCTAAGGACTGAGGATCCAACTGAACAAAACTGACAAATATTGCTGTATCATGAGTCTTAAAATCTAGAGAGGAATAATAAATAACTACCCCTCAGAGTTCTTGTGAGAATTAAATAAATGGAATCACGTACAACACTTAGAACAAAGTCTGCTGGTTGTAGATGTGTGGCTTTATTACTGGGTTTTCCATTCTGTTCCATTGGTCTATGTGTCTCTTTTTGTACCAGTACCATGCTTCATAGTTACTATGGCTTTGTGATATAATTTGAAATCAGGCAATGTGATTTCCCCATATTTATTCTTTATGCTTAGGACTGCTTTGGCAATTTGGGCTTTTTTTTCAGTTCCATATGAACTTTAAGATTGTTTTTTCTAATTCTGTGAAAGATGACATTGGTAATGTGATAGGGATTATGTTGAATCTGTAAACTACTTTCAGCCGTATGGTCATTTAAACAATATTGATTCTTCCAATCCATGAGCATGGGTTGTTTTTCCATTTGTTTCTGTCATTTACAGTTTTTTATCAGTGTTTTATATTCATCCTTGCAAAGATCTTTCATCTCTTTGATTAAATGCATTTCTAGTTTTATCATGATTATTATTATTGTAAATAGGTTTGAGTTCTTGGTTGGGTTCTTAGCGTTAATGTTATTGGTGCGTAGAAATGCTACTGATTTTTGTACATTGATTTTATATCCTAAAACGTTACTGAAGTCATTTATTAAGCCTAGGAAACTTTTGGAGGAATCTTTAGGGTTTTCTAGTTATACAATCAGGTCATCAGTGAACAGAGATAATTTGACTTCCTCTTGTCTGAACAGGATATGTTTTCTTTTTCTCTCTTGCCTGATTTCTCTAGCTAGGGCTTCCAATCCTATGTTGAATAGAAATAGTGAGAGTAGACATCCTTGTCTTGTTCCAATATTTAGGGGGAATGATTTCAACTTTTATCCGTTAAGTTTCATGCTAGCTGTGAGTTTGTTATAGATAGATCACTCTTAAAATTTTGAGGTATATACCTTTGGATGTACCTAGTTTCTTTAGTTTTTTTTTTTCTTTTTTTAATCATGAGGGATGTTAGAATGTATTCAATGTATTTTGTGCATACATGGAGATGACCAGTTGTTTTTTTTAGTTATGTTTATGGGGCGAATCACATTTGTTGATGTGCAAATGTATCCTTGTATCCCTGGAATAAAATCCACTTGATTCTGATGAATTATCTTTTTGAGGTGCTGTTAGATTTGGTTTACTAGTATTAATATTTTGTTGAGGATTTTTACATTTATGTTTATCAGGGATATTGGCCTGTAGTTTTCTTTTGTTGTGTCCTTTCTTGATTTTGATATCAGGATGATACTGGTTTCATGGAATGACTTAGGCAAGAATACCCTCCTCTGAGATTTTCTGGAATATTTTCAATAAGGTTGGTATCAGCTCTTCTTTGCATGTCTAGTAAAATTCACCTGAGAATCCCTCTGGACCTGGGCTGCTTTTTGTTGGAAGATCTTTTAAATTACTGATTCAGCTTCATTACTCATTATTGGTCTGTTCAGGATTTCTACTTTTTCCTGGTTTAATCTTGGGAGATTACATACTTCCAGTAATTTATCCATTTCCTCTAAGTTTTCTAAGTTCATGTGCATTGAGGTGAAGTCATGTTCCTTGCAGCAACATAATGGAGCTGGAGAACATTATCTTAAGTGAACTAACCCAGAAAGCCACATACGACATGTTCTCACTTATAAGTGGAAGCTAAGCAATGGGTACACATGGGCATAAAGGTAAAAATAATGGAGAAAAATAATGGACACTAGGGACTCCAAAAGGGGATAGGGGGAATGGTGAAAGGTGAAATAAGGGTTGAAAAACTACCTATCAAGTACAATATTCACTATTTGGGTAATGGATATACTAGAGGCCCAATCTCCATCAGTACATAATCTATCCGTGTAACACACCTGCACATGCACCCCCTAAATCTATATTTTAAAAAAACATAAAATGTTAGAACAGAGTCTGACACATGGTAAATGCTTGGTAAAAGTTTACTATTATTAGTATTGTTATTAGTACCACGATTACTCCAACGTGAGAAATAATGGTATCTGAATGTTTTCATTTCCACTGTAATAATTGTCAGCAATATTGAATATATGTTCATATGTTAGAAAATATTTGAAATTCTTTTGCTGAAAGCTGCTGTTTTATGTCTTAGCCCATCTTTCCATTAGAGAGTGGTCTTTCTCTGAGTGCTCTGTAAAAACAGTCTATACATGTAAAAATATTCTTTATATAACAAATCATTGCTATGTATAAATTCAAATATTTGATATCTGCAAATGTAGCATCTTTTAATTGCCATTAGGTTAGTGCAAAAGTAATTGCAGTTTTTGCCATTATTTTCAATGTTGTTATATTTTTATAAGATCATTGTTATATTTCTGCATGCTATGTTTTTAAGACAATTTTTAGAGCAGTTTAGGTTCATGCAAAATGGAGAGGAAAAAAGATTTCCCATATACTCCCTTCCCCACACATGCACAGTCTCTCCCATTATCTAAATCCCTCACTAGAGGGTACATTTATTACAATTGATGACCCTATATTGACACATCAAAATGATCTAAAAATTATAGTTTAGATTATAGTTCACTCTTGGTGGTGTGCTTCCTATGGGTTTTGACAAATGCATTTTCACATGTATCCACCTTTATGACGAACAGAATAGTTTCACTACCCTAAAACTCGTATGTTCTCAGCCTATTCATCCTTTCCTCACACTTAATCCCTAGCAACCCCAATCTTTTTACTGTCTCCACAGTTTTGCCTTTTCTATAATGTCATGTGGTTGGAATCATGCAGTATATTGCTGTTTTATATTGGCTTCTCTCAGTTAGTAATATGCATTTAAGTTTTCCCTATGTCTTTTTCATGTCCTGATAGCTCATTTTTTTAAACCACTGAATAGTGTTCCATTTTCTGCATGTACCAAAGTTTATTTATCCATTTACCAACTTATGGACAATTTGTATGCTCCGAGTTTTTGGCAATTATAAATAAAGCTGCTATAAACATCCATGTGCAGGTTTTTGTGTAGACATAAGCTTTCAACTCTTTGGGGTAAATACCAAGGAGCATGTTAGCTGGATTGTATAGTAAGAGTATGTTTAATTTTTAAAGAAACTGCCAAACTCTCTTCCAAAGTGGCTGTACCATGTTGCATTCCCACCAGCAATAAATGAAAGTTCCAGTTGCTCTATATCTTTACAAGCATTTGGTATTGTCAGTGTTCTGGATTTTAGCCATGCTAATGGGTGTGTAGAGGATCTCAGTGTTGTTTTAATTTGCATTTCCTTGATGATATGATATGAAGCATCCTTCCATGTGCTTGTTTGCCATTTATATATTTTCTTTGGTGAGACGTCTGTTAAAGTCTTTTGGTCTCGTCTTTATTTATTTGAGACAGGGTCTCACTCTGGCTCCCAGGTTAAAGTGGAGTGGCACAATTTCAGTTCACTGCAGCCTCAACCCCCTGTGCTCAAGCAATCCTGGCACCTCAGCCCACCAAGTAACAAATTACAGGCATGCCCTACTACGCTCAAAAAATTTTTGTACTTTTTTTTTTTTTTATAGAGACAGGGTTTCACCATGTTGCCCAGAACGGTCTCGAACTCCTGGACTCAAGTGATCCACCCGCCTTAGCGTCTCAAATTGCTGGGATTATAGGCATGAGCCACTGTGCCCGGCTTTTGGCCATTTTTAAATCGGGTTGTTTATTTTATTATTGTTGACTTAGTTATCTTTTAAAGAACATCTTTCTTAATCTAAGATGATAAAAATCCATATTTAATTTTGGAATTTTAATATTTTTACATTTTTATTTAATGCTGTACATGAATTTCAGTTCACAAAGTCAAGAGTATAAAATCATAATTTTACCTTTTCTTGGATCAACTTATGAATCCCTATCACACTTGGTTGATGGGAAACCTAATCCCAGTCTTTATGTTTCATTTTTGTCTCCCCGGGATTATGAAAGGTTCTAGGAACTCTTACACTGCCAAAGTTTAAAAAAATAGCCCATGTTATCACCAATTCATTTGTCCATAGAAGGTTCTCCTCCCCTTAGCACAGCCCTGCAGAAATTACAGCTTACAAAATGCCATGCTTAGGACATAAGAATCTTTTGTTTTAAAACGACCCATGACTTCATCTACCTAGATGCATTCTCCAGACATTTCCTCTCCTCTCTTGCTGCGTTATTAAGGGCATGTTAAGAAAGCCTGAATAAGCATCTCTCTCATGTCTCTTTTCTTGATCTTACTTCTACTTCTCTCAGTGCTGAAGAATTTCTTTTCATTTTGAGAAAATCTGCACCAATCCCTGATTCTGTCCCAGACATTTTATCAATCCTATTTCAAGGCTTAAATTTTTAAAAAAACAAAGCCAAAATTTTTGCTTTACTCAGACAGCTGGGTATAGCAAAAAAAAAAAAAAAAAATCTATATCCGTATCCCTTTTCTTAGGCACTGAGCAGGAAGACTCACTAAATACTTAAATAGGTCAGGAAGAGTGAAATACAAATAGAAAAAAATCCATAAAAAGCTGGGTATTTAGTTATAAAACAGTGGAAATTAACTCTAGCCACACTAAGCAAAAAAAAAAAATAATTTATTGAAAGGATGTTGGGTAACTCTTAATCTCCAGGAAACCTGGAAGACCTAGAAAAGAAAGTCAGCAGCATCTAAAATCAGGCCATGGTACTGGATCACTATCAGTATCACTGCTACCTCCACTAAGCCGAGGATCCTCGGCTTATACTGCCTCATCACTGGCCATTGGATACTACCACTTGGGCTGCTGTGCCACTGCTGTTGTTGAAAAGTGAACGTTGCTGCCACAACCACTACCATGTTGACTGTAATGAAAATCTGCTGGCTCAATTGCCTTTATGTCATAAACTATTGACTGAAAGTCTATGATGTGGCGATGGATTAGTAGAATTTAAGTCATGGGTTATCAATGGAAAAGAAACTACCAAAGAGAGTATTAGACATTTTTAGCTTTTATATAGTGCAGTAGTCTCAGAGACACAAAGCAAAGGATTACCCAAATACAAGATAGAGAATTATATGATTGGTACCCTCTAAAATGATAAATGTCCATTATAATCACTCACCTTTAGATGCCCCAAAAGAAGAGTGCTAATTTTTGTTTACAAACAAAAACAAAGAAAAAACAAAATACCATTTTCTGTCTAATTCAAGTAGCCTTAGTACAACAAAAACACACACAACCGCTCTCTAAAAGTCATCAGTCTGAAATCCCATCAATTTTTGCTTCCAGATCCAAGCCCAAGATCTCTGGGAGATATACACTCCTCCTATGGTTCTATCATACTTTCATGTGATTGTTTTATAATAGATGGAGACAGCAATAAACTCCACCACCATCACCACCATACTCTATATGAAAAAATAAACACAGCAAGGAAGAATATGCAAGTATGTTCAACTGACACTGAAAGCTTTTTGCATATTTATGGTTTACTTCCTCTACGATTTATTATATGATATTTTGCTTCAGCCAGCACCTCAGCTGACTAGGGTTCTATATCTGGTGCTAGATATCCAAATATCAATTCCTGAGTGATCTGAGCACTTGTTGGTCCTACCTGTGGTTGCTGCAGTCTCCATTAACCATTTTTTTTTTTTTTTGTCCTCAGACAGAATCTCGCTCTGTCGCTCAGGCTGGATTGCAGTGGCACAATCTCTGCTCACTGCAACCTCCGCCTCCTGGGCTCAAGCAGTTCTTCCTGCCTCAGCCTCCTGAGTAGCTGAGTGGCTGCCACCACACCCAGCTAATATATGTATTTTTAGTAGAGATGGGGTTTCACTATGTTGGACAGGCTGGTCTCAAACTCCTGACCTCAGGTGAACCGCCCACCTCTGCCTCCCAAAGTGCTGGGATTACAGGTGTGAGCCACCATGCCCAGCCTCCATTAACTTTTATTACCTGACCTAGAGACTGTAAAGGGCACTTCAGGCTATGCCCTGATTTTATTTATACTTTCCCCTGCATCTACAACTCAAATGTCTTTTGATTGTCTGGTTTAATCACCTCGCTCAACAACATACACCTGCTTTTTTTCTATTCTCCCAGAGTCATAAGATCCTATAATGGGCAAATGGCTGTATCAGCTTCCAATTCAATAGAAACACATTGGGGTCTCCTGGTGGAAGCATTCTTTTGGGGGAGTAATAAGATCTAAACGGGCAGATCCCAAGTCACAAGACTTTTGCAAGCAAATCAATAGATAGAATTGTGAGAAATACCATTCTTATTTCCTCACTTTCAACTCCAGTTCCTTGACCAGTATATTGTAGCCATGTTTTGATTAAAAGCTCAAAGTATTTTTATTCCTTGAGCGTACCCAACTGGAAACATTATCAGCTTTCAAGTGTACAAAACTGTCCTCAATGCCCATTCCAAATGTCCAAATAGCTATAGTTGTAGCTGTATTTTTAGTACAGGACTACAGAGAAAACTTAGTAAATTCTATGAACAGTAACCAATTGCTATATCATACATATATGTATGCACACACACACACATATATATAAACATATATATATACACACATATATATAGAAACATATATATATAAATTAATTGCTCAGAAACAATTTTATATAAGTCCAGGAATCATGGTGCTGTGGAAGCATGGCGAGCAAGGAAATTACATACAAATTTAGAATGTTTCCATTACAGTATAACAGCTGTCACTTCCATCAGGGGAAATGCTGGAGAGCCAAAGAGGAAAAAATATTTGCTGGAGTTGCTGTTTCAATGATTACTATGATTTTGGTTAATCCAGAATTTATAAATTTTATTTAAGAAATAAAGTATATAATTTACTTAAAAAGTAATCTATTGTATAATTTAACAAGTAAAGTAGGAATCCAGCTTTTTTTTTTGAAATAGCCAGCCAGTTGTCACAGCAGTATTGATTACATACATTTTTTCACTATTGCATAGGAATTCTATCATTTTATACTAAATTTCTGTTTTTATTTATATTTACTTCTTTATTCTCTAACATGTTCCATTTGGTATCTGCTTGTTTCTTAAGAAGCCAGGGCAAAACTTTTAAAATAAATTTTATAATCAACATTATAGATGACAAATAATACTTTCTCACTACATTATACATTTACAGATTATTTTTGGTTATTCTTATGTGTTTATTTGGCTGTAGAATTAGCTTGACTACTTTCAGAGTCCTGCAGGTATTTTTGTTGGAATCATATTAAATTTATGGATTAAGTTCAGGAGAGTAGACATCTATAAAGTACTGAGAGTCTTTCTATCCAAGAAAAGTAGATGTCTTTCCATTAATTGAAGACTACATGTCTCCTGCCAGAGTTTTATAATTTTCTTTACATAAATTCTACACACTTCATGTTAGGTGTATTTGCATTTTATATGTTTATGTTCACTTGTAAATAGTATGTTTTAATCTTTAAAACTACTTGTACAAAAAATTAAGGTTTGAATAGTAGTTTGTAATGGGACCTCTTACTGAATATTGTTACTGTTTCGGTATTTTTTTTAACAATGTTCAAGTTATTCCCTTAAGTTGTCCAAGTATGCAATTATCTGCTAATAATGAAAATGTCTGTTCCTTTCCAGTTTTATGTCTTTTCTTGCCTTTTTAATGATCATAAAATATACTTTCATAGTAAATGTAAATGATGGCAGTGTTAGTGGGCATCTTTGTATTCCTGGTTATAACAGAAGTTATTCCTGTTTTTCAGTATTTATTGTACAGTCACATGTCAGTGATAGGGATATATTCTGAGAGATGCTTTATTAGGTGATTTTATCCTTGTGTGAACATCATAGAATGCACCTACACAAACCAACATGGTATAGTCACCTACACACCTAAGCTATATGGTATAGCTTATTGTTCCTATGCTATAAACCTGTACAACATCTTACTGTACTGAACACTGTAGGCAAATGTAAAACCATCCTAACTATTTTTGTATTTAACATACCTAAATAGAAAAGGAGGCTAGGCATGGTGATTCGTACTTGAAATCACAACACTTTGGGAAGCTGAGGTGGGCAAATCGCTTGTGCCCAAGAGTTAGAGACCAGCCTGGGCAACATAGCGAAACCCCGTCTCTATAAATATTATAAAATTTGTTGGACGTGGTGGCACCTGTAGTCCTAGCTACACGGGAGGTTGAGACAAGAAGATCCCCTGAGCCTGGCGAGGTCCAAGCTGCAGTGAGCTGTGATTGTGCCACTGCACTCCAGCCTGGGTGACAGAGTGAGACCCTGTCTCAATAAACAAATACATAATAGATATATATTAATAGATAGAAAAAGTACAGTAAAAATATGATATTATAATCTTATGACATCACCATCGTATAGGTGTTCCATTGTTGACAGAAATGTCCTTGGATGAGGTACATGACTGAATATATCTTGTTTGTATAAATTTTGATGAGAAGTTTGTTGGCATTCTTTATTTTGTTCCTCTAGCTAAGGTGTCTTATTCCTCTGGCTGCTTTTAAGATTGTCTGTTGCTTTTTTGTTTTTAGCAGTTTTTTAAAGATATGCCTTGGCATAGTTTCATTAGGTATATTATGTTTGCATGTATATACATTATAGTTTTCAGGCTATATTGTAAAGCTTATTGCTCCTAGGCTACAAAACCTGTACACCATGTTACTGTGTTGAATACAGTAGGCAATTGTTACACAGTCATAAGTATTTGTGTTTCTAAACATATAAAAAGTACAGTAAAAGTAAGATATTATCATCTTTTTTTTTTTTTTTTCTTTTGGAGACAGAGTCTCACTCTGTCTCCCAGGCTGGAGTATGGAGTGCAGTGGTGCAATCTTGGGCTCACTGCAACCTCTGCTCCCGGGTTCAAGCCATTCTCCTGCCTCAGCCTCCTGAGTAGTTGGGACTACAGGCGCAAACCACCACACCAGGCTAATTTTTTTGTATTTTTAGTAGAGACGGGGTTCCACCATGTTGCCCAGGCTGGTTTTGAACTCCTGAGCTCAGGCAATCCGCCCACCTCAGCCTCCCAAAGTGCTAGGATTACAGGCGTGAGTCACCATGTCCAGCCAGGTATTATAATCTTATGGGACCACGATCATACATGTGGTAAGTTGTTAACTGCATCATTATGCAGTATATGACTGTATATAATTTTGGCTTTTAGTTTTGCTATATAGTTATTAAAAATCAAAGATATAAGCATCTACTTACATTTTAGTAAGTTTATATTAAATTGGGAAATAATAAAATTCTTCTTCAGCTGTCACTGAGGTGACCATATAATTTTTTTGCCCCTCACTCTTCAATAGGTGAAGTATATGAATTCATTTTCTCATATTGTAACATTCTGATATTTCTAAAATAAGCCTCTTTTTGTCATGGCATATTGTTTTTTAAACTTATTTCTAAATTATGCTTAAAAGTTTCTTAAAATTTGTAAGTACAATGGCATTACAGTTTTATTTTGGGGCTCTTTTTAAATTTTGCTGTTTATGTTGGAATAAACCTTAAAATGAACAGGAGTTTTACATCTTTCCTTATAAATTGAGATACCTTAAGTAACATTGAAATTTTTGTTCTTGAAATAAATCATCTTTGAAATTGTTGAGTGTGCTGATTTATTTATATGGATATGGGCAATGGATCAGACAAGATCTGATCTTTTCAATACTTTTATGTTCTTTCAAGTTTTACCTCCTTAATTCCCCATTTGATATTAAGATAATAGAATACCAAAAAGCAAGAATTCCCACATACATTTATCAGTGGGATTTAAGGCAATCTTTAAATTTTCTTCCATCTGTTCTAATTGCTATAGATTTAACGTTTTTTCCACAAATTAAAACATCCAAATTTATTTGCATTGTGCTTAAGATATTATTCACTAATATTTCTTTTCATTTTATATCTGTGTTTTACTTTCTATTTTCATTTCTAATATTAAAAAATTATGACTTCTTAAAATTAGACTATAGAATGCATTATCTAATTTATAGGCTTTGTTTTTCAAAGTATCCTACATTTACCAATTCCATTTTCAATCATCTTTAATTTTTTTCTTTAAATATTTACTTCCTTTTAATTTTTCAGTGCATGTTGTGATTATGCATTTTTATACTGAGTGCTAATTATATGTAAATTATATCATTCACTTTTAGAATCAAAGCAGTAAATTTTACTGTGAACACAGATTTAGTTCTATTAGTAAATTTTTTATGTAGCTTATCCATGACTCATTGTTGTCTTGATATTCTTCAATTTCAGTACTGATTTCATTTTTAACCAAAACTTTTAAAAAGATAAATTTTATATTTAAATATATAAACATTAAAGCAAATATATAAGTGCTTTGGCATTTGGGATGTATGTGGTTATGGTTTCACTTTTTTTTACATTGTTGAAAAGAATGTGTCCTGTGTTTTTGCATTTTATGGTTAAATTTTAGTAGGGCATAACATACAGAGTATCTTATTCCTATTGACTTGTATTCAAGTTGACTTACTCTTCTGTGCTCTCCATTCCTGTACTGAGCTCATCCAGGGAATGTTTATATTTCAGCTTTTTTATTTTTAGTAGTGAAATTTTCATTTGGTTCTTTATTATAACATTGATTTTTCTGTTGTGGCCACCTTTACTTCATAGAGCAAGGTAATAATAGTTGCTTTAAAAGTCTTCATCTAATGATTCCAAAATCTGTGGTAGCTCTAGTTTTTAGAGTCCGTTGGTTTTTGCTGATGTTTTTCTAGTCCTTCATATGTTCAATAATTCTGATTATATTCTAGGCATTTTGAGTATTTTGTTATAAGACCCTTGGTCTTGTTTAAATCTTATGAAGAATATCGATTTTTTTTTTGTTTTGTTTTTGAAACGGAGTCTTGTTCTGTCACCTGGGCTGGAGTGCAGTGGTATGATCTCGGTTCACTGTAACCTCCACCTCCCGGGTTCAAGCGATTCTCCTACCTCAGCCTACTGAGTAGCTGGCATTACAGGTGTGCACCACCATGTCTGGCTAATTTTTGTGTTTTTAGTAGAGACGGGGTTTCACCATATTGGACAGGCTGGTCTTGAACTCCTGACCTAGTGATCCACCCTCCTTGGCCTCCCAAAGTGCTGGGATTACAGGCGTGAGTCACTGCGCCTGGCAGTTTGTTGTTGTTTTAACAGGCAATCAGCCTGGTTAGGTCCAGGCTGTGAGTTCCTTCTTGTGCTCTGTGCTTCCAACATCAGTTCATTTATCAAAGCCTGGTAGTGCTGTTCAGGTCTGTCCTGCATATGTGCCACATAATGTCCATTCTGGGACCTGCACAGTGACCTACCCAAGTAGTTCAGTTCTCAAAGCCTTTGGCATGCTGTTTTAGGTCAGATCCAAGCATTTGTAGGTTGGGAGAGAGCTCAGAAGTTCATATATAACTCTATAAAATCACTTTCTTAAGCTCCCTCCTTTCTCTTTGGCACTATCTAGCTCTCAAGGACATTTTTCCTGGTCCTATGACTAGAGAGTCAGGGCTTCAGTTTCTTCTCTCTGCCAGATATTTTCTTTGACCAGTTCTGCCTCTGGGGCTGAGCAACGTGAGGATATAAGGGAAATAAAAGAGCAAAGGACATTCTCTACTATGTTCTCGAGAATATATTTTTCTGGCCCAAGAGCAATGTTCCCCTCCCTCTTTGTGTTAGTTTCCTGCATGGCTACTCCTATCATCAATACCACAGGATTTTCTAGGTTTGAGATGAGAGAGAATAAACCAAACAAAACAAAAACCAGAGGATTTAACCACCTCTCTCTGACCCTCAGGGGCTGGTTTTCTTGCTTCTCAGACCAGAAATAGAAGCTTTCTCCTGGAGATTTTTCCTTCTATACCCAGTGTGCAGTTTTCAACTTCAGGCTGCCTTTGAGTCCAGGTCAAAGGCAATATTAGAGTTAAAAAATAAAGGAAAAGCAAAGAAAAATGAAAACATAGAAACACCCCAATTTAATACTAAATCAAATTATAGCTTTTTTCCTAATCTATAAGCTACCGTTTATTTTTAATTAACAAACTTTATTTTTAGAGCAGATTTCGGTTCACAGCAAAACTGAGCAGAGAATTCCCATATATCTCCTCTTCCCGCACTTGCAGAACCTCCCTCACAATCAACATCCCAAACCACAGTGGCACATTTATTATAATTGATGAGCCTGTATTGACACAATCATTATTACTAAAATTCCATTGTTTACATTAGGGTTCATTCTTGTTGGTGTATATTCCATGGGTTTTGACAAATGACAACATATATCCACCGTTACAGTAGCATACTATATGGGTGTATAATGGGGTATATAATCTCCACCCCAAGGGAAGACATTACTCTGATTTTTCCACCTCATGTTTTTCCCTGGCAATTGCTGTGAGAGAATGTTGTTTTCAGAGTTGAGGAGGCAAGTGGTGTACATGATATGAAAAATAAAAAAAAAGAAAAGAAAAAAAAAAGCCACCAAACCCCACAAACTTTCTGACCCAAAGCACTCGTCAGTTTTATCCTGTCTATGCAATGATCGAGGCCTTTTCCTGTAAGTGAGAAGATCCTACCTCAGTTTTCAGCTGGGCTTTAGATCTGCAAGAAGTGCTGCCCCGGTCAGCCTTGGGGAAATCAGTAGAGGATTAGTTAGACAGCAGAGCAACCACTGGAGGGCACTCCTGAAATCTAGAGGCTTCTTCCTCCCAAGAAAAGGGTTGCTGGAGTCCCTGCCTGAGGCTGTGGGCTTGTTTAACAAAGAGTAGTTTCCCTGCCCTAAAAATCCTGTATACTCTGCCTGTTTATTCCTCCTTCAGCCCTAACCACTGGTGACCGCTAATATTTTTACTGTCTCCATAGTTTTGCCTTTTCTATAATTTCATGTAGTTGGAATCATCCAGTATGTGGTTGTTTCTTATCAGCGTCTTTCACTTAGTAATACGTACATAAGTATCCTACATGTCGTATTATGCCTTTACAGCTCATCTCTTTTTAGTGCTGAATAATATTCTATTGTCTCAATGTACCACATCTGTTTTATACACTTGCCTACTTAAGTACACCTCAGATACTTCTAAGTTTTGGCAATTATGAAATAAAGCTATCATAAACATCCATTTGCAGGTTTTTGTGTGGATATGTTTTCAACTTTTTTGGATAAGAACCAAGGAGCATCATTGCTGGATTGTATGAAAAGAGTATGTTTAGTTTTGTAAGAAATTACTAAACTGTCTTGCAAAGTGGTTGTACCATTTTTGCATTCCCACTCTTACATCCTTACCAGTAGCTGATGCTGTAATTGTGTTGGGTGCTGTTAATGGCCATTTTAATATGTGTGTAGAAGTATCTCATTTCTCTTTTTAATGTGTAATTGTCTGGGGATGTATGATTTTGAGCACTTTTTTCATATGCTTATTTGTGTAAATCTATGTCATTTTTGGCAAGGTTTCTGTTCATGTCTTCCGTCCATTTTTTAATCAGTGTGTTTATTTTCTTACTGTTGAGTTTTAAGTATTTGTATATTTTGGGTAAGACTCCTTTATCAGATTTGTTATTTGCAAATATTTTCTCTTAGTCTTTGGCTTCTCATTTTATTCTCTTGACATTGTATTTGCAGAGCATAAGTTTTTAATTTTAATGAAGTCTAGCTTATTTAGCTTTTTCCTCTACTTTTATTTTAGCTTCAGAGGTTACATGCACAGGTTACCTGGGTGAATTGTGCATCACTGAGGATTGGTGTACAAATGATTCTATCACAGAGGTAGTGAACATAGTACCTGATAGGTAGCCTTCCAGCCTGTAACGCTTCCCATCTTCTCCATCCTCACATGCATGTGGGGGCTACAGAGTGATTTAAATGTCAGGTAGTTCCATATAAGCATTTGGATTTCAGGTTTTTCTCAGAACTGAGCCATCTGTAACTCCAGGCTCACATCGTCCCCTCCTGGGCACCTCACTGGGGGCAGAGTGGGGACTGTTCTCTCACTCCTGTCCAGCCCCATTGTCCCCATGGACAAATGGATACAATACTATTAAGGCTGTGAACTCAAAATAGCTCCATAGCTGACAGAGGTGTTGTCCGTGCTGCTGGTGCCTTTGAGAGGCCCCTGGCTACTGTCTATCCAGGCCCTGCCTCAGACCAGCACATTCCCAGTTGTGGTGGCTATGGTGAGAGACTCCATCTCCTTGAAAAAAGCAGAGGGAAAAGTAAAAGGGACTTTGTATTGCACCTTAGGTACTGGTTCAGTGGCAGTAGGATAGAACACACAATGGGATCTTGGAGTCCCTAATTCCAGGACTTGGCTCTCAGATGGCATTCTTGGACCTGTCCTGGGCCAGAGGGAAGGCCACTGACGTGAAGAGTGAGTCTCAGGCAAGGTAGCATTTCCCACAAGCTGACTGAAGAGACTTAGAGACTTAAGTGACCATTGGTAGTAGCCTGGCAGTACACATGTGGGTCTCTGGTGATGGTGGCCAAGGGTAGGGACACTTCTGCCTACAGAAAGGGGAGAGAAGAGCGGGAAGGACTTTTATTTTGTGGTTTGAGTACTAGCTTAGCCACAGCAGAAGAAAGCACCATGTAGATTTCTAAGGTATTTGACTCCAGTGCCCAGCTCCCAGATGGCATCTCTGGACCCACCTGGCAAAACTCGTTGCCCTGAAGGGAAGGACACAACCCTAGCTCACTTCACAAACTGCTGGTTGCAGAGGCCCAGTGCCTTGAGGTAATACAGGAGGCAGCCAGATAGTGGTTACAGTGGGCTTTGGGTGAGACACAGAGCTGTGCTGACTCCAGGTATGACCCAATGCAGTGCCAGCAATAGTGGCCAAGGAGTGTTTGTGTCATGACATCTCTAGCTCCAGGCAGCTCAACACACAGAGAGAATATCTGTTTGGGAGAAAGTAAGGGAAGAGAGCAAGAGTCTCTGCCTGGTAGTCCAGAAAATTCTTCTGGATATTGTCCCAGACCATCAAGGCAGTACATCACAAGTCTGCAAGAACCACAGTGTTACTGGGCTTGGAGTGCCCCCTAAAGCAGATACAGCTTAGATGACAACACCAAGTCCTTTCAAATATCTGGAAAGCCATCTCAAGAAGTATGGCTGCAAATAAGCCCAGACACTGAAGACTACAATAAATACCTAACCTTTCAATGCCCAGACACTGAAGAACATCTGCTAGCATCAGCACCATCCAGGGAAACATGACCTTACCAAATAAGTAGACTGGGACAAATCTGGGAGAAACAGAGATATGTGACCTTTCTAACAGAATTCAAAATAGCTGTGTTGAGGAAACTCAAAGAAATTCAACATAACAGAGAGGAAATTCAGAAATCTATCAGAAAATTTAACAAAGAGATTGAAATAAGAAGAATCAAGCAGAAAATCAGTAGCTGAAAAATGCAACTGGCATGCTGAAGAATGCATCGCAGCCTTTTAATAGCAGAATTGATCTAGCAGAAGAAATAATTAGTGATCTTGAAGACAAGCTTTTTGAAAATAATCAGAGGAGACAAAGGAAAAAAAGAATAAAGCATACCTAAAACTTCTAGAAAATAGCCTCAAAGGGAAAATCTAAAAGAGCTATTGGCCTTAAAGAGGAGGTAGAGAAAGAGATAGGGGTAGAAAGGTTATTCAAACAGATGAAAACAGAACACTTCCTAAACCTAGGGGAAAATCTCACTATTCAAATACAAGAAGGCTATAGAATACCAAGCAGATTTAACCCAAAGACGATTACCTCAAAGTATTTAATAATCAAACTCCCAGATACCAAGGATAAAGGAAGGATCCAAAAAGCAGATACAGGAAATTTTTTTAAAAAAATAGCATACAGTGGAGCTCTAATATGTCTGGCAGCAAACTTTTCAGTGGAATCCCTCCAGGCCAGGAGAGAGTAGAATGGTATAAAGTCCTGAAGGAAAAAAAGTTATCCTGAAATAGTATGTCAAGTAAAAATATCCTTCAAACATGAAGGAGAAATAAAGACCTTCAGAGACAAATCAGAGCTAAAGAAATTTATCAATGCCAGACCTGTCTTACAAGAAATGCTTAACGAAGTCCATCAATCTGAAAGAAAGGACATTAACAAGCAATAAGAAATCATCAGAAGGCAAAAAACTCATTGGTAATACTAAGCACACAGAAAAATACAAAATATTATAACACTGTAATAGCGATGTATAAACTACTGGTAAGTAGAAAGACTAAATGATGAACCAATAAAAAACAGTAACTACAACAACTTCTCCAGACACAGACAGTACAATAAGAGATAAATAGAAAAATACAAAAAGTTAAACAGGGGAACGAAGTTAAAGTGTAGAGTTTTCCTGAGTTTTCTTTTTGCTTCTTTGTTTATGCCATCAGTGTGAGGTTGTCATCAGTGTAAAGTAGTGGGTTATACGACTGCATTTTAAAGCCTCATTGTAACCTCAAATTGAAAAACATACAACAGATATACAAAAAGTAAAAAGCAAGAAACTAGATCATAGCACCAGAGAAAATCACCTTTACTAAAAGGAATATGAAGGAAGGAAACAAGATCAGGAAACAAGATAAGGAAACAAGATAAGGAAGAAAGGAAGGAAAAGAGGAAGGAAGGAAGGAAGGAAGGCAGGCAGGCAGGCAGGAAGGTAGACAGGCAGGCAAAACAACCAGAAAACAAATCACAAAGTGGCAGGAGTCAGTCCATATGTATCAATAATAACATTGAATGTCAATGGACTAAACTGCACAATCATAAGACATAGAGTAGTTGAGTGGATAAAACAAGAAAACACATTAATCTGTTGCCTAAAAGAAACACACTTTACCTATAAAGGCACATATAGACTAAAAATAATAGGATGGAAAAAGATATTTTATGCCAATAGAAACCAAAGAAAGATCAGGAGCATCTATACTTAGACTAAAGAGATTTCAAGATAAAAACTGTAAGAAGAACTAAAGGTGGTCATGATATAGTGATAAAGGGGTCAATTCTGCAAGATGATATATCAATTGTGGGTATATATTGACCCAACATATAGGTGAAGTGTGTTTCTTGTAGGCAACAGATCAATGTGTCTCCTTTTCTATCCACTCATCTACTCTATGTCTTTTGGAGAGTTTAGTAGATTGACATTCAATGTTATTACTGATACATATGAACTGACTCCTGCCACATTGTGATTTGTTTTCTAATTGTTTGGTTGTCTTCTCTTTTTTCCCTCCTCCCTGTCTTCCTTGCAATGAAGGTTATTTTCTCTGATGGTATGATTTAGTTTCATGATGTTTACCTTTTGTGTATCTGTTGTATGTTTTTCGATTTGAAAAACAATGAGGCTTTTAAATACTATCTTATAACCCATTACTTGAAACTGATGACAACTTCACACTGATTGCATAAGCAAACAAATCAACATGAAAAAGAAAACAACAAATCTACACTTTAACTTTATCCTCCCACTTTTAAATTTTTTTGTTGTTTCTATTTATGTCTTATTGAACTATGTTATTATTTCAATTGGTTCATCATTTAGTCTTTCTACTTAAGATAATAGTAGTTAACATACCACAATTACGATGTTATAATATTCTGTGTTTTCCTGTGTGCTAAATTTTACCAATGAGTTTTGTACCTTCAGATGATTTCTTTTGCTCATTATCACCATTTTCTTTCAGATTGAAAAACTCCCTTAAGCATTTCTTGTAGGACAGGTCTGGTGTTGATGAAATCCCTCAGCTTTTGTTTGTCTGGGAACATCTTTCTTTCTCCTTCATGCTTGAAGGACATTTTCCCTGGATGTTCTATTCTAGGGTAAAAGTTTTTTTTTTTTTTTTCCTTCAGAACTTTAAATATGTCATGCCACTCTCTCTCCTAGCCTGTAAGATTTCCACTGAAAAGTCAGCTGCTAGCCATATTGGGGCTTCATTGTATATTATCTGTTTCGTTTCTCTTGCTATTTTTAGGATCCTTTCTTTATCCTTGACCTTAGGGAATTTGATTATTAAACACCTTGAAGTAGTACTCTTGGGTTAAATATGCTTGGTGTTCTATAACATCCTTGTACTTGAATGTTAATAACTCTAAGTTTGAGAAGTTTTCTGATATCCATTTGAACAAACTTTCTACCCCTGTATTTCTTTTTCTATCTCCTCTTTAAGTCCAATAACTATTAGATTTGCCATTTTGCAGGAAGTGTGCTGTTTACTCTCCAAGTATTTTTGTATTTCCCAGTTCACTTTTTAGATGGCTATTCCATACATACTCTCGAGGGTATTTAATTCCATTCAGTTCAAGACATAGACTGGAAACTGCTTACTCCATTTTGACTGGAACTAAAACCTGTGATTATTTTTTATTATTCATCATTATTTGTGTTAGATCTATTTAGCAGCTAACATGTGCCATTTATTTTTTTATATGTGAAAGATGATATAGAATCATTAGCGCTGTATCAAAAATGACATAATCATGATTCCTGCTCTTTTGGAACTTACACTGAGAAATTACCATATTGTAAGCAAAGATATGTCTTTCTTCTCTTCTTGCCATATTTAAGCTGGGTCTTGCAGGATGAGGTTTTTGAAGATTAAAAAAAAAAAAAGGCTGGAAGGCTTTTACAAATTAGTAGCCAGGGGACACAATCAATAGTGAAAAATAAAGGCCTGTTTGGAGTATAGTAAAGCACCAATGTGGGGTATAAAAATAGGAATCAGAAGGTGAGTCTTTTGAAAGATTTGCAAATTCCAAGCTGTGGAGCAAATTGCAACAACCAGATACAAGAGACTTCTTGTGGTGGAATCAACAGGTCTCATAAACAACAGGATGTAGAAAGGAAGGAAAAAGAGGAGCTGAGAATGACAACAAAGATTCTAGTCTAAGGAATGAGGCTAATCTGTGGTCATTTTAAAAAGTGATTTTGGTAGTTATCTAAGCTTGGACATTCAGATCCCCCAAAAAGGGAGGAGTTGGGGCATTTTAATTTTTCTCCTTATGAAAATGAAAGTGAAGGCCATAATAATATTTAAAGTTTAGAAAGTAAAAATAGTCTGATCCCAAATATGGTATGAATAAAAAATATTTCCTGATCAGCATGACCCAGACAGGAATGTGTCCTAATTTATTAATATTGCCTCTCTAAGATATAGCAGTTCATAATTAGTAGATTACTTCAGTAGCTTATTTGGAGCACATAAGTTAGTAAGAAATAAAACCTGACCCTTTCCAAAAACTGATGAAATAGTTTAAAGTAGCAGTCTCCAACCTTTCTGGCATCAAGGACTGGTTTCATGTAAGGCAGGTTTTCCATGGCCAGGATGGTTTCAGGATGAAACTGTTCCATCTCAGATTGTCAGGCATTAAATTCTCAAAAGGAGTGCACACCCTAGATCCCTTGCATGAGCATTTCACAATAGGGTTTGTGGTCCATATGAGAATCTAATGCCACTGCTAATCTGAAAGGAGGCAGAGCTCAGGTGGTATCACTTGCTGTCACCTTCTGCTGTGTGGCCTGGTTCCTAATAGGCCACAAACCAGTACTGGTCCATGGCCTGGGGTAGATGAGAAGCCAATGTATGTATGATCAAAAGGATCTGGCAGGATAACACTTTTTGAAGTCTAAATCCTTCCCATAGACTAAGCCTGCTGTAGTATTAGTTAGCCTCACATCTAAGACATTTTCCAAAGATAGGAAGAATCTGGAGGGATTAGGGGAAAAAAGAGATGGCTGGTGCTGAAAGAGGCAGAGGATCCTTATTGTCATTAGGAGGTGAGGAAATCAAAACAATTATATTTTCAAAATTGTCAATAAATAGGCCTTGACTTTTAGAATTTTTTTCTCTTTATGTCAATTCCTATTGTCATTGGAGTATCTAATTCTCCTAAACCATGAACATGGGAATTAAAATAGAATGGGTGCAAATAACTAAGGTCAGTCCATTGAAAAGCATCCTACAAAGCTAGAGACAGTATTAACCCAGGTAATGAAATAAGGGTAGAGCCTTTCCTGGTGGAGAACGTGAGTTCAGATTTGGAAGCACTGTGGTTGACAGATCTGATGCATATTAAGATGAAGATTTACAATAATAAATGGGGAATATGGGTCAGGGTTTCAATAGAGAAGTCAGTGCTATAGTTCTACATTTGAGATTCACTGCCATACTGGAAATCTTAGGCATGTTGCAGGTCACCCTGAGAAGATATATGGTGCAGGATTGGAATAGGACCTAGCGGAGAATTCTGAAAGTCACCAAAATTTAAGCAGCAAGAAGAAATGAAAGAATACAGAAAGGAAGCAAAACATGAAGAGCTAAAAACCTAAAAGTCAGAGTCCTTTCCTCTCATTGTTTTCTGAGACAGACACATTATGATAGTGTTGACTTTGTTTTGCAGTAAGTGGACAGGAAAATGGAGACAAGAGCTCTACTTATAGATTAATTCCAAGAAATTTGACTATGGAAGCATGTGAATCACAACATTCAAAGGACACTGAAATTTTGGTGTTTTCATTAAGATGAATGGGAAGATACCAAAGGAGAGAATTCTATATGGTAGGGTGTCCTTAGTATTAACTGTTAGGGAGAAATTCAGGAGAATGAAAAGTGGAAATAGCCTTTGGGATTTGGAACGTAAATAACTGGGGATATTAGTATGACCCATGTTCACATTCCATGTTAATGGAATCTGAATTCTTAGGGAACTATCATTTTTCATCTCTCTATGCACAAGCAATATTTTTTTTCTTCATATATAATAGAATCACTAAGGAGAAATCCCATTCATATCTACCATTCCGTTTGTGGTTTGCTGGATATTGCATTGCATATTCTTGATACCTGTTGTTCCCTACTGGGGCTTGGAGGTTGTTGGCCACCACTTCTGTCCCTCCAATCACAAGTAATGGTTACAACTACTTTTCCCCTGTGCTCCAATAGTAAATAATAAAAATTCTATTCATGGGACATGCAAATTGATGTCACAATTATTAATTAGTCTGAAAGAACTAGTTCATCATTTTGTGACTTTGTAATAGTACCCCTCTTCTCAGAACTCCTTTCTCAAAGTAAAGGAGAGACAGGGCATTATACCACCTGGACAAAACAAAGGGTGGCGCTTCCCGCTATGTGGTTCAGGAATTTGTAAACCTGGTTGGGCTGCAGTCCTCAACTTCAGTGATTCCTCAGACCCCTCAATCCAACAGAACCAGAAATAACCTGCTGTAGAGGAATTCTAATACATCACTGGACACATGTGCTTTTTCATAGATACCCTGCAGAAGCCTTTACTCAGGGAGCTTTCCTGTAGTGTGGGTAAGTACCTTGTCTGGGAAGGAAGGCTATTTTGAAAACAAATTACTTATTCAAAATGATCATAATTGGAAGTTAAAGAGTCTTGTGATTACTGTTGAATATGGGGAGAAATTGGCTTCACCAATTTCATTCCACAAATATTTATTTTTCACTTGCTAGTGCAGAAGCAAACACAGATCAATGCACTTTAAGTGTTTGAAATGGAAACTCACAGTATTAGCAAGTTCTACACTTGCCGTTATGACAAGCTTATCTTTTATTTTTACCAACAATTGTACTTTTAACACCTCATGTGAGCACAGATTGGATTCCAAGCTACATTTAAGACTTATGCATATGGTGTCCTTTCCCCACTTAATGTTTTGGTTTGTTTTGTTGAAGATCAGTTGGCTGTAAGTATTTGGCTTCATTTTTGGGCTTTCTTATTCTGTTCCATTGGACTATGTACCAGTTTTTATACCAGTACCATGCTGTTTTGGTGACTATGGCCTTATAGTATAGTTTGAAGTCAGTTCATGTGATGCTTCTAGATTTGTCCTTTTTGCTTAGTCTTGCTTTGGCTATGTGGGATCTTTCTGGGTTCCATACAACTTTTAGGATTGTTTTTTCTAGTTATGTAAAGAATGATGGTGGTATTTTGACGGGAATTGCCTATTCAACAAATGGTGCTGGGATAATTGGCAACCCACATGTAGAAAAATGAAACTGAATTCTCACCTCTCACCTTATACAAAAATCAACTCAAGATGGATCAAAGACTTAAATCCAAGACCTGAACCACAAAGATTCTAGAAGGTAACATTGGAAAACCCCTTCTAGACATTGGCTTAGGCAAAGATTTTATGACCAAGAACCCAAAAGCAAATGCAACAAAAACAAAAATAAATAGATAGGACTTAATTAAATGAAAAACCTTCTGTATAGCAAAAGAAATAATCAGCAGAGTTAACAGACAACCCACAGGGTGGGAGAAAATCTTCACAATCAATACATCTGACAAAGGGCTAATATCCAGAATTTATACAGAACTCAAACAAGTCATCAAGAAAAAACAAACAATCCCATCAAAAAGTGGGCTAAGGACATGAATAGATAATTCACAAAAGAAGATCTACAAATGACCAACGAGCATATGGAAAAATGGTCAACATTACTAATTATCAGGGAAATGAAAATTAAAACCACAATGCAATACCAAGTCACTCCTGCAAGAATGGCAATAATAAAAAAATAGATGTTGGTGTGGATCTGGTAAAAAGGGAACATGTTTACACTGTTGGTGGGAATGTCAACTAGTACAACCACTACGGAAAATAGTGTGGAGATTCCTTAAAGAACTAAAAGTAGATTTACTGTTTGATCCAGCAATCCCACTTCTAGGTATTATCTACCCAGAGGAAAAGATGTCATTATACAAAAATGATACTTGCACATGCATGTTTATAGCGGCACAATTTGCAATTGCAAAAATACGGAACCAGCCCAAATGCCCATCAGTCAATGAATAAAGAAAATATGGTATATTTACTGTGGAATACTACTCAGCCATAAAAAGGAAATATACAATGGCATTTGCAGCAACCTGGATGGAACTGGAGACTATTGTTCTAAGAGAAGTAACTGAGAAATGGAAAACTAACCACTGTATGTTCTCATTCACATGTGGGAGCTAAGCTATGAGGATGGAAAGGCATAAGAATGATACATTGGACTTTGGGGACTCAGGGGAAAGTGTAGGAGGTGATGAGGGATAAAAGACTACACATTGGGTACGGTGTACACTGCTCGGGTAATGGGTGCACCAAAATCTCAGAAATCACTACTAAATAACTTATTTATGTAACCAAACACTACCTGTTTTCCAAAAATCCTATTGAAATAAAAAAAAAAGTTTCAAAAAGGTTAAAAGACTCATGGACACCAAAATCTAAGCTTGTTTATGTTTCCAAGGCACAGATGGCCTTTAGAGTGTCAGTAGTGAAATTAAAGAAAAAATTCTATTAGTTTTCTAAGCCACATAGATTCTTTGTAACTTTTGTTGTTTATTTTGTGATCACAATTTCTGATGATGGTCATAGGAATAATATCCTTCCAGAAAGGGCCAGCCAGAACAGGAGAATTGTAGTGCTTCTAATTCTGCAGTGACTTTGATGGAAAAATATTTACTATAGCTGTGTAACCCACTGGGTCATTATAAGTATATTTTAAGTAAACAGTCTCTGCCAGGTGATTAGTTACTTCCACTCAGGGGACTATATTATATGGCAACTGAGTTAACTGATATTTCCTTTTCAAATGATATATAATTATTTTTCAGTTTTAAGAGATGAAACAACAAATTACCACTAAGTTATTTCTCTTATTCTCATTGTGTTGGTCTCAAGAGTAATTATTATAAGTTAGAGACTTATAAACATTCTCTTTAGCAAAGTGAAGACTGTACCCTTAGTTAGCAGTGAAAAAACAGTGAGCCAAAAAATAAGACAGATTTTTATGTGACTTATGTGATTTATACTTTAATGTCCACTTGTAAATCTATTTTCATGAACATCCCATGCCATTTTGGAGCTTATATATCAACACAGTAACACAGTGAGTACATTTAACAAAGGGAATTTAATCTCCTAATCTCATGGAAATTTCTCTTTTACTATATACTTAATATTTTCTACATAACCAGTGCTATTCTTATAGAAATGAGAACAATAAAAAACTAAGATGCAACAGTTCTCCAGGATGGATGTGAATACTATGTAAATAAATATTAAAATAAATAAAAATAACTGATAAATGTGGTATATAAACAAACTTATCAAAAAGGCATAAAAGAGATTCTAAATAAATGTTTCCTTATACTCAGGTACAGCATCTACTGAAGTAGAATTCACATATAAAAAAGGAACACTGATTATTAAGAAAAAAATTATAGACAGTAGCTCAAAATTGAATGGAAACAAACAGGAAAAGATAATTCTTTAAAAATGACATTCTTGAAAAATGGCATATTCACTATAGTGAATATGTATCTGCTTAGTGTTTTCACTAATCTACTCACTTGAACAACAGCAAATGCAAGTTATGGAGTCAATGCTAGCAAAATTTCAGCAAGATGTAGACCCTGGAAGAATACAAGTTTCCCATGTGCCTCTGTTTTCTGGTTCACCATTGTCTTTTATTTGCAACACTTCCCATTTTAGAACCTTGTTCTATACATGTGCAGCTAACAAAACTAACCAGCCAGCAAAAATCTCTATCACTACCCACCCCATGATATTATCCTATAAACCTATCTGATTATCATTGAATTTCCTTGCCTCAAAGGTTACAAAATTTTTTTAACTAAACATTAATATATGGTTTTCTCCATCTAATAGTTTAATACAAGCAAAAATCAATGTAGCAATCTGAAGCCCTGTGATAGATGGTGTTTAGAACAGTTTTAAGTTCATCTCCTCATGGGATGAGCAATGAAATACTCGGTGCCTTTCCCATGTCATTTTTCTTAGCTTCCTGAAAGGACTGGTCTATGTATCCAGGACACCTATGGCAGGTCTTGTACAGATCAGGAAAATAAATGTGAAACAGATGGAATTAACATTTTTGAGCATCTACCATGTTCCACACACTGCTAGGTGCTTCTGACATACATTACTTAAGTAATCTTAGTAATCGTCACAAACACTTAAGAATTCTATTATTAGCATCTTTATAGAGATGAATAAACAGATTTTAAAGATCAAGTGACTTCTTTTTGCTAGTATTAGCACTTTAAATCCTAGGATTTCAATTCAATTTATATTGTTCCCAAGCCCAGGCCATTTCCACAAGGGTGTATGGACACTTAATTAAATAAATTAATATTGAAACAGATCATTTCAATATAGTTAATTAAATATACACACATGTTCATATATACACATAGGTATATACAGATTTACATATATACATGCATACATACTTATGCATTTTCATAAAGAGCTATGGGAGAAATATGAATTAGGGCCCACCACAACTAGAGGGGAAAAACAGAAAGGTAAATTATCCATATGAAAGTCAATATTCATGGAAGAAATAAAACCATATGATCACTTCAATAAATGCAAAAAGAAATGTTTGACAGTAATCTAACACCTATTCATGATTTTTTTGAAAATCTCAACAAATTGGGAATTGAAGGAAACTTATTCAACCTAATAAAATGCATTTATTAAAAATCTACTGCTGACATCATATGAATGATAAAATACTAAAGGCTTTTCCTCTAAGATTAAAAACAAAACAAGGATGTCCTCTATGACTACTTCTGTTCAACATTATACTAGAATTTCTTGTCAGTGCAATTAAGCAAATAATAACAATAAAAGGCGTCCATTTTGGAAAGAAAAAATGGAACCGCTCTTATTTTCAGACATAATCTTGTATATAAAATATCCTAAGAAATCCACAAACACATAATCTTGTATATAAAATATCCTAAGAAATCCACAAACACATCAACATTAGACAGATCAACGAGACAGAAAGTCAACAAGGATACCCAGGAATTGAACTCAGCTCTGCACCAAGCGGACCTAATAGACATCTACAGAACTCTCCACCCCAAATCAACAGAATATACATTTTTTTCAGCACCACACCACACCTATTCCAAAATTGACCATATACTTGGAAGTAAAGCTCTCCTCAATAAATGTAAAAGAACAGAAATTGTAACAAACTGTCTCTCAGATCACAGTGCAATCAAGCTAGAACTCAGGATTAAGAATCTCACTCAAAACCGCTCAACTACGTGGAAACTGAACAACCTGCTCCTGAATGACTACTGGGTACATAACGAAATGAAGGCAGAAATAAAGATGTTCTTTGAAACCAACGAGAACCAAGACACAACATACCAGAATCTCTGGGATGCATTCAAAGCAGTGTGTAGAGGGAAATTTATAGCACTAAATGCCCACAAGAGAAAGCAGGAAAGATCCAAAATTGACACCCTAACATCACAATTAAAAGAACTAGAAAAGCAAGAGCAAACACATTCAAAAGCTAGCAGAAGGGAAGAAATAACTAAAATCAGAGCAGAACTGAAGGAAATAGAGACACAAAAAACCCTTCAAAAAATAAATGAATCCAGGAGCTGGTTTTTTGAAAGGATCAACAAAATTGATAGACCGCTAGCAAGATTAATAAAGAAAAAAAGAGAGAAGAATCAAATAGATGCAATAAAAAATGATAAAGGGGATATCACCACCGATCCCACAGAAATACAAACTACCATCAGAGAATATTACAAACACCTCTATGCAAATAAACTAGAAAATCTAGAAGAAATGGATAAATTCCTCAACACATACACCCTCCCAAGACTAAACCAGGAAGAAGTTGAATCTCTGAATAGACCAATAACAGGAGCTGAAATTGTGGCAATCATCAATAGCTTACCAACCAAAAAAAGTCCAGGTCCAGATGGATTCACAGCCGAATTCTACCAGAGGTACAAGGAGGAGCTGGTACCATTCCTTCTGAAACTATTCCAATCAATAGAAAAAGAGGGAATCCTCCCTAACTCATTTTATGAGGCCAGCATCATCCTGATACCAAAGCCTGGCAGAGACACAACAAAAAAAGAGAATTTTAGACCAATATCCTTGATGAACATTGATGCAAAAATCCTCAATAAAATACTGGCAAACAGAATCCAGCAGCACATCAAAAAGCTTATCCACCATGATCAAGTGGGCTTCATCCCTGGGATGCAAGGCTGGTTCAATATACGCAAATCAATAAATGTAATCCAGCATATAAACAGAACCAAAGACAAAAACCACATGATTATCTCAATAGATGCAGAAAAGGCCTTTGACAAAATTCAACAACCCTTCATGCTAAAAACTCTCAATAAATTAGGAATTGATGGGACGTATCTCAAAATAATAAGAGCTATTTATGACAAACCCACAGCCAATATCATACTGAATGGGCAAAAACTGGAAGCATTCCCTTTGAAAACTGGCACAAGACAGGGATGCCCTCTCTCACCATTCTATTCAACATAGTGTTGGAAGTTCTGGCCAGGGCAATTAGGCAGGAGAAGGAAATCAAGGGTATTCAATTAGGAAAAGAGGAAGTCAAATTGTCCCTGTTTGCAGATGACATGATAGTATATCTAGAAAACCCCATTGTCTCAGCCCAAAATCTCCTTAAGCTGATAAGCAACTTCAGCAAAGTCTCAGGATACAAAATCAATGTGCAAAAATCACAAGCATTCTTATACACCAATAACAGACAAACAGAGAGCCAAATCATCAGTGAACTCCCATTCACAATTGCTTCAAAGAGAATAAAATACCTAGGAATCCAACTTACAAGGGATGTGAAAGACCTCTTCAAGGAGAACTACAAACCACTGCTCAAGGAAATAAAAGAGGATACAAACAAATGGAAGAACATTCCATGCTCATGGGTAGGAAGAATCAATATCATGAAAATGGCCATCCTTCCCAAGGTAATTTACAGATTCAATGCCATCCCCATCAAGCTACCAATGACTTTCTTCACAGAATTGGAAAAAACTACTTTAAAGTTCATATGGAACCAAAAAAGAGCCCGCATCACCAAGTCAATCCTAAGCCAAAAGAACAAAGCTGGAGGCATCACACTACCTGACTTCAAACTATACTACAAGGCTACAGTAACCAAAACAGCATGGTACTGGTACCAAAACAGAGATATAGATCAATGGAACAGAACAGAGCCGTCAGAAATAATGCCACATATCTACAAGTATTTGATCTTTGACAAACCTGACAAAAACAAGAAATGGGGAAAGGATTCCCTATTTAATAAATGGTGCTGGGAAAACTGGCTAGCCATATGTAGAAAGCTGAAACTGGATCCCTTCCTTACACCTTATACAAAAATCAATTCAAGATGGATTAAAGACTTAAATGTTAGACCTAAAACCATAAAAACCCTAGAAGAAAACCTAGGCATTACCATTCAGGACATAGGCATGGGCAAGGACTTCATGTCTAAAACACCAAAAGCAATGGCAACAAAAGCCAAAATTGACAAATGGGATCTAATTAAACTAAAGAGCTTCTGCACAGCAAAAGAAACTACCATCAGAGTGAACAGGCAACCTACAAAATGGGAGAAAATTTTCGCAACCTACTCATCTGACAAAGGGCTAATATCCAGAATCTACAATGAACTCCAACAAATTTACAAGAAAAAAACAAACAACCCCATCAAAAAGTGGGCAAAGGATATGAACAGACACTTCTCAAAAGAAGACATTTATGCAGCCAAAAATCACATGAAAAAATGCTCACCATCACTGGCCATCAGAGAAATGCAAATCAAAACCACAATGAGATACCATCTCACACCAGTTAGAATGGCAATCATTAAAAAGTCAGGAAACAACAGGTGCTGGAGAGGATGTGGAGAAATAGGAACACTTTTACACTGTTGGTGGGACTGTAAACTAATTCAACCCTTGTGGAAGTCAGTGTGGCGATTCCTCAGGGATCTAGAACTAGAAATTCCATTCGACCCAGCCATCCCATTACTGGGTATATACCCAAAGGACTATGAATCATGCTGCTATAAAGACACATGCACACGTATGTTTATTGCGGCATTATTCACAATAGCAAAGACTTGGAACCAACCCAAATGTCCAACAATGATAGACTGGATTAAGAAAATGTGGCACATATACACCATGGAATACTATGCAGCCATAAAAAATGATGAGTTCACGTCCTTTGTAGGGACATGGATGAAATTGGAAATCATCATTCTCAGTAAACTATCGCAAGAACAAAAAACCAAACACCGCATATTCTCACTCATAGGTGGGAATTGAACAATGAGAACACATGGACACAGGAAGGGGAACATCACACTCTGGGGACTGTTGTGGGGTGGGGGGAGGGGGGAGGGATAGCACTGGGAGATATACCTAATGCTAGATGACGAGTTGGTGGGTGCAGCGCACCAGCATGGCACATGTATACATATGTAATTTACCTGCACATTGCGCACATGTACCATAAAACCTAAAGTTTAATAATAATAAATAATAATAAAAGAAAAAAAAAAAAAAAAAAAAAAAAAAAAAGAAATCCACAAACACAACATTCAAAATAAAAAAGAGACCCCAATGGAAACCAAAACACAACCAAAACTAATAAATAAATTCAGTAAGTTCAAAGGATACAAGATCAATATATAAATATCAATTGTATTTCTACATAGTGGTATTTTGTATTTATTCTAAAAATCTAAAAATGATATTGAGACACTTTCATTCACAATAGCATCAAAAAGAATAAAACAGTAATAAATTTAATAAAAAGCAAGCTGAAGTATAGTGAAAACTATAAAACATTTTTAGAAGAAATGAAAGAAGAGCTAAATATAGACATCTCATGTTAATCTTTATCGTCATGAAACACAATAGTGAGTAGCATATGAATAGAATACTGTCTCTAATCACTAGATTCAACACTGTATTGATGATTCTTGCCAATAAATATGCATATCTATAGAAGAGAAAGAATACTGACATTTTACTGACAAGTGATATGATCACATAGAATACTTGAGAGTACACGAAAAAATAATTTTTAGAGTCACTATTGCCAGATACATGATAAAACACTAATATACAAAAATATTCTTACAACCTGCCAGAAAACATATTTAAAATATATTTTAAAGCAAATATAGCAGAAAAGTTAGAAAATGTAGAAAATAACCTAGAAATAAATGTTAATATAAAAAATACTAGAAAAGTTCTTAATGAAGAAAATTATAAAGCTTTATTCAAGTACATTTTTTAAAAAAGATCTAAAATAATAGCAAGAGTACAACCTTTTCAGATATAGAAAAACTATCATAAAATTATTTTTCTTAAATGTACAAAACAATTGCAGTTCTGATCAAAATATCAAGAAGATTTTATAATGAACTTAATAAATTCTTTCAAAAATTCATGAGTAAAAAAGTGCAAGAGAAGCCAGAACTACCTAATATCAATGTTTATTATAAAATGGTGGTAATTTTAATAGTGTTGTATTTATGTAGGAATTAACTAGTCATCCTATAGAATAGAACAGACCCAAACATAAATGGGAACTTTTATTTTTTATTTTATTATCTTTTTTTATTTTTATTTTAAAATCAAATTTTCAATTTTTAATCATTTCAAAAATTATATAATTTATTTGCATTGCTCCCATTCACTGTTTTTTTTCTTTCTTTTTTTTATTATTATTATACTTTAAGTTTTAGGGTACATGTGCACAATGTGCAGGTTTGTTACATATGTATACATGTGCCTTGTTGGTAAGCTGCACCCATTAACTTGTCATTTAGCATTAGGTATATCTCCAAATGCTATCCCTCCCCCCACCCCACAACAGTCCCCAGAGTGTGATGTTCCCCTTCCTGTGTCCAAGTGTCCTCATTGTTCAATTCCCACCTATGAGTGAGAACATGCGGTGTTTGGTTTTTTGTCCTTGCGATAGTTTGCTGAGAATGATGGTTTCCAGTTTCATCCATGTCCCTACAAAGGACATGAACTCTTCATTTTTTATAGGCATGGGCAAGGACTTCATGTCTAAAACACCAAAAGCAATGGCAACAAAAGCCAAAATTGACAAATGGGATCTAATTAAACTCAAGAGCTTCTGCACAGCAAAAGAAACTACCATCAGAGTGAACAGGCAACCTACAAAATGGGAGAAAATTTTCGCAACCTACTCATCTGACAAAGGGCTAATATCCAGAATCTACAATGAACTCCAACAAATTTACAAGAAAAAAACAAACAACCCCATCAAAAAGTGGGCAAAGGATATGAACAGACACTTCTCAAAAGAAGACATTTATGCAGCCAAAAATCACATGAAAAAATGCTCACCATCACTGGCCATCAGAGAAATGCAAATCAAAACCACAATGAGATACCATCTCACACCAGTTAGAATGGCAATCATTAAAAAGTCAGGAAACAACAGGTGCTGGAGAGGATGTGGAGAAATAGGAACACTTTTACACTGTTGGTGGGACTGTAAACTAATTCAACCCTTGTGGAAGTCAGTGTGGCGATTCCTCAGGGATCTAGAACTAGAAATTCCATTCGACCCAGCCATCCCATTACTGGGTATATACCCAAAGGACTATGAATCATGCTGCTATAAAGACACATGCACACGTATGTTTATTGCGGCATTATTCACAATAGCAAAGACTTGGAACCAACCCAAATGTCCAACAATGATAGACTGGATTAAGAAAATGTGGCACATATACACCATGGAATACTATGCAGCCATAAAAAATGATGAGTTCACGTCCTTTGTAGGGACATGGATGAAATTGGAAATCATCATTCTCAGTAAACTATCGCAAGAACAAAAAACCAAACACCGCATATTCTCACTCATAGGTGGGAATTGAACAATGAGAACACATGGACACAGGAAGGGGAACATCACACTCTGGGGACTGTTGTGGGGTGGGGGGAGGGGGGAGGGATAGCACTGGGAGATATACCTAATGCTAGATGACGAGTTGGTGGGTGCAGCGCACCAGCATGGCACATGTATACATATGTAATTTACCTGCACATTGCGCACATGTACCATAAAACCTAAAGTTTAATAATAATAAATAATAATAAAAGAAAAAAAAAAAAAAAAAAAAAAAAAAAAAAAAAAAAAAAAAAAAGAAATCCACAAACACAACATTCAAAATAAAAAAGAGACCCCAATGGAAACCAAAACACAACCAAAACTAATAAATAAATTCAGTAAGTTCAAAGGATACAAGATCAATATATAAATATCAATTGTATTTCTACATAGTGGTATTTTGTATTTATTCTAAAAATCTAAAAATGATATTGAGACACTTTCATTCACAATAGCATCAAAAAGAATAAAACAGTAATAAATTTAATAAAAAGCAAGCTGAAGTATAGTGAAAACTATAAAACATTTTTAGAAGAAATGAAAGAAGAGCTAAATATAGACATCTCATGTTAATCTTTATCGTCATGAAACACAATAGTGAGTAGCATATGAATAGAATACTGTCTCTAATCACTAGATTCAACACTGTATTGATGATTCTTGCCAATAAATATGCATATCTATAGAAGAGAAAGAATACTGACATTTTACTGACAAGTGATATGATCACATAGAATACTTGAGAGTACACGAAAAAATAATTTTTAGAGTCACTATTGCCAGATACATGATAAAACACTAATATACAAAAATATTCTTACAACCTGCCAGAAAACATATTTAAAATATATTTTAAAGCAAATATAGCAGAAAAGTTAGAAAATGTAGAAAATAACCTAGAAATAAATGTTAATATAAAAAATACTAGAAAAGTTCTTAATGAAGAAAATTATAAAGCTTTATTCAAGTACATTTTTTAAAAAAGATCTAAAATAATAGCAAGAGTACAACCTTTTCAGATATAGAAAAACTATCATAAAATTATTTTTCTTAAATGTACAAAACAATTGCAGTTCTGATCAAAATATCAAGAAGATTTTATAATGAACTTAATAAATTCTTTCAAAAATTCATGAGTAAAAAAGTGCAAGAGAAGCCAGAACTACCTAATATCAATGTTTATTATAAAATGGTGGTAATTTTAATAGTGTTGTATTTATGTAGGAATTAACTAGTCATCCTATAGAATAGAACAGACCCAAACATAAATGGGAACTTTTATTTTTTATTTTATTATCTTTTTTTATTTTTATTTTAAAATCAAATTTTCAATTTTTAATCATTTCAAAAATTATATAATTTATTTGCATTGCTCCCATTCACTGTTTTTTTTCTTTCTTTTTTTTATTATTATTATACTTTAAGTTTTAGGGTACATGTGCACAATGTGCAGGTTTGTTACATATGTATACATGTGCCTTGTTGGTAAGCTGCACCCATTAACTTGTCATTTAGCATTAGGTATATCTCCAAATGCTATCCCTCCCCCCACCCCACAACAGTCCCCAGAGTGTGATGTTCCCCTTCCTGTGTCCAAGTGTCCTCATTGTTCAATTCCCACCTATGAGTGAGAACATGCGGTGTTTGGTTTTTTGTCCTTGCGATAGTTTGCTGAGAATGATGGTTTCCAGTTTCATCCATGTCCCTACAAAGGACATGAACTCTTCATTTTTTATAGGCATGGGCAAGGACTTCATGTCTAAAACACCAAAAGCAATGGCAACAAAAGCCAAAATTGACAAATGGGATCTAATTAAACTCAAGAGCTTCTGCACAGCAAAAGAAACTACCATCAGAGTGAACAGGCAACCCACTAAATGGGAGAAAATGTTCGCAACCTACTCATCTGACAAAGGGCTAATATCCAGAATCTACAATGAACTCAAACAAATTTACAAGAGAAAAACAAACAACTTCATCAAGAAGTGGGTGAAGGATATGAACAGACACTTCTCAAAAGAAGACATTTATGCAGCCAAAAAACACACGAAAAAATGCTCACCATCACTGGCCATCAGAGAAATGCAAATCAAAACCACAATGAGATACCATCTCACACCAGTTAGAATGGCAATCATTAAAAAGTCAGGAAACAACAGGTGCTGGAGAGGATGTGGAGAAATAGGAACACTTTTACACTGTTGGTGTGACTGTAAACTAGTTCAACCCTTGTGGAAGTCAGTGTGGCGATTCCTCAGGGATCTAGAACTAGAAATACCATTTGACCCAGCCATCCCATTACTGGGTATATACCCAAAGGATTATAAATCATGCTGCTATAAAGACACATGCACACGTATGTTTACTGCGGCACTATTCACAATAGCAAAGACTTGGAAACAACCCTAATGTCCAACAACGATAGACTGGATTAAGAAAATGTGGCACATATACACCATGGAATAAATGGGAACTTTTAAAAGAAGAGATGTTATTTTACACAAGTTGGGGGAGAAATAAATGGTGTTAAACTTTTATATGGATTAAATTTTGATGTCTAGCTCACAAACATAATTCAGATACAATAATGATCTACACATAGGAAATGAAAATTACAAACTTTTGAAGAAAACATAGAATAATGTTGCTGATCTAGGAATATGGCAAGTTCTCTTAAAAATAAGCTGTAAAAATTAATAAATTTTACTACACCAATATAAGAAATGTCTATATGTCTAAAGATATATTCAATGTTAAAAGACAGAGAACCATTTAGGAATGTATAAAATCAAACTGAATTAATCAACTAGGAAAAGACTAACAGCCAATACAAAAACACTAAAATAATTTAGAACATTAATGGTATACTAGATTCTCTGAAAAAATAAACATTTGATAAAGTAACATTACTATTACTAAAGAAGATTTCAACTATACCAACAAGTATATACTATTTAACACTACGGGCGAATACCAAAGTCTGACATCAAATATGGGTTAAAATATTCACTTAGTTGGTGATGTAAAAAATACTGGTTTAGCCTTTTTATAGTATAATTTGGCACTGAGAAATATAAAATGTAAATTACCTATGACAGAACAATCAAACCTATACAAGTATAACAAGGAATGTATTGGCTCACAAAAATAGAAAATCCAGTACATTTATCTGGAATTTACGTATGTTTAAACCCAGGAGTACATCCAGTATCAAAATGCCAAAAGTGGAATTAGAGGTGAAGCAATACGGTGGAATAGAAGGCTCCACCAATTGCCCCTCCTCCCCCCAACAAAGATACCAATTTAACAACTATCTATACCGAAAACACCTTCATAGAACCAAAAATCAGGTGAGCACTCACAAGACCTGGTTTTAAGTTCATATTGCTCATAGAGGCACTGAGAGGTAGGAAAAACAATCCTGAATTGCCAATGCCACCCCTCCCCCATCCACTGGCAGAAGCCTGCTGTGCAGAGAGAGAATCTGTGTTTCTGGGAGAATCTGTGTGTTTCACACAATTGTGTGATATCACATTTAACTCAGAGCTTCCCTGTTGTAGCAGAAAGTAAAACTGGACCAAACTCCACTGATGCCCACCCAGGGAGGGAATATTTAAACCAAATACTTAGCCAGAGGGGAATTGCTCATCTCAGTGGTTGAAACTTGAGTTCAGCAAGCCTCACCACCTTGGGCTGGAGTGCTCTTAGGTCCCTAAATAAACTTGAAAGACAGCCTAGGCCATGAGAATTGCAATGCCTATGGGTGTCCTCAGAGGCTGAACCAGACTCAGAGCCAGTGGACTGAGGGTGCACATTATTTACTGATATACCAGCTAGGGTAGCTAGGGGAGTACTGACTCCATCACTCCCCTAATCCCAGGCTCCTTCCATTTGTTTGAGGAGAGGAGAGGAAAGAGTGGAGAGGTCATAGTATTGCTTCTTGGATAACAGCTTAGCCACAGCAGGATAGGGCACTGGTCAGAGTTGTGAGGCACCCTTTCCAGGCCCTACCTCCCAAACAACATTTATAGACACACCCTGGGCCAGAAGGGAACAGGCTTCCTTGAAGGAAAGAACCCAGTCTTGGGTCCCGCTAATTGAAGAGCCCTTGGGCCCTGAATAACCAGCAGCAATATCCAGGTGGTACAATATGGAACTTGGGCGAGACTCAGACTTGCTGGCTTCCGATGAGACTCAACGTATTCCCAGCTGTGATGACTATGGGGATAGATTCCTTCTGCTTGAGAAAAGTGAAGGGAAAAATAAAGAGGACTTTGTCTTGCGCCTTAGGTATCAGCTCTGCCACAGGGAGTAAAACGCCAGGCAGGCTCTTAGGGTCCCTGATTTCAGGCCTTGGCTCTTGAATGGCATTTCTGGACCTGTCCCAGACTAGAAGGGAGCCCACTGCCCCAAAGAATATGTCCAAGACCAGTCAGGATTCATCACAAGCTGACTGACGAGCCCTTGGACCTTAAGAGAACATTAGCAGTAGTCTGGCAGTACTTCCTACAGGCCTGTGGTCATGGTGACCTACTCTGCCTTTGCAAAAGAGAGGGAAGAGTTGGAAGGACTACATCTGTGGTTTGAGTGCCAGTTCAGACACAGTATAATGGAGCAGCAAGTAGACTTCTAAGGTTTTTGACTTTAGTTACTGTCTCCCAGATACCACCTCTGGACCTGCTATGGTCTTGGGGGAACTCACTACCCAGAAGGCAAAGACAGGCCTGGCTGACTTTTCCACCTGCTGACTGTAGAGCCCCAAGGCCTTGAGCAAACATAGGTGGTAGCCAGGGTGTGGCTACAGCAGCCCTTAGGTGAGACCCAGTGCTGTACTGGCTTGAGATCTGACCCAGTACAGTGTTAATGGTGCAGGCCACCAGAGTGCTTGTGTCACTGCACCTCTAGCCCAAGTGGCTCAGAACAGAGAGAGAGAGAGACTCCATTTGTTTGGGAGAAAAGTAAGGAAAAGAAACAAGGGTCTCTGCCTGATAATTCAGAGAATTCTACCAGATATTGTCCAAGACCGTCAAGGTAGTACCTCTATGAGACTGCAAGAACCACAGCATTACTGGACTTGGGATGGCCTTTATTGCAGATACAGCTTAGACCATAACACCCATTTCTTAAATACCTAGAAAGTCTTACCTAGGAGGACATGTACAGACAAGTCCAGATTGTGAAGACTACAATAAATACCCAACTCTTCAATGCCCAGACACAGAAAACCATCCACAGTGTCAAGATTATCCAAGAAAACATGACCTCACCAAATGAACCAAATAACGCCAAATAAGAAAAAGAGAGATATGTGACATATCAGACGCAGAATTAAAAATAGCTGTTTTAAGAAAACTCAAAGAAAGTCAGTGTAACACAGAGAAGACACTCTGAATTCTATCAGATAAATTTATTAAAAACACTGAAGTAATAAAAAGGAATCAAGTAAAAATTCTGGAGCTGAAAAATGCAATTGACATACTGAAGAATACATCAGAGTCTCTTAATATTAGAATTTATCAAGCAGAAGAAATAATTAGTGAGTTTGAAGGCAGACTATTTGGAAATACACAGTCAGAGGAGACAAAAGAAAAAAGAATAAAAAAGAGTGAAGCATGTCTAAAATATCTAGAAAATAGCCCCAAAAGGGAAAATCTAAGAGTTACTGACCTTAAAGAGAAGGGAGAAAAGAGAAGGGGCACACAGTTTATTCAAAGGAATAATAAAATAACTCCCAAACCCAGATAAAAATATCAATATTCAAGTATAAGAAGGTTATAGAAAAACAGGCAGATTAAACCCAAAGATGACTACCTCAAAGTATTTAAAAATCAAATTCCCAGATATCAAGGATAAAGAAAGGATCCTAAAAGCAGCAAGAGAAAATAAACACATAACATACAATGGAGCTCCAATATGTCAAGTGGCAGATTTTTAGTGGAATCCTTCCAGGCCTAGAGAGAGTGGCATGATATATTTAATAGTGCTGAAGGAAAAAAACTTTTACCCTATAATGGGATATGAAAATATCCTTTGAACATGAAGGAGAAATAAAGACTTTCCCAGACAAATGGAAACTAAGGAATTTCATCAGCACTAGACTTGTCCTACAAGAAATGCTTTAGGGAGTATTTTAATTAGAAAGAAAAGGATGTTAATGAACAGTAAGAAATCATCTGAAGGTACAAAACTCATGAGTAATGGTAAATACACAGAAAACACAGAATAATATGACATTGTAACTATGATGTATAAACTACTCTTATCATAGGTAGGAAAACTAAATATGAACCAATTAAATATAATTGGAATGCTATGCAGCCATAAAAAGGAACAAGATCATGTCCTTTGCAGGGACATGGATAGAGCTGGAAGACGTTTTCCTCAGCAAACTAACACAGGAACTGAAAATGACACACTGCTTGTTCTTCCTTATAAATGGAAGCTGAACGATGAGAACACATGGACATAGGGAGGGGAACAACGTACACAGGGGCCTGTTGGAGGCAGAGGGGTGGTGGGAAGGAGAGTGTCAGGATAAGTAACTAATGCATGCAGGGGCTCAATACCTAGGTGATGGAGTGATAGGTGCAGCAAACCCATGGTACATATTTAACTATGTAACAAACCTGCACATCTTGCACATGTATCCAATAACTTAAAATTTAAAAAATGCCACATCCTTTTAATGATAAAAACCATAAAAAACTAGGTATAGAAGGAGCATACCTCAATTTAACAAAAGCTATATATGACAGAACCACAGCTAGTATCATACTAATTGGGGAAAAGTTAAAACATTTCCTCTAGATCTGGAACATGACAAGGATACCCATTGTCACCACCATTATTCAACATAGTGCTAAAAGTCCTGGCTAGAGCAATCAGACAAGAGAAAGAAATAAAAGGCATGCAAATTGGAAAGGAAGAAGTCAAATTATCCTGTTAATATAGTATAATCTTATATTTGGAAAACCATAAGAATCCACCAAAAAATTTTTAGAACTGATAAACAAATTTGGTAAAGTTGCAGGATACAAAATCAATACACAAAAATCAGTAGTGTTTTTATATGCCAACAGCAAACAAACTGAAAAAGAAATTTAAAAAGTAATCTCATTTACAATAGCCAGAAATAAAGTTAATTATGTAGGAATTAATGTAACCAAGGAAGTGAATGTTTTCTACAATGAAAACTATGAAATACTGATGCAAGAAATTAAGAAGGACACACAAAAAATGAAAATATATTTCATATTCATTGATTGGCAGTTTCAGTATTGTTAGAATTTCCATACCACCCAAAACAACCTACAGATTTAATACAATCCCTATCAAAATACCAGTGACATTCCTCACAAGAATGGACAAAAAAATTCTAAAATTTATATGGAACCACACACACACACACACACACACACACACACACACAAAACAGAATAGCCAAAGCTATTCTGAGCAAAAAGAACAAAACTAGAGGTATTACATTACCTGACTTCAAATTATACTACAGAGCTATAGTAACCGAAACAGCATGGTCCTGACAGAAAAACAGACACATAGACCAATGGAACAGAATAGAGAACCCAGAAACAAATCCATACACCTACAGTGAACTCATTTTTGTCAAAGGTGCCAAGAACATATACTGGGGAAAAGACAGTCTCTTCATTAAATGGTGCCTGGAAAACAAGATATCCATATGCAGAATGAAACTCTATCACTATCTCTCACCATAGAGAAAAATCTAATCAAAAACGATTAAAGATTTAAATCTAAGACCTCAAACTATAAAACTACCAGAAGAAAACTTTGGGGAAACTCTCCAGGACATTGTAGTGGCAAATATTTCTCAAGCAATACCCCACAGGCACAGGCAACCAAAGCAAAAATGGAGAAATAGAATCACAACCTAAGAAGCTTCTGCACAGCAAATGAAACAATGAACAATGTGAAGAGAAACCCCCACAGAGTGGGAGAAAACATTTGCAAACTATCCATCTGATAAGGGATTAATAACCAGAATATATAAGGAGCTCAAACAACTCTATAGGAAAAAATCTATAGGAAACAACTCTATAGGAAAAAAAATCTAATAATCCAATTTAAATATGGGCAAAAGACTTGAATAGATATTTCTCCAAATAAGACATACAAATGGCAAGCATATATATGAAAATTGCTCAACATCATTGATTAGAAAAATGCACACCAAAACTACAATGAGGTAGCATCTTACCCCAGTTAAAATGGCTTTTATCCAAATAACAGTCAACAAAAAATGCTGATGAGAATATGGAGAAAAAGAACCCTCATACACCATTGGTGAGAAGTGAATTAGTACGACCACTATGGAGAACAGTTTGAAGGTTCCTAAGGAAACTAAAAACAGAGCTACTATATGATCCAGCAATTCCACTCCTAGGTATATACCCAAAAGAAAAGAAATCAGTATATCAAAGAGATATCTGCAGTCCCATGTTTATTGTGGCAGTATTCACAACAGCTAAGATTTGGAAGCAACTTAAGTGTCCACCAACAGACTAATGGATAAGGAAAACATAGTGCATATCCACAATGAGGTGCTGTTCAGCCATAAAAAAGAATGAGATCCTGTCATTTACAACAACATGGATGGAACTGAAGGTCACAAAGTTAAGTGAAATAAGCCACGTACAGAAAGCCAAACATCATATGTTCTTACTCATTCGAGGGAGCTAAAAATAAAAACAACTAAACTCAGAGATAGACAGTTGAATAATGGTTACCAGAGGCTGGGATGGATAGTCAGGGTTGGGGTGGGTGTCAATGTAGAGGAGGAATGGTTAATGGGTACAAAAACATGGTAAAAAAAATAAGTAAGACCTAGTCATTGCTAGCACAACAGAGTAACTATAATACAAAATAATTTAATTGTTCATGTAAAAATAACTAGAAGAGTATAATTGGATTGTTTTAAATACAAAGAATGAATGTTTGAGCAGATTGATACCGTATTTACCCTAATGTGATTATTACATATTTCATGGCTGTATCAAAATATCATGTAACTCATATAGACACCTACTATGTATCCATAAAAATTAAAAATAAACAAAACAAAAACAGAGGGTAGTGGTGGTGTTTACCACTCTTTTGGTTAATTTGAAAGATACAGTTTTTTACCAGGTGGCAAAAAAATCTACTGACCCTACTATAAAACAAAGAGCAGCTCTTTCCCAATAGCTTCAGCAAAACTCCTAGAATGTACTTCAACCTAAGGGATATGGTATGGTAACCAATTTGTCCCAGTTTGCCTAGGACTTTTCTGGTTTTAGCACTGAAAGTCCTGCCTCCCAGGAACCAACTCTAACAAGGAGGGTTTACTCAGGACTGTCCAGTTTCAAAACAGAAAATCTTGTATTCTGAGAGCCCTGTAAGTACTACACAAACTGGGACCGTTTGTTGCCCTACAACATGGAGACATGATCTACAGCCCTGCCTAAAGTGTATGAGCAGTTTATGAAAGGTTAATATGCTGAGCAAATAAACTTTTAAATTGCTTATAAGGCATCTGTATTGCCTGTATGTGCTATTCATTCAACCCAATCTTCCTGTATACAAGAAACAGTGCAGCTAGGAAAAATGTACACAAATCTTTGAACAAAGTGAGAGTTTTCAGCAGTTTTATCTTTCTCTTCTCTTTTAGAACACCATCCATAACATATACACACATTTTGCTGTGTTCTGTCTCTCCTGGTTTACTTGTTTTTTTTTAAGAAAATTGCCTAACTGTGTCATCAAATGTGTCTTCCATTGTTGTTTCCAGGTTCTTACTCACACAGTGGTCTAAGCCTATTCTCCGTCCTGGCCTCTTTTCAGATTTCTCTCCTGGTGACTGTTTTTCATTAAACTTTAAATTGTCAACGAAAGCTACATTTTACTGTTTACATTAACGGAACGGTTGTCATTTCTGAAATCTAACTCGCCCTGCTTTTAAGCCAGTCTGCTTGCTTGCCTGCTTTCCTTGACCTGCATCTACTTTCTTCTTCCTGCAGTAAAGCAACAAACCTGTAGCACTACAGGGTGATGAGCTCCTCATCTCCCCATCATCTAGCTGATAACAAACGCTGATTCATAGTCTGCAAGAATTGATTTCTACAGACTTTGGAGAAAAATCGGAAGTTGGAGGTAAAAACGAGGAATCAAAGAACTGTTCATAGCACTGAAAAACCTGCAAATCTGGTAAACACTGGAAGCAGTATGGTTTTATTTACATTTATTGTAAGCCAGGAGAAGAGTCTAGCAAACTTTCTTAAAGGAAACTAAATTGTCTGTTATTAAAGTAAAATTTAAAAAATAAGTTTTAAGTTCTGGGATACATGTGCAGAACATGCAGGTTTGTTACATAGGTATACATGCACCATTGTGGCTTGCTGCACCTATCAACCCAACATCTAGGTTTTAAGCCCCGCATGCATTAGGTATTTGTCCTAATGCTCTCTCTCCCCTTGCCTCCTACCCTGACAGGCCCTGACAGAGTTTCCCCTCCCTGTGTTCTCCTTGATTAAAACTTATTTTTAAGAACCACAGGTAAAATTTTTTGCTTCAAGATTGGGAAGTCAATCCTCTTTTGAGTGAGTGCTAACTCTGAAGCCTCCTAGAACATCAGCTACACTGAGTTATTTGAACTTTAATTCTTGAAAATGAAGTTTCTTTCAAAAAAAATTGAAATAAATACTATCTATTCAGGAGTTTGCCTTACAAGTTTCTAAAAGCTGAGAACCTCTCTTGGCTATGGTCAGCGAGAAGAATAACTGGAGTAAGGGTCACAGAAATGCAATGTTGCCGGCTTTGAAGATGTAGGAACGGACCACAAGTCAAGAATGTGGGCAGCCTCTAGAAGCTGGAACAGGCAAGAAAATCGATTCTCTCCTAGAGCCTCCAAAAGAAAAACACAGCCTTGCTTACATCCTCATTTCAGCACAATGAGACCCATGTTGGACTTGTTACCTAAAGAACTACGTGATAATAAATGAATGTAATTTTAAGCCACTAACTTCATGGTAATTTGTTATAGTAGCAATAGGAAACTAATATCCACTTATATTAAAATTTAACACACCAGTATCATGACAGCTATAATTCTGCCAATTTTTATGTCTATTTTCCTTTCTCCTCTTCCAGCATCTAACCTTATTAGAATAGTTTTGTCGCAATATGAAAAACAAGTTTGTAGGTTATCTAATTTCCAATTTCCTTAAATATCAAGTTGAGATCAAGTTACTTTCTATATGAGGTTTTGAAATTTCAAAACTTCACTGTTGACAATAATCAAATCCTTTAATTCTATATATATTCTTAATTTAATTCTATATGAAACATATTTACATGTCACACTGAATAACTTACATTTAAAATTCTACAAGATACAAATTATCTTCACATAAAGCAAATAATATAGTCAAATATTATCTGAAGATTTCATCAGTATAAGCCAAATTCCTTTTAAAAGACAGGTATGTACAGATGATGAAAATAGAGCTTCACCTTCTAAAAATACGATACAGGAAGACACATCTAATTTAATTCCAATAACATTTTGAAATCTAAATATATAGATATAATTTTTTTTGAGACAGAGTCTTGCTGTCACCAGGCTGGAGTGCAGTGGCACAATCTCTCCTCACTATAATCTCCAACTCCCAGATTCAAGTGATTCTCCTGCCTCAGCCTCCCGAGTAGCTAGGATTACAGGCACACACCACTACACCCATGTAATTTTTGTATTTTTAGTAGAGACAGGGTTTCACCATGTTGGCCAGGATGGTCTCGATCTCCTGACCTTGTGATCTGCCCGCCTCGGTTTCCCAAAGTGCTGAGATTATAGGTGTTATAGATAGAATTTTTAAGACAGCTATTTTAACCCATTTATGCCGGAGGTTGCAATTTTTTGAATTGTAGACGTGTGAAAAATGAGACCTTGGTAATAACCTTGAGCAGTAGGATATAAATAACTCCCACATGCTTAGTTTCCCAATAATGGAACACTAGACATATAATCACTCAATGGAAAAGTCACTTATTAGCCACATTGGTGGAAGAAAACAGCCCTCTTCTGAAGGAGAGGAGAGCTTTGAAACTCATTTCATCCTCTACTACACAAAGCCTTTCTCACCAAGGTTACTCAGTATTAGAATGTCTCCATCTCCATGAACATGGAAAAGATAAGGCCTTTTTTCATTTTTGGAAGGTTAGTACTAGAGCCTGGTTAAGAGTGAGAGATGTAAAGCTTTACTGAACTTTGAGTATTTGAATAAAATTACCCTTAACATATTCTACCATCCTCAGCAAAACAGCAAAAATGTTCCATATATACATACACACACACATACACACACATATATATAATATATATACACACACACACACACATATGTATGTTCATACCAAGGAGGTAGCATTTTTGTTGTTTTCTGATTTTGTATTAGTGTCAGCAAAGAATTTAATTAAGCAATAATTTTATAATAAGCAGTATTTTTATGATAAAGTACAAAGAAATCTTCTAAAGCAGCTGTTGCCTTGTTATTAGAAGACTGAATGGACCTCATCAAGAAATTTGATTCCTAGCAATTCCAAGATTGAAAGTGACTCGTCTTTTTAAGCATTGCACAAAGGCTTTTAAGGAAAATTTGTAAGACTACTTTAAGAACAGTGGGTTTCCACTATGACATGAGATTTAACTGATTCTCAGAAGGAAGAAGGGACTGTCACTCTTGTGCCTCACAACTGCGAGAATACTAATAAGAAAACCACTTTGAGAATATTCTTCTGCTGAAAATAAAGTAGAACGATTAGAGAACATAAATGTGAAAAGGAGGAATCTGCAAATAACACTAGAAGAAACCAAAGAAAATTGTGCACAGGATGGAACAGTCTTAAAGGCTTTTTTCCAAAAATACACAAACTTTTTTTCAAATACTTTGAAGTAACACTACTTGGAAGGTGAAAGTTTTGTTGTTGCTGTTTATTGGCCTCGTTTTTCAGTCTAGTTCAACCAAAGTTGACTTCTATGCTTAGAGCTTTTATTCGTTTTATAGATATTTCAGGGATGATTCTGTAGAAAGATGCAGTTCTGTACCCCATTCCTGCCCCGACCCCCCACCACTCACACAAGGTATCAGCAGGGCTGCATTCCTTATAGAGGCTCTGAGGGAGAATACATTTCCTTGACTTTTCCAGCTTCTAAAGGCTGCCCTCATTTCTTGGTTTGTTGCCCCACATCCCTCCAACCTCCGCTTCTGTCATCACGTCTCCCTCTCTCACTTTAACTCTCTTGTTTCCCTCTTACAAAGACCCAATCTTCCTATCTCAAGATCCCCAATTTGATCACATCTGCAAAGTTTTTCTTATCACAAAAGGTAATGTATTTACAGATTCTGGAGACTAGAATGTGAACATATTTGGGACTTATTATTCACCTTACCACACGGTCATATCAAAACACAGTGGATATTTTTAGCTTGTATCACTTATTTGCTGTTTTTTCCCTAAAGTAGGAAATGGCTAAAAATGGGGAGAAGGGGTGAACAAAAGTCCTTCAATTCAGTGTTCTTCTTAATTGAGGTCCAAGATATGTCTCTTTTCTATGTTTGGCAGAGAAAGCTACTTATGTAAATAGACATGATGTCAAAACAATACCAGTAAGAAAAAAATGTCCAGATTCAAGTCTTGTAAGACAAAATGTTGTAATGATAAACTCTCAGAGACTTGACTTTACCATATAAAACTAGACTAGCCTAGGACTGTTGTCATCAATTTTTCTAGGACATAACAACATCTATAAAAGAAAAAGAAAAGGACCATCAATATCGGAAACAAAATAGCTACTAAAACCACAAAAAATGTTCTAAGAAATGTAAAACACAGGCTAATATGGTTGAAAAGCATTTTTCCCACATTGCAATAGACTCAGAAAGTATAAACTGCTCTTCCAATATTGTTGATATTAAATTCTGGAGCTGGACACATATGTAAGCCTTTAGAATCAAGTCTGTATACCTTCTGAGTGAGTAGGGGTAGAGAGAGTTTCAGGAGTGGGAAAGCAGGGAAGCAATTGGTCAGCCATGCTTTTTCTAGTCTCTGAATTTCCAGGATAATAAACCAGACAGACTGAACAGAGCTTATGGAAGCAAATCTCTAGCTGCTGAGGGAGAGAACAAATATTTCCAATGGTAAAGCAAAGAAAACAGCTGCTGAATTTTTGGCAAATATTTTTTCCTCTTACAACGGCATTAGATAATGAAATTGTATGTGGATGAATAAACCATTCTTCAGTTCTGGAAAGGAAAACAACACACATTTCACCCAAATCTAACTTAGAACAATGCAGGTCTTTCATATCCTTAGGGAACACATTTCTCCTAAAGATATGCCAACTGCTGAGGTTTTATGGTCTTTTTCAGTGAGGTTGTCTTTTCTAAAGAACACCATCAGTGGGAATCTAAGAAGTCCTAAAACTACTCTCCATGACTGATAAAATCATATCCATAAAACCTTAGAAAATACAAGTTATTTGGTCCATTCTTTCAATTCTCCTATTGACATACGCTGTAGTAAATCCAAATACTCCCCTCTTTCTACTTGCTCCACATTTTCCAGTCCCTCTGCCTTTGCCCATGCCATTTCTGGTATCTGTAATTCCTTTCTTAATCGTCTCCTTTCCCTGCCCTAATCTTCATCTGCCTGGTCACTAAGAGCCATTTCAGAAATTACCTCCAGGTTTATGTCTTTTTAGACCAGAACAGTACAGTGGTTAGGAGGAAGACTCTGGAGTCAGACTGAATTTGACACCTAGCCCAACTACTTTCTAGTCATGAATAAATTATCTCTACTACAGTTTCTTCTTCTATTAAATGACTGTTAAAATTTCAACCTATCACAGGTCTAGAGTGAGGATTAAATGAGTTAATATATGTAAAGTACTAGAACACTGAGAGACAGATGCATAGTGAGCTTTCAAGAAGGGTGCAACTGTAATGATCCCAAAGTGAACCAATCACTTCCTCTTCTCCCACTGCATTTTATTTGTTCTTCTTTACCAATCTTTCCAGTTTGAATTTGTTACTAACATGTAAATCTTATCTCCATGCCAGATAGTATCTTCTGTGGGCATAGAATAAAAGTCCTTATTTTTTTTATCCTTCGATAGCCCTTGTGTATGGTAATAATTGGAGAGATAGCATTGAGTACACAGTATGTGCCAGGAGTTACGTGAGCATCATCTCATAATCTTCATAACAACCCTATGTGTCAAGTGATATTAGTCATCCCTGCTTTATAGATAAACAGGCTTAGAGACAGTAACTTTCTTCCTATTACATAAATAATAAGGAATTTCCTGATTCTAAATTTCTTACTCTCAGTTACTATTACATATCTCCTATTCACTATACCATAAGTGTGTTGAATGATACAATTAATGACCAAATCGTTAAAGGTTTTTTTAGCCCCTTCTTTGTGGGGGGCACATTATAAATAATAATCCCCACCTGTCTTGGAAAGTCACATTTGACAATTTTTACTGTGAAGAATAAAATTAATAAAGTTTAAAGACTTGCATAATTGAGTCATAGGGAGGACTAAAGCATGTTTAATTTACATTGTCGTACAGAGGCTTGCTATCCAGAGTGGTCCATAGACTAAAGGCATCAGCATTACCTGGAGGGTGGCTACAAACGCAGGATAATCTTGGGCCCCATGCCAGATATATTGAATCACAATATGTATTTTTATGAAATTACGTTTAAGGATCATTTTTAATAGGGGTCATGAACTAGCAATTCTCCAATTCTTAAGAATAGAATAAATGAAATTGGCTGGACTTAAAAAATTTCTAAAATAAATATTGAGATAGTGGAGTAAAATACAGAAGAATTTATATTGCCCTTCTAAAAATAAATATCGAGATAATGAAGTTAAATATAGAAGGAATGTATAATGTGTTTTTGAGAAGTTATTTTTAATTAATAGATATCATTTATCTAAGAAATCTCAGCTAGGAAAAGAGTTCTAGTCCCTGAGTATGTGAAAGACTACAATTATTCTAGAATTAAAGCTTTCTGAAAGTAGGCTCTTTGTCTTGTTTATTGCTGTATTCCAAATGCATAGGAGAGTTTGTGGCACATAGCAGGGACACAACAAACATATATTGAATGAATAAATATTTTTGTCAAAAATCTTTGAGTAATCAGAATATATTTCTTCTTAGAGCAATTGGAGTATATCCTTCAAAGAGTAGGACTGGGAATAGGAATAACTTCCAGGATTCTACCTGCTCAGACTTGAAAGATGTGATTTCTTTTTAGTGTCCCAATATGGAAGATATTTTCTGCCATTTAGAGGACATAAGGTGGTGAAAAGAACACAAAGTTAATAACTTAAAATGTCTTTCATAAGGGACAGCTATAAATTACATACGTGAAAGAAATATTTTTCTTGATGGCCTAGTATCAGTTCCATTTTCTTGTTTTAGAAGACTCTTGGGTACAATAAACTCTGAATTTTTGTCTTTGAATGTTATTCCCAGAGTTTTCCTTAGGACAAGATGATTAATTCAGCACCCATTTCTGGACATCAGGGAGCATATCTCACAACAGGCCCATAACAAAGCCAGACCTCTAGTTCAGTTAGTACAAAGATAACAGATGTTTTCACTCCAGCATCTACTCACAGTGATGAAATCTTGCAGTGTGGTATATCTTCTTTCTGAATTAAGCCTCAAGGTCACAGATACAATCCTGACTATATTATAGAGAACAACAATAAATACGTGTCCAGATGTCGAATCACAGACAGTTAAAATAACAAATGTAGATACCAAAGGCCTTGTCTCACTTATTATATGCTGGACAACCAAGATTTCTTAAGTATTAATGACAAATCTTGTTCACTTACCGATGGCATTCTTCAAATTTAAGAAGGTTGCTGACATTTAACTACTTTGCATTCACCATAAGTGCTATAAAGGAAGAAGTAATCTATTCTAGAAAATATGCTATTTCTGTTTTTCTATTATGTTTTTATATTCTAGAAGTTTTGAAATGCTTTTAGCTAAATAGCTGGGTAAAAAACAGGACAATTTCTATTATTGTCCCCCAAAGCCACCTATATTAATGCAATTCATGACAATAACGAACAGTTTTCATTTTTTTATACAACTTTACTTCTAAAGAAGATAATTTTGTGTGTGTGTGCGTGTGTGTGTGTGTGTGTGTCTATGTTTGGTAAAACTAACATTGTAGCTAGAAATATAATTTACAAAAGAAATAAATTATTTTGTAAAAATTTAATGCTTGCAGAGCACTTAAACAGGGACATTGTTCTTCACAGATGTTCTTGGCATTTTCCTGATTGTGCCTGCCTCTGAAAACCATATGCTAACCTCTCAAATGACTCTCATGGGTAAAACCAGGGCAGTATTCCTGTGACAAGGGAAAACTGAAAATATCCGCAAAGGAATGAAGTAGTATTTCAATCTCCCAAGCAATGTAATTCCAAAGGGTTGACGGATGAGAGGTCAAAAATGTCAAGTGCTCCAAAAATTAAATATTGCACCCATAAATCATTCAACTTGGGCAACAGCAAGAATAATAATGCTTGTCCTAACAATCACCAGAAAGAAGGGACACATTCCTGCCACAGTGACAATATTGCTTTCTTCCATAACTTCTAAGAGCAGCATGTTTGGGGGCACAGATAGAACAAAGAAAAGAAATATTCAGCATTATGTGTGGGACCCTATAATATTTTCAAAGAAAACAATTTAAAAAGCAGCCCATGTAGAGAAAAAAAGCCCGTGCTTGTTTTCAAATCAAACAGGACTACATCTTTCTACAGTGAGATCTCTGAAATACCTATAAAGCAATAAGAGCACTGAGCATAGCAGTCAACTTTGGCTGAACCAAACAAAAGAATTGCAAGGGCATAGGGGGTGGGACAGGACTGCTCTTCACCTGACATAAACCCACCAAGAAACCAAAACATGTCAAACAGGTTCAAGGTAAATAACTAGAGGTCAGGTTAATCATATAGATATCAGTCACTGTGTGCACATAGAAAAGCTGCCTGAGGCTACTTACCTAAATGGGCAAATGTCATATGTCTATTCTTTTTTTGAACTAGAATTTTGATTGAAAGATAACACTGCTATTGGTATATACTTTTAAATTTTATATATGTGTGCATATATACATACAAACACAATCTTAGAAATATATAGTTCTTTTACTTCAACAAGTGAATGAATGTCTACTGTATATACACACATAGATATTATTCTGAACCTGTTCTCTTTTTGCTGAAAATATATTCTGAAGACATTTCTATGTTAGCATATAAACATCTGCCTTGTTTATAAGAAATTATCATATTGGTTGAATATCTCATAATTTATTCAATTAGCTATTAACACTAAAATTGTTTTTGTTTTTCACTATTAAAAATAATGCAGTGACCTTCTTTGCAGAGATATAGTTGTACATGTGTATGAATATCTCTAGGATAAATTTATACATATTGAATTATTATTTAAACTCTATTTTTGTTCTTAATTATGATAATCACTACTTAATTGCCCTTTCAGGAGAGTCAGTGAGTTCAATCCATCACTAAAACTGTATGAGAATGTCTGTTTACAATTACTCTCACCCACACTGTATTTGAGTTTTGATAAATCTGATAGCTAAAATAGGATTTCATCTTTAAAAAGAATTTATCTTGAAAATTACGAATAACATCAATCCCTGTTCATATCTTTAAAAGTCACTTGAATTTCTTTAAATATGAATTTGGATTATCTCTCATGGATTTATAGAAGTCCATTATGTTACATATTTCAACAAACCTAAGACATCACCTATGGTACTATGCACCACGTAGGGGAAAAAAAATCCCTGTCTATTAAATTAAGAAACAGTGCTTTCTTATCACATTTTTAATTTGAACATATTAAAAAATCCTTTTATATATGTAAATGGATGTTTTTGTCATGTTTCGCTCTTGCACATATACAAAAGAACAAAACACATTTCTTCAATTAAATGTCAGACTCTTCAGTATCACTTGGCAACACTGAGTCTTTCATATCCATGTTTTGCCCCGTAATAGTGTCTGCTGTGCAATCAATAGTACAGATATTAAAGCATTTTTTTAAACAGCCCCTAAAACAACTAAAAGTCACTGAGCCTAATCTACCCTTCACTCCAGCTGCAGGAAAGTTACTATACTTGTCTGATTTCCCACCAACCACTGGCCTTCCAAGCCATCTGTTTCTTACAGTGATGCCATTTTAGAAAGCTTCTTGACATTCCAATTTGAGAGACATTAAAATGTGGAAAAAAATGTGAATTACAATTAACAAAATATTCAATAAGAAAATTGGCCCTTGCATTAGGTGTTGTATTTAATAAACATTTTTCCTAGAGTGGCATTTTTTATCTTGACTTTCTTTGTATCATGGAGAACATTTAAATTTTCATGTAGTCAAACGGATCTTTTTTTTTTTTCTCATTTATAAGATAGAGATTTCCTGTCTGGAGTTTCCTCACTCCGTATTATGGAAAGAATGCCCTAGTTTTTAACCAAGAGTTTTGTTTTTTAACTTTTAAATTTGTGATCTAATAGGAGATAGGGTCTGTGTGTATGTTGTGTGTTCAATAGAACATCTGAGATAGAGTTTCGGGGTTTTTTCTAAGTAACCACCCACTTAAATACCATAGTTATTATATACTAAATTTATACATATGTGTGAGCTTATTTTATAATGTATCTTTTTATACACTGATCTATATTTTTATGAAGTGCAACAAAATTGTCTTAGTGAAATATTTTGAAACATTTAAAAAATTTTCAAGCCTAATGAACTTTCAATACCCCTTTTTAAGTTTTCTACATTATACTTCAGTGCTTATTTCTCCAAAAAAGCATCTAATTTGTTTGCTGCAAAAATTACTTTCCTATTTTTGTCACAATATTGAACTTACATAATTTAGAGAGTTGCAATCTCTAGAATACCAATTTGTTGCCTAAAAACAATGAACTCATTCTATTTACAAATCTCATTCTATGGTTGAAATTGTTTATTGTGCAAGTCATATAAATTATATTATTAAATTTATACCTTGGTATTTTACTATTTTATTGCTTTTGTGAAAAGGAGATTTTATCCATCACATTACTTCACCAGTTATAATACATAAGGAAGCTATTAATTTTGTAATCAGGCAAATGACTCTCAATTTGTTTTTATTTCTAATTTTTCTCCACTGGACTATTTGGTGTTTTCTAGGAATAAAATGACATTTTTTTTAAATAAAAAATAATAATTTTGGCTTCAACTTTCCAATAGTGAAAATTCTTTGTAAAATTTTTTGAATATCATTTACTGATATGTCCACAATATTACATAAAATTAAAGATAAAAGTCACATTGATGGAAGCACTTCAAGTAGATCACTATTGAGCATGATACTGGAATTTGCTCAGACATGTATATTTTACCCAGTTAAAAAAGTATACGTCTCTACCTAATTCACAGGTTTTTTTTTTTTGGCAATAGAAGTAGAAATTTCCAGCACTTTCTTTTAATATAATCAATTTTTTTCCTTATTAAGATATGTTAAAACAATCTAATAGAATCATATTAACAGCAGAATTAGCAAAAGGAAATAGAATATTGAACTATCCTTACAAGAAAATGTCCTGACTTGGTTATGGTGTGTGTTTTTAATGCACAGCTGAATTTGTTAATATTTTAATTTTGGATTTTTTTAATGTGCAGCTGGATTTTGTAATATTTTATTTTGGAATTTTTGCAGTTATATCCATAAGTTATACTTATTGGCAGTGGTTTTTGTAATGTTTATGTGTTTAATTTTGATGCTATCTTTGCCAAGTTTTAATGTCAACATTGCTCTGGTTTTATATAAATGCAAGAGTTTTCTTTTTCTTTAGTGAATAGTTTCAACAGATCATCAGAACTCCCCTGTGAAATCAAATGAGACTGAAGCATTTGCTGTAGTCACACGTCCATAATGTTTTCAAGTTCTTCCAGTAATTGTTCTGCTAAAATTCTATCTTTTGGTGGTCACATTTGATATTTTACCATTTGTTGGAAAAATAATTTTATAAAGGTTTTCCAATTTATTGGAATACATTTGAATAAAATATACTTTTATAATTCTTTCAATCAATTTCTGATTTTTACACCTCTGCTTCTTCCTATCTGATATATCTTTTGATTCAATAGTGGTTTTAGGAATTGTTTTCACTTTTAATATATTGGAGTTTTCAACTAATCATGATTTTGATTTAATTAATTCTACTTTTTTTCCAGTTATATCTAACTTTATCTTGACTAATTCCTTCTCATTGTTTTCTTGGATTTATTTTGTTTTCCACAATTGTTATTCGATTATAATTTTAATGCATTGTGTTCTAAGAGAACGAGGTATATTTTCTATTTAATGGAATTGATTGAAGTTTCCTTTATGACATAATATGTGGTCAGTTTAATAAATGTCCCAAGGCAGATTAAATAAAGATGTATGGGGGTGGCGAGTACAAGGGAAAGCTTTGTGAACTCAGCAAATTTGGGTATATTCTAAGTTTTCGGGATACACAATTACATACAATGCATGGTATTTCCCACTATGGAACAATTCCATGGCTTGCTCAGGCCCCCGACATTTCCCTGTTCTAAGTAAGGATCTCTTGATTGGTTCTTCAATTCTTAGAGGAAACTATGCCCAGGATAAATCAAAATATATACAATTTTCAATGTTTCTTCATTTGGTTAAAATTTAGCACTACTTGGCTACTATTGTTTGAAATTGGTGGATTGGGTTTTGCTGTCTACTAGTTCTCTAAAGATGGAGCTTTGTTTTTTATTTGTCATCTTAATTGATATATGAAATGGAATAAAAATGATTTAACTGTTCTTGTGTTAGTTTGCTGAGAATGATGGTTTCCAGCTTCATCCATGTCCCTGCAAAGGACATGAACTCATCCTTTTTTAATGGCTGCATAGTATTCCACAGTGTATATGTGCCACATTTTCTTTATCCAGTCTATCACTGATGGGCATTTGGGTTGGTTCCATGCTATTATGGACAGTGACACAATAAACATACATGTACATGTGTCTTTACAGTAGAATGATTTATAATCCTTTGGGTATATACCCAGTAACGGGATGGCTGGGTCAAATGTTATTTCTAGTTCTAGATCCTTGAAAAATTGCCACACTGTCTTCCACAATGGTTGAACTAATTTACACTCCTATCAACAGTGCAAAAGCAAATAGAAAACCAGACATAGCGTGTTCTCACTCATAAGTGGGAGTTGAACAATGAGAACACATGGACACGGGGGTGGGGGATCATCACACACTGGGGCCTGTCAGGGGATGGGGGGCTGGGGGAGGGATAGCATTAGGAGAAATACCTAATGTAGATGAGAGGTTGATGGGTGCAGCAAACCACCATAGCACGTGTATACCTATGTAACAAACCTGCACGTTCTACACATGTATCCCAGAACTTAAAGTACAATAATAAAAAAAATTACTTTAACTTTGCCATCTCTGACTGGAAGTATCCCACTTTTTGCTCACTAAAATATTTATGAAATTTTTTCTTAATGGAGTTTGTGAATTTTTGAAATATTTAGTAGGGAGAAAAAAAATCTTGTCAAACTTTTCATGTTCTTCTACCAGAAAACACTTGGAGGGTTTCAAATGACTCATTAATTTTCATCTCCCATTAAGACATTCAGAAAACTTTCCAACATTATGGAAGACTGAATAGAACCCCATACCAATGAAGACATGTAGACATTACAGATAACATGTCACCATAAATGAAACATAAGGCCTAGCCAAGCTTGAAACCAAAAAAATTATCTAGGTGCCAGAAATAAAGAAGGACCTCAAAGTCAGAAAGGTAATAGGGAACTAATACAGAATGGTTCACAGGAATATTAGACATGCTACCTATTTAAGGAATCTGGGCTCCATGTCAAGTGGGAAAGGTAGCTAGAATTAAACCACTTTCCTAAAAGTGAGCATCACCAACGGTTACCTTATCTGTAGAATAAGGACTAAAAACTCAACCAGCAAGCCTGGAAATTTTGCAAACATTGTGACAGGAGGTTAAATGGGACTTCTATTGCCCCAGAGTTGATAACCTGGCCCAGAGGTGAAAACACAGGCATTAAGCATCCCTCATTCTAAAAAGAGCCATTAATGTCTGGTGCTGGAAAAGTCCCCTGTTAATCTTTTAAAAGTTTCCAGAACTGGCTGTACTGGAATCAACCACCATCCCATACCAAATATAAATACAACATGAAGCAGAGCAATTATTGGGTGGTAAGTTGAAGCCGTCAGCATTGTAGGGACTGGGATATTCCTAATGAAAGGTATTATTTTCACCTCCTCATAGGGAAGAAATGTAAGCTTAGTATTATCTTCATTTTTCATAGTAAAGAGTAAATGCATACGGATAAATTATATCACCACCGATTGCACAGAAATAGAAATTACCGTCAGAGAATACTATAAACACCTCTACGCAAATAAACTAGAAAATCTAGAAGAAATGGATAAATTCCTGGACATATACACCCTCCCAAAACTAAACCAGGAAGAACTTGAATCCCTGAATAGACCAAAAACAGGCTCTGAAATTGAGGCAATAATTAATAGCCTACCAACCAAAAAAAGTCCAGGACCAGATGGATTCACAGCCGAATTCTACCAGAGGTACAAGGAAGAGCTGGGACCATTCCTTCTGAAACTATTCCAATCAACAGAAAAAGAGGGAATCCTCCCTAACTCATTTTATGAGGCCAGCATCATCCTAATACCAAAGCCTGGCAGAGACACAACAACAAAAAAGAGAATCGTAGATCAATATCCCTGATGAACATCAATGCAAAAATCCTCAATAAAATACTGGCAAACCGAATCCAGCAGCACATCAAAAAACTTATCCACCATGATCAAGTGGGCTTCATCCCTGGGATGCAAGGCTGGTTCAACATACACAAATCAATAAACGTAATCCAGCATATAAACAGAACAAAAGACAAAAACCACATGATTATCTCAATAGATGCAGAAAAGGCCTTTGACAAAATTCAACAACCCTTCATGCTAAAAACTCTCAATAAATTAGGTACTGATGGGACTTATTAACAATAAGAGCTATCTATGACAAACCCACAGCCAATATCATACTGAATGGGCAAAAGCTGGAAGCATTCCCTTTGAAAACTGGCACAAGACAGGGATGCCCTCTCTCACCACTCCTATTCAACATAGTGTTGGAAGTTCTGGCCAGAGCAATCAGGCAGGAGAAAGAAATAAAAGGTATTCAATTAGGAAAAGAGGAAGTCAAATTGTCCGTGTTTGCAGATGACATGATTGTATACTTAGAAAACCCCATTGTCTCAGCCCAAAATCTCCTTAAGCTGATAAGCAACTTCAGCAAAGTCTCAGGATACAAAATCAATGTGCAAAAATCACAAGCATTCTTATACATCAATAACAGACAAACAGAGAGCCAAATCATGAGTGAACTCCCATTCACAATTGCTTCAAAGAGAATAAAATACCTAGGAATCCAACTTACAAGGGATGTGAAGGACCTCTTCAAGGAGAACTACAAACCACTGCTCAAGGAAATAAAAGATAGATACAAACAGAAGAACAGTCCATGCTCGTGGATAGGAAGAATCAATATCATGAAAATGGCCGTACTGCTCAAGGTAATTTATAGATTCAATGACATCCCCATCAAGCTACCAATGACTTTCTTCACAAAATTGGAAAAAACTACTTTAAAGTTCATATGGAACCAAAAAAGAGCCCGCATTGCCAAGACAATCCTAAGCCAAAAGAACAAAGCTGGAGGCATCATGCTACCTGACTTCAAACTATACTACAAGGCTACAGTAACCAAAACAGCATGGTACTGGTATCAAAACAGAGATATAGACCAATGGAACAGAACAGAGCCCTCAGAAATAATACCACACATCTACAACCATCTGATCTTTGACAAACCTGATGAAAACAAGAAATGGGGAAAGGATTCCCTATTTAATAAATGGTGCTGGGAAAACTGGCTAGCCATAGGTAGAAAGCTGAAACTGGATCCCTTTCTTACACCTTATACAAAAATTAATTCAAGATGTATTAAAGACTTAAACGTTAGACCTAAAACCATAAAAACCCTAGAAGAACACCTAGGCAATACCATTCAGTACATAGGCATGGACAAGGACTTCAGGACTAAAACACCAAAAGCAATGGCAACAAAAGCCAAAACTGGCAAATGGGATCTCATTAAACTAAGGAGCTTCTGCACAGCAAAAGAAACTACCATCAGAGTGAACAGGCAACCTACAAAATGGGAGAAAATGTTTGCAATCTACTCATCTGACAAAGGGCTAACATGCAGAATCTACAAAGAACTCAAAAAAATTTACGAGAAATAAACAACCCCATCAAAAAGTGGGTGAAGGGTATGAACAGACACTTCTCAAAAGAAGACATTTATGCAGCCAAAAGACACACGAAAAAATGCCCATCATCACTGGCCATCAGACAAATGCAAATCAAAACCACAATGAGATACCATCTCACACCAGTTAGAATGGCAATCATTGAAAAGTCAGGAAACAACAGGTGCTGGAGAGGATGTGGAGAAATAGGAACACTTTTATACTGTTGGTGGGACTGTAAACTAGTTCAACCATTGTAGAAGTCAGTGTGGCGATTCCTCAAGGATCTAGAACTAGAAATACCATTTGACGCAGCTATTCCATTACTGGGTATATACCCAAAGGATTATAAATCATGCTGCTATAAAGGCACATGCACATGTATGTGTATTGGGGCACTATTCACAATAGCAAAGACTTGAAACCAACCCAAATGTCCATCAATGATGGGTTGGATTAAGAAAATGTGGCACATATACACCATGGAATACTAGGCAGCCATAAAAAAGGATGAGTTCATGTCCTTTGTAGGGACATGGATGAAGCCGGAAACCATCATTCTCAGCAAACTATCACAAGGACAAAAAAACCAAACACCACATGTTCTCACTCATAGGTGGGAACTGAACAATGAGAACACTTGGACACAGCAAGAGGAACATCACATACTGGGGCCTGTTGTGGGGTGGGGGAAGGGCGGAGGGAAAGCATTAGGAGATATACCTAATGTAAATTACGAGTTAATGGGTGCAGCACACCAACATGGCACATGTATACATATGTAACAAACCTGCATGTTGTGCACATGTACCCTAGAACTTAAAGTAAAATAAAAACTTTAATAATAAAGGAAGAATAAAGAGGAAAGAAAACAAATTATAGTTGGTTTTGATATAAAAATGCACATGTGTGCTAATATACACATTCTTATGCATGTAAATTATTATATTATCTGAGTATACACCCTTTCCAATTTGGCCTTATTGATCTATTCAACTAATAGAACAAAGGCTGGCAAACTACATATGGCCTATGGGCCAAAACCAGATCACCAGTTGTTTTTGTGACCTCAAGCTGGATATGGTTATTAAAGGAAAATTTTGATGATGGGGCACATTAACTTTGAGCCCAATTAAGTGAAATGTTATCCCAGAAAAAAAGAATTCTGTTCTTCTCATCAGAATCGTATTACCAAAAAATTGTACTGAATTATTATATTTTGAATTTTGTCAATAAAAACTTGTAGAAATAAAAAAAAAAACAAGAAACAGGGAATATTAGAAAGCAAACAAGATATGAAAGACTAATCAAATATTTTAAAATGATACACAAATGAAGGAGTGCCCATTAGCCCCATTGTGAAAAATAGAAAAATTTGAGTGTCTGATGAATGAATACAATTGAACATACATTGAATATATTAAAAACTCTTTAGTTCATGATTATCCAAAACAAAATACTAATTCAATATCATTGGAAGAAGTTTGGTAATGAACTTAATAAATATAGAAGGAATGATAGGTAGTGTCTATTTTGTAACCCTTAAAACCTAATTTATTTAGGTAATAATTATCAACAGGTCAAACAGATAGAAGACTGATGGGAACACTTACAACAGAATTCTGATTGTGACTCGATTAATTGGAATCACGAAATGTGGGACAAGTCAATGTCAAGGGGAAGGTGAGAAGAAGTAGAGAGGGGGACATTCTAGAATAAAGATCCTAAAGAAAAATCATCAAATGAAATGCATATATCTTGTCTAGATCTTAATTCAAATAAGCCAACTATTTAAAAGCCATGTTGAGAAAACTGAGAAAATTTATGCCTTGGCTGTTAGAGTATATAAAAATATTCATGGTAATATTATTAGGTGTGATATCATTGTGGTTAGGTAAAAAAATATACATATGTATTAGAGATGTGTATAGAACATACACAGGCAGAAAATTATATGAGAGCTAGAATTTTAAATGATTTAAGTACAAAATAAAAACAAAAAATGAATAGAACAAGAGGCAAAATAAAATTGATAGTTATTGAATCTGGATGATGTGTATATAGGGAATGGTTCATTGATCTATAATTTTCACTTTTATGTATAATTTTTAATTAAAACTTAAGATAATGTATGATGCTTACTAACTGCTTTAATAAATTGCCTAGCAGTTTAGAATGTTGGTTCATTACCAAAGCTAATTTTATTCACCTGTAGATACTCCTAAAATGGCAAGCAGATTTCCTAACAAGGCAAACTCATTCTCTAGGCTTAACTTTGCAAAATGCTAATGTGAATATTGAAGCCAAACTCATCACCTGAAAACTTAAGAACAAGAACAAATTCTACTTGACAACATAATGGGTTAGTTGTTTGAATCAACTCTTCCACTAAAGCCAGTAATTATTCCTTAATATAATATAGAAAATACCTTCCGAGATATGTCAATTAGTTGGTATGAGAGTAAGGGATTATCAGATTTTTTATTTTTTTTTAAGCAGGGACCTAGGGATGTAAGCAGAGAACTGCGACCTGCAGTCACTCCAAAAGCATTTGCCTTTGAAAGAGAGTATAATAGTATGTTCTCTTCCATGGAATTTGAACACCAAGGACTACACTTTCCTGTAGGAGTTACCTGGAAATTCTATCACTGCCTCCGGAATTGCAGAGAAAATTGACTCTTCATCTGGGTACAAAGTTGAAGCAAATTATCACCATTAATAATTTGGAACCAAAATCTTATTAAAAGTCCAAACTGAAATGATTCTCAGTGATTGGAGAAAGCTCGGTAAGAATTGTATTCAGAATGACTCTAATCCAGTAATACACCTGAGCATCAGGAAGAAGAAACGAGTTCTCTCTGGAGTAGCCCTTTCCTTTCAAGGCCACAAAGAATGCTCAAAAGTAAAATTCTAAGGAAAATAAACCTTATGCCCAACATAACAAACACTCAAGAGTCCTGTCAAAAGGTACAGCAATCAGAGGCTGGACACGGTGGCTCACGCCTGTAATCCCAGCACTTTGGGAGGCCGAGGTCCGTGGATCACGAGGTCAGGAGATCGAGACCATCCTGGCTAACACGGTGAAACCCCGTCTCTACTAAAAATACAAAACAATTAGCCGAGCATGGTGGCAGGCGCCTGTAGTCCCAGCTACTGGGGAGGCTGAGGCAGGAGAATGGCGTGAACCCGGGAGGCAGAGCTCGCAGTGAGCCGAGATCGCGCCACTGCACTCCAGCCTGGGCGACAGAGCGAGACTCTGTCTCAAAAAAAAAAGTAAAGCAATCAACAGAAGCAGACTCAGATATGGCCCAAATACTGAAAGTGAAGGTAACTATGATTAATATGTTAAAAAGCTCCAGAGAAAAAGGTATACAATTAACATGACTACATTAAGGAATGCTACCAGAGAAAAAGAAATTCTTTTTTAAAAAAAACTATCAAATGGACATTCTAAAAACAAAACACATTATAACAGAGATAAAAAATTACTTCGCCAGGTCCATCAGTAGAGTGGACATATCTGAGTAGAGTTAGTAAATTAATGATAAATCAATGTAAATTACCCAAACTGAAACACACACACACAAAAGGTGGGAAAATACAGAAGAAGAGCATCTAAAAATTGTGAGAAATGATCAAATGGTCTAATATGCAGGTAATCAGAAACAGAAAGGAAGAAAAACAGAAGGAACATTTGAAGAGAAAAAGGCTGAGAATTTTGTCTTAAAAAGCTATCAATCACAGATCCAGAAAACTCAGCCTTATGGTCAAAAAAAAAAATTCTTTCCCCCAAATTATATTCAGACTGCTGAAATTCAGACATAAAAGGAAAATCTGGTAGGCCGTCAAAAAAAGACACAGTACTTCTAGAGAAACAATAAAAAAGAACCCATTACCAGCAGACTGCACATAATATTATATATATAAGTAAGCTCTTCAAGAAAAATGAACACAATCCAGACGAAAACTTCTGTCTATGCAAATTGTGAAAGTCTCTTAAAATGGTGAAAATGAAAATAAATATAAAATGTCTTATGTTTAGGAAGACATTATAATTGCTCTAAATGATAATTGAGTGTCTAAAAATAGAGCACAGTATCATGGGTGGACCAATGTGGAAGAGTAAGATGCAGTATGAAGATAACACAAAAGGTGAGAGGTGAGGCCAGGCTGGTGGCTCACACCTGTAATCCCAGCACTTCGGGAGGCTGAGGTGGGCGGATCACCTGAGGTCAGGAGTTCAAGACTAGCCTGGCCAACATAATGAAACCTTGTCTCTACTAAAAATACAAAAATTAGCCAGGCATGGTGGTGGTGGGTGCCTGTAATCCCAGCTACTTAGGAGGCTGAGGCAGGAGAAATCACTCGAACCCAGGAGGCGGAGGTTGCAGTAAGCCAAGATTGTGCCACTGCATTCCAGCCTGGGTGACAGAGCAAGACTACATCTCAAAAAAAAAAAGAAAAAAAAAAAAGATGGGAGGAGAATTTGAAATATACTGTTGTAAAGTTTTTATGGTACATAAAACATAATAATATTAAAAGACAGTTATTTTTTAAAGTTGTATATTGTAAACCCCAGGGAACCCACTTTAAAAATGCAAAAAGTAGTATAAATAATAAATCAATAGTAGAAATAAACTAGAAGCAATAAAATGCAGGCAGAAAAAAAGAACAAAGGAGAAATGAAGAAACAAACAGAATTATCTAGAAATATGGTAACTTTTAGCCATGTAAATAGATTAAATGTAAATGGTCCAAAAACATCAATTAAAAGACTGTCAGATTAGATTTTAAAATGAAGCAACTATATGCAATGAAAAACATTTCAGTACAGAAGTATAGTGAAAGTAAGACAACGGTAACAATATATTGCTCAATTATTAATCAAGAGACACCTGAACTGACAATATTTAGATGAAAGAAAGTAGACTTCAGAAAAAGGAATATTACCAGGAATAAAGATGAACATTATGTAGTGATAAAAGGTTCACTCACCAAGAAGACATAGAAATCCTAAATATGCATACATCTAACAAGAGACTTTCAAAATACATGAAACAAAAACTAATAGAACTAAAAAGAGAAATCAACAAATCCACAATAATGGTTGGAGATGTCAGCACTTTTCTCTTCAGTAATCGACAAAAATTTTAAAAAAGTAGCCAGTCATTAAGGATTATAGAAAGCCTGCAAAATACTATCAGCCAATTTGGCCTAAATGACATTTATAAAGCAACCTACCAAACAACAGGGAATACACATTGTTTTCAAGTACACATGTCGTTTGGGTGGGTAAGGTAAAACCCTTATCTTTATTAATCCTGGGACATCTCCAGGGTTCTCTCTCTTTAGGCAGACATGATCTCTAATTTCTAAGACATGTTTGTTGTACAGAAATGCCTTTTGCTCATATGGCTTGAACTATGCAGGAATCTGAAAAATACAGGGAGAATTGTTTCCCCACACCAGAATGCCAGAAAAAAAAATACTTCAAAGTATTGGAGTTGTAGAATTTGTGTTCTATAATCATGATGCAATTAAGTTAGAAATCATTAACAATCAAGTCAAAGGTCAAACATGAAATTAGAAAACATTTTCTGTTAAAATGAAAGCACAAAGTATCAAAATGTATAGGATGCAGCTAATTTATGGAATTAAATGTTCATATTTGAAAAGAAAAAATATTTCAAATAAATTGTTTTTACCTTGAGAGCAGGCAAAAGAGCAAGTTAACCTCAGAGCAATTACAAAAAGAAAATATACAGAAATTAATGAAATTATAAACAATGAAAATAGAGAAAAAACAATGAAAATCTGGTAGAGATCAGTAAAACTGACAAAGTTCTTGACAGATTAATCAAAAGAGAGAAAGAATCATGAAACACCAATATCAGGAATCGAAGAAGTATTTTTTGTAGTTCATAAGACATTAAGAGGATAATAAATAGTATCAACTTTTTTTTGCCCATAAATTTAACATCTCAATGAAATATGAAAACCTCTTAAAAGGTACAACCCACTAATGCTCACTCATGAAGAAATAGATTATCTGAATAGTCCTATTTCAACCAAAGGAATAAAATTAATAGCTAAAATACTTCCAAAGAAATTTTAATAACCAGATTATTTCACTGATGAACTCCACAAAACATTAAGGAAAAACTAATACTGGTTATATATAAACTCTTCAAGAAATTAGAAACACAAAATATTTTAAGAAGACCAACAAAAGATATAAGCAGAAAATGTAATGTTCTTCATAAGCATAAATGCAAAAACTCCCATCACAACATTAGCTAATGTAATCTAACAAAGTATTAAAAATAATGCTTCATGATTAAAAGTTATTTATCCTAGGACAATAAGGCTGGTTTGACATTCAAAATGCAGTCAATAGAATTTATTATAGGAGGAGACTAAAGAAAAGCCACATATTCATTTCAACAAATACAGAAAACTTTAATATTCAACATCCATTTATTATAAAACCTCAAATTAATAACAGAAGGAAACTTGATAAAAAATCTGCAAAAACCTTACAGCTCATATGATAGTTAAAAGGAAAGATGGAATACTTTTTCCCCAATATCATGAATAAAACAATAATGTTCTCTTTCATTACTTTTCTGCATTGTCCTAGGCAGTGCAATGAGGCAAGAAAAATAAAAAGCTCACAGTTTATAAAAGAATAAATAAAACATCTCTTTTCACAGATTACATGATTGTCCCTGGAGAAAATCTCAAGGATGTACAGAAATACTACTAGAACTAAAAATTGAGTTTAGCGAGCTTTCAAGATACAGAACCAATGTATCTCAATACACAAATTATTATACAGATGTGCCTCAACTCAATAAACCCAGCATAAGCTGAAAATATCTTAAGTCAAAAACGCATTTAACACACCTAACTTTCTGAACATCATAGTTTAGCCTACTTTAAATGTGCTCAGAACTCAACGCTTAGATTAACCTACAGCTGGGAAAAGGTCAAACTCCAAAATTGGAAGAAAAGTTTCTAATGAATGTGTATCACTTTCATATCATTGTAAAGTCAAAAAATTCTAAGTTGAACCATTGCAAGTTGGGAAATGTCTGCATACTAATTATGCAATAATTAAAATAGAAAGTGAAATTTAGACAAAAAAAGTACCATTCCCAGTGTCATCAAAACAAATGAAAGAATTAGGTAGAAATGAAAAACATACAAATATATTAAATGAATTAAAGAAAACCAAAGTAAATGGAGAGATATACTCATTATTTGTAAGATCAATTCTTCCTGAATTAATATATAAATTCAACACAATCCATTAAAAACCTGAGAAAGAATTGTTTTATATATTGACAACCTGATTATAAAGTCCATATAAAAAGTTAGAGGAGCTAGAATATCCAAGCCAACACTGGAAAACAACATTGACAGACTCAATATTACTTGACTTCAAGACTTAATATAAACTGCAGTAACTATGACAGTGTGGAGCTGGTGCAAGCATAAACACATAGATTAGCTGGAACACAAGAGCAATCCCAGAAATAGACACACACAAAAAACCCAAACCATACCTCACACCATCTACAAAATAGACCTAAGTATAAAGCCAAAATTATTTAAATTTTAAAATACCATTTATCATATCATCTAAAAATATGAGATACATGGGGGTAAATTTAACAAAATGACATACAAGACCTATACAATATAATCTACCAATTATCGCAGAGATATAAGACAATCAAAATAATTGCAGAGGTAAGATTCAATATTATTAAGATATAATTTCTCCTCAATTTGATCTGTCAATTTAGCAAACTCCCCAAATTCCATAAGACTTACTCTTATAAAAACCCAGTTCTTAAGTTTATATGGAAATGAAAAAGATCTAAAATAGCCTAAACACATTTTTAAAGGAACAACAATGTTGTAAAAATTTTATTATTTAATTTCCAAATTACAATAATGCTATAGTTATCAGGAATGCATAAAGACAATTATAAATATCAATGAAACAAAATAGGGGTTTGTAAATTTATCCACACATATTTGGTCAATTGGTTTTCCATTATGTTTTTAAGATAATTCAACATATGAGGGAAAATATTCCCAACAAACAACACTAGAACAATTGGATATTTTTATGCAGAAAAATAGTAAATCTTGACCCTTATGTCACACCATATCAAAAAATTAAATGTATCATAGATTTGACATAAAAGTTACAGTTATAAAACTAAAACAAAACAGTGGAGAAAGTCTTCACAAACTCAAGTAAGAAAAATTGTTTTTATTTGGGACACAGAAAGCATGAACCATGAGAGACAAAATAAGTCTGCTTTTCAAAAGTCGCCATAAGAAAATGAAACAATAAGACACAGGCTAGTGAAAAATATTTGCAACGCAAATATCAATGTATAAATTATAGTTCAGTAAAAAGTTTTAAAAACCTAAGCAAATGTTGACAATATAAAATGACAGTAATGTTTTCTAGTTAATGTAAAATAGACATTAATTATTGATGATTAGTTAAGACAAAATTAATTAGAGCTACAAGACAAAAATGCATAGCAATTTTTAGTTATTAGATTGATGAAGAGATAAATAAAGTCAACATTTTCTAAGGTCTTTATATTGTCTTCATGAGAATTCTAAAAATTGACTTTGGATTTTGATATGGTTTAACATGGAAGAGGAACCTCTTATATTAGAGAACTGTAGTATATAATCTGCAAACTAGTGATGTGAAAAAAAAGTGAGAAACAGTAGTTAATCAATTCAAAAATCAGTAAGTGAAAGAATGAGAAACCTACAACATGAAGAATGAAGAATACAAAATAAGTCTACGATTGGCAGACTGGGTTTTTTAAAATCAACTTTAATATACTTATAAGAAGACACATCTAAAACATAATGTTGAAAGTAAAAGGATGAACTGAGTTTTACCATGCAAGTTCTCACCAAAAGAGTCATAGCATTAATATGAAAAAAATAGTCATCAAGGAATCAAAGCATTAATTAAGGTAAAGATGATGGTTTCATGGTGATAATTCTATTCCTAAAAAAGATATCGATTCTTCATTTTTTTTTTGGATTCTACACTTTAAACCTGGATGAACCTAATGATGCAACATCAAATTTATAAAAACCTAGTGAAAGGAAGAGAGGATTTATGTTCTTACCAAGTTGGCCTGGGTTCAACGCTCCTAAAATAGAATATTTTTTCTCCTGAAAAATGCGAACTACATTCTACTTAATCCACTTCTTTTTCTGATTTAAGGATTTTTCCCACTTACACATTGGCTAAATCACCTTGTGTCCACTTGGCCCTCCAAACCAGTCACCCTCCTTTTCACAAAAGCTCCACAGATGGAAAGCACACAGCATAGCTATGTTTCACTCCATTCATTACTCCTACTAACTCTGTTAGTACAGTTCATTCCTGAACTAAACCCTCTTTAATGGATGTTGCAGAAAAACTGTGACATAAAAAAGATCAATGTTGTGCCACTGAAGTCTAAAGACGAAAAATGAAATTGGAAATATTTATTTTGAATTCAATAGTGAACACACTGAAAAAGATTTAAAATGTTGATAGAAATCATTTTTCTTCTCTCTCTCTACACCTCTGTTTTCGTAACAGGCTAATCATCTGCCATAAAGCACATGATCCACAAGGGTCTATAGTGCTTGTCAATCATAAACCAAAGAAACTTGCTGGTATTTGGGTGGTAGATAATCTTTAAATGATATGTCCTCTAGCAGTGGCACAAATCTGGAGATATTTGAAATTTCTGCTTATTCTAAATTTTCGAGTTTTACAATTTTTAAAGAGTTATTAAAATGCATTAAGCATGATTATAAAAATTCAACTATGGCAAGAGAAATCTATGCAGTTTTATGCCTTTTGCATAATAAACATTGAAAAGTTGAAATAACTTAGTAAACTAAAAAGAATTCCTAATGTTAACATTTTTTTCTGGCAAATCCTTTGGGGGATCCAAATAATTATTTGAATAATAAATAACCAATTCATAATGTATATCATTTTGATATTCAAGTTTTTGTATTATATACATACTAAAACCATATTGGCTGCTGTAACGATCAAAGGATTAGATAATTTTTAAATCAGAATTTAACATGAAAGTTCATATATAGTGATTTAAGCATTTTTCCTACATACTTGTTTTACTTTGGTGTGGTAAAAATCCAACTTAATATGTTTATCACAACAATGTGATAAACAATGTTTTTTTCCCCAAGTCTTTACATGAACATTTTATCTTTGAGACCTTCACCTTCCTTTCCTGAAAAAAAAAAAAAAAATAGAAAAACTACTGATTAAACCTACCTTTCAACCTTTGTTCAGGAATTTGACTAAATTATCTTCAACTTCTCTTTATGTTATCATATCATTAGAACATTGAGAATACTGATTTTAATTTCCTTGATACACTTTTTTAAGATGTAAAATCCTCAGTCATGAAATAAATACCAAGCAAGAATCTTTGATACAATCATCAATTCTCTTCTCAGAGATGTTGCTCACTCACTGGGTGAGGAAGAGCTTACCAGTCATTGATATGGCATGGCTCAAGCATTAGGGTTCTCCAAAGAAAGACAGCTGATAGAATATTCATATTCAACACTGGCAATAGCAGCCTGTGGAACAGCATATATATATATATATATATATATATATGTGTGTATGTGTATATATATATGTGTGTGTGTATATATATGTGTGTGTATATATATGTGTATATATGTGTATATATATGTGTGTATATATGTGTATATATGTGTATATATATGTGTATATATACACACACACATATACACACATATATGTATATATACACATACATATATAGATTTATTATGAAAATTGGCCTACATGATTAGGAGGTTGAGAGGTCCCATGATCTGCTATCTGCAGGCTGGAGACTCACCAAAGCTGGTAGTGTCATTCTAGTTCAAGTCCAAAGGGCTGAGAACCACGGGAGCTAGTTGGGTAAATCCAAGTCAAAGCGAAGGAGAAGAAAAATGTAGCTCAGCTCAAGCAGGCAGGCAAGAAGAAAAAAAAAAAAGAGTAAATTTCTTTCTTCCTTCTGTGTTATTCAGGCCCTCAAAGGATTGAATGATGCCAACCCACACTGGAGAGAGCAATTTACTTACTGAGTCCACAGATTCAGCCACCTGGGAACATCCAGAAATAATGCTTAACCAGATATCTGGGAATACTCTGGTCTAAATTGACACATAAAATTAACTATCACAGCTAGAAATGGAAGGATCAAGGGAATTTTAATCAAATCTCATATCAATGTAAAACAACAGCCAAAATCAGTAACTACCTCTCCATATTTCAGTAAAGCACACTAACATTAAGGGCTTAATTTAGAGTAATGACAGAAACTCAAGTCAAACTATCTCAATCAGAATGTGGAATCTCCACAAAATCAAAAGAAAAACAGCTTCAGGAATCAAAGGGATCACTGGAACCCAGGAGACACACATAAGACTCACTGCTCATCTCTGTTCTCTTCTTCCTGAACATGAGCTTTATGCTCTCCTATATATATTAGTTTGTTTTATACCATCAGGCACATGGCCACTAAGATTTCTACATTCATACCTGAATTAGATAAGTAATACATGAAGGCAGCAAAATTACAAGAACAAAACATAAAATGGAAAGCAAAAGACTTCCTCTCAAATTTTAAGAAAATACGCAAAGAAATTTTATCAGAAGGACAAGAATTTCCAAATTGTAAATGGTCAAAAGTGCCTAGCGTAATGAATGAAAGAAAGAAAGATATTATGTGATTTTACCACGTGAGTGAAAAAGATCTCTAAATCTCTCAGGGCAGGGCGGGGAGGGGGAAGAAGAAGGGAGGCATCTATGAAGAGAAATGAGAATTGCAAAGCCTTTTGACTTCTGAATAAAATGCTTGGTACCGGAAAGCAATATGTAGTCCGAAGCTGAGAATTCTACACACATACAAATTATCACTCACAAGGGAAGAAAGACTAAAGATAGTAGTTTCAAATCCTTGCATGATTGAAAAAATATCTCCCATGCTCTCTTTCTTATTTACCAAAAAGCATTTTTAAATAAGGGAATAAGGAAAAAAAAAAAAAAAGGAAAGCACAGATTAACAAAACATCTAATCTAGTCTCTCCTTTTTGGTTTCCAAAATTTGATATTTAAACTACTGGAAATTGATTTAGAGCATATACCACATCTTGAAGAACAGGCTAGAGAAGAGCAGGCAAAAAGAATCCCAAGCCAAGAGCTAGAGCAACAGGTCTAGTTTGGAGCAGGAAGATGTATGAGTGTGCAAGAGTGGTCCTCAGTAAGGAGAAATAAAAACTGATAGAGATTTTGAAACTGCATTTGAGCATTTGGGTAAATAACCACAGGGTGACTGACTGAGCTGTATGTGTATTTAAAAAGAACATAATAAATATACAGAAAATAATTATAAGCAACATAAAAAATGAAAAGTTACAAAAAGTAAGGAAACAGGTATAGCACATTCATTGAATCAGCAAAGAGCAATATTTTCATAAACACATAAAACACTAAATTAATGATAAATGGTAATAAGGTTGTGTTGAGAAGAATAAGTGGGTGGTAAAAAAGTAAACCTTCACTCCAAAGAGAAGTCTCAGATAATATCTAAATATAGCAGTGCACACATATGATTTTTTAAAAAATTGACTTAAATATGAATGAAAATAAGAGTTGAAAGTGATTGCCTTCATAAAATTTATAGAATGGTTTATTAACTATGTTCACTTAATTTGATAAAAATAAAATTAATTTAAATAAAAAAGTTGTCTTCTTCACTCTATTTGTACTACTCAGAGACAACCACTGATAGCATAGTCTATTTTATTCATTTTACCGCTTGCTATTTAAGTAATCTGCCTACATTGTACAGTTTGATTTATCAAAATTTGAGATGCTTCTCATATGCAAAACTTGAACATTTGTGCTATCTTCCAATTTTTCTGCTCCTCTCAATTTTTTAGTTATATTATTGTTTATTCATATATTCAGAAACGCTTATTGAACCCCTGGCTATATTCCAGTCCCTTAGGATACATAAATGAACAAAATAAATATATCCGCCATTTTGTAGTTTACATTCTAGAAGAATAAAAAATAAACAAACATTGAATTTAAGCAAATAATTTGCTAATATTAGAAGATGATAATGATGTATCCTTCTTAGGCCATAGATGTTGCAGTTCATCATTATTGCTAGGCACAGAAGAACCAAGAGATGCCCCAGTGAATCTCTTAGCTTCCAGACAAATGTTTCCCAGCACCCATTATGTAGCATCATCCATGACTCATCATGGCAACCAGAGTCAATCATCCTGGCTGGTATGCTGACTCCTTTCTTAGTCTGATGGTCCACTGGCATGATGACTTGAAATTGTCTAGGTGTGGTATTCATACCTGCAAGTTCAGTAGATCCTTTACTGTGTTCTCTGTTAGAAACAAGCTTTTGGAAATATAGAAATGACTATGGTTTCAGGCACAGAAATTGCATCTCTACACAGGGGCCACTGTGGGTGGCATTAAGAGAAGATAATCTTCTATTCCTTTTGTTCCCAAAGTAATATATTCTAGTTATTGGGAAAACACCACAGTATATCCTAATATACGTTATATCCTAATATACTTGGTTCAGTACGTGTACCACAGCCTGGAATACATCAGTCCTAACCCTCAGGGTTTTGTCCTCAAGATGATTTTTTTTTACCTGAGCCTATAATGGATTATTTTGCCATTATTCTTCTGGGTTATGAGGTATATGGAAAGACAAATAGATCTCAAGTCATGAGCCAATTATCACATGTCTTGCATATAAAATGTGTTGTCTCTAACTACGTTATATAAAATATTCATGACATTCTTTAAGTTCTGGAAAGGTTAAGCTTGCAGAGGCACTGTGGACAGACAAGAAAAATACATGTCCTTATAAGAATAAAATTGCTGCCTTACAGATGGAAGAGATAATCTGCCACTAAGTGGCTAGATTATATCCTCAAAGGATAGTGATATATTAAGAAATCAGCATGGTCTCTGTTCCTGGCATGCTGGACATTCAAGTATCATTTGCTAGTTCAACTTTGGTAAGAAGAAGTCCTTGCTATCAGTCCTCACAGGCCATGGGCAGCACATTGCACCAGCACTATAAGGGCCAAGTGCAAGGCTGGACTATCTCACAGGACAGGAAGTCATCCTACCTGTCCACTTATTGATGACTTCTCTGCATGTGTAGACTATCTGTTGGACATAAAAAATCTACATCTTGTATCCACTCTCCTAAGACTATCCACAATCCAATTTTTCAGACAAGCTTGTCTTGGATCTTCAGATTTTATTCCTTCAAGGCTTCTGACTAAACACTCTGACATCATTAGTCACTTGCCAGGTGTCCACATATATCCATACTGCAGGCCACTTCATACATGCAAAACGAACTTCTAAGTATACTGGTCACAGCACTTTCTCCTAGGGGAATTGCTCTTAGCCAAATGGACTGAGTGAATACTGATGGTGACAGTTTACTTATGGCTAGCACGAAAATGGTGTTCAGTTCTGACTCGTGTGAGAACTGGACTCAAGTGTTTTCTTCTCCTCAGTTGATCATAGGATGTAATCCAGAAGTAGGGTGACTTTATACCCAGCTTGCCAGGGATAATTCCAGTATATGCCAGGTATCACAAAGTAATTAAGAGCATTAAATTTTACTCTCAAATGCATCTCAGTTTGGATAATTCATTATAAGGTCACTCTACTTATGAGACCAGAAATAAAATTGAGAAAGAGGCATCAATATAGCAAAAGTACATGTCATGGACTGTATGTTTATGTAATTTACTGATATATATTTGAACCTGCTCAGCCTTGATTCCAAATACTCCATTTCTACCTTTTGATGGATTGATGCTATGCTCATCTGTTTTTTGATAGGTACAATCAAATACAGGTCACGATAAAAGCTGCAGTTACATAGTCATTTGATGTTTCATGGTCAGACACTTGGTCTTTACCAAGGCCCAATAATGTATCAAGAGCCACTTTTGAAATGGTTAACAGTTCTCTGTTGCAGAAGAAAAGGCCTTGCTGTAGAATTCTAGAAGTCTGTGACTCATCTCTTTACTGGGGATTGCCATAGATAACACAAACCATCCTTTACTATCATGAAAACATCTAGCACTATCAGATATTCTAGGGTATAAAACCTACCATACACCTTCTCCATGCTATGGGACCTGCTCTAAATTGACAGTCTTCTGATCCACTCAATAAATGGCACTGAGCATTATTGCCAGGTATGGAATGTGCTGCTCTTTTATTAGTAGTAAGTAGTAGGGATGATTTACCATGCTGCAGATTTCTTTGATATGGCTAGCCCCTGAATCTTCATGGGATTTATTGCTCACCCTCTGGAATGTGTGTGCCTTTCTGGAATGCTACTATAATACTTGCCATCTCCTGCTCACCAGGTCCAATTAGCATGATATTATCAGTATAATTTACCAGCATGATATTTCATAGAATATCAGTAATAAAGGCCTCCGCAAACATTGTCATGATAGGAGTCAGGGAGAATTAACATATCCCAAAACAAGAGAATAAATGTATCCTGCTTCTCTTCCCTTATAAATATAAATTATTGTTGATCTTCCTTATGGGAATTAAGAATAATACATTTAACAAATAGTACATTCCAAATGTTGGAGGCTTTGTTGATTTATTTCAGTAAATATATCCGGTCAATTATAGCAGCTATAATTGGAACTACTGTTTGAATCAATTTAGAGATATCCACCATCATCTACCTAATACACCTGTTTTTTCCCCAAGTGTCAATAGGTAAATTAAAAGGGGCACACTGGGGACTACTGCTCCTATATGTCTTTGAAGACTGGGATAATCTCTTGAAATTCCTTGCAAAATGTGATATTACTTTAGACTGAATTTTATTGAAAAAATGAGAAGTTTTCCATTTGGCCCTTCTTATTACTTGGCTTTTATTGGTTCTTACCTCACAGGTCCAGGGAAAAATATTAGGCTTTTATCAGTTACTAAGTGAATGAGTGCGAATATTCACGTGTGTGTGTATGTATCCCCATTTCTCCATTATATACACTGGTACTCACTAGAATCACTGTAAGATTAACTCATGCTGAAACTCCATTTAACACCTCTATTGCCTCCTCTATAACTGGGGAATCATGATGAGACTTCAGATCTTCTGGTAGTAGTGTCAGTTCAGAAATCATATACAAGAACCCTCAAATAGTCTGAATAGTCCACTTACTTCAGTACACAGTTAACCTGGTAAGTGACTGTACTTTACTTTGAGAAAGGATGAGAAATGTTTATCATATATACTTTTGTGGCCTTTACAAGATCCTTTCAAAAGGATCTTCCGCCAATCCATTTTGGAAGAGTGACCTGGATATCACCTGAAAACTTGAAGAAGAATGAATTTTTTCCACTGCAGTGGCTGATATTGGACTTCTGCAGGCAAATTCTAATACGCATTTGTCACACAAGCCAAATCACACCCAAATTAGTCATTTATCTATCTCATCATTGGAACACTAGAATTTATTAGCCATCTGCAGATACCTGTGGGTCAAGGAATCTTAATTATTCCCACCTTGTATCAGATAGTTAAGTGCCACACTAAGTTAAGTCTCTGCAACTCCTGAAGAATATCATTCCACTGATACAAACGCAGGAGTCAATATATCTTCTGGAGTCAATTTTATACTTCAGAGAAAACCATCAGGCTTCTCAGAGATGCTGAGGCTCCTTTTCAGTACAACATTCCACTGCCTAGTGAATCCAATCTGTGCAATGTACTACAGTGGAAGGAGTTTGGGCTTTGTAATTATGTGGGCAATATTTTAATACTGACTCAGCTGCTTATTAACTGTAACATTAACATCTATGAGTTTCAAATATGGAGATTAGAATATGTTGCTTTGCTTTAAAGGATCAAAAAAAACTTTAGCATAATGCCTAAGATATGTGCACTTACAAAATGATTTTCCCCTTCTTTGTCATAAGAAAAAACATGCTAGCTCTTCATTTTCCATATCCCCCTCTTACCACTTATACACAATCTATCCACTTTGTCTACAAGTTTGACCTACAATTCTCAAAAACAGTGAAAGCATTAAGAAACCTCAGTGATTCCTTTCCCTCTTTTCCTGGTGTATTTTTCCATATTTTTCCACAAATTTCACTAAGAGTAGAAGAATACATACCAAATTTGCTGTGAAGGCTTGTCGTACAATTTTAGCAAACTAAAATAAGACAATTAAGGTATTGTAAGGATTTGCAGAAATTGGCAAAGATTGTATATATTATACACAATCTAGAACATTTTTCTGGCTTATAAATAGATAATATTAAAATTTAAAAAGAGAAGGGCAAAGCCAGATGGTGTAATAGGATTCTCTAATGATCATACCCCTACAGAAACATCGATTTGAACAACAGTCTATAAATGAAAATACCTTCACAAGAGCTAAGGAAACCAGGCAAACAATTACAGGACCTGTTTGTAGCACAATAAGAAAAGACACACTGAACTGAAGAGGGTAGAAAAGAGTTTGAAATTATCCATGTCACCCCTCTTCCAAACCCAGGCAGCACAATGCAGGAACAGATACTCCTTGCTTGCAGGAAAGAGAGGAATGTGAGCACAAGACTTTGTTTTGGACACCAACACCAAGCCTGCCTCAGTGTAAAGCCCAGCACTGAGCAGGCCACCACAGCCCCAGAATCCTGGCTGGTACCTGAAGACTGAGCCTACAGACCTGTCCCAGCACCAAGCAGGACCCCCAAAGCCCCAGACTTCAGGTAAGAAAGGTGGACTCAATCCAGGGTTTACACCATCACTGGACAAACTTCAGCGGCCCCAGGATCTGGAAATACCTAAGCAGCAGGCCTCAGTAGCCGCAGGCTTCTAGCTCATCCCAGTGGCCTTAGGCTTTTATCCTACCTCAGCGTTGTGCTGGCCTCAGCAATCTTGGGCTTTGGGACTATGCCAGCCTTCCAAGAATTTCTAGATGGGCTGACTGGTGAAGGGCATTCCCAGATAAAGCCAGTCTGTGAAGACTGCAGTGACATAAATGCATGACCACAACAATAAAGAATAAAGAAAAATTGTATCAACAAAAAGATAAAGTGCCAATGACATGGCCCCCCCAAAAAAATGAGATGTATAAACTTCCTAAAAAGGAATTCAAAATAACTATTTTAAGGAAGATCAGAGAACAAGAAAATAGAGAAACTCAATGGAAATACAGAGGAATTCAATGAAATGAGGAAAGAAATAAATGACCATAATTAGAAAATTAACAGAAATTAATAAAATATCAAACAGGCTGCAGCTGAAAAATACAGTGAAAAGTCCAGTAGACAGCATCAACAGAAAAATTGATCAAGCAGACGAATGAATCTCTCAACTTAAAGACAGATTATTTAAAAGTAAATGGTCAGAAACAAATGAAAAGGAATGAAGAAAGTTTCCAGGATTTATACGACAGCCATCAAAAGAGTGAATCTTCTAATCATAGGAATTCAGGAAGTAGAAAAGAAAGATACAGGGGTAGAAAGCTTACTTTTAAAAAATAATAGCAGAAAACTTTCCAAACCTGGAGAAAGATAACTATCCAGGTAATGTAAGGACAATGCTCACCAAAAAGATTCAACTCAAACAACACTACCTCAGGATATACTAAAATGAAACTGTCAAAAATCAAAGACCGAGAAAGGATCCTAAAAGCAGTTGAGAGTAAAGAAGCAAACAACATATAAGGAAGTTCCTGTACGGCTAGCAGACAACTTCTCAGCAGAAACCTTACAGGCCAGGAGAGTGTGAGATAATCTAGGTAAAGTGCTAAGGAAAAAATGACAACCAAGCATACTGTACCTAGCAAAACTATCTTTCACTAATGAAAGTGATAAAGATTTTTCCAGACCCCACCCCTGCAAAAAAAAAAAAAAAAAAAAAAGCCACAAAAAGCTGAGGGAGTTCATCACTACCAGACTTGCTTTACAAGAAATGCTAAAGAAAGCTATTCAATATTAAAAAAAGATGTTAATGACTAACACAAAACAGTTGAAACTATTACCTGGTAAAAGCAAATATGCAAATTCAGAGTAATCTAATACTATAATGGTGATATGGTGATGTGTGAAACACTTATATGTTTATGAGACAAAACTACTACAAATTATAGATTTGTTAATAGATAAATATTTTAAAAAGTAAATTTAAAAATAAAAAATGTAAAATATTCGGGGAGGAGTGAAGTAAAAGTCTGCAGTTGTAATTTTTGTCATCACAGTTGATTTTAGCTTAAAATACTCTATTATAATTACAAGATGATTTTGTAAGCTTCACGGTAACCGAAAGCAAAAACTTACAGTAGAAACTCAGAAACTTAGAAAGCAAGGAGTCAAAGTATACCGCTAAAGAAAATTACTTAGCCACAAAGGAAGACAGCAAAAGAAGAAAAAAACAAAGTATCTACAAAACAACTAGAAAACAATAAAATGATGGTAGTAAGTACTTAGCTATGATTAATTACCTTGAATGTAGATAGACTAATTTCTCAAATTAAAAGACAACATGGCTAATGGATTAAAAACCAAACAAACAAGACCCGTGTCTATGCTGCCAAGAAACTCACCTCAGCTGTAAGGACACACATAAACTGAAATGGAAGGGATAGAAAAAGATATTCCATGCAAATCAAAACCAAAAGAAAGCAGGAGTAGCTATACTTATATGAGATAAAATGGAGGTTAAGTCAAAACTTGTAAAAAGAAACAAAAGAGGTCATATATTGTGACAAAGAGGTCAATATAGCAATACCACTGAATTCTGCCAAACACTTAAAGAACAAGTCCAATTCTTCACAAACTCTTGTAAAAATTTGAAGAGCAAATACTTCCAAACTCATTTTATGAGGGCAGCATTATGCTGATCCCAAAGACAATCAAGAATGCTACAAAAAAAAAGAAAATTACAGATAAATATCCCAATGAGCATAGATGCAAAAGGCCTCAATACAATACTAGCAATCCAAATTCCACAGCATATTTGTAAAGATTATTCACTATGATCAAATTGGACTTGTCCTAGAGACACAAGAATGGTTCAAAATATACAAATAAAAAATGCAATGCATTGCATTAACAAAATGAAGACAAAAATTTATATTAAATGCAGAAAAGAGCATTTGAAAAAATTTTATATTCTTTCACAATAAAAAACTTCCAACAAATTAGCTATATTGGCAAGGTACCTCAATACAATAAAGGCAGTATCCACATGACAAACCCCCAGCTAAAACCATACACAACTGGGAAAAGTTGAAAGATCTTTCTTTAAGATCGGGGAGAAAACAAGGACACCCACTTTCACCACTTATTCTCTACATAGTACTGGAAGTCCTAGCCAGAGCAATTAGGCAAGAGGAAAAAATCAAAGGCAGCCTAACTGGAAAAAAAAGAAGGTAAATTGTCCCTATTTGCAGAAAACATTATCTCATATATAGGAAACCCCAAATACCCCACCAAAAATCTTTTTGAACTAATGAATTAATTCAGTAAAGTTACAGTATACAAAATGAACATTTAAAAAATCAGTAGAATTTCTATACACTAACAGCAAATTATCTGAAAAAGAAATCAAGAAATAATCCCATTTACAACAGCTACAAAAAAAACTTAGAAAGAAATTTAACCAAGAAGATGAAAGATGTCTACACTAAAAAATATAAAACATTGCTAAAAAAAATTGAAGACACAAATAAATGGAAAGATGTCTTGTGTTCATGGAATTAGTAGAAATAATGGTAAAAATGTCTATACTACCCTAACTACCTTAAGTAATCAACAGATACCATTCAGTTCCTCTAAAAATATCAATGGCATTATTCACAGAAATAGAAAAATGAACCCTAAAATTTGTATGGAGCTACAAAAGACCTCAAGTAGCCTAAGAAGTCCTGAGCAAAAGAGCAAATCTGGAAGCATACTGCCTGACTTCAAAAAATACGACAAAGCTATAGTAACCAGAACACATGGTACTGGCATTAAAACAGATACATAGACCAATGGAACAGAATAGAGAGTCCTGAAATAAATTTACACATTTAAAGCCAACCAATTTTTTTTTTGAAAAAAAGTATTGACAATATGTAGAATAAATAATTTTTTAAATTATACTTTAAGTTCTGGGATACATGTGCGGAATGTGCAGGTTAGTTACATAGGTATACATGTGCCATGGTGCTTTGCTGCACTGATCAACCTGTCATCTACATTAGGTATTTCTCCTAATGCTATCCCTCCCCTAGCACCCCCAACTCACTGACAGGAGCTGCTGTGTGATGCTCCCCTCCCTGTGTCCATTTGTTCTCAACTTTCACTTATGAGTGAGAACACATGGTGTTTGGTTTTCTGTTCCTGCGTTAGTTTACTGAGAATGATGGTTTCCAGCTTCAACATGTCCCTGCAAAGGACATGAACTCATCCTTTTTATGGCTGCATAGTATTCTGTGATGTGTATGTGCCACATTTTCTTTATCCAGTCTATCATTGATGCGCATTTGGGTTGGTTCCAAGTCTTTGCTATTGTGAACAGTGCCATAATAAACATGTGTGCATGTGTCTTTATAGTAGAATGATTTATAATCCTTTGGGCATATACTCAGTAATGGGATCACTGGGTCAAATGGTATTTTTTATTCTAGATCCTTGAGGAATCACCACACTGTCTTCCACAATAGTTGAACCAATTTACACTCCCACCAACAGTGTAAAAGCATTCCTATGTCTTCATATCCTCTTTAGCATCTGTTGTTTCCTGACTTTTAATGATCACCATTCTAACTGGCGTGAGATGGTTTTGATTTGCATTTCTCTAATGACCAGTGATGAGCTTTTTTTTATATGTTTTCTGGCTGTGTACATGCCTTCTTTTGAGAAGTATCTGTTCATATCCTTCCCCCACATTTAATGGGGTTCTTTGTTTTTTTTCTTGTAAATTTGTTTAAGTTCTTTGTAAATTCTGGATATTACACCTTTGTCAGATGAATAGATTGCAAAAATTTTCTCCCAGCTGTGGGTTCCCTGTTCACTTTGATGATAGTTTATTTTGCTGTGCAGAAGGTATTCAGTTTATTTAGATCCCAGCAGTCAATTTTGGCTTTTGTTGCAATTGCTTTTGGTGTTTTAGTCATGATGTCTTTGTCCATGCCTATGTACTGAATGGTATTCCCTAGGTTTTCTTCTAGGGTTTTATAGTTTTAGGTTTTACATTTAAGACTTTAATCCATCTTGAGTTAATTTTTGTATAAGGTGTAAGGAAGGGGTCTAGTTTCAGTTTTCTGCATATGGCTAGCCAGTTTTCCCTAACACCATTCATTAAATAGGGAATCCTTTTCCCATTGCTTGTGTTTGTCAGGTTTGTCAAAGATCAGATGGTTGTAGATGTGTGGCATTATTTCTGGGGCCTCTGTTCTGTTCCATTGGTCTATATATCTGTTTTGGTACCAGTACCATGCTGTTTTGGTTACTGTAGCTTTGTAGTATAGTTTGAGGCCAGGTAGCATGATGCCTTCAGCTTTCTCCTTTTTGCTTAAAGTTGTCTTGGCTGTATGATCTCTTTTTCAGTTCCATATGAAATTTAAAGTGTTTTTTTCTAATTCTGTGGAGAATGTCAATGGTAGCCTGATAGGGCTAGCATTGAATCTATAAATTACTTTAGGCAGTATGGCCATTTTCACAATATTGATTCTTCCTATCCATGAGCATGGAATGTGCTTCCATTCATTTGTGTCCTCTCTTATTTCCTTGAGCAGTGGTTTGTAGTTCACCTTGAAGAGGTCCTTCACACCTTTGTAAGTTGTATTACTAGGTATTTTATTCTTTTTGTAGCAATAGTGATTGTGAGTTCACTCATGATTTAGCTCTCTGTCTATTATTGGTGCATAGGAATGCTTGTGATTTTTGCACATTGATTTTGTATCCTGAGACTTTGCTGAAATTGCTTATTAGCTTAAGGAAATTTTGGGCTGAGATGATGGGGTTTTCTAAATACACAATCATGTCATCTGCAGAGACAATTTGACTTCCTCTCTTCCTATTTGAAAACGCTTTATTTCTTTCTTTTGCCTGATTGCCCTGGCCAGAACTTCCAATACTATGTTGAATAGGAGTGGTGAGAGAGGGCATCCTTGTCTTGTGCCAGTTTTCAAAGGGAATGCTTCTGGCTTTTCCCCATTCAGTATGATATTGGCTGTGGGTTTGTCATAAACAGCTCTCATTATTTTGAGGTACATTCCATCAATACCTAGTTTATTGAGATCTTTTACCGTGAAGCGGTGTTGAATTTTATTGAAGACCTTTTCTCTATCTATTGAGATCATCATGTGGTTTTTGTCATTCATTCTGTTTATGTAATGGGTTGTTTGTTGATTTGCATATGTTGAACGAGACTTGCATCCCAGGGATGAAGCCAACTTGATCATTGTGGATAACCTCTTTGATGTGCTGCTGGATTCGGTTTGCCAGTATTTTATTGAGTATTTTTGCATCAATGTTCATCAGGGATATTGGCCTGAAATTTTCTTTTTTTGTTGTGTCTCTACCAGGTTTTGATATCAGGATGATGCTGGCCTCATAAAATGAGTTAGGGAGGAGTCCTTTTTTTATTGTTGGGAATAGTTTCAGACGGAATGGTACCAGCTCCTCTTTGTACCTCTGGTAGAATTCGGCTGTGAATCCATCTGGTCCTGGACTTTTTTTGGGTGGTAGGCTATTAATTACTGCCTCAATTTCATAACTTGTTATTGGTCTATTCAAGGATTTGACTTCTTCCTGGTTTAGTCTTGGGAGGGTGTGTGTGTCCAGGAATTTATCCATTTCTTCTAGATTTTCTAGTTTATTTGTGTAGAGATATTTATAGTATTCTCTGATGATAGTTTGTATTCCTGTGGGATCACAGTAGTGATATCCCCTTTATCATTTTTTATTGTCTCTATTTGATTCTTCACTTTCTTCTTTATTAGTCCAGCCAGTGGTCTATCTATTTTGTTAATCTTATCAAAAACTAGCCCCTGGATCATTGATTTCCTGAAGGGTTTTTTGTGTCTCTGTCTCCTTCAGCTCTGCTCTGATCTTACTTATTTCTTGTCTTCTGCTAGCTTTTGAATTGGTTTGCTCTTGCTTCTCTAGTTTTTTTAATTGTGATGTTAAGGTGTTGATTTTAGATCTTTCCCACTTTCTTCTGTGGGCATTTAGTGCTATAAATTTCCCTCTAAATACTGCTTTAGCTCAAAGTGACAGGGAGAATGGAACCAACTTGGAAAATACTCTTCAGGATATTATTTAGGTGAACTTCCCAAACCTAGCAAGACAGGCCAACATTCAAATTCAGGAAATACAGAGAACACCACGAAGATACTCCTTGAGAAGAGCAACCCCAAAACACATAATCATCACATTCAGCAAGATTGAAGTGAAGGAAAAAATGTTAAGGGCAGCCAGAGAGAAAGACTGGGTTACCCACAAAGGGAAGCCCATCAGACTAACAGCGGATCTCTCTGCAGAAACCTTACAAGCCAGAAGAGAGTTGGGGCCAATATTCAACATTCTTAAAGAAAAGAATTTTCAACCCAGAATTTCATATCCAGCCAAACTAAACTTTATAAGCTAAGGAGAAGTAAAATGCTTTACAGACAAGCAAATGCTGAGAGATTTTGTCATCACCAGGCCTGCCTTATAAGAGCTCCTGAAGGAAGCACTAATTATGGAAAGGAAAAACCCATACTAGCCACTGCAAAAACACACCAAATTGTAAAGACCGTCGACACTATGAAAAAAACTGCATCTACTAATGGGCAAAATAACTGGCTAGCACCATAATGACAGGATCAAATTCCCACCATTTGACCCAGCCATCCCATTACTGGGTATATACCCAAAGGATTATAAAACATGCTGCTATAAAGACACATGCACACGTATGTTTATTGTGGCACTATTCACAATAGCAAAGACTTGGAACCAACCCAAATGTCCAACAATGACAGACTGGATTAAGAAAATATGGCACATATACACCATGGAATACTATGCAGCCATAAAAAATGATGAGCTCATGTCCTTTGTAGGGACATGGATGAAGCTGGAAACCATCATTCTCAGCAAACTATCGCAAGGACAAAAAAACAAACACCGCATGTTCTCACTCATAGGTGAGAATTGAACAATGAGAACACATGGACACAGGGAGGGGAACATCACACTCTGGGGCCTGTTGTGGGGTGGGGGGAGCGGGAAGGGATAGCATTAGGAGATATACCTAATGTTAAATGAAGAGTTAATGGGTGCAGCACATCAACATGGCACATGTATACATACGTAACAAACCTGCACGTTGTGCACATGTACCCTAAAATTTAAAGTATAATAAAAAAATAAAGTAAAAAGAGATACTTGATGAAAAGATAATAATTATAATATTAACCTTAAATATAAATGGGCTAAATGCTCCAATTAAAAGACACAGGCTGGCAAAGTGGATAAAGAGTCAAGACCCATTGGTGTACTGTATTCGGGAGACCCATCTCACATACAAAGACACACATAGGCTCAAAATAAAGGGATGAAGGGATATTTACTAAACAAATGGAAAGCAAAAAAAAAAAAAAAGAAAAAAAAAAGCAGGGTTTGCAATCCTAGTCTCTTATAAACCGACTTTAAACCAACGAAGGTCAAAAAACACAAAGAAGGGCCATTACATAATGGTAAAGGGATCAATGCGACAAGAAGAGCTAGCTATCCTAAATGTATATGCACCCAATACAGGAGCACCCAGATTCATAAAGCAAGTTCTTAGAGATCTACAAAGAGATTTAGACTTTCACACAATAATAGTGGGATTTTTTTAACACCCCACCATCAATATTAGACAGAATAACAAGACAGAAAATTAACAAGGATATTCAGGACTTGAACTCCACTTTGGTCCAAACGAACCTAGTAGACATCTACAGAACTCTCCACTGCAAATCAACAGAATATACATTTTTCTCAGCACCACATCACACTTATTCTAAAATTGACCACATAATTGGAAGTAAAATACTTCTCAGCAAATGCAAAAGAATGGAAATCATAACAAACAGTCTCTCAGACCACAGTGCAACCAAATTAGAACTCAAGATTAAGAAACTCACTAAAAATCACACAACTACATGGAAACTGAACAACCTGTTCCTGAATGATTACTGGGTAAATAATGAAATTAAGGCAGAAATAAGTAAGTTCTTTGAAATGATTGAGAACAAAGACACAATGTACCAGAATCTCTGGGACAAAGCCAACCAATTTTTGACAAAAATGCAAAGAACACACAATAAGGAAAGGACAGTTTTGTTAATAAACAGTGTTGGAAAACTGGATATTCATATGCAGAAGAATGAATTTGAAAATTTCTCTCATATAATATACAAAAATCAACTCAAATATTTAATGTAAAACCTACAACTATCAAATGATTTGACAAAAATATAGGGGAAAAGCTCCATGACATTGGTTCAGGCAATGATTTTTTGGGGACAGGACTCCGAAAGCAAAGATAGAAAAATGGGATTACATCAAAATTAGAAGCGTCTGCACAGGAAAGAAAAGAATCAATAGAATGAATAGACAACCTATGGAATGGGAAAAAATAACTGTAAACCACACACATGATAAAAGGTTCATACCCAATATATACAAGAAACTAAAACAACTCAATGGCAAGAAAACAAATTACAAAATGGCAAGAAAACAAATTATAAAATTAAAAAGTGAGCAAAGAATCTGAGTAGACATTTTCCAAAAGAAGGTATACCAATGGTCAATAGGTATATGAAAAAATATTCTAGATTACTAATCATTAGGAAAACGAAAATTAAAACCACAATGAGATATTACCTTATACCTGTTAGAATGTGTATTCTTAAAAAAGATATTAAAAAGATGAAAGATAACAAGTGTTTGCCATGATGTGAAGAAAAAGAGAACCTTTGTACACTGTTGGTGGGAATGCAAGTTACTATAGCCATTATGAAAAACATTTTGGAGGTTTCTCACAAAATTAAAAATGGAACTACCATGTGATTTTGCAATTTCACTACTGGGTATATATTTAAAGGGAAAAAATCAGTATGTTGAAGAGATGTCTGTACATCCATGTTTATGGCAGCATTATTCATAATAGTCCAGATATGTAATCAACCTATATCTATCCATGGATTAATGGATAATAAAAATGTAGTTCATATGCACAATGAAATACTATTCAGCCCTAAAAAAAACAGTCCATAATTTACAGCATAAATGAACCTTAAGGGCATTATGTTAGTAAAATAACCCAAGCACAGAAAGACAAATACTACATAGTGTCATTCATATATAGAATCTACAAAAGTTAATTTCATAGAACTAGAGAGAACAACGGTAGTTACCAGGAGCTGAGGTGATTGGGGGTGGGGTGATGCTGGTAAAAGGTAAAAAAAAAATTCAGTTAGATAAAATTAAGTTCAGCAAATCTATTGTAAGACACAGTTAATATAGTATATTCTTGAAAAATGCTGAGAGTGGGTGTTAAGTGTCCTTACTAAAAAATGATAAATAAATACTGTTATGCATATGTTAATTAGCTAGATTTAGTCATTATTCAATGTACCTATACTTCAAAATATCAAGTTTTAAATGATAAATACCTATATTTTCATCTGTTGATTTAAATAAAATTGAAAAAGAATTTTATCCTTATGAAAGTATTAATGCTTGTAGAGATTTTTTCCTAAATAATATATTTAATTCATATTTTTAAATTACACTAATACCAGCACTAAAAAATATAGAGGCATAACAGAGGCCATGAACTGAAACTCTGAATTACCCAATAACCCAATTCTTTGTTTCTTTCACTTCAGTCTCTGTTTAAGGTTCCTTTAAGATGGATTAAGGTTTGGCAAACTATAGTCTGCTGGGCAAATGTGGCCCACCATCTGTTTTTGTAAAGTGTTATTGGAACATGTTCACGCTCATTAATTTACCTATTGTCTGTGGCTGCTCTTGGACTACAACAGCAGGACTGAGTACTTATGACAGACGCCATCTAGTCCTTAAGAAGTCTAAAAATATTTACTATTTGTTCCTTTATAATAAAGGGTCATCAGTCTCTAACATAGCTCATGAGAAGCGTCATAGATAGCCTTGCTGAAGTTCATATCACAAATAGTTAAACCAACAGAAGCAGAATGTAAGCATTGCTTAATAAATCCTAATCCATTGAATTAAATCCTAGATTAAAAGTATCTTGAGTTTTTATTTTTCTTTTATTTATAATATTTTTGAATTTGTGTGAACAGTCATCTTTCTAAAGGTCAATCAAATAACAAGTTATTCCCTAACTCTATACATCTGTAATTATATGTATTATAGATAACGTCTTTTACCAGACTAAAAAGTTATCTTAAACACAGCTTTGCTACCCTAAATAATATACAGAAGCTCCTTGACTTGTAATGGTGTTACATCTGATAAACCCATCATACATAGAAAATGCATTTAATTCTGGCAACATAGTAAATGGTTCTGACTAATCAGATGGTTACATTATGAATTTTCAACTTTATGATAGTAGAAAGAGACATGCATTCAGTAGAAACTGTTACTCCATTATATGCCATAAGAAGCTCCTTAAGTTACAATGGAGTTATGTCTCAATAACCCATTGTAAAGTAGAAAACTCATAAATTGACCCATTATAAGTAAGGGACCATTGGCATATGAAGACTATGGACAAATGACCAACTTTACATAAAAAAATTTAAAGTATACTTAATGAAAGTTCTGGAACACAACTTTCTTTTTTGGGATTGCCACAAGCAAACTATGTAACTTCAAAGACTCCACTATCTGAGCTTTAGCCTTCTCCATTCCCATCCAAAGTTCTATAACTTAAGACGTAAGGCAAGTAGTGTAAACGTCTCAGCACTGCAATAAAACACAGGAGCTGACCACACAAAATGTTTGGCTGCAGCAGAACTGGGGTAATTTATGGCAAAAGCTTATTCCCATTCTCATCAATCGTATCTTGAAACGTGCTGTTAAGGTTCACATTTTTTAAAGAATCAATGAAAATACCAAAGCAGCATCCTTTATTTGATTTTCCTGGCTGAATTTGGCATCTATTAATTTTTTGTAGAACGGGAACTCTCATTTTGTCCATTGTCATTAGGTTGCCAATTTCTTGAGAATTCCAAGTCCCAGCTAGATTTCTATCTAACTGCCTTATCTCACCGGTTTTAGTCTCATTTCCTGACAATGCTTTTCCTGGAACACATGCCCCTGCTGATTCCAAAGCACTCTTACTCTTGGCATTGTTTATAGGCCTCTTCCTACCACTCGTAATTCTTTATTCCCTCTCTCCCCCTTGCCCACCTTCCCTCACTATAATATCAATTGATTGGATAACATCTGCAAATGGAAGAAATTATTGCTGAATGAGTCAAAACCCACATCTAATACCAGGTAGAGAAAATGTTTCTGGTTTTTATTTGTAAACTAGCCAGTGAATAGACTGATTCACAGATTGACTTGCAAGCTTGGAATTTTGGGAGAGTGCTTCCTCATATGTGTCGTATGTATAATATGCATACCACGCATATAATTTATCCCTTGTTTAGGGAAAAATTTTCCTCCCATGTGATTTCTGTAAAGACTTTGCCAACTGCTACCTAGTTATCACACTGCCAGGATCCCTTGAACACTGTATCTCTTCTACTCCCCAGACACCTATGTGCTACCTGATAATCTTTCTCATTTCCTGTATGTTGTCTAATCTCCCTCAATAAGATTAAAAATTTTTAGAAGATATGTGCCTTTTATTCCTTTCCATTCTCCTGTTGTAGCCCACATAATTTGCTGCACAAATTCTATTCTTAATAATCGATGGCTGATTAGTCCCTCTGATGAGTGTACCCCTGTAATGAGAGTACCTACTGATCTTGTCTGTTTTACCTGGAAATGCATCAAAAACATCTAACCAACTTTTCCTGGAAGTTTTAACATTGGAGTGGTACTATAAATATTGTAGATAGTGACTTCCAACAGACTATGAGGTTATCTTAAACACTGCTTTGCTACCCTAGATATTATATATGAAAACTAGGAATAAATGGCCAGTTTTATTTAAAAATTTTAAGGCATACTTAATCAAAATGCTAAAAATTGGTATTAAAACAGAAAATTATGGCTCATCTCTGCATTGTAAAAATTTTAGATATAAAATGCTGCTATAAATCTGTAGCATTCAAGATTTTTCCAAAAAAAAAAAAATGGCTAAAGGAACTGGGTTCTAAAAACCGGTTTTAAAAGTTAAAAATAACTTAGAAAAATGTTTCCAGTTATATGCTTTTTTAAATAAAAGGATACAGTTCCTATGAAGCACATGTAGTTCCAGAAACAAGAGCCACTGGAATGCAAGAAAACACATTGGAGGAAAAGTGTTATATAAAATATTATTTTACATTAATCAGATCTTTTAGAAAAAAAGGAAATAAATATGATAGAGAGAAGTTGAAACAGAAAATGGTGATAAGGTTATGTTTTAGAAGAAGACGGAGATATTGATATTTGATATTTTCTAGCTGGAGAAAATAAAGCAATACATTATCAAAAACCTTAGTTATGTCAATAATGTTTGGTAATTGCAAATCTCCTAAAGAAATGATTATGAAAATAAAAACTTAAACAATTAGAGGTTCTTAAAAATATCATTTATAGTCACAAATAGTCAAAGCAACCTAAATATCCAAGAACAGGAGAATTCAGCATTTGGTATAGTGGAAACATTAAAATATACATATTTTTAAGGCTAGCATGAGGAAATGCTTACAGAAACAATAGCTGCTCAATTTCTGTGCCAGCAGCATATTGGGCACATTACAGGCATGATCTCATTTAATCTTCAGATTTTCACATTGGAAATTATTACCCCACTTTCTTAGATAAAGAAACTCTCACCAAAAGAGTTACTCAACTTGTCCAAGATAAGAAAGCTAGTTAGTAAATGTCCTAAGTGGAAAAATCTGTACTATACTTTGTTACCACTTATTCTATATTGTTAAGTGACAAAAGCAAGTTATAAAGTTATATATTTATTCTGTTCTTAACTGTAAAAATGCATTAAATATATTACTTTGAAATATAGCAACATCTAAACAAAGAAATTCCTAATCAGTAGAATGCAAAAAAAGGTAATTTTCTTTTTTGCAACTTTGTGTAATTTATAATATAAGCATGTATATTTTTCATGAGACAGGAACCTTAGGTGAAAAGGAAAATGAATTAGATATCTCAATGCATTGGAAATTATGTCCACTGCTCTGTTTAATGATCCCTCTTATTTATGTAATTACTGGCTTCCTTTTTCCTCTATTCCCTACTCTCATTCTCCTCCTCTCCTTCCCAGGAGTGTTTACTTTGTGTTTATGGTGTGACTTTTAGTTTGTGTGTGCTCTTGTGAAAACTTTACTATCTTGTGTGCATTTACTTTAATACATGGTATTGGGCTTTAGGTTTCATTCTGTTCTTTTTTTCCCCCCTTGAGTATTATGCTTTAAACTGCATCCAGATTTCTCTGTGTATATGTATTTCATTGCTTCTAACTACTGCACAATTCTCCATCATTTATGTGCAACACTTTTGGCTATCCATGTCCCCAGTTGGCCTTCAGCAACCTTCCACCACAGACACACACTGCTATGATTTAAATGCTTGTCCCCACCAAAACTCATGTTGAAATTTAACTGCCATTGTAATAGTAATAAGAGGTGAGACCTTTAAGAGCTGATTAGGCCATGAGGACTCTATTATAAAAGGGCAAATTTGGTTTTCTTTTGTCTCTCTCATCCTCTGCCTTTCACCATTTAATGACTCAGCAAGAAGGTCCTTGCCAAATGCCAGCACCTTGATATTGAACTTTCCAACCTCTGAAATTCTAAGTCAATAAATTTCTGTTTATTATAGATTAGTCAGTCTGTGATATTCTATTATTGAAGTACAAATAGACTAACAGAGAAATTGGTACCAAAAGTAGGCTGTTGCTATAACAAATACCTAAAAATGTGAAAGTGGCTTTGTAACTGGGTAACAAGTCCAGGCTGACAGAAATTAGAGAAGACTCAGGAAAGCTTGTATTGCCACAAATGGAGTGCTAAGGAGGATTTTGGTAAGGGCTCAGAAGACGAGAAAAATGTAAGGAAAATGAAACTTCTTAAGGATAACTTGAGTGGTTACGATTAGAATGTTGGTAGACACATGGACAATAGAAGCCGTTCTGATAAGGTCCCTGGTGGAAATGAGGAATAAGGTATTGGAAATTAAAGAAAAGGCCTTCATTGTTATAAAGTGGCAAAGAACTTGACTGAATTGTATCTGTGTCCTAGGACGTTATGGAAGGCAAAACTTAAGAGTGATGAACCAGGATATTTGGCAGTAGAAACACACAAGCAACAAAGCATTCAGGGTGTTGTGTGGCTTCTTTTAACTGCATGTAGTAAAATCCAAAAAAGAGAGAAATAATTTAAAGATGGAATTTATAACTTAGAGGGAAACAGAATGTAAGGATTTGGAAAATACCCAGCCTGGCCATGGAAAGAATTAAAAGGCATGTTTAGGAGGGAAAATCAAGGCTGCAGCCAAGTGATCATTTGATAAAGAGATTGGTATAGGTAGAAGTAGAAGCCAGGCATTACTCATCATGGATAGAAGTAATCTAGGTACTACTTATTGGGGAAGGATTGGGCCCAATCCTCACCCCAATGTGCCTAGAAGGTGGGATATGGAGTCAAACAAGATTATTCTCCAGCCTTAATATATAAGGTTGTTTGCTCTGTTGGGTTTTACACTTATTTGGGATTTGTTATTCCTTTCTTTGCTCAGGTTTCTTCCTTTTGGAATGGAATATCTATCCTATGGCCATCCCACCCATTGTACTTTGGAAGCATATAACTCATTTTGATTCCACAGGGTCACAGCTAGAGGGATGAATTGCACTTGAGTATCACCCATATCTGATTTAGAAGAGACTCTTGACTTTGGACTTTTAAATTGGTGCTAGAACAAGTTAAGACTTCTGGGGCTATTGGGATGAAATGATTGTATTTTATATTTTAGAAGAACATCAGTTTTGAGTGGTCCAGAGGCAGAATGCTTTGGTCTGAATGTTTGTTCCCTCTAAAACCCAAGTTGAAATACAGTTGCCATTGTAACAGTATTAAGAGGTGGAACTTTTTAGAGGTGATTAGGCAATGCGGGATCTGCCCTCATGGATGGGATTGATACCAGTATAAAAGGGCAAATTTAACTCCCCTGTGTGTTTGTGTCTCTCTTGCCCCTCTCTCTGCCATGTGATGACACAGCAAGAAGGCTCTTGCGAGATGATGGCACCTTGATATTGGACTTCCAAGCCTCCAATAGATTTCCGCTGATTACAAATTACCCAGTCTTTGGTTTTCTGTTATAGCAGCAAAAATGGACTAAGACATACACATTTCATTAGGAGCTCATGAGAGACTATCTCACCAAAATAGATTTGCTGACATAGTAGTATCATATTTCTCTCAAAACGGTTGTCTGTGTTCTCCATACCTCCTCTGTCAGAGTATTAAGTTCCTATGTACTACAATCACAAATTACTTTTTTCTGTTTTCTAACATGAGCAGGCGTTAGTTGATTGTAAGATAAACCAGTTTAAAATAAATGGTTTATGATGCTGAGGGTTTTAATCACTCATTTCATCACCCAGGTCCATTTTGAGTTTAACCATTTAAAAGAAATCATACTGAGTTAAAATATTTCATAAATACTTTTTGGAAAAGTGAAAAGAGATTCTGAAATTGATATTAATAAGGAGTAACATTGATATAAGACTTAACAGTATGGCTCCCCATTTACACTCTGCTTATAAAACTTCATTTGTTTGTAAGGATAAACAGCTAGAAGTTTAAAACTCCTACTACAAGTAAATAATATGAGAAACTAAAAGTCTATTGTGACAAATAGCATACCACCTCAATATGCTTACCCTTGTGACATCTAGGGACTTCTATATTGTTTTCAGGATAAGCATGTATAATAGGAAAAGAGAAACACTGGGGAAATCCCATGCCCCCAAATTTCTGCCCTATGAATACCCAAAATGTTTTATTTCCCTTTGTCATACCATCTAAGATATAATTAATAAGCTTCCTTTTGAAAATGCTTATTACTCTAACAGGTAGTGCTCATGAAATCAGTTGTTTACATGATAGATTTTATTAATTTAGTGTAGGTGGTTTACTCCTGGGTTATACTGATTAGGGGTACTCCAAAGGACATAGAGGTTTTAATCAGGGTAAGGGAAGACAACTAGTACACAGGAAAAGTAATTTTAAAGGATGTGATGCTTTAGAGGAAAGTGTTTTTTTCTAGATTAAAGAATGCTATACCCATTCAATTGTACAAAACTAGATTCCTAAAAATCATCCTTGAAATATCTTTCTCTCATCTTTCAACCACATTCAGTTCACTATCAAGTATTCTTGACTTTTTAAGTCTTTCCTAAGTCTGTCTGCTTCTCCTGATCTAATCTATCTCAACCATATGGGTTCTTTAAACCATAAGTAATTTCTCAAGCAACCAGGAGATTGGTTCAAATGATTAAGGGCCTTTTACAAAAGGAGTAAGTGTGAACATAACATGATTCCTGATTGTAAGTAGCTTACCTGCCAAGTACTACGTGAAGCCCAGCCACATAAGTCCCCCACTACCCAGATTCCTTTCACTTCTCCAATCTCCACCGCAGAGGTTAAGCAATAGGGTGAGGTTTAAGGATTAAAAGAGCCTTTAAGTCAGGTTCATTTCTTTCTTAGAAATAAAAACACCTAAAAGTGAAAAAATTGTTTTTCTTATCAAAACTCGCTCCCTTGTTAGCTTTGATGAATTAAGAATTTCTTTTGTGAGCTGTCCTAAAGACCCCTGAGTAAGAAACTGAAGCTCTCAGTCCAACAGTCTGCAAGAAACTAAGTCCTAACAAGACAGGCATTGAAATGTAATGTAATCATAGAAGTAACATCCTGTTTTCATTGCCATATTATTTTGACTAGAAGCAAAGATCACGCCCATACTCAAAGGGAGGGAATTACATGAGGGCAGGAGTACCAGAATGCAGGGAGAAGCATCTGCCACAAAAAAGTGGGCAAAGCATAAAACATTTTTTTTTCATCTTCTGTAATAATGGTATGTTAACACAGTCAAAACTTGAAATACAGACTTGGAAAAATGATAACTCCAAATTTAATGTTCTAATTTTTCATGACTTTAAAATACTTTTAAAAATTAATAGCTTTTGTGGTTGGTAAAGAAATGTTTACCAAATATTTTCAACATTTACTTCAATTTCAATTGTTATCATGTATTACATGTATGTAAAATAAAATTTAATATTTTATTAAAGATATCATATATAATTCCATTGTTTTTCTATTTATCTTTCTACCTGAATATTTGCAATACATTAATATTTGAAATAACTTATTTTGTTCCCTTTTTAGTATTTAATTTATATAAATATTATAATGAATATGTACCATTTTTAGAAAAACAAAGTATTCCTAAAAGTACCTCTGGATCATCATTAAGCCATTTAGCCTTTTTATCATTATAATCATGATTATTATACTATCAACAAGATAACACTATTACAAATATAGTTATTTTACCAATATTTATACATTTTGTAGAATATTTGATAATTACCCAGAATTCAGAGCTACTATTACCCAACCCACTCAAAATGAACATTTATTAACATTGTATTAATAAATGGCTTGGAAAGAAGGATAGAAAAAACACAACAACAAAAAAGACGGAAAGCAGAAAGGAACGTTGGGTGCACTAAGAAAGCTACTTTTATAACAGATTACACAAATCCTAATTAAGTATTAATTCAATGATTAGAATAAATGTATTGATATTAAAAAACTTTTGAATACTAAGTTTTATCATTGCTGAGCTTCTGAATTGTTATGTTATTAGTTTATCTTACAGGGAGTATAAATTGTAGAAGCAATTTTCAAACTATAAAAATACATGAATTATTATTTCTTTGAATTTTACCCAAACTTCAAGTGTTTGTATAGTGGCTGATAAATTGTAACAGCTGGCTAACTGCAAGACAGAAGATACCAGGTATTCATCTTTAGACACAGGTGACAGAAGTCTATGTAATGATAAGTATAAATATGCTTTATGTTTTATTTGTAGGCTAGAAAGGATGCTGAAATCAAGATAGGTAATTATCATCAGAATACATCATAAAGCAGTATATTGGTATTTTTTCTAAAATTTTAATTTCTGGCATATATGTTTATATATCTACATTCATACACATGTATATCATTATATATAATACAGGAGTATATATATATATGCATAGACATATACCACATTATGTGGCAGACAGCTTCTATGCTGTATGCTTGGAGTTAATTAAAATATTCATACTATAATCTTACTCTGCTAAAGAATACAAAAATGTTCTACTCCTCTTATTGGTTTTCTACTGCAGTTATAACAAATTACCATGAATTTAGTGGCTTAAAACAACACAAATGTATTACTTTACATTTATGGATGTCAAAAATCTGGCACAGGTCTCAATAGGCTAAAATCAAGGTGTCTGTATGCATTCCTTTCTGGAGACTCTAGTGGAAAATTTATTTCTTATCTTTCTCAATTTCTTAAAACCACCTGCATTCCTTGGCTTGTGGCTTCTTCCTCCATCTTCAAGCTCAGCAGCATCTTCAAATCTCTCTCTGCCTCTGATACTGAATCTTCTGATTCTTTTGTTTTTGAGGCCCCTTCAGGATTTCATTAACACTACCTGGTTAATCCAGGATAATCTTGCCAACTCGAAGTTTTTCATTAGATCACATTTGCAAAATTCTCTTTGCTTCATAAGGTCATGCATTTATAGGTTCTAGGGATTAGGGTGTGAACATATTGGGGGCGACAGTGGGCAGGGAAGGTGGAGGGGGATTGATTCTTACCACACCTGAATGAATTAAGGTTCACTTTTTTGCTTGCATTTTCAGGCAAATGTTAAAGTAAATTCCTTCTTTAGTCCTCTATGAATGAGGTTTATAATTTAAAGATCCAAGAGGAAGTTGTTTAGAGTTCACTTGAGATCCAACATGTCTTTGAAGTGAGTGTTCTTTGAAATGAGGGAGACATCATTTTAAATAGAGAGATGAAGGGGACAGACAGGTCAGGTGAGCAATAGGGATGTATATGGGGCTGATGAACACAGCCTCCACAAAGCTACTGATAAAAATCTTTCTTAACACTAAAATTTAAATAATATCCCAATAAGGGATTGGTAAACATGGCCTTATAGGAGAGACAGCTTTGGATTGGGGAAAGGCAACTGAATTAGCTTAAAAAGTAATATTGCTTTTAAGAGTATAATGTCGTATGTAAACATGGAGATTGGGTAAAATATTAAAGTCTGAAACTGGACATTTTTTACTTGCTGAAAGAGAAATCATATACAGGGGAGTAAGATTAAACTGGCTGGTAACAATAGGACCTACCTCCACTTAATGCCAGGAGTGTGGAAGGGCAGAGTCTGAAAATCTATAATAAACTAAAACAGTGTTTCAAGGTAAGTCAGAAACCCTAAAGACAGTTCAATCCTGGAGATGAGTGATACATTTATCTTTGTAAATTACTAGCCCGTTAGTATGTTGCCTGATCCTGCTAACTGCAATAGAGCAAGAATAATCTATTTTGATTCTCTTAATATTTCTACAATAGCAAATGCATGGTATAAACACTTTTTTGTCAAAAGATGATTGCTTATTTAACATTTTCATGTTAGAAAAAACACATTAAAAAAGCTTTTAAGATGATGCTAAAACTTTAGGCTATTAATTAGGCTTACTGATAAATGAGAAACACTCAAAGTAAATGGAAATTTATCTTCACATCCATATATATTAAATAGAGCTACCATGTACAAATTAGAATTAGGGAAATGTGTTATCCAAGATTGACACATTTCTAAGGACTGCAGACACATACTGAAACTGAAAACTTTCCTCAGCCTCCAGAAACTGGCAGGTAGGAAGGAAAATCATGCATCAGAAGTAAAAGGGTAGATGAATTGCCTGTGAAACTTAGTCAGCCGCCCAAGGGTCCTGGTTAGGGCTGTGTGGGGTCATTCTTCCTAAGCCTGATCAAGTATCCCCAGAAAGAAAGTGTTTCTTATCTACAGGTCAGTAGAAGAGGAAACATAAATGTCAGAGTCTTTTCAAGTTCACTACAGTCTTGTATTTGTAAGGCGCTCAGGTAATATTCCATATGCCACCTTACAGCTCATGTTTTCTTTTTCTTTCCTTTATGAGTAACTTGGCTCAACAACTACACTAAGCTTCAAGAACGGTGAAAATGTTTCTTGTAGCCAAATCTTGTTCTCTGGGAGAGGAGACCACAGGCAGAAAGACTCCAATTTATGAAAGGGCTATATTTTAAATGTTCCCTTGAATATAAATAGTTTAGTGTTTGGAATTTTTTCTCATAGAAGCCATGCTGTAAATTAGATTCATTCCCATTGCAAGTTTTTGGAAGTTTTGCACTATTTTAATGGCAACTATCTACCACTTTTAACATTAGTTCTGAATATATCTTTATCTTTTTGTCTTTCATGTTTACGTAGCTGCAGAGGTATATTGTAATATAAAGTTTATAATATCAAAGTATCTTTTCCATTCTGCTAATAAACTACCATTTATAAGGACAATGATCACAGTTAACATATGTATCCATAATCTATACCTATGCCTATGTCTACCTACCTATTTAGAATCTCAACTCAAAACTCCAGAAACACAAATATACTCAAGTCCACACCTCACCCTACTTTTCTCTGTTCTTCCTCGGCAATAACAGTAAATTAGCAGAAGGAGAAAGATAATCCCAGATACTACAAACTTCATACCACATGAGTTCTACAACCATGTGAAAGAAAATAACTTTATCAAACATCTTATTCAGAGGTCTCAATCTTCTGGATTCTAGTTTGCTAGATCCAAAACGGTATTTTATTTGGCCCATATATAACACTTAAAAAATTATCTACCGGTTAACATTTAAAATTGGACAGATCTTACATACAAATCTAGATGTCTATCTTCTCTTAATAAACTGGAAGATGGAGAAGACCAAATCCCAGTTTTAAATGGCCTTTAACAATTCAGTGGCCTTTAACAGTGACTGAATTGCTGTTGTGCTTTTTGATAGGTGTACCCCTCCTCAGGTTGCAATTGTTCCTCTGTTCCTTCTCATCCTACAGAGGGATGTTCCTTGCATTTATATTAACAGATTGGTCTCAGGATGCATTTGATTTCTCCCTCCCATTCTATTTGTTGTGAACTGGGAAAACAAATAATGGTTCCCCTCAAAGAAGTGGGAGATTCTGGCCTCACAGTTCTGTCCTCCCATTCACAGACATAGGCTATTTCACAGACCAGGAACGCACATGTTTACAAGGTCTTGTACTGCTTAACAATAGACATGCAATAAAAACTCAGAACAACGTTATTTACTAGACTTGTAAACAAATGAGGAAGTTGCTGTAGAAACTGACACTCACTAGCCGGTCCTGGTGGCTCATGCCTGTAATCCAGCTACTCCAGAGAACCCCAGCCTGAACCAACAGAGAGAGACCCTGTCTCTATGTAATTATTTTTTTTACCTATTAAGATAATAAAGATAAAGAAGCTGACACACTGAACTCTTGGTTATAGAAATAAAGGCAGAGATAATTAAAAAGTATATTTTCCTGGCTATCAGAGATTCTGATTTCTATACTTTGATCTATTTTTATCGCTTTTAAAAATTATATCTTTTATCTTTTCAACATAAAACATACAGATGGTTACATCTAAACCTAAAAGGTAGTCTGAAGTATCTTTAGACCCCTGTGATAATTCACTCCCATGCCATCTCTCTAAGCAATAAGAGTGTGTTGGCCATGCACATACATATCCAAAAAAAGCCTGCTTCCCCATCTTCATGTCAGCTTAGCATCTTAAGACTCTCACATATAACAATTCTGAAGCCTCCTCAATCACTATGCAAACAATCCAAATGAACAAGTCCTCCTCAAAGCCAAACTCCCAGTCTTTCTCCCCTAAGGCAACCACTACAAACATATTATTTCTACCCTCCTTGAAGTTTTTTTTTTTTTTTCTCATAGAACCACCACACCAAGCGATTACTGGTGGCACAATTCAGAGGTAATAAAAATGTAGTACCTATCTATAACTGATACAATACTCCCCATTAACCTTTATCAGTTAGGTATCAGGGGAAAAACAAAATTTAATCCAAACTGCATTTTTAAGCTGAATTCCCTGATTTGAATAATCTAGGTATCTCATCGAATAAAAGCTCCATCTTTTACTCTCAGACCCTTACCTTTGCTTGCCCCAAAGATGTTTCCTTACTGTTTTTACAACTGTGAGCTGAAGTATCTGCCATGTGTGTCCTTGAACTGGAGATACTGAAATATCACCACATCTGGCCCAGTGACAATTGTCTTTTACTGCTGTATGATTTTTCCCATAGGTTCTGAATTAATCACTGTATAGGTAATCTGGTGTATTAAGTGCATCCAATATATCAAACACTTTTGTAGGCATTGGGGCTAACGTGGTAAACAAAATCAAAAATTCTAACCTTCAAGAAGTGTACATTTTAATAAAGGGTATAAAGGGTATCAACAATAAATGGATAAAATAGTCTGTTAAGTGCTATATAGTAACCAAAAGTAGAGAAGGGCATTAGAAAATATGCTGTTATTAAAAGGTAACCAGGGGGGGCTGCTACTGGGGTGGCAGCATTTCGGTAAGAGTGATGGAGTGACACATACAATTACCTAGGGAAGGGTAACACACTCTGGTTTCTCTTCAGATCATATATATCTTTCACCTTTTAGGCGGGGAATGTTGGGAATGGATAGCAAACAAGGCACACGGACCGAATTAAGTCCATTGCCCAATTTTGTACAGCCTGTGTGCTAAAAATGATTTTATATATTTAGTTGTTGAAAAAAAAATTTAATGTGCCACATGATTACATAAAAATTCTTATTTCAGTGTCCATAAATTAAATTTTCTTGAAACACAATCATGCCTATTTATGTATTATCTATGGTGGTTTTCACATTCCATTAACTATCCCTACTTTCCCCAACCCCCAACTACCATTCCCAGCCTCTGGTAACCATCCTTCTACTCTCTGTCTCTGTGTGTTCAATTGCTTTAATTTTTAGCTCCCACAAAAAAATGAGAACATGTGATGTTTGTCTTTCTGTGTCTGGCTTATTTCACTTAACATAATGACCTCCAATCCCATCCATGTTGTTGCAAATGACAGGATCTCATTCCTTTTTATGACTAAATAATACTTCATTGTGTATATGCAGCATAATTTCTTGACCTATTCATCTGGTGATGGATACTCAGGTTGATGGATACTCAGATTGCTTCCAAATCCTGGCTACTGTGAATAGTGCTGCAACAAACATGAAACTGTAGGTATCTCTTTGATATATGATTTCCTTTCTTTTGGATATATACCTATGGGTATATATTTCTGGATTTCTGGATCATATGGTAGCTCTGTTTTTGGTTTCTTGAGGAACCTTCAAACTGTTCTCCATAGAAGTTGTACTAATTTACATTTCCACCAGCAGTGTATAAGTGTTCCCTTTTCTTCATATTCTCACTAGCATTTGTTATTGTCTATCTTTATGAATTCAAGTGTTTTCATTTTTAGCTCCCATGAATGAGAACATACAAAGTCTGTCTTTCTGTGCCTGGCTTATTTCATTTCACATAAAGACCTCCAGTTCCCTCCATGTTGTTGTAGATGACAGGATCTCATTCTTTTTTATGGCCAAATATACTCCATTGTGAATATGTACCATATTTTCTTTATCCATTCATCTGTTGATGGACTCTTGGTTGCTTCCAAATCTTGGATATTGTGAATAGTGCTACAATAAACATGGGAGTACAGATATTTCTTCAATATACTGACTGCCTTTCAAAAGAAAGGTATATAACTAGCAAGGGAATTGCTGGATCCTGTGGCCATTCTATTTTTAGTTTTTTGTGGAACATTTTTACTGTTCTCTATACTAGCTGTACTAATTTTTATTTCCACCAACAGTGTACAAAAGTGCCCTTTCACCACAACCTCGCAGCATTTGTTATTGCCTGTCTTTTGGATAAAAGCCATTTCAATTGGGGTGAGATCATATCTCATTGTAGTTCTGATTGCATTTTTCTGATGACCAGTGATGCTGAGCACTTTTTCATATACCTGTTTGCCACTTGTATGCCTTCTTTTCAGAAATGTCTAGACAGATCTTTTGCACATTTTTTAATCATACTATTAAATATTTTCCTATTGAGTTATTTATTCTCCTTATATATTCTGGTTATTAATTCCTTATCAGATGGTAGTTTGCAAATATTTTCTCCCATCCTGTGGGTTGTCTCTTCACTTTGTCAATGTTTACTTGGCTTTACAGAAGTTTTTAAACTTAATATTATTCCACTTCTCCATTTTTGTTTTGGTGTTCTGTGCTTGTGGGGTGTTACTCAAAAAATATTTTCTTTTTTCTACTATTTTGATGTAGATGCTTATTGCTACAAACGTTCCCCTTAGCACTGCTTTCAGTGTATTCCATAGGTTTGGGGATGTTGTGTTTTCACTATCATTTGTCTGAAATCTTCATCTCCTTCTTAACTTCTTCTTTAACCCACTGGTCATTTCGGAGCATATTGCTTAATTTCCATGTGTTTGCATAGTTTCCAAAGTTCATCTTGTTATTGATTTCTAGTTTTATTTCATTGTGATCAGAGAGGAAACTTAATATAAGCTTTTTTTTTTAAATTTAAGACTTGTTTTGTGGGGTAACACAAGATATATCATTGAGAATGATTCATGGGCTGAGGAGAAGAGTGTGTATTCTGCAGCCATTGGATGAATTGTGCTGTAAAAAATCTATTAGGTCTATTTGGTCTATAGAGTAGATTCAGTTCGATGTTTCTTTGATTTTCTGTCTAGATGATCTTTCCAATGCTAAAAGTGGGATGCTGAACTCTCCAGATATTATTATACTGGGTTCTATATCTTTCTTTAGCTTTCTTTGTGTGTATCTAGTGATATTTGCTTTATATATCTGGGTGCTCCAGTGTTGGGTGCATACATATTTATAATTGTTATATCCTCTTGCTAAATTGACCCCTTTTTATCATTGTATAGTGACCTTCCTTGTCTCATAGTTTTTGTCTTGAAATCTATTTTTCTTGATATAAGCATTAAGTATTTAGCCCACTGTGGTGGGGCTAGCTGGAACTCAAGTTCTGACCACTGGGATAGGCTACTCCTGTTCTTTTTTTTTGGCTTCCATTGGCGTGTAATATCTTTTTCCATCTTATTATTTTCAGTCTATGTGTGTTTTTATAGGTGAAGTGTGCTTCTTGTAGGCAGCAACTTATTAGGTCTTTTTTTTTTTTTTCTCATTCAGCCATTCTATGTCTTTTGATTAGAGTTTAATCTATATCGAATGTTATTGATAAGTAAGGACTTCCTCCTGCTATTTTGTTATTTGTTTTCTAGTTGTTTTGTGTTCTTCTCTTGCTTCCTTCTTGTTTTTATGAAGGTGATTTTCTTTGTTGGTATGTTTTAATTTCTTGCTTTTTGTGTATCTGTATAAGTTTGTTGATTTGAGGTTACCATAAGGCTTGCATATAACCTATTATTTTAAACTGATGACAACTAGACACTGACAGCATAAACAATAAAAAAACTAGTAAAAGCTCTACCCTTTAACTCCATACCCTTGCTTTTTAACTTTTTGTTATTTCTATTTATACTTTATTATACTGTCTTGAAAACTTATTGTATTTATTATTTGATTGGTTCATCTTTTAGTCTTCCTACTCAAGAAATGAGTAGTTTATACACCATAATTACAGTGCTATAATATTCTGTGTTTTTCTGTGTACTTACTATTACCAGTGAGTTTTGTACCCTCAAATGATTTCTTCCTGTTCATTAATGTTCTTTTCTTTCAGATTGAAGTACACTGTTTAGCATTTCTTATGGAACAGGTCTGGTGTCGATAAAATCCTTTAGCTTTTCTTTGTCTAGGAAAGTCTTTATTTTTTCTTCATGTTTGAAGGATATTTTCACTGGATATATTATTCTAGGGTAAAAGTTGTGTTTCTTTTTTTTTTTCCCCCCTTCAGCACTTTAAATATGTCATGCCACTTTCTCTTGGCCTGTAAGGTTTCCATGGAGAAGTCTGCTACCAGAATATTGGAGCTCCCTTGTATGTTATTTGTTGCCTTTCTCATGCTGCTTTTAGGATCCTTTTTTAAATCCTTGACTTTTGGGCATTTGATTATTTAATGTCTTCAGGTAGTCTTATTTGGATTAAATCTACCTGGTGTTCTGTAACCTTCTTGTACTTGAATGCTAATACCTTTCTCTAGGTTTGGAAAGTTCACTGTTCCCAAAGTTCCTTTGAATAAACTTTCTACCTCAAGCCAATCTAATCTAATCTAATCTAATATCTCTCTCTCTCTCTCTCTCCCCTCTTTAAAAGCCAGTAACTCTTCAATTTGTTCTTTTGAGACTATTTTCTAGGTCCTGTAGGTGTGCTTCATTGTCTTTTATTCTTTTCCCTTTTGACTGACTCCCCTGACTGTGTATTTTCAAATAGCTTATCTTCAAGCTCACTGATTCTTTCTTCTACATGATTAATTCTGCAAATGACAGACTCTGATGCATTCTTCAGTATGTCAATTGATTTTTCCAGCTGCAAAATTGTTGCCTAATTTTAAAAACTTAATTCAATCTTATAATTTTCCATTAATCTGTTTATATACATTTGAGGTTGACCAAATTTGGCGCTACTATAAAAAAACTGCTGTGAATATTAGTGTAAAGCTCTTTGTTAAATTCATTGATAGGATTCCAAATTCTATCTCTGTGTTATCTTGAATTTCACTGAGCTTCATCAAAACAGTTATTTTTAATTCTCTGCCTGAAAAGTCAAATATCTCTGTCATTCCAAGACTGGTCACAGCTTTCTTATTTAGTTCTTTTTGGTAAGACCATGTTTTCCTAGATAATCTTGAAGCTCATGGATGTTCATCTTTGTCTAGGCAATGAAGAGTTAGGTATTATTGTTCTCTTTGCAGTCTGGGCTTATTTGTACCCATCCTTCTTGTGAAGGCTTTCTAGGGATATTCATAGGGAAGTGAGTGTTATGATCTAAGTTTTTGGTTACTGCAGCTGTGTCTGCATTAAGGGGGCACCCCAAGCCCAGTAACACTATCACTCTTGAAGACTCATAGAAGCACCACCTTGGTGGTCTTGGGTAAGATCCTTGAGAATTCCCTGGATTACCAGGCAGAGACACTTGTTCTCTACTTTCTACCAAACAAATTGAGTCTCTCTCTGTCTCCTTGCCAAGCTTCTTGGATTTGGGGGAGAGATGACAAAAGCATGTCTGTGTCCACCACCTCTGCTATTATGCTGCGTCAGACCTGAACCCAGCATAGCTCTGGGTCTCACACAAGGACAATGGCAACCACTGCCTGGCCACTGCTGCAGTTCACTAAAGGCCCAAGGGATCTTCAGCAGTAGGTGGGGAATCCAACCAGGCCTGTGTCCTCCCCTTAAGGGTGATAAGTTACCTATCCCCATCCCCGCCCTGGAGGGGTCCATAAGTCAGGGACTGGAGTCAGGAAACTTTGGAATCTACATCATGCTTTATTTTAGTACAGCTGAGTTGGCACCTAAACTACAAGACAAAGTCCTTTCCACTCTTCCTTTTCCCTTCCTCAAGCAATAAAAGTCTCCTTCTTGTGGCCACCACCACCCAGGCCTACAGAGAGGACTGGTGTTCACTCAAGGCCCAAGGGCTCTTCAGACAGCTTTTGATAAATGCTGCCAGGCCTGTGTCTCTCCCTTGAGTGTAGTGGCTACCTCTGTCACTGTCACAGGGTAGTCCAGAAACACCATGATGCAGCTAAGGCATGGAGTCAGGGACTGCAGGGCACCACTTGGTTCTCTACCCTACTGTGGCCGAACTGGTACCGAAGCTACAAGACAAAGTCTCCTTTGCACTTCACTCTCTTTTCCTCAAGTAGGAGTCTCTCCCTGTGCTCACCACAGATGGGAACATGCCAGGTCACACCTGAAACCAGTACAGCACTGGGTCTCAGCCATTGCCTATGGCAGGGACTCTCTGGCTGCCATTTATTCAAGGCCCAAGGGCTCTTTATCTAGCAGGTGATGAATCCTTCCAGAACTAGTTTCTTCCTTTTAAGGCAGCAGGTTCTCTTCTGGCTCAGGGTATGTCTAGATATGTCATTTGGGAGACAAGGCTTGGAATGAGACCTCAGAACTATGCCTGGTGTCCTATTCTACTGTGGCTGAGCTGGTAACCAAGTTACAAGACAAAGTCCACTTTACTCTCTTCTCAAAAAGAAAGGAGGAGTCTCTTCTGATGCTATGAGCTGCACTCCCTGGGGTTGGGGGAGGGATGACACAAGTACTCCCTTAGCTGCCCTGGCTGGTGTCTCACTATGTCATGTGCACCACAAGTCCACTGCAGTCTTTCTGGCTTAGACTGCTTTCAAGTTTATTTGGGACCAGAGTGCTTTGCTTTTTAAAATTTTTAATTAAAATATATATTTGGTATAGATGGGGTCTCACTATGTTGCCACGGTTGGTCTCAAACTCCTGGGATCAAGCAGTCCTCCAGCCTTGGCCTCTCAAAGTTCAGTGTGCTTTAGCCCATGGTGGTGGGGCTAGCTGGAAATCAAGTTCTGACTACTGGGTTAGGCAATTCTTCTCTAGCTAGGGCTGGTCTAAAATGCTTCCTCCATGAGCACAGGCTAAATTCTGGTCCATGTTGTTTTCTGCTCCGATGGGTAGCACTGAGTTCCAGTGCAAAGTTCCACAATTGCTGAACTCTCCCTCCCCAAGGCACACAGAATCTCTCTCCAAACCATGCAGCCACTGCCATGGGGACAGTGGCAGTGATTGCATGGTGTGGAGGGATAATGTCGGGTGTCATTAATTGAAGACTGTCTTTTCTACCCTCTTCTTTGCCTCTTTCCTTGATAATAAAACCAGGTACTGTGATCTCTCACCTGATTTTTGGTTTTTGTGAAGGAGCTTTCTTGTGTGAATAGTTGTTCAACTGGTGTTCCTATGAGAAAGACAATTACTGGAGGAGTCTATCTGGCCATTTTGTTCTACCTCCCTCATTAGCATTAATCTTAAGGGGTGCCCGCCATTGCCGAGGCTTGAGTAGGTAAACAAAGCAGCCAGGAATCTCGAACTGGGTGGAGCCCATCACAGCTCAAGGAGGCCTGCCTGCCTCTGTAGGCTCCACCTCTGGGGGCAGGGCACAGACAAAAAGAGGCAGCAATAACCTCTGCAGGCTTAAATGTCCCTGTCTGACAGCTTTGAAGAGAGTGGTGGTCCTCCCAGCACGAAGCTTGAGATCTGAGAACAGGCAGACTGCCTCAAGTGGGTCCCTGAACCCCGAGCAGCCTAAGTGGGAGGCACCCCCCAGTAGGGGCGGACTGACACCTCACACAGCCAGGTACTCCTCTGAGACAAAACTTCCAGAGGAATGATCAGGCAGCAACATTTGCAGTTCACCAACATCTGCTGTTCTGCAGCCACCGCTGCTGATACCCAGGCAAACAAGGTCTGGAGTGGACTTCCAGCAAACTCCAACAGACCTGCAGCTGAGGGTCCTGACTGTTAGAAGGAAAACTAACAAACAGAAAGGACATCCACACCAAAAACCCATCTGTACATCACCATCATCAAAGACCAAAGGTAGATAAAACCACAAAGATGGGGAAAAAACAGAGCAGAAAAACTGGAAACTCTAAAAATCAGAGCACCTCTCCTCCTCCAAACGAACACAACTTTTAACCAGCAGTGGAACAAAGCTGGACGGAGAATGACTTTGATAAGTTGAGAGAAGAAGGCTTCAGAAGATCAAACTACTCCGAGCTAAAGGAGGAAGTTTGAACCCATGGCAAAGAAGTTAAAAATCTTGAAAAAAAATAAGACGAATGGATAACTAGAATAACCAATGCAGAGAAGTCCTTAAAGGACCTGATGGAGCTGAAAACCACAGCACAAGAACTACGTGATGAATGTACAAGCCTCAGTAACCGATGCGATCAACTGGAAGAAAGGGTATCAGTGATGGAAGACGAAATGAATGAAAGGAAGTGAGAAGAGAAGTTTAGAGAAAAAAGAATAAAAAGAAACGAACAAAGCCTCCAAGAAATATGGGACTATGTGAAAAGACCAAATCTATGTCTGATTGGTGTACCTGAAAGTGACAGAGAGAATGGAACCAAGTAGGAAAACACTCTGCGGGATAATATCCAGGAGAACTTCCCCAATCTAGCAAGGCTGGCCAACATTCAAATTCAGGAAATACAGAGTACGCCACAAAGATACTCCTCGAGAAGAGGAACTCCAAGACACATTATTGTCAGATTCACCAAACTTGAAATGAAGGAAAAAATGTTAAGGGCAGCCAGAGATAAAGGTCCGGTTACCCACAAAGGGAAGCCCATCAGACCAACAGCTGATCTCTTGCCAGACACTCTACAAGCCAGAAGAGAGTGGGGGCCAATATTCAACATTCTTAAAGAAAAGAATTTTCAACCCAGAATTTCATATCCAGCCAAACTAAGCTTCATAAGTGAAGGAGAAATAAAATCCTTTACAGACAAGCAAATGCTGAGAGATTTTGTCACCACCAGGCCTGCCCTAAAAGAGCTGCTGAAGGAAGCACTAAACATGGAAAAGAACAACCAGTACCAGCCACTGCAAAAACATGCCAAATTGTAAAGACCATCAAGGCTAGGAAGAAACTGCATCAACTAAAGAGCAAAATAACCAGCTAACATCATAATGACAGGATCAAATTCACACATAACAATATTAACCTTAAATGTAAATGGGCTAAATGCTCCAATTAAAAGACACAGACTGGCAAATTGGATAAAGACTCAAGACCCATCAGTGTGCTGTATTCAGGAAACCCATCTCACGTGCAGAGACACACATAGGCTCAAAATAAAGGGATGGAGGAAGAGCTACCAAGCAAATGGAAAACAAAAAAAGGCAGGGGTTGCAATCCTAGTCTCTGATAAAACAGACTTTAAACCAACAAAGATCAAAAGAGACAAAGAAGGCCATTACATAATGGTAAAGGGATCAATTCAACAAGAAGAACTAACTATCCTAAATATATATGCACCCAATACAGGAGCACCCAGATTCATAAAGCAAGTCCTGAGTGACCTACAAAGAGACTTAGACTCCCACACATTAATAATGGGAGACTTTAACACCCCACTGTCAACATTAGACAGATCAACAAGACAGAAAGTTAACAAGGATACCCAGGAATTGAACTCAGCTCTGCACCAAGCAGACCTAATAGACATCTAAAGAACTCTCCACCCAAAAATCAACAGAATATACATTTTTTCAGCACCACACCACACCTATTCCAAAATTGACCACATACTTGGAAGTAAAGCTCTCCTCAGCAAATGTAAAAGAACAGAAATTATAACAAACTGTCTCTCAGACCACAGTGCAATCAAACTAGAACTCAGGATTAAGAAACTCACTCAAAACCGCTCAACTACATGGAAACTGAACAACCTGCTCCAGAATGACTACTGGGTACATAACAAAATGAAGGCAGAAATAAAGATGTTCTTTGAAACCAATGAGAACAAAGACACAACATACCAGAATCTCTGGGACACATACAAAGCAGTGTGTAGAGGGAAATTTATAGCACTAAATGCCCACAAGAGAAAGCAGGAAAGATCCAAAATTGACACCCTAACATCATAATTAAAAGAACTAGAAAAGCAAGAGCAAACACATTCAAAAGCTAGCAGAAGGCAAGAAATAACTAAAATCAGAGCGGAACTAGAAATAGAGACACAAAAAATCCTTCAAAAAATTAATGAATCCAGGTGATGGTTTTTTGAAAGGATCAACAAAATTGCTACAACGCTAGCAAGACTAATAAAGTAAAAAAGAGGGGGGAGGATCCAAGATGGCCGAATAAGAACAGCTCCCGTCTACAACTCCCAGTCTGAGCGATGTAGAAGATGGGCGATTTCTGCATTTCCATCTGAGGTACGGTCTTCATCTCACTAGGGAGTGCCAGACAGTGGGCGCAGGTCAGTGGGTGAGCGCACCGTGCACCAGCCGAAGCAGGGGAGAGGCATTACTTCACTCAGGAAGTGCAAAGGGTCAGGGAGTTCCCTTTCCAGGGGTGACAGACGGCACCTGGAAAATTGGGCCACTCCCATGCGAATACTGTGTTTTTCTGACAGGCTTAGGAAATGGCGCACCAGGAGATTATAGCCCGCACATGGCTTAGAGGGTCCTACGCCCACGGAGTCTCGCTGATTGCTAGCACAGCAGTCTGAGATCAAACTGCAAGGCGGCAGTGAGGCTGGGGGAGGGGCGCCCGCCATTGCCCAGGCTTGCTTAGGTAAACAAAGCAGCCAGGAAGCTCGAACTGGGTGGAGCCCACCAGAGCTCAAGGAGGCCTGCCTGCCTCTGTAGGCTCCACCTCTGGGGGCTGGGCACAGACAAACAAAAAGACAGCAGTAACCTCTGCAGACTTAAATGTCCCTGTCTGACAGCTTTGAGGAGAGCAGTGGTTCTCCCAGCATGCAGCTGGAGATCTGAGAACAGGCAGACTGCCTCCTCAAGTGGGTCCCTGACCCCTGACCCCTGAGCAGCCTAACTGGGAGGCACCCCCCAGCAGGGGCAGACTGACACCTCACACGGCCGGCCAGGTACTCCAACAGACCTGCAGCTGAGGGTCCTGTCTGTTAGAAGGAAAACTAACAAACAGAAAGGACATCCACACCAAAAACCCATCTGTACATCACCATCATCAAAGACCAAAAGTAGATAAAACCACAAAGATGGGGAAAAAACAGAGCAGAAAAACTGGAAACTCTAAAAAGCAGAGTGCCTCTCCTCCTCCAAAGGAACGCAGTTGCTCACCAGCAACGGAACAAAGCTGGATGGAGAATGACTTTGACGAGCTGAGAGAAGAAGGCTTCAGACGATCAAATTACTCCAAGCTACGGGAGGATATTCACCCCAAAGGCAAAGAAGTTGAAAACTTTGAAAAAAATCTAGAAGAATGTATAACTAGAATAACCAATACAGAGAAGTGCTTAAAGGAGCTGATGGAGCTGAAAACCAAGGCTTGAGAACTACGTGAAGAATACAGAAGCCTCAGGAGCCGATGCAATCAAATGGAAGAAAGGGTATCAGCCCTGGAAGATGAAATGAATGAAATGAAGCGAGAAGGGAAGTTTAGAGAAAAAAGATTAAAAAGAAATGAGCAAAGCCTCCAAGAAATGTGGGACTATGGGAAAAGACCAAATCTACGTCGGATTGGTGTACATGAAAGTGACGGGGAGAATGGAAACAAGTTGGAAAACACTCTGCAGGATATTATCCAGGAGAACTTCCCCAATCTAGCAAGGCAGGCCAACATTCACATTAAGGAAATACAGAGACTGCCACAAAGATACTCCTTGAGAAGAGCAACTCCAAGACACATAATTGTCAGATTCACCAAAGTTGAAATGAAGGAAAAAATGTTAAGGGCAGCTAGAGAGAAAGGTCGGGTTACCCTCAAAGGGAAGCCCATCAGACTAACAGCGGATCTCTTGGTAGAAACCCTACAAGCCAGAATAGAGTGGGGGCCAATATTCAACATTCTTAAAGAAAAGAATTTTCAACCCAGAATTTCATATCCAGCCAAACTAAGGTTCATAAGTGAAGGAGAAATAAAATACTTTACAGACAAGCAAATGCTGAGAGATTTTGTCACCACCAGGCCTGCCCTAAAAGAGCTCCTGAAGGAAGCGCTAAACATGGAAAGGCACAACCGGTACCAGCCACTGCAAAATAATGCCAAAATGTAAAGACCACTGAGACTAGGAAGAGACTGCATCAACTAGTGAGCAAAATAACCAGCCAACATCATAATGACAGGATCAAATTCACACATAACGATATTAACTTTAAATGTAAATGGACTAAATGCTCCAATTAAAAGACACAGACTGGCAAATTGGATAAAGACTCAAGACCCATCAGTATGCTGTATTCAGGAAACCCATCTCATGTGCAGAGACACACATAGGCTCAAAATAAAAGGATGGAGGAAGATCTACCAAGCAAATGGAAAACAAAAAAAGGCAGTGGTTGCAATCCTAGTCTCTGATAAAACAGACTTTAAACCAACAAAGATCAAAAGAGACAAAGAAGGCCATTACATAATGGTAAAGGGATCAATTCAACAAGAAGAGCTAACTATACTAAATATATATGCACCCAATACAGGAGCGCCCAGATTCATAAAGCAAGTCCTGAGTGACCTACAAAGAGACTTAGACTCCCACACATTAATAATGGGAGACTTTAACACCCCACTGTCAACATTAGACAGATCCATGAGACAGAAAGTCAACAAGGATACCCAGGAATTGAACTCAGCTCTGCACCAAGCAGACCTAATAGACATCTAAAGAACTCTCCACCCCAAATCAACAGAATATACATTTTTTTCAGCACCACACCACACCTATTCCAAAATTGACCACATACTTGGAAGTAAAGCTCTCCTCAGTAAATGTAAAAGAACAGAAATTATAACAAACTATCTCTCAGATCACAGTGCAATCAAGCTAGAACTCAGGATAAAGAATCTCACTCAAAACCGCTCAACTACATGGAAACTGAACAACCTGCTCCAGAATGACTACTGGGTACATAACAAAATGAAGGCAGAAATAAAGATGTTCTTTGAAACCAGTGAGAACAAAGACACAACATACCAGAATCTCTGGGATGCATTCAAAGCAGTGTGTAGAGGGAAATTTATAGCACTAAATGCCCACAAGAGAAAGCAGGAAAGATCCAAAATTGACACCCTAACATCACAATTAAAAGAACTAGAAAAGCAAGAGCAAACACATTCAAAAGCTAGCAGAAGGCAAGAAATAACTAAAATCAGAGCAGAACTGAAGGAAATAGAGACACAAAAAACCCTTCAAAAAATTAATGAATCCAGGAGCTGGTTTTTTGAAAAGATCAACAAAATTGATAGACCGCTAGCAAGATTAATAAAGAAAAAAAGAGAGAAGAATCAAATAGATGCAATAAAAAATGATAAAGGGGATATCACCACTGATCCCACAGAAATACAAACTACCATCAGAGAATACTACAAACACCTCAATGCAAATAAACTAGAAAATCTAGAAGAAATGGATAAATTCCTCAACACATACCCCCTCCCAAGACTAAACCAGGAAGAAGTTGAATCTCTGAATAGACCAATAACAGGAGCTGAAATTGTGGCAATAATCAATAGCTTACCAACCAAAAAAAGTCCAGGACCAGATGGGTTCACAGCCGAATTCTACCAGAGGTACAAGGAGGAACTGGTACCATTCATTCTGAAAGGATTCCAATCAATAGAAAAAGAGGGAATCCTCCCTAACTCATTTTATGAGGCCAGCATCATCCTGATACCAAAGCCGGGCAGAGACACAACCAAAAAAGGAATTTTAGACCAATATCCTTGATGAACATTGATGCAAAAATACTCAATAAAATACTGGCAAACAGAATCCAGCAGCACATCAAAAAGCTTATTCAACATGATCAAGTGGGCTTCATCCCTGGAATGCAAGGCTGGTTCAATATACGCAAATCAATAAATGTAATCCAGCATATAAACAGAACCAAAGACAAAAACCACATGATTATCTCAATAGATGCAGAAAAGGCCTTTGACAAAATTCAGCAACGCTTCATGCTAAAAACTCTCAATAAATTAGTTATTGATGGGACGTATCTCAAAATAATAAGAGCTATCTATGACAAACTCACAGCCAATATCATACTGAATGGGCAAAAACTGGAAGCATTCCCTTTGAAAACTGGCACAAGACAGGGATGCCCTCTCTCACCACTTCTATTCAACATAGTGTTGGAAGTTCTGGCCAGGGCAATTAGGCAGGAGAAGGAAATCAAGGGTATTCAATTAGGAAAAGAGGAAGTCAAATTGTCCCTGTTTGCAGATGACATGATTGTATATCTAGAAAACCCCATTGTCTCAGCCCAAAATCTCCTTCAGCTGATAAGCAACTTCAGCAAAGTCTCAGGATACAAAATCAATGTACAAAAATCACAAGCATTCTTATACACCAATAACAGACAAACAGATAGCCAAATCATGAGTGAACTCCCATTCACAATTGCTTCAAAGAGAATAAAATACCTAGGAATCCAACTTACAAGGGATGTGAAGGACCTCTTCAAGGAGAACTACAAACCACTGCTCAAGGAAATAAAAGAGGATACAAACAAATGGAAGAACATTCCATGCTCATGGATAGGAAGAATCAATATCGTGAAAATGGCTATACTGCCCAAGGTAATTTACAGATTCAATGCCATCCCCATCAAGCTACTAATGACTTTCATCACAGAATTGGAAAAAACTACTTTAAAGTTCATATGGAACCAAAAAAGAGCCCACATCACCAAGTCAATCCTAAGCCAAAAGAACAAAGCTGGAGGCATCACACTACCTGACTTCAAACTATACTACAAGGCTACAGTAACCAAAACAGCATGGTACTGGTACTAAAACAGAGATATAGATCAATAGAACAAAACAGAGCCCTCAGAAATAACACCACGTATCTACAACTATCTGATCTTTGACAAACCTGAGAAAAACAAGAAATGGGGAAAGGATTCCCTATTTAATAAATGGTGTTGGGAAAACTGGCTAGCCATATGTAGAAAGCTGAAACTGGATCCCTTCCTTACACCTTATACAAAAATCAATTCAAGATGGATTAAAGGCTTAAACATTAGACCTAAAACCATAAAAACCCTAGAAGAAAACCTAGGCATTACCATTCAGGACATAGGCATGGGCAAGGACTTCATGTCTAAATCACCGAAAGCAATGGCAACAAAAGCCAAAATTGACAAATGGGATCTCATTAAACTAAAGAGCTTCTGCACAGCAAAAGAAACTACCGTCAGAGTGAACAGACAACCTACAGAATGGGAGAAAATTTTCACAACGTACTCATCTGACAAAGGGCTAATATCCAGAATCTACAATGAAGTGAAACAAATTTACAAGAAAAAAACAAACAACCCCATCAAAAAGTGGGCAAAGGACATGAACAAACACTTCTCAAAAGAAGACATTTATGCAGCCAAAAAACACATGAAAAAATGCTCACCATCACTGGCCATCAGAGAAATGCAAATCAAAACCACAATGAGATACCATCTCACACCAGTTGGAATGGTGATCATTAAAAAGTCAGGAAACAACAGGTGCTGGAGAGGATGTGGAGAAATAGGAACACTTTTACACTGTTGGCGGGACTGTAAACTAGTTCAACCCTTGTGGAAGTCAGTGTGGCGATTCCTCAGGGATCTAGAACTAGAAATTCCATTTGACCCAGCCATCCCACTACTGGGTATATACCCAAAGGACTATAAATCATGCTGCTATAAAGACACATGCACACGTATGTTTATTGCGGCATTATTCACAATAGCAAAGACTTGGAACCAACCCAAATGTCCAACAATGATAGACTGGATTAAGAAAATGTTTCACATATACACCATGGAATACTATGCAGCCGTAAAAAAAGGATGAGTTCATGTCCTTTGTAGGGACATGGATGAAACTGGAAATCATCATTCTCAGTAAACTATTGCAAGGACATAAAACCAAACACCGCATGTTCTCACTCATAGATGGGAACTGAACGATGAGAACACATGGACACAGGAAGGGGAACATCACACTCTGGGGATTGTCGTGGGGTGGGGGGTGGGGGGTGGGGGGAGGGATAGCATTAGGAGATATACCTAATGCTATATGATGAGTTAATGGGTGCAGCACACCAGCATGGCACATGTATACATATGTAACTAACCTGCACATTGTGCACATGTACCCTAAAATTTGAAGTATAATAATAAAAGAAAAGAAAAAAAAGAAAAATTCTGTCCCTTAACACATTTGCAGTAAGGGAAATAAATCAACGTGGAGTGTCTCAGACTAAGGGCCCACCTGCACACTGGGAGAATGGGGTGGAGCCACCAGGAATTTGCATCTTATGCAGTGGGGAGGAGCCAGGCCTCTTCAGCTCATGTGTGATGGCCTAGTATTAAATCTGTGAGGTGGGAGCCTGTTGGCAAGACCCCCTTTTTTTGACCCCCTCTTTTTTGCTGAGAGCTTCCTTTTAATAAATTCTGCTCTCCACACCTTTCAATGTGTCCATGTGCCTAATTTTTCCTGGTTGTGAGACAAGAACCTGGGTTTTAGCTGAGCTATGGAGTAAAAAATCCTGCATCAGTAATATTTGCAAACTAAAAAAGAAAAGCCACGTGACTGTCTCAATTGATGCACAAAAAGCATCTGACAAAACTTAACATCTACTCCAAATAAAATATCTCAGCAAATTAGAAATAGAAGAGAGCCTTTACAACATGATAAAGCACATCTACAAAACATCTACAACTCATACCATGATTAGTGGTGAAAGACTGAACACATTCTCATCAAAAAAAAAGTTCCCAATTGCCAAAGCTGGAAAAATTTGAGCAATTAAATACATAACATAGTATTGGATGATAACCCAAAATATAAATATGTGTGAATACATTCTGACACAAAGAAATGATTAAACAAATAGAAGAGAAGAGACAAATCTCCTGTACACAAGAACTCAATTTACTTATACTCCTGTGAACCCGAAAGTATCTGAGACAGAGCTCAATCAGTTTAGAAAGTTTATTTTGCCAAGGTTAAGAACATGCTCATGACACAGCCTCGAAAAGCCCTAACATTGGTTTTATACATTTTAAGGAGACATGAGGCATTGATCAATATATGTAAGATGTACATTTGTTAAGTCTGGACAACTTGAAGCAGGGGAGAGGGCTTCCAGGTCATAAGTAGATAAAAGACAATTGGTTGCATTCTTTTGAGCCTCTGATTACCCTTTCACTGAATACACAATTCACATGTGAGAGGTAGAAAAATAGTCACTTATGCCTTAGTCTGGCTTAGTGAAACAGAAGGGCAGAGGAAGCAATCAGAGATGGATTTGTCTCAGGAGAGCAGAGGGATAACTGAGCTCTCTGTCCTTTTTCCACAAGGAATATCATATGGGCAAATTGTGAGGGAGCTTTTTTTTAATCATTGTAGCTATCTTATTTAGTAATAAAATGGGAGGTAGGTTTGCCTGACACAGTTCCCAGCTTGACTTTTCCCTTTGGCTTACTGATTTTGGGGTTTCGAGATTTATTTTCCTTCATACTTCCTTTTTTAAAGAGAGATAATTCCCTACCCTTAAGTATGGGCTACACTTAGTGACTTGCTTCTAAAGCACAATGTAGAAATGGGGGAAAATGTGACTTTTCAGTGGCAAAAACTGACAAACACTCTTAGCCAGGCAATCAGGTAAACACCATCGGTGGGAATTCACGTTGATAGGGATTTTCCCTTTATAAGCAAGGTTAAGAATGGTACCTTATCTCTGTGATTGTATTCTAAAAAAATCCTTATCCCCAGTGTAACCATATGAAAATCATCAGGAAAACAAAATGAAGGACCTTCCCCAAAATACTTGACCAGTATGCCTCCTGTCAATGTCATCAAAAAAAAAAGAAAATTGAGAAACAGTCATAGCCTGGAGTAATATAAAAAGACATAGCAACTAAATATAATGTGATATCCTGTATTGGATCCTGGGCAAATGAATTTAGCAAAAACTAATGAATTACAAATAAAGTATACAGCTTAATCAATAAAGGAAAAAGTAACAAACTACTGATACATTCAATATAGATGTGTCTTATCTGAAACTCTAGAAAAGTTGTAACCGCAGGAACAGAAAATAGAATAAGGATTGCTAGGGGCCAGAGTTGGGGAGTAGGGATTGACTGCCAAGGGGCACACTAGATGACTTTTTAGTCATAGAAATGTTCTACATCATTATTATGATAGCAGTTACTAGCCTGCATATTTGTCAAAATTGGTGATATTTGAATGTAAATTAGAACTCAATAATGCTATTTTAAAAATAGCATTTTTGGCTGGCATGGTGGCTCATGCCGGGAGTCCCAGCACTTTGGGAGGCTGAGACGGGCAGATCACTTCAAGTCAGGAGTCCAAGACCAGCCTGGCCAACATGGTGAAACCCTGTCGCCACTAAAAATGAAAAATAAGCCAGGCATGGTGGCGTGTGCCTGTAATCTCAGGTACTCAGGAGGCTGAGGCAGGAGAATCGCTTGAACCCAGGAGGCGAAGGTGGCAGCAAGCCAAGATCACACCACTGCACTCCAGCCTGGGCAACAGAGCGAGACTCAAAAAAATAAAAAAATAAAAAATAAAAAGAACAAACTTTTCAAAAAAATAAAAAGTGACTTCTACTGTCTTTAGGCCCCTTAGCATTTAGTCAGGTTCACAGCCCCATCTCAAAAGATAGTATCAACACAATGTGGTAAGCATGCTAATAGAAGTGTGTCATATCATTACAATATTGAAGATAGTTTCCTGACACAATTGTGGGAATGGAATCTCAGGGAAATCTTCCCAGAGACTCTGAAAGGGATTTTATTGTCCCATCTTTTTGTATGTTTCATGGGTGGCCAACTTACTCCTGAAAGATGTTCTGTTCTCTTTACATGACAAACCTACTTTAATAGAATATGAGGTACCTGCTATTTTACATTACTATACGTGACCTCAGCCAGAAATTAGTTATGTGTTAGCATCACAAATTTTCATTCATTTCAACATAGGATGTTGTTAAAGGAGGATGGGACTTTAAGAATGTGGGAAAAACCCTGCACAGCAAGAGGAAGTTGCTCTTCCAAGTTCATGAAAACAGAATTAAGCTTGTAAGTTAATCACTCTCTCAAATGTTCTGTCAGCCCCAAGGATATTCTTTCTTGGAATACACTTATGTGATTTTTTTTTTCCATTTTTCCCCTACTACCTTCAACCACGCAACAGCAGCTGGTTTCAATGACCATGTTGAAACTTGGCAGATTATTCTCAACTGAAATATCCAGTCTTGATTTTGGACTCTTCTGCCTGGTGCTTTGTGTCTTTTACTGGCTCTTTCTCATGAGAATAAATATATTTGCTTTCTTCACACATATAAAACACTGCTTCTTATTTTTGCCAAAGATACAACCATCCCCTTTAATTCCCCAGGCTCACATTATTGGAATAAATTTTTAATCCTGTCTCCCTCTTGATTTCCTATCTAATTCATCATCAAGTCTTTCCAAATCCCTTACCCAAGTAGAAGCTCACATTACCTCATATCTGTACTCTTAAGATGACCCTCCTTTTCGTACCTTTATCCACCCTCTCTTCTCAAACACCCTTTATACAACTGCTATAACACCTTTAAATATCTTTTCACTGACATCTCTTTTCTATGTGAACATCTATACTTCCCATTTTCTGCTATAAATTCAAACCTCTGTGTTCAACATTCAGTGCCTTATAAAAACTTCTCTATAGATCTTATGTTTCAAGAAACTTTGTTTGCTTTTCCACATTTAGAGTTTACTGTGCACTAATTGTCAGATTTAGTTCTCAGAATAACTATAAAATAGAAACGACTATCATATCCATTTTACAGATGAGGAAACTAAGAAACAAAAAAATCAGTCACTTGCCAAAGATTATGCAATTTACAAGTAGCAGAGTTACTACTTCATTCCAGATCATTTTGACTCCAAAGCCCATACTCTTAACTATTAAGCTGTACTGTCTCCACATCATACATCTCACTCTATGGGTACCATATCCTCCACTAGAATCCCTCTTCTTTCCATTCACATCTCATATGTTAACTCTCTCCAGGTTGGCTTTAATTGAAATAGTCACCCAGTGATATTCGTGGTTCTTATTTTTAGCCTTATATACCACATCTGTTTGCTTTTATGGATGATCTGAAAAATTGCAACTTTGAGAATTATGTATGTGTTACATAGCCTATATCCCCAGCACCTAGCAAAGTGCCTGGAGTATTGAACATGATCAATAAATATCTACTGAATGAAATAAGAAAATACAGCAAAGAATGAAAAGTTTTTCATTTTTAGGAGCCCCTGGGTTCTATATCTTTGAATCTTCTAAGTGATTGTATACTTCTCTGTACACAATAAAGATTCAGTAAAGGTAAACTAATAGTTCACTATTTTTATTTAAAATATTATTTTATTTTTATTTAAAATAGTATTTTAAATGTGCTAGTGCACATAGATGCTATTTTTTTCTGTAAAAACACCTTGAAGTTATCATTTGGGTTCTCTTGGAGTTTTCCTCTTTAATTCACAAATGTGCACAGGTTAGACAAGCAATGCTTGCATATGAAAATGCATTCAGAGGCTGGAACTACTTTTCCTCAGACCCAACAAATGCAAAGTTTTGGTATCTTAGAATACATGGGAAAAAAACAAAACTGAAAAAAAAGTCAAAAATTAGTTGAACACATGAGCAACAGGAAGTCATTTGACAGTTATGAGTGTTGTCCTTTTAAGTTCCACTGTGATGGCCACCTTTACTGCTAATAGGGACACATTTTAAAATATATGCCTGAAAAACAAGAAACGTAGCAGGGGGAAAAGGAGAGATGATAGTTTACATTTACATAGCATTTTACCCCTCCCATGATTTCAAAATCATTTTCTTTTTCTACCCTAAACAACAAAAGCCAAGAGAGTTATTATCCCAATTTTACTTACAATGTTATCTAAACACTAAGATTAAATCATCTTTCCAAAGTGATTGGGCCAATAAGTAATACAGCTGGGACCAGGAGTCAGGCTTTCTGAATCCCAATCCAATATTCTGACGTATTTGAATGTTACTGCTCTAGTAGCCAATAAATTATTCACAATGGCTTGCTTTGTAATCTGGGGTATATTTGTTAAACAGTGCTACCACCTGCTGGTAAGTTTTCCAATAATACACATTATAGTAAATTCCAAAATAGCAAATATAAATAAATAAGACAAGAAATAAAATTTATTACAACTACATTTACCCACTGCATTATCTAATTGTCATTCCTACTATGCTTATTGTATCTGCTTAGACACCTTTATGAAGTAGCCAAATTAATCTTGCCAGATTAAGTGTCCAAACATTTATATCGCCTCTCAAGAACTTAAATTAATTTTGTCTGCTTTCTAGAATGTATATATCTTGGAATGCATTTTACTGATTTTTAAATCAACCATTAAGCCTGAAACTTGCATGCACATAAGAATCACCTGTTAGTGGGATACTTTTCAAACGTAGATTTCTGATTTTCTCTCTGAACATTCTCTCACTGTGGACGTGGAGTCAGAAAAAAAAAAAGTTCTTTTTAATGAGAACCCCAAGTTTTTCTCATAATAAGGAAAGTTACAAAATTCTGACTTAAACAATTTGTCTTGGCTCTACCCTTAGCTGGCTCTATGAGTTTGATCAAAGAACTCTTCCAAAATTCAGTTCTTTGTGAGAAAAATGCATGTATTGTAGCAGAATCCAATCACTATATATTGTCTAAGAAATTTCCATTCTGGGCATACTCTTTCCAAATAAGAAACATTTTTTGAATATCCATAAAATTAATCTATAGAAGACAAATACATTTATGACTGAATTTTCACAGATGAGATAATTGGAAAAAAACTGTTTTATTGACTCAGCAATGTTGCACTTTCAATCTAGTATCCCTGCACTAGTATCCCTCCACTTTCAATCTAGTATCCCTCTTTAGTGAAAAGTTATCCCTCTTTAGTGAAAGTTTATCCCTCTTTAGTATCCCTCTTTAGTGAAAGAGTTACTAAAAAAAAATTAAAATAAAGGGAAAAACAATTGCCAACATCAGTGATTTGGGAACATAAGAATTAAGGCATTTTCATACTACATGTTTTCTCATAATCCTTTATCCACTCTGAGTCTAATTGAACAATGTCAGAGCAGAAAGATAACAACCACTAGAAACTGTAAGATATTCCTGGCTATAATTCCAATAGTTAACAGCCTCCAGATGCTGAAATCCAGTGTCCCACAGTTATAAGAAGAAAAACCAGTAAAAGATTAGCCTTACTTGGGAGAGTGTTGGGTGTGTAAATGAGTTATGTTAGAAGGGAATGGAGTCTGATTCAGAACAGGCTGACCTGAGGAAAAAGATGAAGCAATTAAGGTGTCTTGCTGACCTATTCTCTATCCCATCTTTAACTTGTAAAACCAATGCTGGCAACATAAAAGATCCTTCTGGTGAGTGAAACCATCTGCAGCAACTCAGTAAAAATAAAGGATGAGAATACACAAACTCTGTGAATTCTACTTCCCACTCCTTTGTCCTCAGACTCATCAGCACTTAATAGCACATGGAGAGCTAAGCCTTCCATGTAGGAAAATAGGCAGGACCCTCAGGAACAGGCTGCTCAGACCTGAGGCAGTTAGGCTGGAACTGACTATGCCACTAAGTGCTGAAAATTTTTTTGTTTCATAGATATATCTTCATATGATCATTAAAAATCCTCCTCATCTCTTTATAAGGCTAGACATCTCTGGCCACTGTTGTACAATTTTTTTTTCTTTTTATTATTATTATTATTGTTATTATTATTATTATTATACTTTAGGCTCTATGGTACATGTGCGCAACGTGCAGGTAAGTTACATATGTATACATGTGCCATGCTGGTGCGCTGCACCCACCAACTCATCATCTAGCATTAGGTATATCTCCCAATGCTATCCCTCTCCCCTCCCCCCACCCCACAACAGTCCCCGAAGTGTGATGTTCCCCTTCCTGTGACCATGTGTTCTCATTGTTCAATTCCCACCTATGAGTGAGAATATGCAGTGTTTGGTTTTTTGTTCTTGCGATAGTTTACTGAGAATGACGATTTCCAATTTCATCCATGTCCCTACAAAGGACATGAACTCATCATTTTTTATGGCTGCATAGTATTCCATGGTGTATATGTGCCACATTTTCTTAATCCAGTCTATCATTGTTGCACATTTGGGTTGGTTCCAAGTCTTTGCTATTGTGAATAATGCCGCAATAAACATACGTGTGCATGTGTCTTTATAGCAGCATGATTTATAGTCCTTCGGGTATATACCCAGTAATGGGATGGCTGGGTCAAATGGAATTTCTAGTTCTAGATCCCTGAGGAATCGCCACACTGACTTCCACAAGGGTTGAACTAGTTTACAGTCCCACCAACAGTGTAAAAGTGTTCCTATTTCTCCACATCCTCTCCAGCACCTGTTGTTTCCTGACTTTTTAATGATTGCCATTCTAACTGGTGTGAGATGGTATCTCATTGTGGTTTTGATTTGCATTTCTCTGATGGCCAGTGATGGTGAGCATTTTTTCATGTTTTTTGACTGCATAAATGTCTTCTTTTGAGAAGTGTCTGTTCATGTCCTTTGCCCACTTTTTGATGGGGTTGTTTTTTTCTTGTAAATTTGTTGGAGTTCATTGTAGATTCTGGATATTAGCCCTTTGTCAGATGAGTAGGTTGCGAAAATTTTCTCCCATTTTGTAGGTTGCCTGTTCACTCTGATGGTAGTTTCCTTTGCTGTGCAGAAGCTCTTTAGTTTAATGAGATCCCATTTGTCAATTTTGGCTTTTGTTGCCATTGCTTTTGGTGTTTTAGACATGAAGTCCTTGCCCATGCCTATGTCCTGAATGGTAATGCCTAGGTTTTCTTCTAGGGTTTTTATGGTTTTAGGTCTAACGTTTCAGTCTTTAATCCATCTTGAATTGATTTTTGTATAAGGTGTAAGGAAGGGATCCAGTTTCAGCTTTCTATGTATGGCTAGCCAGTTTTCCCAGCACCATTTATTAAATAGGGAATCCTTTCCCCATTTCTTGTTTTTGTCAGGTTTGTCAAAGATCAGATACTTGTAGATATGTGGCATTATTTCTGACAGCTCTGTTCTGTTCCATTGATCTATATCTCTGTTTTGGTACCAGTACCATGCTGTTTTGGTTACTGTAGCCTTGTAGTATAGTTTGAAGTCAGGTAGTGTGATGCCTCCAGCTTTTGTTCTTTTGGCTTAGGATTGACTTGGCGATGCGGGCTCTTTTTTGGTTCCATGTGAACTTTAAAGTAGTTTTTTCCAATTCTGTGAAGAAAGTCATTGGTAACTTGATGGGGATGGCATTGAATCTGTAAATTACCTTGGGAAGGATGGCCATTTTCATGATATTGATTCTTCCTACCCATGAGCATGGAATGTTCTTCCATTTGTTTGTATCCTCTTTTATTTCCTTGAGCAGTGGTTTGTAGTTCTCCTTGAAGAGGTCCTTCACATCCCTTGTAAGTTGGATTCCTAGGTATTTTATTCTCTTTGAAGCAATTGTGAATGGGAGTTCACTCATGATTTGGCTCTCTGTTTGTCTGTTATTGATGTATAAGAATGCTTGTGATTTTTGTACATTGATTGTGTATCCTGAGACTTTGCTGAAGTTGCTTATCAGCTTAAGGAGATTTTGGGCTGAGACAATGGGGTTTTCTAGATATACAATCATGTCATCTGCAAACAGGGACAATTTGACTTCCTCTTTTCCTAATTGAATACCCTTGATTTCCTTCTCTTGCCTAATTGCCCTGGCCAGAACTTCCAACACTATGTTGAATAGAAGTGGTGAGAGAGGGCATCCCTGTCTTGTGCCAGTTTTCAAAGGGAATGCTTCCAGTTTTTGCCCATTCAGTATGATATTGGCTGTGGGTTTGTCATAGATAGCTCTTATTATTTTGAGATACGTCCCATCAATACCTAATTTATTGAGAGTTTTTAGCATGAAGGGTTGTTGAATTTTGTCAAAGGCCTTTTCTGCATCTATTGAGATAATCATGTGGTTTTTGTCTTTGGTTCTGTTTATATGCTGGATTACATTTATTGATTTGCGTATATTGAACCAGCCTTGCATCCCAGGGATGAAGCCCAGTTGATCATTGTGGATAAGCTTTTTGATGTGCTGCTGGATTCGGTTTGCCAGTATTTTATTGAGGATTTTTGCATCAATGTTCATCAAGGATATTGGTCTAAAATTCTCTTTTTTTGTTGTGTCTCTGCCAGGCTTTGGTATCAGGATGATGCTGGCCTCATAAAATGAGTTAGGGAGGATTCCCTCTTTTTCTATTGATTGGAATAGTTTCAGAAGGAATGGTACCAGCACCTCCTTGTACCTCTGGTAGAATTCGGCTGTGAACCCATCTGGTCCTGGACTTTTTTTGGTTGGTAAGCTATTGACTATTGCCACAATTTCAGCTCCTGTTATTGGTCTATTCAGAGATTCAACTTCTTCCTGGTTTAGTCTTGGGAGGGGGTATGTGTTGAGGAATTTATCCATTTCTTCTAGATTTTCTAGTTTATTTGCATAGAGGTGTTTGTAGTATTCTCTGATGGTAGTTTGTATTTCTGTGGGATCGGTGGTGATATCCCCTTTATCATTTTTTATTGCATCTATTTGATTCTTCTCTCTTTTTTTCTTTATTAGTCTTGCTAGCAGTCTATCAATTTTGTTGATCCTTTCAAAAAACCAGCTCCTGGATTCATGGATTTTTTGAAGGGTTTTTTGTGTCTCTATTTCCTTCAGTTCTGCTCTGATTTTAGTTATTTCTTGCCTTCTGCTAGCTTTTGAATGTCTTTGCTCTTGCTTTTCTAGTTCTTTTAATTGTGATGTTAGGGTGTAAATTTTGGATCTTTCCTGCTTTCTCTTGTGGGCAATTAGTGCTATAAATTTCCCTCTACACACTGCTTTGAATGCATCCCAGAGATTCTGGTATGTTGTGTCTTGGTTCTCATTGGTTTCAAAGAACATCTTTATTTCTGCCTTCATTTCGTTATGTACCCAGTAGTCATTCAGGAGCAGGTTGTTCACTTTCCATGTAGTTGAGCGGTTTTGAGTGAGATTCTTAATCCTGAGTTCTAGCTTGATTGCACTGTGATCTGAGAGATAGTTTGTTATAATTTCTGTTCTTTTACATTTATTGAGGAGAGCTTTACTTCCAAGTATATGGTCAATTTTGGAATAGGTGTGGTGTGGTGCTGAAAAAAATGTATATTCTGTTGATTTGGGGTGGAGAGTTCTGTAGATGTCTATCAGGTCTGCTTGGTGCAGAGCTGAGTTCAATTCCTGGGTATCCTTGTTGACTTTCTGTCTCGTTGATCTGTCTAATGTTGACAGTGGGGTGTTAAAGTCTCCCATTATTAATGTGTGGGAGTCTAAGTCACTTTGTAGGTCACTCGGGACTTGCTTTATGAATCTGGGTGCTCCTGTATTGGGTGCATACATATTTAGGATAGTTAGCTCTTCTTGTTGAATTAATCCCTTTACCATTATGTAATGGCCTTCTTTGTCTCTTTTGATCTTTGTTGGTTTAAAGTCTGTTTTATCAGAGACTAGGATTGCAACCCCTGCCTTTTTTTTGTTTTCCATTTGCTTGGTAGATCTTCCTCCATCCTTTTATTCTGAGCCTATGTGTGTCTCTGCACGTGAGATGGGTTTCCTGAATACAGCACACTGATGGGTCTTGAGTCTTTATCCAATTTGCCAGTCTGTGTCTTTTAATTGGAGCATTTAGTCCATTTACATTTAAAGTTAATATCATTATGTGTAAATCTGATCCTGTCATTATGATGTTAGCTGGTTATTTTGCTCGTTAGTTGATGCAGTCTCTTCCTAGTCTCGATGGTCTTTACATTTCGGTATGATTTTGCAGTGGCTGGTACCGGTTGTGCCTTTCCATGTTTAGCACTTCCTTCAGGAGCTCTTTTAGGGCAGGCCTGGTGGTGACAAAATCTCTCAGCATTTGCTTGTCTGTAAAGTATTTTATTTCTCCTTCACTTATGAAGCTTAGTTTAGCAGGATATGAAATTCTGGTTTGAAAATTCTTTTCTTTAAGAATGTTGAATATTGGCCCCCATTCTCTTCTGGCTTGTAGGGTTTCTGCCGAGAGATCCGCTGTTAGTCTGATGGGCTTCCCTTTGATGGTAACCCGACCTTTCTCTCTAGCTGCCCTTAACATTTTTTCCTTCATTTCAACTTTGGTGAATCTGACAATTATGTGTCTTGGAGTTGCACTTCTCGAGGAGTATCTTTGTGGCGTTCTCTGTATTTCCTGAATCTGAATGTTAGCCTGCCTTGCTAGATTGGGGAAGTTCTCCTGGATAATATCCTACAGAGTGTTTTCCAACTTGTTTCCATTCTCCCCGTCACTTTCAGGTACACCAATCAGACGTAGATTTGGTCTTTTCACATAGTCCCACATTTCTTGGAGGCTTTGCTCGTTTTTTTTTATTCTTTTTTCTCTAAACTTCCCTTCTCACTTCATTTCATTCATTTCATCTTCCAGGGCTGATACCCTTTCTTCCATTTGATCGCATCGGCTCCTGAGGCTTCTGCATTCTTCACGTAGTTCTCGAGCCTTGGTTTTCAGCTCCATCAGCTCCTTTAAGCACTTCTCTGTATTGGTTATTCTAGTTATACATTCTTCTAGATTTTTTTCAAAGTTTTCAACTTCTTTGCCTTTGGTTTGAATATCCTCCCGTAGCTCGGAGTAATTTGATCGTCTGAAGCCTTCTTCTCTCAGCTCGTCAAAGTCATTCTCCATCCAGCTTTGTTCCGTTGCTGGTGAGGAACTGCGTTCCTTTGGAGGAGGAGAGGTACTCTGCTTTTTAGAGTTTCCAGTTTTTCTGCTCTGTTTTTTCCCTATTTTTGTGGTTTTATCTACTTTTGGTCTTTGATGATGGTGATGTACAGATGGGTTTTTGGTGTGGATGTCCTTTCTGTTAGTTTTCCTTCCAACAGACAGGACCCTCAGCTGCAGGTCTGTTGGAGTACCTGGCTGGCCGTGTGAGGTGTCAGTCTGCCCCTGCTGGGGGGTGCCTCCCAGTTAGGCTGCTCGGGGGTCAGGGGTCAGGGACCCACTTGAGGAGGCAGTCAGCCCGTTCTCAGATCTCTAGCTGCGTGCTGGGAGAACCACTGCTCTCCTCAAAGCTGTCAGACAGGGACATTTAAGTCTGCAGAGGTTACTGCTGTCTTTTTGTTTTTCTGTGCCCTGCCCCTGGAGGTGGAGCCTACAGAGGCAGGCAGGCCTCCTTTAGCTGTTGTGGGCTCCAGCCAGTTCAAGCTTCCAGGCTGCTTTGTTTACCTAAGCGAGCCTGGGCAATGGTGGGCGCCCCTCCCCCAGCCTCGCTGCCGACTTGCTGTTTGATCTCAGACTGCTGTGCTAGCAATCAGTGAGACTCCGTGGGCGTAGGACCCTCTGAGCCAGGTGCTGGCTATACTCTCCTGGGGCACCATTTCCTAAGCCCATCGGAAAACCACAGTATTCGGGTGGGAGTGACCCAATTTTCCAGGTGCCATCTGTCACCCCTGGAAAGGGAACTCCCTGACCCCTTGCGCTTCCCGAGTGAGGCAATGCCTCGCCCCTGCTTCGGCTGGTGCACGGTGCACTCACCCACTGACCTGCGCCTACTGTCTGGCACTCCCTAGTGAGATGAACACGGTACCTCAGATGGAAATGCAGAAATCACCCGTCTTCTGCGTCGCTCGCGCTGGGATCTGTAGACCGGAGCTGTTCCTATTCGGCCATCTTGGCTCCTCCCCCCCACTGTTGTACAATTTTAAAGATGTCCTTTAGTCTAACTAGATTTTACCATGAGAGAATTTAAACTATGATAAAATAGCAAAGCTGAAACTGATAGTTTCACTGGGCAGGTAAACTCATTATTTTTTCCAGCTGACTGAAGGACTCCACTGAACTGCTCTAAGTAAAGTGGCAATAGAGTACAATATACTTTGAAACCAAGCTGTGTTCAATCAGAACATCAAACTGCTTCCCAATGTGGGTGGGAGCAGTGCCTTGGGATTCCTGGATGAGAGTAGTTCCCTGGGTGTGCATCACATCAAACTCAAGGGAGTTAATTTAATCATTTGGTCCAAAGTATTACAATGCAAGGAAAAAAAATCTCTCCATTTGTACAAAGAAGGGAAAAGTATCTTTTTTCATTTCTCTGCTGATTATATGACAGGTATCTGAATTCAGAGATGATACATAGATATTTCTTATTGAGAGAAGAAAATAACATCTGATTATATAATGCCTATTTTTAAATCATTCCACAGATCTGCTCTCTCACCTTGAGTAGCATTAAATTTGACCAAGCCAGATACCTAGGAATCTGTCTCTATTCTTCTGTTCTTGCTCTCACTTCCAAAGTTCTCTAAGATTCTAAGTTTTACTTCCAAGTATATTTGATTCTGCTCAGTTTTCTCCATGCCCAGTGCAATCTAGTAGCTGAAATCTCTTTTGTATCTAACCAAGTTTACTAAAATAGTCAGCTAAATTTTTTCCTGCCTCCAATCTTGCCCCTCTCCAGTTAATCTTCTATTCTAAAACCACAGCATTCTTTCTAGAATGCTGGATACACGTTTATAATATTTTCTGCTCCAACTGAAATCCTTAAAGTCCTTGCTCTCTTCCGTAGGAGTTTGCTATTCAAAGTGTGGTCCATGGACAGGCAGTGTCAGCCTCATCTAGGAGCTTGTTAGAAATGCAGAATATGGGTGGAGTGGAGGGGATAGGGGAGAAGCTCTAGGTTTTCGTCATGCAGGAGTGAACTAGAAAATGAACTACTATTCAAAAAGCAGTGCACAATATTTTAGGCAGCAACCCTAGACCCTATTAAATGCAGGCTATGGCCCATCCTTTCCTGGGTCTGTGGTACCAGAATCCCATCGATGATCATCTCCATGTTACTGGGGCAGGTTTAATAAATTTAGGTCTGTGTTCTGTATATATTTGCACTCAGAAAGTATTCTGCCTTTCTAGTGCCACAATCTCCATTTCCTACCACACCTGACTGTATTCCCAGTGTCTTATCATACAGCACAATTCCAGCACTAAAATGGCTTTGGAGAAAGAAAGAAAATAAAAAAGACTCAATCTGATTTTAAGCAGGCTGAAAACACATGTGAAAAACAAAACATCCCTGCAGAAGTCAATAGCCATAACATAGCTGGTATGGCCAGTTTCCTCACTACTGCTATTTACACAGAAGCTGACAACATTCCTGACAAAAGAGATAGGCTTTATTTTATGTTACTCATAAGAGGAGATGACATGGTAAGAGCCCTTCTAATAACCCTTCATATAGAAACACACCTTTCAGAAGCGATGCACCTCTGAGAAGGAGAAAGTGTGAATAAAAGAATAGATTCCTCTACAGTAAAATTATGGGACTTTTAAGGAAAACATCAATTTGTAGGATGTGGCCTATGGTAAAGGCCTGCAAGGGAAAGTGGCACAGCACAAACCCTCAGGAGGGTTTCAGAGGACATCTTTGCTTTCACAGAGTTACTGTGAAAGCAAGGGTATGCTCTAAATCCCTTCTGAGGATGAAGATAACATTATAAATAAATATGAGCAAAGAGATACTATGGTTTAAGGCAGTGTCTTAAAGTTGAAGAAGACAAAGAGATCTTGAAGTCAGGTGCTGGCATAGAAATGAACATGGTTAAAGAAAAAAAAAATAGGTATAAGGCTGCCCCCCAATCCTCTTAATAAAAAAGCCAGGGATGAGGTTCAGTTGGTAAAAGACCCAAAAGAGCATGAAGTTAAAAGTGTGCATGTCTATGAATGTCAAGCAGTTCCAGCAGGAGAGGCAACTCCCCTTCAGCATGGAAGCAACCTAAGCCTACCATCCATTGCCTAGAAGCACCTCAGTGATGGGAAAAAGCCAGGCTCCCCAGAGAAACCCCGTCCCTCACCAACCCAGCTGGCCCAGTCCAAAAAGTTGACTTTATTGGACTAAAGTGATTGAATGTGATATGAGCTGGACTGAGAAGCCACATCTAATAGAGCCTTGTGTTTATGCAAATCTGAAAAGGGTGATGAAGATGAGGAACTCTGTGAAGATGAGGAGCCCCATGTAGTTGAAATGTGTCATGTGGATAAAGAGTGTGATGCACATGAAAAGCATGCCATAGATAATAAAGAAATAATGGCAAATGGTGTTATCTGCCCCGAGAACATCTCTCCCTTGCCTTCCCAAATGGCTTAGGCCGATAAAGTTGTAAAAGTGATCTAATGTGATATGAGTTCCTCTGAGAAGGACCATCTCATAATAGCATCTCAGCGATCACTGTGGTTGAAGAAGATTCAGTGCTAGACAGCCCTGTAACAGGGCAGACACAGAATAGTAAAAAGGGCTCAGTTCAAAAGGCAATCAAGAGTAGGAAACACAGTATAGAGGAAGAAGTAATGATCATGAAAGAAGAAGTTGAGGAAATCAAGGATGAGAATTTCATAAACTTTACCAAGATTTAAAAGACTGTGAAAAGCAAGAAGCTGGAAGCTTTTGTCATCTCCCCAATTCAAAAGACAATGTATGGGTTGAAAAGTCCTACACAGAACATGTTGTTTCCTGAGGATTTAGAAGACTGTGATGTGGAAGGGAATGCTGAAGATGACAGAGTATGCCATTTTGAAGAAGTTAATGCACAGAGTTCTGTGATTCTTCACAAGGGTAGTCTTTATCAAGAGATTGGCAGGGTGATAAACTAAAGTGTCCCAAGAACGCTCTCCCTCCCTGATACATCATCAGACGTGCCAGAAAGAAGAGCAAGTTGAATAATAGTGCATATGAGAGTATCTATATGGTTTAAGAGATGAACCGGCGAAGGACTGCTGTGAAATCACTCATGTCAGCCTCCAGAAGGAATCATCATGGCCAAGCAGGAGGGCTTGCAGTCTGAGACAGTCTCTCCCAAATCACTGCAATGTAATTGTGAGAGGTCTAAAAGTAAGGTGCCTGGAAAGCTAATAAATAAGCAAAGATTTGGCCTAGACACTGAGGAAATTTAAGAAATACCCAGTAGATAGACAGGAGACAAATTGCTGAGTTCCACCTACAAGGAAGACTTGATTCATGCATATGTCATGATGGGAAAGAAGATTTTTCATTTGAGCTAACAAAACTCTGGTATATACCAACAAACAAGTTAGGAAATAGGACATGTAAAACCTTCTGAACTAGAAGTTTTAAAACAGCAAACAGGAAAAAAAAGCAGAATATTAGGCTTCATTCCAAACCTCCTGAATTAGAATCTAATCTGCATTGTAAAAATATTCCTAGTGAGTTTGAATGCACATTAAAGTCGAAGAAGCACTACGTTAGGGTAAAATCCAAATTCCCAATTCCCTTACATGGCTGACAAAGCCCTTCACAAACTAGCCCCCATTACCTTTCCTGTTGCCTCTCTTAGCAACTCTCATCTATCCAACTTACCATGATGCTTCCTTCCATTTAGGTTTTCAAATGTCTATTTCTTTTCCTGAACACTGTCCCCCCAAGCCACCACCCCAACTTCTTCCTTGCTAATCCCTACTCATTCTTTATTCTCCCAAGAAATTCCCCTGGTAGACTGAGATAGGTGTTTCAACTAGGTAGTTTAATGACACCCTAATCTATTATACAACTTCTCACACTATTGTAATTGTCTATGTCTTCCAAAAGACTAAGTATTCTAGAAATAGCAGTTTTGTCTGTTGTTGCATACACAAAAGAAATCACACGTATTAAGTGCACAATAAATACTTACATAATGAATAAGGGGGAAAAATACCCAATTATCTAGTTAATATTTTTTTCCTGCCACTATGCAGGAAGTTTTGTATTTTTTCAACTTCCAAGAAACCTAGTTTTGGAAACCCAGGCTGAGTGTAGTGAAAAGATGTATTCAGACAGTTGCTTGAACAGTTAGGGAGGAGGAAGCAATCCAAAAGGCAATGTCTCAGAAAGAAAATAAATGCAACTGAACAGGAAATTGTTAATCTAAAGGTGACAGTCAATAGGGAAGACACTGAGTAAATAAAGTGGGAGCAAGATGCTTTGAAGTGGAGAAAAATGTGGAAATATGACTAAAAAAGTCACTTCTAGAAGGAAATCTGCAATCTTAGGAATTGAGAGTTCAAGAAGGAGTAAATACAGCACCCAATTGTTCAGAATATTATGCTTTTTTGTTCCCTTTCAAGGACATTTCTTCCTCCTCTCTCCTTTGTTTCTTTCATCTATAAATAATTCTTACTTAGAAAGGGTTTCACACTCCAAGTGATGAGATTTGCATTTTTAAAATGCTGTTTTACTCTATACAGCTGCTATATGGAGAATGAAATAGATGTCCAGAGCAGAGACTAGGAGACCAACGTCAGTAAACCAAAAAGCAATTGTAAAAGCCTGGACAGAGATAGTGGTACCGAAGGTAGAGAGGATGGAATGCATTTGCGTGATATTAGAGAGGCAGAGTTGATGAAATGAATAATGAACTAAAATCTAACCTTCCTGGTTATTTTTTAATATTTTAATATCTGATTATATTCAACATATTTCTGAGAAAATTGCAAGTGGTTAACTTCAACATAATTACATGAATACTACAAAGAAAGTAGTGTTTGTGCTACATCACTATTCACCTTGAGGTTTAACCAGGAACTTACTCTCTAAAAATTCAATCCCTGATATGTACTACTTTGACTACAAATAAGAAGAATCTAACCTAAATATCTTATGGCTGGATTTCATCTTCTAGATCAGTTTTCCTATCTTTTATTATTATGATACAGTAATAGTGAATTCGATTTAGGACTCTAATTAAGCTGCATCCTGGAGATTCTTTACAGAAATCCTAAGTCTCTTGTATATTTCAGAAAAAAATAAATTTCCTAGCCTAACTTCAAAGGCATTCTAGAAATAAAAGGAGGTTCGGTCTGAGAAAATTAGTCCCAATAAACTAAGGCATAACCATCCTGTATAGGCTATTGTTCTACTAGGTATGACCAAGGTCTGGTTAACTCAAAACTACTTATTACCTAGGAGAGTAGCAAAGTTTTAGAGTCCACATCATTTTGCTTTAGTGTTTTATACTGCCAAGAAAAAGTGTTAAAACATACATGTACTTACAAGCACAGTCAACACTATAATCTACTATCTTTAATATTTAAAGAAATAAATAATATATAAAAAGTAGGAAAGATATAATTTCCAAATAAAACAGTTTCCTTTAAGTTAAATAAATGTAGCTTAAACATACACATACACAGTAACACGAATCTCACTGCAGGAGGAACTTCTGCTTCTAGCTGTGACTATGTAACTTGCACCAGACTAGCCTTTCACCTATAAACAGTGATGAAAGTGGAAAACATATGTGAGATGACTATTCTGAGGCATAAAACCTTTATGGCTAGATGACAGATAGTGCTTAGATAACTGGTAGCTCAGGACTACAATCTTTGACGGAAAAGAAACTCATGAGGTAAGCCCTACCATCATGCTGGCTCTGTCTGAAGAAAATTTTCTAACTGCAATGCAATAAACTAGAACCCAAAGTTTGGGCTTTCTGGTTCAGAGGTAGTTCTGCTGAATTGAAGAGGCAAACATCAGAGTTCCAAGAAGCATAGAAAGCAGAATACGCAAAACACAGCCATCTGTGTAGAGGTTGAATTCTTGATCAAGGATGTACTATGCACATGCAGAGCAACACTACAAAAGGCTGACCAGAGAGTAGCTTCCACAGGGTAGAAAATGTAACAGAGATAGTAGAGGTCAAGAAGTTCTAGGAACCTCTAGAAGTATGGCTCAGCAGTAGAAAGACCTTACGCACACCTCCTTAACATGTTAATACTATACACATTCCGCTCTAACCAAAAGCCAATTTTGGGAGTAAGGACCAAGCCCTAGATTAAGGCCTACATTAATTTACTCTAAAACAGAATGAAGCCAAGTCCTAAAATATCTGCAAGGAAGATACAGTAGGGGAGAGGGAAAGATGGCCCACTAGACACAGCCAGATGGAATAGCTGCCACCCAGGGGCCGAGATGACTGGCACACTCCTAACATGTCTCCAGAGGGAAGACACAGAAGCTGGGAATCCTGCACAGGGCTACCACACACCAGGACTCATTCCTGGCCTCCAACAGCTTCAGGGGAACACATGAATTTAACTGGCAAGGAGTAATCCACTCTTGCCATAGGCCTCTGGAATCCTGGCAGGAGGAAAACCCTTGACCACCATGAATACTCAAGTTGACAGGGAGAGCTGCTTAGAGAAGTGGTAGGGGCAGCAAACCAGCTGATGTGGAGCCCAGAGGGTTTGGTGCAGGAGCATCTGTAGTGGAGCACAGACAGGGATGCTCATCCCCCTAGGCTCAACTTGCTCCCATAGGAGACGTTAGACCTAGAAGAATTGTCAGTCCTGAACTCTGCAGGTCAGTCTTGCACATCAGATGGGGCTGGCCTGACTTGAGTACCCCCTATCCTCCTGGCCTCTCCCGGGGCCCTAGCCTGGCTGTGCCTGCTTGCAGGGCAGCCTTGAGTGCCATAGGGGCCCATATCATAGTTCCTGCACTGGCAGACTGTAACTGGCAGAGAGCTCCATTGGGGCAGCCCCCTTGGCCAGGCACCAGCCTGCCTGCTCCCTCCCCACACTGCAGCTTCCCCCAGGCCTGCAACAACCCACTACACATTGCTTTGCCGTAATGTGTTTCCAGACTGGTTTTGCCTTCCTTGCCTCACCAGCACATGGATGTACGTGCACCCTGCCCTGCCACTGCTGCAGCAGGAGTGCAGTCCACTCCCCACACCATGTCCTTGCCAACCACCATTGCAGTCAGAGCCTTGGTGGGCACAAAGCCAGCAGCCCTGCCCTTGCTAGTGCACCACCTTTGTGCTAACACTGCTGCTGGAGTGAAACTAAGCAAAAAGAACAGCAGCCCCTCCTCTGCCCTGAGCAACCACCTCTGCCTGCAGTGCACAAAGAATACAACCAGACCAGCACCTGCCAGTGCTTCATCCCCATTCCAACATCATCACCAGTGCATCTGTACACAGTCACCAGCAGAAGGCCCCCACCCCCAGCTGTGCTGCCTCCCTCATTGTGATGAATGCCTGCATGGAGGCAGGCAACCAAATATCCTCCAGAACCCTGTCACAGCCAATGAGTATGCAACTCCATGTGCTGCCACTGACACATGCAAACAAAGATGGATCCTGCTGTTGCTACACTATATAATGCTTGGCTGACACCAGCTATTAGAGTGTAGTAAGAAGTAGTCTGAGAGCACCCTGGCCCACCCAGCCCAGTGGATTCCTAACCCTCAAGAAGCCAGAGAACAAAGTTGGGGCACAAGTCCAGAGTTAGGGCACACAGTCCAGGAGTTGGGAACCAAGCCTCGACCTCCTAAAATCTTTCAGAAATGAAGGCAGTTGGCTGAATCTTCCTTATACCTTAAAGTTTCATTGGATAACAGGGCACCAGATATGATAAAAGAAAAAATTCCAAAGGTCAGCAACTTATAAGACTGAAGGAACATCAGCCTACAAAGATGTAAAAGAACAAGCACAAGAACCCTAACAACTAAAAAAGCCAGACTACCTTCTTTACTCCAAACGATTGCATCACATCTCCAGCAAGGGTTCTGAACCAGGCTGAGATGGTTGAAATGACAGAAATAGATTTCAGAATGTGGATAGGAATGAAGATCATTGAGATGGAGTACATTGAAACCCAATTCAATGAAGCTAAGAATCACAATAAAACAATGCAGGAGCTGACAGACAAAATAGCCAGTATAAAAAAATGGTAACCAATCTGATAGAGCTGAAAAACACACTACAAGAATTTCATAATGCAATCACAGGTATTAATAGCAGAATAGACTAAGCTGAGGAAAGAATCTCAGAGCTTGAGGGCTTTCTGAAATCAGACAAGAATAGAGAAAAAATAATGAAAAAAAATGAACAAAACCTCCGAGAAATGCAGAATTATGTAAACAGACAAATTCTATGACATATTGGTATCCCTGAAAGACAGCGTAAGCAATTTGGGAAACATATTTCAGGATATAATCCATGAGAACATCCCCAGCCTAGCTAGAGAGGCTAACATTCAAATTCAGGAAATGCAGAGAACCCAAGTAAGATACTTCACAAGAAGATCATCCCTAAGACACATAATCAGATTCTTCAAAGCCAAAATAAAAGAAAAAATATTAAGCCAGGTGCAGTGGCTCACACCTGTAATCCCTGCACTTTGGGAGGCCTAGGCAGGTGGATCATTTGAGGCCAGGAGTTCAAAACCAGTCTGGCCATCATGGGGAAATCTCATCTCTACTAAAAATACAAAAATTACCCAGGCGTGGTAGCATGCACCTGTAATCTCAGCTACTCAGGAGGCTGAGGCATAAGAATTGCCTGAACCCAGGGGCAGAAGTTGCAGTGACCCAAGATCATGCCATTGCACCCCAGCCTGTGCAACAGAGTGAGACTCCATCTCAAAAATAAACAGGCTAAATGCCCCCAATTAAAAGGCACAGAGTGGCAATGTGGATAAAGAACCAAGACCCATAGGTACGCTGTCTTCAAGAGACCCATCTCACATGCAATGACACACATAGGCTCAAAATAAAGCAATGGAGAAAAATCTACCAAGCAAACAGAAAACAGAAAAAAGCAAGGACGGCAATCCTAATTTTAGACAAACAGTCTTCAAACCAACAAAGATAAAAGACAAAGAAGGGCATTACATAATGGTAAAAGGTTCAATTCAACAAGAAGACCTAACTATCCTAAATATATATGCAGCCAACAAAGGAGCACTCAGATTCATAAAGCAAGTTTTTGGAAACCTTCAAAGAGACTCAGACTTCCACACAATAATAGTGAGAGGCTTCAACACCTCACTGAGAGTATTAAGCAGGTCAACAAGGGAGAAAATTAACAAAGATATTCAGGATCTGAACTCATCAATGGATCTAATGGACCTGATACACATCTGCAGAACTCTCCACCTAAAAACAAAAGATATACATTCTTCTCATCACATGGAACTTACTCTAAAACTCAATCACATTATCAAGCATAAAACACTCCTCAGCAAATGCAGAAGAACTGAAATCATAAAAAAATCACTCTTTTGGACCACAGCAAAATCACATTAGAAATCAAGACTAACATTTGCCCAAAATCATACAGTTGTATGGAAATTGAATAAAATTCTCCTAAATGATGTTTAGGTAAATAATGAAATTAAGGCAGAAATCAAGAGAAGTTCTTTGAACCTAATGAGAACAAAAATACAACATACCACACTCTCTGGGACAGAGCTAAGGCAATGTTAAAAGGGAAATTTATAGCACTAAATGCTCACACCAAAAAGGTAGAAAGATCTCAATTTAACAACCTAACATCACAACTAAAATAACTAGAGAACCAAAAGCAAACCAACTCCAAAGCCAGCAGAAGACAAGAAATAACCTAAATTGGAGCTGAACTGAAGAAGACTGAGACACAAAAACCCATTCGAAAGAAAAACAAATCCAAGCATTGTTTATTTGAAAAAATTAATAGTTTGCTAGCTAGATTAATAAATAAGAAGAGAAAGAAGATCCAAGTAAACACAATTAGAATCAACAAGGGGGATATTAGCACTGACCCCACAGAAATACAAACAACCATTAGAATATTATAAACACCTCTATGCACATAAACTAGAAAATCTAGCAAAAAAGGGATAAATTCCTGGACATATACATTCTCCCAAGACTGAGCCAGGAGGAAATGGAATCTTTGAACAGACCAATAACAAGCTCTGAAATTGAATCAGTAACAAATATCCTACCAACCAACAACCCAGTGCTCAATGGATTCACAGCCAAATTCTACCAGATATACAATGCACTGGTACAATTCCTACTGAAACTATTCCCCCAAAATTGAAGAGGGAGTCCTCCCTTACTCATTCTATAAGGCCAGCATCATCCCAATACCAAAACCTGGCAAAGATACCACAAACAAACAAAAAAGACTTCAGGCCAATATCCTTGATGAATATCAGTACAAAAATCCTCAACAAAATACTGGCAAATCAAATCCAGCATCATATCAAAAAGCTTATCTACCATGATCAAGTAGGCTTTATCCCTGAGGTGCAAGATTGGTTCAATGTATGTAAATCAATACACATGAGTCATCACATAAACAGAACTAAAGATGAAAGCCACATGATCATCTCAATAGATGCAGAAAAGGCTTTCAATAAAATTCAACAGCCTTTCATGTTAAAAGCTCTCGATAAACTAAGTAGTGAAGGAATATACCTCAAAATAAGAGCCATCTATGACAAACCCACAGCCAACATCATACTAAATGGACAAAAATTGGAAGCATTCCTCTTGAAAACTGGCACAAGACAAGGATGCCCTCTCTTACCACTCCTATTCAACATAGTATTGGAAGTCCTAGCCAGAGTAATGCAAATACCTTGCAGTCCTTGCTGCAAGAGAAAGAAATGAATGGCATCCAAATAGGAAGACAGGACGTCAAACTATCTCGGCAAATGACATAATTCTATGTCTAGAAAATGGCATAGTCTTAGCCCAAAAGCTCCTTAAGGTGATAAACAACTTTAGCAAAGTTTCAGGATACAAAATCAATGTACAAATATCACTTATAAGTGGGAGCTAAATGATAAGAACACAGGGACACATAGAGGGAAAAAGCAGACACTGGAGCCTACCTGAGGGTGGAGGGTAGGAGGAAGGAGAGAAGCATTTTCATACACTAACAACAGCCAAGCTGAGAGCCAAATCAGGAATGCAAATCCTGTTCACAATTTCCACAAAAAGAACAAAATATCCAGGAATGCAGCTAACCAGGGAGGTGAATGATCTCTACAAGGAGAACTACAAAATACTGGTCAAAGAAATCAAAGATGACACCAACAAATGGAAAACTATTCCATGTTCATGGATAGGAAGAACCAATATCATTAAAACAGTCATACTTCCCAAAGCAATTTACACATTCAATGCTGTTCCTATTAAAATACCAATGCCATTCTTCACAGAACTAGCAAATAACTATTTTAAAATTCACATGGAACCAAAAAAGAGCCCTAATACCACAGGCAATCCTAAGCAAAAATAACAAAGCTAGAGGCATCACGTTACCCAACTTCAAACTATACTACAGGGCTACAGTAACCAAAACAGCATAATACTGGTACAGATAAACGCACATAGACCATTGGAACAAAATAGAGAGCCTAGAAATAAGGCCACCCACCTACAACCATCTGCTCTTTGACAAAATCTACAAAACAAGCCATGGGAAAAGGATGCCCTATTCAATAAATGGTGCTGGGATAAATGGCTACCCATATGCAGAAGATTGAAACTGGACCTCTTGCTTACACTGTATATAAAAATTAATTCCAGATAGATTAAAGACATACATGTAAAGCCCCAAACTATGAAAACTCTGGAAGACAATCTAGGTAATACCATTCTGAACATGGGAATGGGCAAACATTTCATGACAAAGACACCAAAAGCAATTGCAACAAAAGCAAAAATTGACAAAGTTGATTTAAATAAACAAGAGTTTCTGCACAGCAAAAGAAACTATCAACATAGTAAGCAGACAACCTACAGAATGGGAGAAAATATTTGCAAACTATGCATCTGACTAAGGTCTAATACCCAGCATCTATAGGGAACTTAAACACATTTATAAGAGAAAAGCAACCCCATTAAAAAGTGGGCAAAGAACATGAACAGACACTTTTCTAAATAAGACATACCTATGGCCAACAAGCATATGCAAAAAAGCTCAACATCACTGATCATTAGAGAAATGCAAATCAAAACCACAATGAGATACCATCTAACACCAATCAGAATAGGTATTATCAACAATAATACCTATAAGATAATTGTGAGGTTGTGGAGGAAAAGGCATGCTTATACACTGTTGGTGGGGTTACAAATCAGTTAAACAGTGTGGCAATTCCTCAAAGACCTAAATGCAAAACTACCAGTTGATCCAGCAATTCCGTTAGTGGGTATATATTCCAAAAGATATAATTTGTTCTGTCATAAAGACATACACACAAATCTATTTATTGCAGCGCTATTCACAATAGCAAAGACATGGAATCAACCTAAATACCCATTAGTGGTAAAATGGATAAACAAAATGTGGTAAATATATACCATGGAATACTATGCGACCATAGAAAAGAATGAGATCATGTCCTTTGCAGGTACATGGATGGAGCTGGAGGTTAACATCCTTAACAAACTAATGCAGGAACAGAAAACCAAATACTGCATGTTCTCACTTATAAGTGGGAGCTAAATGATGAGAACACATGGACACATAGAGGGGAAGAAGAGACACTGGGGGCTACCTAGGATGGAGGCTGGACAGAGGGAAAGGATCAAGAAAAATAACTAGTGGGTACTAGGCTTAATACCTGGGTGACAATATAATCCGTACAACGAACCTTCATGACACAAGTTTGCCTATATAAGAAACCTGTACATGTACTACTGAACTTAAAAAAAATCATGCATTTAAAAATTACAATTAGGAGATATAGTTTAACAGTTGATTACACTAGTAAGAGGAACTTGAGAAACACCTGGGTTTTCCAGAGATTCTCCCTAACAAAGCATAAAAATCAAGTCTACACAAGCCTAATGTGGTCAATTGATAAACTTATCTACATGCACGCTAAAAGAAAAAAACAACAATCCAGAGTTTCTACAATGTTTCATCAACAATGTGCAGCACACATGAAAAAAAATGGAAACATATTCTGAGGAATAAACAAATTCATACAAAGTGCATTTTCTAGTTTCTCACTCATTAACCATTGCCAACCAACACCGAAGAGTTCTGTGACCAAATATGTGGGAATTTCTTCCGATACACCAAGCAAGCAATCAACTCTGCAGCAGACACCAGCTTGATGTTCTCAATTCAATTAAAAAATGGTCTACCTGGAGATAGCATCAGGTCTTATTGGTTGAGAACTCAGTTCCACAAGACCACCCCTTCTATATGTCAGTCACAAGCCCAGGTATCTGGAACTCCTGACAAACTAGCTTCAAGATGGGATCCCTAGAACCCCTTCTGGGCTTCATTTTCTAGAGTGGCTCACAAAACTCTGGAACACTTACAATTACCAGTTAATCATAAAGAATGTTACAAAGGATATGGATGAAAATGCATAGGGCAAGGTATTGAATGAGGAGTGTAGAGCTTCCATGGCTTTTCTGGGCACACCACCTCCAGAAATCTCCATGTGCTCAGCTATCTGGAAGCTCTCTGAATCCAGTCCTTTTGGATTTTCACAGAAGCTTCATTACATAGGTATAATTGATCATATCATTGGCCATTGGTGATTAACTTAACCTTCATTCCCTCTCCTCTGCCTAGAGGTCAGGGATGGGGCTGAAAATCCCAATGTTCTAACTATGCCTTGGCTTTGTGATGATGAGACTGCATTCTGAAGCTAGCCCAGAGCAGCCAGCCATCACTTAATTATTAACATACAAAAGACATCACTTTGGAGATCCTAAGGATTTTAGGAATTGTATACTTATAAAGAGGATTGAAGACCAAATATGTATTTCACAATATTACACATACAAAAACCAAAATTTTGCTATATATAGTTAAAGAAGAAGTCTGGGCATGGTATCTCACATGTGTAAGAAAATGAAAAAAAAAAAAAAATCAGTCCATAGAAACCAACCCTAAAACGGCCAAGATGGTGAATTTGGCAAAGACTTTAGGATGAGTATTATACAAATGCTCAAAGAACTAAAGAAAAATGTGCTCAAAATTTTTTTAAAATAGAATGAATAAACACATAGGAAATACGAGCTTAAAAATGAAAATTATAAAAATGAACTATTAGAATTTTACTTCTGTCTATGGATGATTAAAGGCAACAGTAATTTCTCTTCCTCAATAACTAGAAAACTCCACAACATATATAAAACAATTGATCTTAGATATTATAAAACAGCAAATGACTATTACTGTTATAGGTAGTGAGACAGGCATTAGCAGGGCAGGAGGAGGCTCTTCCCCCATCCACTAGAAATGTCGGGTGATGGTTCAGCAATTATCACATTGCCTCTCTAAAAGTGATAAATTGGCAGCTGGTTTCAGGGAGAGGCCATTTCCTGATGGCCCATACCTGTTGCACTAAAGTGTTAATTGAATGCAGATGCCAAAGAGAAGCAACTTCCCAGGCATGTGCATTAAGAGACAAAATGGCAGAGTATGACCTTCCAGGGGCATATGACCGGAAAAAGGAAGAAAGCCTCAGATAGACACGTGCACAACTTCCTAAACATACTGTGCATGCTCACCTGCCAAGGGTAAGGAGGACACTGTGCATGCAGGCGGTCCAGTCTAAGGGAAGAATCATGGGAAAGGGGTCAGCTTATAAAGTCCTAGGATCATGATTAAACATCACGCCTGTCCTTCAAGTCACCTGCTTGGGTCTCTTCCAAGCACACATTCCTTTCTTTCCTATTCTAAAGCCTGTTCCAATAAAGTTCCACTCCTGCTCTGAGACTTGTCTTAGCCTCTTTTTCTGCCTTATGCCCCTCAGTCAAATTCTTTCTTCAGGAAGCAAGAATTGAGGTTGCTGCAGACTCAACAATTTGCCACCAATAACTCAGTTACTTCTTACCAGTAATATTATTCCTTAGCAAAGACAAACAAAGTAAGCCAGATAATTGTCAGAGCTTACAGCTTGGAGGCATTTCTAAGAGACACCACAGAAAGGGGCAATCCTATCAGAGTCTGTTAGTTTTACTGAGTTACAGAGACAAAAATAAGAGTCCAGGGAGATAAAGATAGAATTTGTGGGTGAGAGTACTGGAGAAAACAGAGTTGGAGAGAGAGAGAGAGAAAGCATGCACGTGAGAGAGAGTGCGCACACAACATGAATACACGATCACACTGAAATTCATACACAAATGGTCATAAATCTTTAATAATATATCCAAACTGGAAATAATCTAGATATCCATGAGCAGAGGAATAAACAAACTGTGATAAATTTCAAAGACATACTACTCAGTAATAAAACATTAAACTATGATATATGCAAATGAACAAATTTCAAAAACATGCTAGGTAAAAGAAGCCAGATACAAAAGAGCATATATTTTATGATTCCAGTTATATGAAGATTTAGAACTGGCAATACTAAGATTGATGGTTGCATGATGATGGGGCAGGATGGTAGGTAGATTGACTGAAAAGGGAATCAGGAACTTTCTAGAGGTAATGGAAATATTCTGTCTTGCTCGGAGTGATAGTCATATGAGTAAATAACATTTTTAAAAACTATGCACATAATGCAATTACCTCAATAAACTTTATTTAAAATAAACTTTAGTTTTTCTTATTTTACTAGACAGTGGTAAAAACCAGTATAAATGTGTGATTTGCAATATAATAAGAAATACATATTCCATTTCTTCAGAAATGAAAGACATACTTTCTCAGAAAACAATAGCTGAGGGATTTCATCACCACCAGACCTGTCCTACATGAAATTCTAAATGTAGTTGTTCAAGCTGAAAGAAAAGGATACTAATTAGTCATATGAAAACAGCTGAAAGTATAAAACTCACTAGTAAAAATACACAATTCATCACACACTAATACAGTGATGGTGGTACATAAATCTTTAGTATGAAGATTAAATGACAAAGCCAAAAATAACAGCTATAATAATTGTTAAGAAATAAACAATATGAAAAGATGTACATTGTGAGATCAAACAAAAACCACACGTGGGTAGAAAGAAAGTGTAGAATTTTTGTATGTGATCAAAGTTGTTATCAGCTTAAAGTAGCCTATTACAACTATAGATGTTTTATGTAATCTATGGTAATCGCAAAGCAAAAACTGATAGATACCCAAAAGATAAAAGGTAAGGAATCAAATCATACCATTAGAGACAATCTTCTAATCACAAAGGAGGACAGCAAGACATGAATAAAGGATCTAAAAAACAGAAAATAATTAACAAAATGACAGTAGTCAGTTTTTTCCTATGAATTTGGTGTAAATAGATTAAATTATCCATTCAGAAGAACATAAATAAAACATATGTTCATAGCTTTGAATAAATAATATTGTTAAAATATCCATACTACCCAAAGTGATCTACAGATCAAATGTAATTTCTAACAATATCCCAGTGACATTTTTTCACAAGTATAGTAAACTAAATATCATGGCATTGGAATAAAAACAGATACATAGACTAACAGAATACAATAGACAACAGAGAAATCCACACATTTAAAGTCAATAAATTTTCAAAGACACCAAGAACATACAATGTGAACAGAATAGTCTCTCTGACAAATAGTGCTGGGAAAATAAATATCCACACACAAAGCCGCTTTAGCCAGACTGCCTCTCTAGATGTCTCCTCTCTTGGCAGGGCATCTCTGAAAAAAAGGAAGCAGCCCCAATCAGGGGCTTATAGATAAAACCCCCATCTCCTTGGGACAGAACACCTCGGGGAAGGAGCAGCTATGGGCTCAGCCTCAGCTGACTGAAACGTCCCTACCTGGTGGCTCTGAAGAGAACAGCGGATCTCCCAGCAGTGTTCGAGCTCTGCTAAGGGTCAGACTGTCTCCTCAAGTGGGTCCCTGACCCCCATGTCTCCTCACTGGGAGACACCTCCCAGCAGGGGCCAACAGATACCTCATACAGGAGAGCTCCAGCTGGCATCTGGCAGGTGCCCCTCTGGGATGAAGCTTCCAGAAGAAGGAACAGGCAGCAATCTTTGCTGTTCTGCAGCCTCTGCTGGAGATACACAGGCAAACAGGGTCTGGAATGGCACTCCAGCAAACTCCAGCAGACATGCAGCAGAGGCGCCTGATTGTTAGAAGGAAAACTAACAAACAGAAAGGAATAGCATCAACATCCACAAAAAGGACATCCAGACACAGAAGCCCCATCCGAAGGTCACCAACATCAAAGAATAAAAGTAGATAAATCCACAAAGATGGGGAGAAACCAGTGCAAAAAGGCTGAAAATTCCAAAAACCAGAATGCCTCTTCTCCTCCAAATGATCACAACTCCTCACCAGCAAGGAAAAAAAACTAGATGGAGAATGAGTTTGAGAAATTGACAGAAGTAGGCTTCAGAAGGTGGGTAATAACAAACACCTCCGAGATAAAGGAGCATGTTCTAACACAATACAAGGAAGCTGAGAACCTTGTAAAAAGGTTAGATAAATGGCTAACTAGAATAACCAGTTTAGAAAAAACAAATGACCTGATGGAGATGAGAAACAGAGCATGAGAACTTTGTGAAGCATACACAAGTATCAATAGCTGAATCGATCAAGCGGAAGAAAGGATATCAGAGATCGAAGATCAACTTAATGAAATAAAGCGTGAACACAAGATTAGAGGAAAAAAGGATGAAAAGGAACAAACAAAGCCTCTAAGAAATATGGGACTATGTCAAAAAACCAAACCTACGTTTGATTGGTGTACCTGAAGGTGATAGGGAGAATGGAACCAAGTTGGAAAACACTCTTCAGGATATTATCCAGGAGAATCTCTGCAACATAGCAAGACAGGCCAACATTCAAATTCAGGAAATACAGAGAATGCCACAAAGATACTCTTCCGGAAGAGTAACTCCAAGACACATAATCATCAGATTCACCAAGGCTGAAATGAAGGAAAAAAATGTTAAGGGCAGCCAGAGAGAAAGGACAGGTTATGCACAAGGGGAAGCTCATTAGACTAACAGTGGATCTCTTGGCAGAAACCCTACAAGCCAGAAAAGAGTGGGGGGCAATATTCAACATTCTTAAAGAAAAGAATTTTCAACCGAGGATTTCATATCCAGCAAAACTAAACTTCATAAGCGAAGGAGAAATAAAATCCTTTACAGACAAGCAAATGCTGAGAGATTTTGTCACTACCAGGCCTGCCTTATAAGACCTCCTGAAAGAAGCACTAAATATGGAAAGGAACAACTGGTACCAGCCACTGCAAAAACATACCAAATGGTAAAGACCATCAACACTATGAAGAAATTGCATCAACTAACAGGCAAAATAACCAGCTAACATCATAATGACAGGATCAAATTCCCACATGACAATATTAACCTTAAATGTAAATGGGCTAAATGTCCCAATAAAAAGACACAGACTGGCAAATTAGATAAAGAGTCAAGACCCATCAATGTGCTGTATTCAGGAGATCCGGTCATGTGCAAAGACACACATAGGCTCAAAATAAAGGGATGGAGGAATATTTACCAAGCAAATGGAAAGCAAAAAAAGCAAAAAAAAAAAAAAAAAAAAAGCAGGGGTTGCAATCCTAGTCTCTGATAAAACAGACTTTAGGCTGGGTGTGGTGGCTCACGCCTGTAATCCCAGCACTTTGGGAGGCTGAGGTGGGCAGATCATGAGGTCAGGAGATCGAGACCATCCTGGCTAACACAGTGAAACCCCATCTCTACTAAAAATACAAAAAAAAAAATTAGCCAGGTATGGCGGTGGGTGCCTGTAGTCCCAGATACTCGGGAAGCTGAGGCAGGAGAATGGCATGAACCTGGGAGGCAGAGCTTGCAGTGAGCTTAGATCACACCATTGCACTCCAGGCTGGGTGACAGAGCGAGACTCTGCCTCAAAAATAAAAAAAAAAAGGAAAAAGACTTTAAACCAACAAAGATCAAAAGAGACAAAGAAGGGCATTACATAATGGTAAAAGGATCAATGCAACAAGAAGAGCTAACTATCCTAAATATATATGCACTCAATACAGGAGCACCCAGATTCATAAAGCAAGTTCTTAGAGACCTACAAAGAGACTTAGACTCCCACACAATAATGGGAGTTAACACCCCACTGTCAATATTGGAGAGATCAATGAGACAGAAAATTAACAAGGATATTCAGGACTTGAACTCCACTCTGGTCTAAGCAGAACTAATAGACATCTACAGAACTCTCCACCACAAATAAACAGAATATACATTCTTCTCAGCACCACATCGCACTTATTCTAAAATTGACCACATAGTTGGAAGCAAAACACTCCTCAGCAAATGCAAAAGAACAGAAATCATAACACTCTCTCAGACCACAGTGCAACCAAATTAGAACTCAGGATTAAGAAACTCACTAAAAACTGCACAGCTACATGGAAACTGAATGACCTGTCCCTGAATGACTACTGGGTAAATAACAAAATTAAGATAGAAATAAATAAGTTCTTTGAAACCAATGAGAACAAAGACACAACTTTGTCCCAAAGAACCTTTGGGACACAGCTAAAGTAGTGTTTAGAGGGAATTTTATAGCACTAAATGCCCATAAGAGAAAGCAGGAAAGATCTAAAATCCACACCCTAACATCACAATTAAAAGAACTAGAGAAGCAAGAACAAACAAATTCAAAAGCTAGCAGAAGAAAAGAAATAAGATCAGAGAAGAACTGAAGGAGATAGAGACATGAAAAACCCTTCAAAAAATCAATGAATACAGGAGCTGGTTTTTTAAAAAGATCAACAAAATAGGTAGACCACTAGCCAGACTAATAAAGAAGAAAAGAGAGAAGAATCAAATAGATGCAATAAAAAATGATAAAGGGGATACTACCACTGATCTCACAAAAATACAAACTATCCTCAGAATACTATAAATACCTCTACGCAAATAAACTACAAAATCTACAAGAAATGGTAAATTCCTGGACATATACACCCTCCCAAGTCTAAACCAGAAAGAAGCCAAATCCCTGAATAGACCAATTACAAGTTCTGAAATTAAGGCAGCAATTAATAGGCTACCAACCAAAGAAAGTTGAGGACCAGATGGATTCACAGCTGAATTCTACCATAGGTACAAAGAGGGGAGGGTACCATTTCTTCTGAAACTTTTCCAAACAATAGAAAAAGAGGGACTCCTCCTTATCTCATTTTATGAGGCCAACATCATCCTGATATCAAAACTTTGCAGAGACACAACAAAGAAAGAAAATTTCCGGCCAATATCCCTGATGAACATTGATGTAAAAATACTCAATAAAATACTGGCAAACTGAATCCAGCAGCACATCACAAAGCTTGTCTACCGCGATCAAGTCGGCTTCATCCCTGGGATGCAAGGCTGGTTCAACATACACAAATCAATAAATGTAATCCATCACACAAACAGAACCAATGACAAAAATGACATGATGATCTCAATAGATGCAGAATAGGCCTTCAGCAAAATTCAACACCTCTTTATGCTAAAAACTCTCAAACTAGGTATTGATGGAACATATCTCAAAATAATAAGAGCTATTTAGGACAAACCCACAGCCAATATCATACAGAAAGGAGAAAACCTGGAAGCATTCACTTTGAAAATTGGCACAATGATGCCCTCTGTCACCACTCCAATTCAATATGGAATTGGAAGTTCTGGCCAGGGCAATCAGGCAAGAGAAAGAAATAAAGGGTATTCAAACAGGAGGAGAGGAAGTCAAATTGTCTCTGTTTGTAGATGACATGACTGTATATTTAGAAAACTCCATCATCTCATCCCAAAAACTGCTTAAGCTAATAAGCAACTTCAGCAAAGTCTCAGGATACAAAATTACGTGCAAAAATCACAAGCATTCCTATACACCAATAATAGACAAACAGAGAGCCAAATCATGAGTGAACTCCCATTCACAATTGCTACATAGAGAATTAAGTATCTAGGAATACAACTTACAAGAGATGTGAAGGACCTCTTCAAGGAGAACTACAAACCACTGCTCAAGGAAGTGAGAGGACACAAACAAATGGAAAAGCATTCCATGCTCATGGATAGGAAGAATCAACATTGTGAAAACGGCCATACTGCTCAAAGCAATTTATAGATTCGATGCTATCCCCATCAAGCTACGGTTGACTTTCTTCACAGAATTAGAAAAAAACCACTTTAAATTTCATATGGAACCAAAAAAGAGCCTGCATAGCAAAGACAATCCTAAGCAAAAAGAATAAAGCTGGAGGCATCATGCTACCTGAATTCAAACTATACTACAAGGCTACAGTAACCAAAACAGCATAGTACTGGTACCAAAACAGATATATAGACCAATGGAACAGAACAGAGGTCTCAGAAACACCACCACAAATCTACAACCATCTGATCTTTGACAAACCTGACAAAAAACAAGCAATGGGGAAAGGATTCCCTATTTAATAAATGGTGTTGGGAAAGAAAACGGGCTAGCCACATGCCGAAAACCGAAACTAGACCCCTTCCTTATACCTTATACAAAAATTAACTCAAGATGGATCAAAGACTTAAACGTAAGACCTAAAACCATAAAAACCCTAGAAGAAAACCTAGGCAATACCATTCAGGACATAGGCATGGGCAAAGACTTCATGACTAAATCACCAAAAGCAATGGCAACAAAAGCCAAAATTGAAAAATGGGATCTAATTAAACTAAAGAGCTTCTACACAGCAAAACAAACTATCATCAGAGTGAACAGACAAACTACAGAATGGGAGAAAAAAAATTTGCAACCTGTCCATCTGAGAAAGGGCTAATATCCAGAACCTACAAAGAATTTAAACAAATTTACAACGAAAAAACAACCCCATCAAAAGGTGGCAAAAGATAGGAACAGACACTTCTCAAAAGAAGACATTTATGCAGCCAACAAACATGAAAAAAAGCTCATCATCACTGGTCATGAGAGAAATGCAAATCAAACCACAATGAGATACCATCTCATGCAGTTAGAATGGCGATCCTTAAAAAGTCAGGAAACAACAGATGCTGGAGAGGATGTGGAGAAATAGGAACGCTTTTACACTGCTGGTGGGAGTGTAAAGTAATTCAACCATTGTGGAAGACAGTGCGGTGATTCCTCAAGGATCTAGAACCAGAAATACCATTTGACCCAGCAATCCCATTACTGGGTATATACCCAAGGGATTATAAATCATTCTACTATAAAGATACATGCACACATCTGTTTACTGCAGCACTGTTCACGATAGCAAAGACTTGGAACCAACCCAAATGCCCATCAATAATAGACTGGATAAAGAAAATGTGGCACATATACACCATGGGATACAATGCAACCATAAAAAAGGATGAGTTCATGTCCTTTGCAGGGACATGGATGAAGCTGGAAACCATCATTCTCATCAAACTAACACAAGAACAGAAAACCAAACACCGCCTATTCTCACTCAATAGTGGGAGTTGAACAATAAGAACACATGGACACAGGGAGGGAACCATCACACACCAGGGCCTTTCATAGGGTTGGGGGCTAGGGGAGGGATAGCATTAGGAGAAATACGTAAAGTATGTGACAGGTTGATGGGTGCAGCAAACCACCATGACACTTGTATACCTATGTAACAAACGTGCATGTTCTGCACATGTACCACAAAACTTAAAGTATAATAAAAAAAATGGGCAAGAGATTTCAGTGGACAGTTCACCAAAGAAGATGTAATCATGGCAACATGGCCTTCAAACAATGCTCAGCATTGTTACTAGGGAAATGCAGATAAGAACCACAGCAAGATATCACTGCACCCACTAGCATGGCCACAAAAATAATAAACATAAAACAGACAGTAACAGTGTTGGTGAGGATGTGAAGAAATTAGAACCCTCACAAGCTGATGGTGGAGACAGAAAATGGTGCAGCCACTTGAGAAACACCTCAGCAATTTCTCTAACATGTTGAATAGAACTTATCACATGGCCTAGCAATTCCAAAGACCCCTAGGTATGGAGCTCAGACAGTCCAAGAGGAATGAAGACACATGTCCATACATTGACGTATGCATAATGTTCACAGTAGCCCAAATTGTCCATAACCCAAATGTCCATAAACAGATAACTGGATAAACAAATGGAGGTATATCTGTACAGTAGAATGCTACTCAGGAATAAAAAGGAACAAACTAATGATACTCACAACAACACGGATACGTCTCCAAACAATTCTACTGAGCGAAAGAAACACAACAAGGTAGAATATACACTGTGTGATGCTGTTTACGGAACATTCTAGAAAAAGCAAACTAGTTTGTAGTGACAGAAAGCAGACCAGAGTGGGCCTGAGGATGGGGGAGCATGGTTGGAGGGACAGGTTACAAAGGGCAGGAGCCTTGGGGGAGTGGAAGATGTGTTTATTATCTTGATTGTGATGGTGGTTTTACAAGTGTATACGTATGTAAAAACTATCAAATCATTTTCTTTATATATGTAAGGGTTATTGTATAGCAAGTACACCTCAATACAGCTGTTCAAAAATGAAAAAAAAAATGGGTAAAGGAACTGAACAGACATTTTTCAAAAGACAACATACAAATGGTCAATAGGTATATAAAAATGCTTAACATCATTAATCAAGAAAATGCAGACTAAAACTACAATGAGATATTACTTCACACCCATTAGAATAGTTTTTATCAAATAGACAAAAGATAAGTAAGAGTGAGGATATGAAGAAAAGGGAATGCTTGCACACTGTTGGTGGGAATGTAAATTAGTATAGCCATTATGGAAAAAGAGTATGGGGGTTCCACACAAAATTAAAAATAGAACTACCATATGTTTCTGCATCCCATTACTGGGTGTATAACCAAAAGAAACAAAATCAGTATGTCAAAGAAATGTCTGCACTCCGATATTCATTTCAGCATTATTCATAATAGCTAAGATATGAAATCAAACTGTGTCCATGAATGGTTAAGTGTATAAAGAAAATGTGGTATATATACAAATGGAATACTACTCAGCCTTTAAAAAGAAGGAAATGCTGCCATTTGGAGTGACATGCATGAACCTGGAGAACATTATGTTAAGTGAAACTAGCCAGAAACAGAATGACAAATACCACATGATCTCATGTTTATGTGGAATCTAAAAAAGTTGAATTGATAAAAAACAGTAAAATGATGGTTACCAGAGACTGGTAGGAGTGTGAGGTTAAAGAGATGTTGGTCAAAGGATACAAAACTTCAGTTAAACAGATGGAATGAGTTTAAGAGATCTATTGTACAAAGTGGTGACTACAGTTGATAACAATGTATTGTACTTTGAAAATCACTGAGTAAACTTTTAAGTGTTTTCATCACAAAAATGATATGTGATTTGATATGTTAATTAGCTCAACTAAGCCATTCTACAATGTGTATGTATACATATTTCAAAATGTCATGTGGTACACAATAAATATGTTCAAGTTTTGTCAATTAAAAAAAAAAACCTGGCATCTTCATGTGGAACCAGCTGGACATTTGGCCTTCTCCTTGTTTGACACACCCTCACCCCAACTCCAGGTCTTCACACTTCTTTGGTTTTAATTTTCCCTTCTTTAGCCCCTCTAAATTATGATAAAAAAAGGACAGGAATGAGGGTGAATATGTGATAAAGGAAGCAGATGACACTGAATTATCAGTGGACATCAGGACAAAGTTTTATGTACCTAGCAAATAGGGTGTGCCTTTCAAAGTGATGAGCAAGGTGACATCATCGTTGTGATCTTCATCACAGAAACACACCGATGTTCTTCACCCTTCTGTCACTTAACTTCACAGTAAATAATGTAAGCTTGACTTAGGAAGTCAAGTTTAAAAAAAGTCTAAGCCCTTTTCCTAAAATTATGCATTTTAATTATCCTCATGTTTATTTCAAGAATTCTTTGAAAAATATGAACTCTTGGCTGACTGGCAAAGAAATTTATTGGCTTGTCCACAAAGTACAAAACGTTTAAGACCCATCTTATCCTCAATATCCTGTATCCAGTTTAATGAGGAATTCCAGATGTACAAAATTAGTTCTTTAGAACTAACTGTACAGGGCAGAAAACTTAAGACAGAAAAAAGAATAGAGGTTGATTTGGTGGGAAAAGACAAGAGAAATGTGATATGTTCCATTCTCTACTTCCCCAAGGTAGAGATGGCTGCTAACAAAGGGCAACAATTTAGTGCAAATGGAGGCTTCTTACAGCTTTGGGGAGCCTACAACTGGAAATAATAGCTCCTTTTTCATTGTTTTCATGGAACTTTGTACTTCCATAGAGTTCTTATGTTCTACTTTATTCTTATTTCTTCTACTAGACTACATGCAGTTTAGAGATCAAGGATAATATTATCTCTGTAATCCTTGTAGACAACACAGTGCTTTGTACACAGAAGACAGTAAATAAGCATTCATTGAATACAATTCATTTATATAACCCTTTCTCAAGAAGCCCCCACATCAAATGTTCCCATGGTTCTTTCAAAAGCTTGAGTGATGTTTATCTTCTTCAAAGTAAATAAAATGTCAATAGCTTTATTGTAAAAAAACAAGTATTTTCAGCATCTTGTCTGGATATCATAAAACACCAAACAACATACAGAACATAAATGTTATTTATAAAACTACATGAAGGGTTTAAGACTCTTGGCCTAAGAACATAGTCTACGTAGGTCATCCTAAAACATATCAATCACCAGTAGTATCCTAAAGATACTCTTCTGGAATCCGTGCTCATAACTTTTTATCTTAAAATGCGTTCACATAAGCTACGATAAGAACATAGATGATTATGATTAAACATAAAACTTAAGTGACAGCAGATTGAAAATGCAGCTATTAGAAATTAAATTAGATATGTTTTTACTCTTTGTAGACATATTCCAGCACACTGGAATGACTTGCTTAGGTATATAAGGGCATATATTCTCTTGATAAGATGGAACAATCCTTACTACTTTACTCAATGTTGGGAGAACATTTAAATGACAATTTGAGGTTCCTAGTTTCAAAGGGGTCAGGAGAAACTAAATTGTAAAACAAAACAGTGTCTTCTTAAACTAAATTGAGTATTGGGTAGGAGATTGATTTTCTATTTCCATTCTCATCTTACCAATTTTTAGCCCTTTCTTTTCATTGATCAATGAAGAATTCAAATAGTTTTGGTAAATGTAAACTTCTAGGAAAACAAGAGATATTTCATATTAGTTAAACAAATTTTGGGAGAACAGGGGAGGGAGGCAATGTGAGGAGGCAGTGGTGGTAATCTGTTTTCAGAAATCAGTAACACGGTTCTACCCATAATGGCCCTTATAAACTCAAAGTAGAGAATGAGAAGACATTTTTGTTGTGAATAACTTGTACAAGGATAAAAACTAAAAGAAAAAAACAAAACAGGCACATCTCTAGGAGAGAGAGCACAAAGAAAAGCCTCCTCAGAATCTGTCAAAAATGGTGTTATTTACTATTTATTTCAGTTTGCAGATGCCCATAGTAAACATTTCTGAACCTTGAAATATCAAAGTTCTCAGGGTAAGAAGGAGTGCTCTAAAGTCTATAGGGACAGGCAGAAACATCTCAGGTAAGGTCAAGTCAGTGTGCATAGTAATATAATTAGTGGGAAGGGAATCCAACTACAGAACCCATTATCAGTCAGAGCCCAGGACAGGGCGCTGGCCGCCATGTTTCCTGATGTCTGAACCCAATAGGACAGTGGTCACAAAAGCTAACAAAATGCCAGAATCTCTCAGAGATAGTGCTAGAAACAAAACAGAAAATATAATCCTATTCTGCTTTTAAAGATATGGCATATCTTTAGCTTGGAACTTACATGCAACTGTGGTTATTCTGCTAAAGAAAACCATAAAAGGTGCTAGTAGATTTATAGAGGGCCAACCAGAAAAATGAAAAAGAATAAAAGCAATGCTTCCTGCTACATAAAAACAGATTAAAAATTCAGGACTCTTTAATGGATTGGGTATGGGCTCATGGCACAAAATACTCAAGAAGGAAACACACATGAAAGGAAAAAGGACAAAAACTCCAACTAACAGAACACCTGGTCTGTGCCTTGTAAAATGCTTAAAAATAGAACTACTTTATAAACAGTAGTAGGTTTACAGAACTTATTTTTTCCTTAATTAACGATGAAAAAATTTAATATGAAAGTTTTAGATATACATATATATGCTGACATTGACATGGGATATTAAGGGAATCAATGTATTTTGGCTCTTCAACTAATTTTCTGAGATGAAAAGCAAGGACAATAACCAAGCCCTCCCACAATAATCCTTTAGTGTCTCTGCCAGAGACAGAACCCAGACCAAGATGGAAATGATTCATTTAGTTAATCCAAACCTTGGAAACACATAAAGGAACATTTAAAGATTGTACCTCTTCTTTGGTCAATTGTCTGTAAAAATTTTAAAGGTTACTAATAAAAACTGAGGTATTTGTGATATAATTTATTTCTCCCTATATAGTTCTTCTATGAAAAGACATAGCAAGAAAAACTCTCCCCATTGAGACACCTTTCTACTACCAAACAAATGGAATAAAAACGTGTCCTGCCTGCTTGAGAAAGTCCAGAAAATGCACCTGCTGTTTCATGGTTAATTAATTATGCAATGATTCATCGAGTTTTTATTTAGTCAACAGAATTATAAAATGAAATCAACGCTGAGAATAAGTTATACCAAGGGGCAGGATTTAGAAAGTTATATTGCTGCTCTTCTTGCTTCCTGGCCCCTAAGACTAGCATTCTGGATGTTAGACAGGAATTACTCGCCAGTGAGAATGATGAAGAATTTTCAAGATGTGTTGATGGAACATTGGAAAGTGAACTCAGTTTACCTCTGCCTTCTGGCATTCTTCTGTGTCTGCTTATGGTTTTTATGACAGAGAAGCTTATTTTAAAATCATAAGACAGTTTTAGAAATGCAGTGGCAGTGAAAATGCATGAAGTCATTCTCAGATTACTCTCTGAAGTAGACAACAGTAATAATCTTAATTATGTTCTGGCCGAGGCACACATTTTAAGCAACTCCCCTAAAGCGATATATCAGATAATTCCAGAGCCAGGCTTAAAACCTGGTCCTGTAACTACTACCACTGCGAAACATGCACATATAAGAACATTGGCTATAGATGGGTATAACAGAAAAAGAACTACAAAGGCATGAGGCTAACGAGTTAGCCTGGAATTGGCAGTGGCAAGTTATGATTTGAAAGAGAGCTCTTTGTTGCTAGTTTTAAAATGTGCACATATGCTTACCTCTCCTCCTCCTTCCTGAAGCAATAAGGGAACACAAAAATGAATAAACTCAGAAGTGTGGATGTACATGGGGAGATCAGAGTCTTTCACACACTTCTCAAAGTCTGAAAGTACTTGGAAGTATGTTGATGAAAAAGTAATACCATGGGGGAACCTAAGTGGAAGTAAAAGCCAGCCTTCCCAGTAGAAGCCCAGAATGACCTAAGGTTACAGTAGCCAATAACCTGAGAGTGGCTCCTGGAGGCTATCCCATCACATTCACATGTCCAGCCCACAACCAGTGGGAAGTGACTATATGCAGTAGATTAGGGGATGGAAACTCTGGGGGACTGAAAACAATTAAGGTCATTGAAAACAAGGAAAGACTGAGAAACTGTCATAGACCAGAGGAAAATCAGGAAATATGGTGGCTAAGTGAATTGTAGTATCCTGGATTGGAACCTGGAAGAGAACAGAAGTGGAACATAGCAGAAAACCTGGTGAAATACAAATAAAGTCTGCAGTTGACAGTAATGTACCAATGTTGGTTTTTAGTTTTGACAAAGGTATCATGGTTATATAATATGTTAATAGGGAAAACTGTACTATCTTTACAGTGTTTCTGTAAATCTAACATTATTTCAAAATTTAAAAAAGGGATTTAAAAATATAGGCAACAGAAATTAACAAACGGATATAGAGAGTCACTCATATTTACATATAACAGAGACAAGGGAAACTGCTTATTAAGTTGACAAAGCAAGAAGACATAAAAGATTGTTAATTTACAAATACAACCAAGCAAAAATAATTTAACCATTATTTTTTGAGAAAGGTGAAGAAAGATAAGCTGGGGTGCAGGGTAAGTGAACAGAACAAGTTTATTCTTTTAAAGCTTTTTAAGATAGATACTATTTAGAGAAGTGAGCTACCAGAAGTAAAAACTTTTCAAAGTGATTGATTCTTCTTATATATTGCTGCTAGGCATATAAAGTGATATGATGACTTCAGAAATCTGTTTAGTAGTCTCTATTAGAGCTCTAAATATTTATAACCTATGACACAGTAATTGCACTCTTATAAACCTAAAAGAAATGTGTGCACATATTCGCCAAAATGAAATCTGTTAGATTGATTGTAGCAGCACCATTCACACAGCCCAAAGCTAAAACCATTACACAAATGTCTATGAATAGTAGAGTGGCTAAAAAATTTTTTCAAGTTCCAAAGCAGCAAAGCTTATCTATAGTATTAGAAGTCAAGGAACACCTTTACACTGTTGGTGGGACTGTAAATTAGTTCAACCATTGTGGAAGACAGTGTGGCAATTCCTCAAGGATCTATAACTAGAAATACCATTTGACCCAGACATCCCATTACTGGGTATCCAAAGGATTATAAATCATGCTGCTATAAAGACACACGCACATGTATGTTTACTGTGGCACTATGCACAACAGCAAAGACTTGGAACCAACCCAAATGTCCATCAATGATAGACGGGATTAAGAAAATGAGGCACATATACACCATGGAGTACTATGCAGCCATAAAAAAGGATGAGTTCATGTCCTTTGTAGGGACATGGATGAGGCTGGAAACCATCATTCTTAGCAAACTATCACAAGGAAAGAAAACCAAACACCGCATGTTCTCACTCATAGGTGCGAATTGAACGATGAGAACACTTGGACACAGGGTGGGCAACATTACACACCGGGGCCTGTTGTTGGGTAGGGGGAGTGGGGAGGGCTAGCATTAGGAGATATACCTAAGGTAAATGATGAGTTAATGGGTGCAGCACACCAACATGGCACAGGTATACATATGTAACAAACCTGCACGTTGTGCACCTGTACCCTAGAACAAAGTATAACATTTAAAAAAAAAAAGTCAAGATAGAATTTACCTCTGAGGGGAGATAAAACTAGGAAAGAACACAAGTGGGGAGCTTTGGAGAACTGATCATACTGTACTTCTTAATGTGTTACCAGAATTTGGTCACTGTGTGAATCCATTGAAATATTCAGGTATGGGTTGTGTAATTTTCTGGATATATGCTAACAAAAGTTTTGTGTTTTAAGAAGTTGGCATGTGAGAATGAGGATGGGAAGGAGTAGGGCAGGCATGTTTTTGCTTTTTATTATAGACATGTTATACTATGTTAAAAAACACATGCATATATTTGAGTTTTAAACTGAAGCCAGAAATTAGAGTTTATTCTTGTATCTCCAGCATAAAATATTGTGCCTATCAGACAGTAGGCATTCAATATACATGGAATGAATGAGTGAATGCATGAACAAATGGCAATCGGAGAGTTATCAGAGACTGCAAATAAAGAACTGAGAAGAGCATGAAAAGGTTTCAACAGAACAAAAATTATATATATTTATGATTCACTTAGAAAATAAACACTCATATGTATTTGACTTAAAGACCTGAGGGAAAATGTAGGCATGGTAGTAAAGCATAAGATTAATGGAATGAGTGATTCTAACGTACCCTGATTTAATAGATCAAATGGGCTTAAACCTTATCATGTGATATTTTGGGTTTAAAAATTCCTACAATTTATGTGTGGTCAAACATTGGAACAAATTCTCAAAGGCAACTCCACTCTGGGGATCTTTAAAAGAATAGAAATTCCTTTTTGTCATCAGTGGTTTAAAAGTGGCTCTACTTTCTTGGATAAATAGATCACTGACACTCTATTCTGTTTTTGTGTAAGACTGTGCCTCAAATTTCTACTATTTGGTTTAAAAATCTAGAAAAATATTTTTGCAGGAATTTTGCTAAATATCACACTTGCTGTTCCTAAAAGTGATTTGTCAGCCACCTAGATTGAAAGTCCTGTCTTCATTTCCCAGGTTTCTGTTAGATAACATTTTGCTCTGGCAACCGTAAATGACATCCATGTTCTGGTTTGTTGTACATTCACGATCTTCGGTAAAAACACAGCTTTGTCCTTCCTGCACATGTGCCATGTACAATTCTTCTAGATATTTGTTCACTGTCTCTTAATTATGTTATTGATAAACACAGTTTATTTTAGTAACAGAGTCCCAAGAAGGAAGCCAGGGAGCCAGGGTTAGTGCTGGCTTGGCACCTGTATGTGAAAGATTGGACAAGGTACTTTAGATCTCTAAGCCTTTGTCCAGAAGTAACCTGAGAATATTGACTCAATAACCTCCCTTTCTTAAATTATATAGAATATATTTTCATCATGAATGGTGAAACATGATTTTCTTTGGAATGTGTGTGTGGATATCATAACATTAGCTTAAACCCTACCACTCATGTAAAACATTCTCATAAAATGTTATGAAATAATTTGTATTCTATTTTGGAGTCTTCATATTCTGGAGAGGAATGTATACTGCCTTTCTCCCTTCAAGTCATCTATTTCTGGACTTTTTTTTTCCTGTACTAAGATCTGTGGTCCCATAATATGTCTTTTTAGAAGGGAAGCAAAAAATACATACCATGAAGCTGAGAATCATCTTCACTTAAAGATCTGGTTTCCTTTGAACACTTTAGCCTAACACATTTGGCCTAAATTTTTAAAAAATTATTTTTTCATTCTTCCAAGAAATCTAAGTTTTAAAAATCATGTCAATGAATCATCTTTTTGTTTAATAATTTTTATTCTTCCAAACAATCTATCTTAAGTTTTAAAAATGTCAACTAATCCTATTTTTGTTTCCAGAAACATAATGACAAGGTTATACTCACAAATTTTAGAATGTCAGATATTTTAAATTCCAGAATGGCAAAGCCTATTAATTTTAACTACTAGAAAGGTATGTATGTGTATTTATTTTCAATCTAGATTTTTTTATTTGATTTTTTAAATTTTATTTTAAGTTCTGGGGTACATACATGTACAGGATGTACATGTTTATTGCATAGGTAAATATGTGCCATGGTGGTTTGCTGTACCCATCAACCCATCACCTAGGTATTAAACCCAGCATGCATTAGCTATTTTTCCTCCCTCCACTCCCCTGACAGGCCCCAGTGTTTGTTGTTCCCCTCCCTGTGTCCATGTGTTCTCATCATTCAGTTTTCACTTACAAGTGAGAACATGCGGTGTTTGGTTTTCTGTTCCTGCATTAGTTTGCTGAGGATAATGGCTTCTGGCTCCATACATGTCCTTGCAAAGGACATGATTTCATTCCTTTTTATGGCTGTATAGTATTCCATGGTATATATGTACCACATTTTTTTTATCTAGTCTATCATTGATGGGCATTTGGGTTGATTCCATATCTTTGGTATTATGAATATTGCTGCAATGAACATACATGTGCATGTATCTTTATAACAGAATGATTTATATTCCTTTGGGTATATATTCAGTAATGGGATTGCTGGGTCAAGTGGTATTTCTGGTTCTAGATCTTTGAGGGATCGCCACACTGTCTTCCACAATGGTTGAACTAATTTACATTCCCACCAACAGTGTGAAAGTGTTTCTATTTCTCTGCAACCTTGCCAGCATCTGCTGTTTGACTTTTTAATAATCACCATTCTGACTGGCATGAGATGATATCTCATTGTGGTTTTGATTTGCATTTCTCGAATGATCAATTGATGTTGAGCTTTTTTTTTATATGTATTTGTTGTGGCTGTATAAATATCTTCTTTTGAGAAGTGTCTTTTCATGTCCTTTGCTCACTTTTTAATGGAGTTGTTTTTTACTTGTAAATTTGTTTAAGTACTTGTAGATACTGGATATTAGACCTTCGTCAGATGGATAGAGTGCAAAAATTTTCTACCATTCTGTAGGTTGTCTGTTCACTCTGATGGTACAAATGATACTTTTGCTGTGCTGACACTCTTTAGTTTAATTAGATCACCTTTGTCAATCTTCACTTTTATTGCAATTGCTTTTGGCATTTGTCATGAAATCTTTGCCCATACTTATGTCCTATATGGTATTCGCTAGATTTTCTTCTAGGATTATAGTTTTGGGTTTTACATTTAAGTATTTAATCTATCTTGAGGTAATTTTTGTATATGGTGTAAGAAAATGGTCCAGTTTCAATCTTCTGCATATGGCTAACCAGTTCTCTCGGCACCACTTATTGAATAGGGAATCCTTTCCCCATTGCTTGGTTTTGTCAGGTTTGTCAAAGATCAGTTGATGGTAAATGTGTGTTCTTATTTCTGAGTTCTATATTCTGTTCTATTGGTCTGTGTGTCTGTTTTTGTACCAGTATCATGCTGTTTTGGTTACTGTAGCCTTGTAGTATAGTTTGAAGTTGGGTAGCATGATGCATCCAGCTTTGTTCTTTTTGCTTAGGATTGTCTTAGCTATATGGGCTCTTTTCTGATTCCATATGAATTTTAAAATAGCTTTTTCTAATTCTATAAAGAACTGTCTCTAAGTTTCAGAATCAGATGGAGTACATGTTATTTTCCAAAAGATTAAAAGGGAAACATCTTAGAGTACTTTGTTATTATAACTGAATACTTGGGTTGGGTAATATATGATGAAAAGAGGTTTATGTTGCTCATGATTCTGAAGGACAGAAAGGCCAAGAGCATGGCACTAGCATCTGCTTGGCTTCTGGTAAGGGTTATGTGCTGTGTCAAGACATGGAGAAGTAGAAAGGTGAGTAGGTGTGTATACAGGGCCAAACACAAGAAGCAACCTCACTTTATAAGTCATTGCCGTTGTGAAAACTAATCCACCCCTGTGAGAGGAAGAACTCACTCATTCCCACCAGATGGCACCAATCCATTTGTGAGGGATCTGTCCCCATGGCCCAAACACCTCCCACTAGGCGTCACCTCTTAAACCTGCCACACAGGCAATTAAACATCAACATGAGTTTTGGTGAGGACAAATCACATTTGCAGGAAATCTAAATATTTCCAAATATGGCAACCTTCACAATAGTTCAGCTGACAGACTTAGAAGCATTGCTCACACAAGAGGGAATACCATAAAGAAGAAAGAGGAATGTGCTTGTAATCCTACAAAGCATAGGTCCTTGAATGAGTCTAATTTCCTCAGTTTTCACATTGGTCAAATGGGGATGTTATTAAATTCCATCCACACATAGTTGAGGGCATACAACATGAGCTCAGAAGTATTAGAATTGTGTTGCACATTACAGAAATATAAAGGCAATAGTGAAAGCGTACAATTAAGAGATGGGATGAGGATTTGTGGCAAAGTTTTACTTCTAATTACAGCAAATTACCTGGCCCCTCTGGGCCTCAGATCCCTCATCTGTAAAAAGGGGGGCTATATTAGATAATATGTGATTTCTCTATCAACTATGAAATTTTGTGACTCAATAAGTGCAAGCTGGACAATTGAATGGTTGAGAGAATCTGGGTGAAATGACTGTCCTGCTCTCACATAGGGGCAGGACTTACTCCAGACTGAATCCAGTTCACTTTCCACTTGACCCTCTTCTATAGCTCGAAGATGCCTAATACTTCCTAAGCCAATCAACAGATATCTGTTGAGGGTACCTATATGCCAGGCAATAGGTTAAGCTTGGAATTTAAAACATTTATGTTTAAAACATATTAAGAGTGGCTTATCTCTTCTATTGCTCTCTCATAAAAAAAAGTTCAAAATAAAACAAAAGCAAGCTATTTGAGGAATAAAATCACGAAGTACATTTAAGTGTACAAATGTCTGAGTTTAAAAACCAAATCTCTGGTGTTTCATTACCTAGTGCAGCCGTTTTCTCACTTTTTTATCCTAGTACAGTTTTTCAACATGACACATGCCTCTATTGTCTTATGTCTCCATGATATAACAAGCATAATTCTTATGCAATAATTTAAATAGTTCACGCAAAAATTACTTGAAAGTAATCTCAATTTTACAGCAATTTACAGAAAATATGGGAATATGTACACATTTTAACTCTCCATATAAATTCATATTTGTACATTTAAGAAACTATAAGGAGAAAATAAAAATAAATGTATTTAGAGACAGATTTTCGTGTCTATTATGGGCATTTTTTATGACTGCCATATCATCAAAATATTAAGGAATATTAAAAGTCAGGATTGGTTTCACAGGAAAAAGAATAGCCTCAGGGAGGTTGAGTTCAGAGGAAACCCCTAAAGCCCCCACAAATGGTTTTTTGAACTCATGCTAATATCTGACATTCCTTTTGAATAGAACAAAACCTTCCATCCACAAAATGCAACTCCCAGGAAAATGTAAAGCATCTATTTCTAAGTTGCTGTTAGCAGCTGAGAAAGGCAGATTCGAAAGCAGTTAGCAAGCAGAAAGAACATCCATAGGACCTGGTGCCAAAGAAAGATGGAAGTGGACACTTTATTAGATAGAGTAGAATCAGGAAGCAGGGTGTGAGTTAACATTTTCATAATTGTATCCAAGGTTAGGTAAAGAACATTGAAGTAGATTTAAAATGGACCTTAACCTGACATCTCAGGATCCACAGGGATTTGTATACATTAATTTAGGGGTCCCTAAATGCTGAGAGTTTTTAATTTTCATCTTTTCATTTCAATGCTGAATGCAAGGAAATTTGTTTTGCTAATTGAAAAGCCAAAAATTGTTTTTTTTGTTTTCGTTTTATTTTGCAGTGATACCTTATTCTCTGAAAATGTCTTCCAATTGGAAATATCAGTTGCTCAGGTTAGTATTTGTCAAACAGGAGTGTTTGGAAATCAAATAGCCTGAAAGATTTTTCCCCTTGAGCACAGATTGCTCAAGTTTGAGAAAAGAGTAAATAGGAAAACCCTCAAAGAAAACAACTGCTAGAGGTGACCTAGTCATTTCCATTCAGTCTGAATCTATTAGACTCAGAAAAGGAGAGCCCAGAAAGGTAAAGCTCCCCAAGTGGACCTTCAAGAAAGGCTCAGCATATAATTGTGCAGAGGACTTAGAAACCTACTGCAGAAATGTGGTATGTATTTGAAAGCTGTACTAAAGGGATTTGTTTCTTTAGAGATTCATTTCAAAACGATAATTTAACATCTTGAAGCTTACTGGGATATATGCTTTAAGACCCAAAGGTATTTATTCTCAGTGTTTTCTAATGTGTCCAATGTCATCAGAATCACCTTGATAAAAGTACACAGGCTTGGCCCAGCCACAGACCTCCTAAATCACAGTTTCTTATGCAGAGTCATGAAAATCTTTTTAAAGTCCAGCTTTCTAGGTGATTCTGATACACACGAGATTAAGAACTTCCACTCAGGTTTAACAGGTAATTATGCAACAATGTGCCATGTATCCCTGAATTACCCCATTTCTTCCTCCCCACCACCCCTACTTTTAGATGTAGCGTGTATTGAAGATGGTAGAAATCTCAGGTAAAACTCAGGATTTTTTTATGGTCCAGTGGCATCAGAGATGAGGAAAATAAATTTCTCCAGAAACTTTTTATGTGTTTTCTCATTCTCAAAATGCTTGTCAGAAAGAAATTGAAAAGGTTATTTCCTTTTAGAAAATCTATTTGCTGGATGAGATAATGCTGGTAATTAGAAAAATATTCAGTCATATTTTTGTATACAACTGGAGCCTTTGTGGCCCAATTCAATAAAATGTCAAAGCACTAAAGGACCACAGCAAAGAATGGCTTATTTCAAATATTTCTGTATGACATGATAGATATTATTTAGATAGATCAAATGTTTATCTTTTTATTAGAATTAAGTAACCTGCATTTCTGGTAATGCAAGAAAGTTTATTCACTGGAAAAATTTGGAAAATAGCAAGAAGCATATGGAATGAAATAGACTACATTTCAGCTCTGTACATGTAAGCTCTGTAAGGCAGGAATCATCTTGAGCACTGCTGTATCCACAGTATTTGACTAGTTCCTGGCCCACAGTTTGGCCAGTCGATAAATATTTGTTTAATGTGATTGAAAAATCTATAACCAATACTGATATTTTGGCAAATTTCCTTTAAAGCATTTATATTCAACCAGTCTCTCCATCATAAAAAAAATCCATTTATATGAGTATTTCTTGATATTTCATTTCCTAAAAATTCATTGTACTAGAATTCAAAGGACATGAATTTTGTTTTTTCTTTAATTACCAACTGCTTTCTAGAAAGCTTGTACCAATTTACATGCTACAATACTGTATCGAACTGCCTTTAGGTTTGCTTGTTTTTGCAAGTATTGTGAACAATGGCAGTTTTCTATTATATTTACTTTTTTTGATGAATAACAACATTTTTTGATGCTATTATCATTTGCATTCTTTTTGGTAAATGTCTAGTAATTTTCTGTGTCCTCATTTTTGATGGAAAAAATATGCCATTTTTAAAATTGGTTACAAGTCTTTCAGTAAAAAAGAATATGTCCTTTTAAAGTAAATGTTGAAGAATTTTCCCTGGCTGATATTTGCCTTTTAAAATTACAGACTTTTTGTACAATATAGGATTTTAATTATTTTGTGTCCACATTTCTTAGTATTTTCTTATGTGACTGTTTTTTAAACCTGAGATAAGCCTACCTATTTACATATCGTATATGGAAGATAATTATTTTAAATTAGAGCTCACTTTGAAGGTATCTTTATTTTGGAAAATGTGAGCTGAACTTGCAAATTAAACCATAAATGAATACAGTTATTCTATAACTTCAAAATTATGAGAAATTTATCATTATTTAGTGGGTTAATACATTTAATGAAAGAAATATGAGTAATAAATGAACATTTTGAATAATCTTTTAGTGTGGCCTTTAAATATCTAATATCTTATTATCATTCTTCCCATCCTTAAGATTGGATACGATAAGCTTAGAAATTAATCATTCATTTTCTGGTCTCAGTGGCCATCTTTCCAAATCTGCCTTGTTGATTGATCTCTGCTATTTCTGTCCTTCTGCCATTGTGAATGAACTTTAAATCTAAGCCTAGTTGACTTGTTAAATAAACTCTCAATGTGGTACCTTGAAAAATATAAATACTATATTTAGAGGCTCTAGATATGTTTGTATTTAATATTTCCCAGGTGTGGTGGCTCAGGCCCGTAATCCCAGCACTTCGGGAGGCTAAGGCAAGCGGATCACTTGAGGTCAGGAGTTTGAGATCAGCCTACCCAACATGGCTAAACTCCATCCCAACAAAAAATACAGAAGTTAGCCAGGCATGGTGGTTCACGCTTGTAATTCCAGCTACTCAGGAGGGTGAGGTGGGAGGATCACTTGAGCCTGAGAGGCGGAGGTTGCAGTGAGCCAAGGTCATACCACTGCACTCCAGCCTGGGTGACAGAGTAAGACCCTTTCTTAAAAAGAAAAATTCAGCTATCTTGAGAATGCTGAGTTTTATAATTTATTTTTGAAGAAAAAAAGAAATTGGCCCCTCCATGCTTTGAAAATGACCTAGAAAGCAGGTCCAATACAAGATAAAGAAGAAACGACAATCTGTTCAATAAATGATGTTGGGAAAATTGGATATATCCACATGCAGAAAAATGAAATTGTGCCCATTATCTCATACCATATACAAAAATCCACTCAAAATAGATGAAAGACTTAAACATAAGGCCTGAAACTGTAAACAACTAGGATAAAATGGAGATACATTTCTATGACATTGGTCTGGGCAATGATTTTTGGAATATGACCCCAAAAACAAAGCCAAGAGAGGCAAAAATAGACAAATGGTATTACATCAAACTAAAAAGCATCTGTATTGCAAAGGAAACAATTGAGTGAAGAGACAACCTACAGAATAGGAGACTGTATTTGTAAAGCATATGTCTGATAATGAGTTAATATCCAAAATACATAAAGAACTCAATAGCAAGAAAATCCAAGTAAAAAAAAACGGGCAAAGGACTGTTTCTTGAAAGAAGATATACTAATAGCCAACAGATACACGAAAAAAATGCTCAGCATCACTAATCAAGGGAATACAAATTAAAGCCACAATGAGATGTTACCTCATAGCTGCTAAAATGGCGATTATTAAAAAGACAAAAGTGTTGAAGATGTAGAGATAAGAGAATCCTTGCACACTATACTTTAGAATGCAAATTAGTAAGGCTTTATGGGAAATAGAATAGAGGTTCCTCGAAAAATTAAAAATAGATCTACTTTATGATCCAGCAATTCTACTACTGGGTATATATTCAAAGGAAATGAAACAGTACGGGGAAACAGTACGGGGAAAAGATATCTGCACTCTCATGTTCATTCATTTCAACATCACTTGCAAAGAGCAAAGATATGAACTCAACCTAAGTGTCCATCAATGGATATGTGGATAAAGAAACTGTGGTACAGATACACAATGGAATGCTATTCAGCCTCAAAAGAAGGAAAAAATCCTGTCATTGGGGAAAACATGGGTGAACCTGGAAGACAATTATGTTAAGTGAAATAAGCCAGGCATAGAAAAATATCACGTTCTCCCAAATAAACAATATGGCCTCAAAGCTATGGGGAATCTGAAAGGCTTTGATGGAGACTGTTTAGTAAGACACTAAAGCCAAATGAACGGATCACTGGCTGAGAACTTAATTCTATATCTCAGCATCTCATCTGTAAAGGAAATTGGATGAGATAACTTCTAAGCTTGCATTTGCTGGAAAACTCTTAGATTTCTAATTAAATATTCACAATCTCTCAACATATCTCACCACCTAAGGTTTACTACAAGAAACAAAAGATGTATGCCTTCCTACAAACAAGAGAATTTAAAAACCAGGAGAAAAATTCCTAAGAGTCTATTATTAAAACAGATTTCAAACAGACTATTGAAAATATCTCAGAGTGGAGCTCCAATATTTTCATTTTCTTCAAACGGTTTCTAGGTTATCCGATCCACTTTTATAAAAGAAGAGTTGACATATCACCAGAATGTAAGTTCCACAAAGGTAGGGAGTCTATTTTTCTACAAATGAAGATTTAGGTACAAGATAAATAATAAAACAGAAATGTTAAGCTGTTGTGGATAAAGCAGTATTTAGAGCCTTATTACCATGGCAGGCCCAGAGGGGACACCATAGAGCTTCTAGCATAGGTGTTCTGTGCATAGAAGTGCCTCTGGATACAGGTGTACTTGTCTCCAGATATGGATCTTTTTGGGCAGCCAGAGTAATGAAGCATGTTGTCCATGCTAAATAAGCTTTAACTGTTAATTCCAAAGTGCCCTTTGGAGATGTTGGCTTTTCTTTATTTCCACACACAAATAAGTGAGCCGGTTAAACTTGAGTAACAGGCATGACTTGCTGGCTACTTTGACAAAAGAAACTTAGTATGAACTTCAAGGTCAGGCTCATCCACATAATTAGCTTTCCAGCATGCCCCATATAGCTGAATAAATTGAATTGCTTAGTTTACTGGGGGGGAAAAGCACCTTAGTTTTCATCATAACTAGGATCATTTGACTTATTAGAGATTACTTCTGGTTCTTGTATGTAAGCCATGCCATCTTCACAGGAAAAGGTAGTCACTTTTCTGTTTTATGATTGAAGGGCATGCAACGTTAAAAAAATTAACGAAACTGCTATAATTTATGTAGAAGTTGAAGACAGAAGAGCCAAGATCCTTGATTTATACTACTTATAATGAATGTCTTCTGTCAGGAAAAAAACCTGCCCTGTTAAGTTAGGCTTTAAATATTGAGGAGTTGACACTCTAAGTACTTTATAAACACTGTATGAATTCTTCTCATAAAGAATAACACAAGAGGTGTTATCTCTTTTTATTTTTATTTTTTAACAGATTAAGAAATTGGAGTTCATGGGAGTAATTTGATATTTAATTTGTCCCTGATGGTCTCTAAGTTCCCTCAGGTAAGACACCGGTTGATTTAGCCATTCCTATAGCTCATTATGGGCCTATGTCATAAGGGACTGCAGCACTGATTTTGCCCTTCACCCCATCACAATGATCTCTTGGGCTCTGTGAGAGTACTGTACATGTGGATGCATCCTGTCATCCTTATTTTCTGAAAGAGTCCCTAGATGATTTTGTTGTGCAGACGGCTTAAAAACCACAGAGAGGAAGACTACCTATTTTAAAACTAGGGCAGAAAAACCTCTTAACTCCAGCTTCAAGAGTGCTACCTGAAGACTTCATTAGAATAAATAATCAGAAAACATTCACAGCCAGATATAAGAGCTACCATAGCTTTGGTAGCAGGTACAACTCTCCCAGTGACTTTTTCTAATATGAATTATCAGATGACTATATAGTAAAAAGATTTATTGGGTGATGACAAGTTCATATTACTGCAAAATGGGAAAAAATGGAACTAAGGCAATTAGTTGTTTTCAACCCTGGTGGTAGATTAGACTCATGTTGGTACGATTTTTATAAACATTAATATCCAGGACTTACCATAGATCAATTAAATCAGAATCTCCTTGGGTAGACCCAGTAATGGTACATTTAAACTCTCTGGTGATTTTAATATGTAGCCATGGTTAATAATCACTGTCCAAAGGCTTAAAAGTGAGGTTTCATGAGTCACTTGATAATTATTAGGCAATGCTTCCTAAACATTTACCTTCATAGGAACCACCTGGGAATTTTGTTTAATTACAGGTCCCATCTCAGGACTACTGAAATTGGGCTTAAGATTCTGCATTTGCCACAGGCATGATGGTGCTGGTGTCATTTTGAGGTGCACGCTGAGTAGCAAGGTCTGAGAGTGCTGTTTTTCAAACTTGACTTCACACTGGAATCACCTGGGGAGTTTTAAAAATAGATCAACAATATCTAGGTCCTACCTACAGAGATTCTGATTTCATTGGCAGGGAACACGACCTGGGTTTTGGAGTTTTAAAAGCTCTTCAGCTGATTCTAATAGGTAGCAAATCTTGAGACCACTGCCTGAGAGTGCTTACATAGATTGAAATAGTGGTCAGACATGGTACCTCATGCCTGTAATCCCAGCACTTTGGGAGGCCAAAGCGGGTGGATCACCTGAGGTCAAGAGTTTGAGACCAGCCTGGCCAACATGGTGAAATCCCATTTCTACTAAAAATAAAAAAATCAGCTGGGCATGTTGGCAGACGCCTGTAATCCCAGCTATTCAGGAGGCTGAGGCATGAGAATTGCCTGAACCCAAGGAGGAGGAGCAAAAAAAAAAAAAAAAAAGCCGGGTGTGGTGGCTCATGCCTGTAATCCCAGCACTTTGGGAGGCCAAGGCAGGAGGATAGGCGGATCAGGACTTCAGAAGATCGAGACCATCCTGGCTAACATGGTGAAACCCCGTCTCTACTAAAAATACAAAAAATTTGCCGGGTGTGGTGGCAGCCGCCTGTAGTCCCAGCCACTCGGGAGGCTGAGGCAGGCAGACGGTGTGAACCCAGGAGGCGGAGCTTGCAGTGAGCTGAGATCGTGCCACTGTACTTCAGCCTGGGCAACACAGCGAGACGAGGGAGGGAGGGAGGGAGGGAGGGAGGAAGGAAGGAAGGAAGGAAAGAAGGAGCAAAGATTCCTAAACTATGAATGAGGAAGAATGAGAAGAGTACCACTTGCAGTTGATGAGCTGCACCTCAGAGACTGGTCTCATGGCCTACAGACCAACATCTAAAAGTCAGGATTGCCATTTTCTTTAGAAGATTTGGAGTCTCTGCAACCACTGGGTCTGCATTTTCCTTTGGCAGAAACCAGGTGGAGCTGAGTAGAGCACCAGCATGGCACATGTATACATATGTAACTTACCTGCACATTGTGCACATGTACCATAGAGCCTAAAGTATAATAATAATAATAATAATAAAAATAATAATAAAAAAAATTTTAACCTATAAAAAATAAATAAATAAATAAATAAAATGTACATGCATACTTTCCAGTGTGCCAGGCCCCACCTGTCTCATTTCATTTGTTTGGATTACCTGCCTTGCACTGCGGCCAATTGAGTTTGAGAGCTCTGGGTTATGCAATGCCTACTGCACATTGACTCCAGGTCACTTGGCCTGACTAGAAACTCCCCAGCATAGTTATCTTTAATCAAGAGTGACTGTACATAAATCATTACCCCTCAACAGAAATTTTAGACATTGCCCCGGGACATGTATTAACAAGCTGTCCTTCTTCATGGCTGATACTCAGTAGTTCTTAAGGCCACACAGCTAGTAGTAGAGCCCATAAAACAGTTCACACATTGCAACTCCTAGCCCAGTACTCTAGATACTTAACTTCTGTGTTCTGAACTATCTGAAAAGGTTCTGAGAATTAAATTAGATAATATAAGTCAAGCACTAGTCAAAGTGCCTGGCTCATAGCAAAGTGTTTGATCTACGCCAAGCTGCCTTTATTATCCATTTTGTATGCTCTTCACCTGTGCATAGGAGCTGCATATACTGTCTATGTAGAACAGTTGTTTTTAGATAATTAGACTGTAAGCTCCTTCAAGAGATGATAAACTTGAAGGAAGATTTCCTACCCTGTTAAACAAAAGGCCAGGAAATACTTTACACATTCAACTGATGAACCAAAACCAAAACCGAAAAAAACAAACAAACAAACAAAAAAACTAAAGTGAAGAGGCTCTGGTCTGAAAAGCCCTAATCTATCTGAGGAGAATCTGTCATCTGACTTTCCGTAATTGTGTCCAGTTCCTCATCTTTGCACTAACCACCCTAGGTGGCCTTCATTTTGTCTCTCTCATTAGACTTAGTTCCTTCAGAAACAGTAGCTCTCTCTTATCCAGACTGTCCCCAGCAGAGGGCTTCCTTTATGTAGGTACTCAATAATGCAGTACTGAAAGGATAAACAAACGAATCCATATACTCATTCCAGAGTACTCTTGGTAGCTAAAGTTTGCCTGCATTATGTTTTTTTGTGTACTAAAGTCCTTTAAAACTTCTGCCTCTATAGGCTATTGGTGACACAGCATCTTGTGTTTTTGGACAATTTTAATATAAATAAATCCCTATGCACCTGGAATTAAATCTTTCTACATTCCAGTTAGCCAAAATAAGGCTTACTGGTGTGGAATCCAAATTTTATCAATAATGATAGCAGGCTTGATTTTTCCAGAACCATGCTTTGCGGTTTTGCAACTAAGTGTGCATTGAAATCATTTAACGTCCTCCCTTCCCAAGTATCTTTTTAAAATATCTTTATTAGATCTTTCAAGAGAGTAAATGTTTTCAACAGGTAGAGATCTTGAACCTATTTTGAGAAGTGTTGACCAATCAAACTGATCTAAACATAGTACTATTTAGCAAATCCATATTTTCACAGAAATTATTTCAATATCAAAATAAAAATGTATAAAATGCTTCAGAGAATAAGCTTTTCATTCATGAAAAATAAATTATTTCTAACATTTAAAACAATAAACATTCTAAAATAATTTTTAAAATGCTCACAACATTCTCATGTCTTGTCCAGTCACTTGATTTTTTTTGTTTATCGAAAAGAAAATGAGGTAACATTTCTTAGTCATGCACTTACAATTGTGTTCACATTTTCTATATTAGTTCTTAAAATTATAAATGGTATCCTTCACCGAACAATTACAATGATTAATTTTCTCTTCTAAAAATCCACTTAACACTTGGAGGCGATCAGTCATATTGCATTTATATTGCTTGGTTATGTGAAAATTCTCTGTGGCTCAAGTTTTAGCCCTAAGCAAGCTGCAGGTTTTATTTTAAAGGAAGGTTTACAGAAGAGTATGACATTAATACTTTTTCTTGAGATGAAAGGGCAGACATTTTTTGTCATTTCATCCAACTCTATTTTCTCTGTGAGAGTGCTTAGAGATATCTCAGACAGGCCTCTGGAAGGCTGCTAGCAAGAGCTACAAGAACCAGAACCCTGTCACAGACTCTGTCCTTTCCGCCACAGTACACTGCGTCTGTCTGTTGGGAGACACTTCCCCTTGGGCTTCTTGTGGTCTTACATGTCTGGCTGGTGTGCCAAGGCTTCATGGTCCTCAACACTCTTGTATCCAGGGCATTTTTATGTTTATGTAGCTGATAACCTGGAGAGATGAAGTAACAGCTCCTTTTGGACAAACAGCAGGCTTGCTTACTGCTTGCTACGAAAGCTCAGTATAAATCCATTGCATGAATGGCATCTGTCTGGCACATACTGCCTCACCCCCATGGGACTTGAGGGACAAAGGGAGGCGATGCAAATATGCTAATGTTGATGCTGCTTGCCGTGCCATGGGTAACACAGTCCTTTGTTTCTGATCCTGAAATCTCATGTCTAGTGCTAGCATCCATGAAACAGTAATAGGCTAATTGATCAGCTTGTAAGAAGAGTAAAATCAAATCCCAGGCCTGAAACTGTCTGATTTTGGCTTGAAAATTCATGTTTAGAGCTCGTTATCACAGCAACTGATTTGATTATAAATACTCAAGACATATCAGATTGGTCAGTATGAAAAGAAAACAGGGGCCCATAATATGTTCCCAATTCTCTGAATTCTAATAAACTCTTATACTAATTTACATCACAATATTTATGTCACTGATGAATTTATATTTTACTAACCTTAATGCTAATTAACATATTCAGATACTTAGAAAAGTTAAAGATTTTTACTTTTAGATAAGTATGGAGGTACTTTGTCAGCAAAAATAAAATATGCGGAAAGTAATTTCTCAAAGTCAATGAGTATTCCTTGTAGATAAAATAAGCTATTTCTCTCTGAAAGATTTGAATACATGGGTTGAGTGAGTTGACAAAAAAATTTCTAAGAACATTGCATTTTTGAACGCAAATCTAAAGCAAATTAATGAAAGCTTAAAGGAAAGTTTAAAAGAGCAAGATAGTTGGCATTCAGTGGAACTTCTATATTTCTTAATGAGCTCTCTAAAGAAAGAATTTAATGTAAAATCGAAGTCTTGAAAAAAACAAGCTATGTATAGCATATCTGAGATTACAGAGGGTTGTCTACATATATCAAGAAGAAACTTAGAAATAAAAAGCTCCCAATTTGCCACCTATGCTTCCTGCATCATCATGACTTGCTCAGAGGTTTCCCTAGTGCCTAGCATGGTGTCTGGCTCACAGGATGGGAAAGAGAGTATAATACAACTGTTACAGGCACAGTTACTAAATTCTAGACTAAAATCTCAAGTTAAAATTTAAGCCTCTCCACTTCCAACCAAATGGATGATCTTGGGCTACTTATTTACTCTGTTCTTTAGTTAGATCGTAGGTTTATAAGGATTATTTATGTTTATAAGGATTATTGAGTTAATAGATATAAAGCATTTAGGTACATGGCACATAGTAAATATCTAGTGAACAGTTCCTAATATGATGGGCAATCAAATGTTGAAATAAATTTTATTAAGTCAAAAAATCTGAAGCATAGAATTTAGAACTGCAATGAATCTTAGATATGATGAGTCTAATCTCTTTATCTTATAGATAAGAAATTTGCCCCAACTGTCAATGTTATTAAGAATGCAAGCGGGTCTGCCATTTCAATGCTTTCCATCATACAGGGCGTCACATAACCACTGCTCTTTCTCCAGCATAAAGAGGGAAATCTCCCATTTTTCTTGTGTACTTTGCCAACTCCCTTCAGCAACACCAACCATTTTTAAATTTGAAAAGGTATGTGTATATGTGTGTGTATGTATACAGTCATGCACTGCATAACGACATTTCAGCCAACAATATACCACATATATGACGGTGGTCCCATAAGATCATAATGTGGCTCCTCTATACAGGTTTACCTTCTTTATCTTTTCCCATATTTTTGCTGTGCCTTTTCCATGTTTACATATGTTTAGATATGTAAATATTTGCCATTGTGTTACATTTGCCTACAGTATTTAGTACAATAATATGCTGTACAGGTTTGTTGCCTAGAAGCCACAACACAGGCTAGGTGTGCAGTAGGCTACAATATCTTGTTTTGTGTTAAGTACACACTATAATGTTAGCACAGTGGCCAAGAAAGAGATCATTTAGTCATTCATTTCTCAGAATGTATCCCTGTCATTAGGTGTCATGACTGTATACATGTGTGTATGCAATGTTTGATGTAAACCATGCTGTCTACCCACAGAAATAAATTGCTGAATCCAATACTGACATCATGAGACAAAGGTAAGTAAAACACATGTAAGTTTTGCTTAGTTGTGTGTCTTACTTACCTGTGTCTCATGGTGAAGCACTTACTTATTGGCATACCAACAATAAAACCAAAGACATGCTAAAATTCGGGTGGTGACTAACAATTTATTCTTGAATTCTTCATTCATGCTTCATGTATTCTTCCTAGAGTGTTCATCTCTTGCAAAAATACGAACATTTCGACATTTTGATTTATAAAGCATTCCATATTTTTAGTTGGGGCTGCCAAACAGGCTATTTTAAAAGCACAATATGAATTTTCCAGAAACCCAATTTAAAGCTACGTGTGATCAACATACATTAACAATGAGTGCCTATGTATTAACTATAGGTTCTGTGACAAATCACCTCTCATTTCTTGCATCTACTGTCTGAAGTGGGAGGAATGATTTAACAAGGAAGCAGCTGCAAGAACAATGAACAAATCTGAAGTTGAGTGACTTTTAGAGTTGAGCAGTAAAATATACTGTGCAACTAACAATTATATGAAGAAATTAAACTTCAGATATGACAGGTGTGTTCTAAGTTGACTATTTTCTACAGTAATACAAAAAGCTAACCTTAAAATGAAAAATGCCACATTATTTAACACAATGGATTATAGGATATACATTTTTCCTCTCTGCCCGATTTTTCTGGAAACAAATTCAGAGCTAACCGGAATGTAAAAGACAGGCTCATTTTAGTCTCCTAATGGCCTTCAGCTTCTTGATTCCCTCCTCCTTTTCCTCATTAGTAGAGACTGACCATAATGAAAGCATCAGAACAACATTATTACATTCATAAATCAATCTGCTTGGCTCTTCTGTATCAACAATTCCATGAGTAACACAGTAGCCAGTCTTGCAATAATTGCATATGTTTTGCTATCAGGCAACAAACTAAGAATACATGGATTCATTTAATAAATCTGACTGGCATAAAAACCTAGTACCACTACGGGGGAAATGCAGATCAAAGTATTGCTGGAAGAGTCAGAAATATCACCTATTACTGAATATGAGACATTTAGCACAAAAGTATCTTTCCTTGTCTTCCCTATGACCTAATGGGTGTTTAGGGAAAAAACCGTAATTAGGTGATCTTCATTATTCAAAAACAAATTGAATATTTTTAAATTTGTGAGATAAAACTTATAAGCCAAGAAGCAAGCAAGGTATAGCTTCTTGCATCTTCCCATCCATTCAAAAATATTTGTTAAGTGCAACTTCTGTGATAAATGCAAGTTCTAAGAGCTGAGGATATCGATAAACAGTGAAAAAACATACAAAAATCCTCATGCACATGAAACTTACTTGGGCCAGGCACGGTGGCTCATGCCTGTAATCCTAGCACTTTGGGAGGCCAAGGTGGGTGGATCACCTGAGGTCAGGAGTTCAAGACCAGCCTGACCACTATGGTGAAACCCCATCTCTACTAAAGATACAAAAATTATCTGGGCATGGTGGCGGGCGCCTGTTGTCCCAGCTACTCGGGAGGCTAAGGCAGGAGAATCGTTTAGAACCCGGGAGACGGAGACTGCAGTGAGCTGAGATGGCACCACTCCAGCCTGGGCAACAGGGCAAGATTACATCTCAAAACAACAACAACAACAACAACAACAACAACAACAACTTACTTGGAAAGAACCAAAATTTTTAAAATAAAATGTATGTTAGATATCACCACATGGGATGGAAGAAACAAAACAGAAAAGTGGGTAGGAACTATATATGTAGTGGTGGGAAGAAGGACCCTAATTTTAAATAGGGCAGTCTGCAAAGGTCCACTGAAATGATATCTGAGTAAAGATATGACAGTGGTAAGCATGTGGACATCTGGGAGAAGATAGGGTCAGGCAGAGAGTACAGCAAAAGCCAAGGTCCTAAGGCAGAGTGTGCCCAAGATGTTCAAGAACAGTAAGAGGCTGGAGTGTGCCTTGGATAAGGTAAACAGGGAGCAAAGGATTAGAGATAAGGTCAATAAGGAGAATTACAGACGGCTGCAGATTCGCATCAAAGACTGGGGACTCCGGCTTTTCCCTTGGGTCTGGCTAGCTATGACTGCTGTGATCATTGGAGCGTGGGGACAATGACACCAATCCAGCTCCACCCTCTTCTTTAAGAGAACTGGATCTTCTGCTGTGGTTTCCTAGAGCCCTTAGATATCATGTAAGGAAGTACAACTCCCCTGCAGGAAAGACAATGTAGGGAAGCCCTGAGACCACATGGAGAGAGATGGGGAAACCCAACTGAGCCCAGCCTTCCAGCCATCCCTGACAAGGTATCAGGTGTGTAAGTAAAGCCAGCTCTGACCCTCCAGACCTGCCCAGCTATCAGCGAACAGCTCAAGTTACTCAAGTCAATACAATGTTGGGGGGTAGGAGAATCAGAAAGCTCCAACTCAGTTCCTGACTCACAAAATCATGTTCTGTAAGTTCTTGTTTTAAGCTACTAGGTTTCATGATAATCTATTTCACAGCAATAGATAACAGAATCGGTCAGGCAGGTAGGGGAGGATGGACAGATGGCCTAAGGTCTACCACAATCAGAAGGCAACAAATACTATAAACATGAAAGGTTATTATTTTGGGAACAAAAACTATACAGGGGGATGCTATCAACTGGGAAGATGCTAGACATGGTCTCTCCTGCAGGGGAGTTGGAAATTCTTACCCGGTAGCTCAGGGCTCCAGGAGTTCACTCAGAGGCTGTCAGTCCTCTTAAAGACAAGGCCCAGAGCTTATGTGGTGTCATTGCCCCCATATTCCAATGGTCACAGCAGTCACAGCTAGCCAAGATTCACACAGTAGAAAATGACTTGTTAGGAATAGGAACAGCTCCGGTCTACAGCTCCCAGCGCGAGCGACGCAGAAGACAGGTGATTTCTGCATTTCCATCTGAGGTACCGTGTTCATCTCACTAGGGAGTGCCAGACAGTGGGCGCAGGTCAGTGGGTGAGCGCACCGTGCGCCAGCCGAAGCAGGGGCGAGGCACTGCCTCACTCGGGAAGCGCAAGGGGTCAGGGAGTTCCCTTTCCAGGGGTGACAGACGACACCTGGAAAATCGGGCCACTCCCACCCGAATACTGTGCTTTTCCGACAGGCGTAGCAAACGGTGCCCCAGGAGAATATAGCCCACATCTGGCTCAGAGGGTCCTACGCCCACGGAGTCTCGCTGATTGCTAGCACAGCAGTCTGAGATCAAACTGCAAGGCGGCAGCCAGGCTGGGGGAGGGGCGCCCGCCATTGCCCAGGCTCCCTTAGGTAAACAAAGCAGCCTGGAAGCTTGAACTGGGTGGAGCCCACCACAGCTCAAGGAGGCCTGCCTGCCTCTGTAGGCTCCACCTCTGGGGGCTGGGCACAGACAAACAAAAAGACAGCAGTAACCTCTACAGACTTAAATGTCCCTGTCTGACAGCTTTGAGGAGAGCAGTGGTTCTCCCAGCATGGAGCTGGAGATCTGAGAACGGGCTGACTGCCTCCACAAGTGGGTCCCTGACCCCTGACCCCTGAGCAGCCTAACTGGGAGGCACCCCCAAGCAGGGGCAGACTGACACCTCATATGGCCGGCCAGGTACTCCAACAGACCTGCAGCTGAGGGTCCTGTCTGTTAGAAGGAAAACTAACAGAAAGGACATCCACACCAAAAACCCATCTGTACATCACCATCATCAAAGACCAAAAGTAGATAAAACCACAAAGATGGGGAAAAAACAGAGCAGAAAAACTGGAAACTCTAAAAAGCAGAGTGCCTCTCCTCCTCCAAAGGAACGCAGTTCCTCACCAGCAACGGAACAAAGCTGGACGGAGAATGACTTCGACGAGCTGAGAGAAGAAGGCTTCAGACGATCAAATTACTCCGAGCTACGGGAGGATATTCAAACCAAAGGCAAAGAAGTTGAAAACTTTGAAAAAAATTTAGAAGAATGTATAACTAGAATAACCAATACAGAGAAGTGCTTAAAGGAGCTGATGGAGCTGAAAACCAAGGCTCGAGAACTACGTGAAGAATGCAGAAGCCTCAGGAGCCGATGCGATCAAATGGAAGACAGAGTATCAGCCCTGGAAGACGAAATGAATGAAATGAAGCGAGAAGGGAAGTTTAGAGAAAAAAAATAAAAAGAAACGAGCAAAGCCTCCAAGAAATGTGGGACTATGTGAAAAGACAAAATCTACGTCTGATTGGTGTACCTGAAAGTGACGGGGAGAATGGAAACAAGTTGGTAAACACTCTGCAGGATATTATCCAGGAGAACTTCCCCAATCTAGCAAGGCAGGCCAACATTCAGATTCAGGAAATACAGAGAACGCCATAAAGATACTCCTCGAGAAGAGCAACTCCAAGACACATAATTGTCAGATTCACCAAAGTTGAAATGAAGGAAAAAATGTTAAGGGCAGCCAGAGAGAAAGGTCGGGTTACCATCAAAGGGAAGCCCATCAGACTAACAGCGGATCTCTCGGCAGAAACCATACAAGCCAGAAGAGAGTGGGGGCCAATATTCAACATTCTTAAAGAAAAGAATTTTCAGCCCAGAATTTCATATCCTGCTAAACTAAGCTTCATAAGTGAAGGAGAAATAAAATACTTTACAGACAAGCAAATGCTGAGAGATTTTGTCACCACCAGGCCTGCCCTAAAAGAGCTCCTGAAGGAAGTGCTAAACATGGAAAGGCACAACCGGTACCAGCCACTGCAAAATCATACCGAAATGTAAAGACCATCGAGACTAGGAAGAGACTGCATCAACTAACGAGCAAAATAACCAGCTAACATCATAATGACAGGATCAGATTCACACATAACAATATTAACTTTAAATGTAAATGGACTAAATGCTCCAATTAAAAGACACAGACTGGCAAATTGGATAAAGACTCAAGACCCATCAGTGTGCTGTATTCAGGAAACCCATCTCACGTGCAGAGACACACATAGGCTCACAATAAAAGGATGGAGGAAGATCTACCAAGCAAATGGAAAACAAAAAAAGGCAGGGGTTGCAATCCTAGTCTCTGATAAAACAGACTTTAAACCAACAAAGATCAAAAGAGACAAAAAAGGCCATTACATAATGGTAAAGGGATTAATTCAACAAGAAGAGCTAACTATCCTAAATATATATGCACCCAATACAGGAGCACCCAGATTCATAAAGCAAGTCCTGAGCAACCTACAAAGAGACTTAGACTCCCACACATTAATAATGGGAGACTTTAACACCCCACTGTCAACATTAGACAGATCCACGAGACAGAAAGTCAACAAGGATACCCAGGAATTGAACTCAGCTCTGCACCAAGCGGACCTAATAGACATCTACAGAACTCTCCACCCCAAATCAACAGAATACACATTTTTTTCAGCACCACACCACACCTATTCCAAAATTGACCATATACTTGGAAGTAAAGCTCTCCTCAATAAATGTAAAAGAACAGAAATTATAACAAACTATCTCTCAGATCACAGTGCAATCAAGCTAGAACTCAGGATTAAGAATCTCACTCAAAACCGCTCATCTACATGGAAACTGAATAACCTGCTCCTGAATGACTACTGGGTACATAACAAAATGAAGGCAGAAATAAAGATGTTCTTTGAAACTAATGAGAACCAAGACACAACACACCAGAATCTCTGGGATGCATTCAAAGCAGTGTGTAGAGGGAAATTTATAGCACTAAATGCCCACAAGAGAAAGCAGGAAAGATCCAAAATTGACACCCTAACATCACAATTAAAAGAACTAGAAAAGCAAGAGCAAACACATTCAAAAGCTAGCAGAAGGCAAGAAATAACTAAAATCAGAGCAGAACTGAAGGAAATAGAGACACAAAAAACCCTTCAAAAAATCAATGAATCCAGGAGCTGGTTTTTTGAAAGGATCAACAAAATTGATAGACCGCTAGCAAGATTAATAAAGAAAAAAAGAGAGAAGAATCAAATAGATGCAATAAAAAATGATAAAAGGGATATCACCACTGATCCCACAGTGATACAAACTACCATCAGAGAATACTACAAACACCTCTACGCAAATAAACTAGAAAATCTAGAAGAAATGGATAAATTCCTCAACACATACACCCTACCAAGACTAAACAAGGAAGAAGCTGAATCTCTGAATAGACCAATAACAGGAGCTGAAATTGTGGCAATAATCAATAGCTTACCAACCAAAAAAAGTCCAGGACCAGATGGGTTCACAGCCAAATTCTACCAGAGGTACAAGGAGGAGTTGGTACCATTCCTTCTGAAACTATTCCAATCAATAGAAAAAGAGGGAATCCTCCCTAACTCATTTTATGAGGCCAGCATCATCCTGATACCAAAGCCTGGCAGAGACACAATCAAAAAAGAGAATTTTAGACCAATATCCTTGATGAACATTGATGCAAAAATCCTCAATAAAATACTGGCAAACAGAATCCAGCAGCACATCAAAAAGCTTATCCACCATGATCAAGTGGGCTTCATCCCTGGGATGCAAGGCTGGTTCAATATACGCAAATCAATAAATGTAATCCAGCATATAAACAGAACCAAAGACAAAAACCACATGATTATCTCAATAGATGCAGAAAAGGCCTTTGACAAAATTCAACAACCCTTCATGCTAAAAACTCTCAATAAATTAGGTATTGATGGGACGTATCTCAAAATAATAAGAGCTATTTATGACAAACCCACAGCCAATATCATACTGAATGGGCAAAAACTGGAAGCATTCCCTTTAAAAACTGGCACAAGACAGGGATGCCCTCTCTCACCACTTCTATTCAACATAGTGTTGGAAGTTCTGGCCAGGGCAATTAGGCAGGAGAAGGAAATCAAGGGTATTCAAGTAGGAAAAGAGGAAGTCAAATTGTCCCTGTTTGCAGATGACATGATAGTATATCTAGAAAACCCCATTGTCTCAGCCCAAAATCTCCTTCAGCTGATAAGCAACTTCAGCAAAGTCTCAGGATACAAAATCAATGTACAAAAATCACAAGCATTCTTATACATCAATAACAGACAGAGAGCCAAATCATGAGTGAACTCCCATTCACAATTGCTTCAAAGAGAATAAAATACCTAGGAATCCAACTTACAAGGGATGTGAAGGACCTCTTCAAGGAGAACTATAAACCCCTGCTCAAGGAAATAAAAGAGGATACAAACAAATGGAAGAACATTCCATGCTCATGGGTAGGAAGAATCAATATCATGAAAATGGCCATCCTTCCCAAGGTAATTTACAGATTCAATGCCATCCCCATCAAGTTACCAATGACTTTTTTCACAGAATTGGAAAAAACTACTTTAAAGTTCATATGGAACCAAAAAAGAGCCCGCATCGCCAAGTCAATCCTAAGCCAAAAGAACAAAGCTGGAGGCATCATGCTACCTGACTTCAAACTATACTACAAGGCTACAGTAACCAAAACAGCATGGTACTGGTACCAAAACTGAGATATAGATCAATGGAACAGAACAGAGCCGTCAGAAATAATGCCACATATCTACAACTATCTGATCTTTGACAAACCTGACAAAAACAAGCAATGGGGAAAGGATTCCCTATTTAATAAATGGTGCTGGGAAAACTGGCTAGCCATATGTAGAAAGCTGAAACTGGATCCCTTCCTTACACCTTATACAAAAATCAATTCAAGATGGATTAAAGACTTAAATGTTAGACCTAAAACCATAAAAACCCTAGAAGAAAACCTAGGCATTACCATTCAGGACATAGGCATGGGCAAGGACTTCATGTCTAAAACACCAAAAGCAATGGCAACAAAAGCCAAAATTGACAAATGGGATCTAATTAAACTAAAGAGCTTCTGCACAGCAAAGGAAACTACCATCAGAGTGAACAGGCAACCTATAAAATGGGAAAAAATTTTTGCAACCTACTCATCTGACAAAGGGCTAATATCCAGAATCTACAATGAACTCCAACAAATTTACAAGAAAAAAACAACCCCATCAAAAAGTGGGCGAAGGACATAAACAGACACTTCTCAAAAGAAGACATTTATGCAGCCAAAAAACACATGAAAAAATGCTCACCATCACTGGCCATCAGAGAAATGCAAATCAAAACCACAATGAGATACCATCTCACACCAGTTAGAATGGCAATCATTAAAAAGTCAGGAAACAACAGGTGCTGGAGAGGATGTGGAGAAATAGGAACACTTTTACACTGTTGGTGGGACTGTAAACTAGTTCAACCATGGTGGAAGTCAGTGTGGTGATTCCTCAGGGATCTAGAACTAGAAATTCCATTTGACCCAGCCATCCCATTACTGGGTATATACCCAAAGGAGTATAAATCATGCTGCTATAAAGACACATGCACACGTATGTTTATTGCAGCATTATTCACAATAGCAAAGACTTGGAACCAACCCAAATGTCCAACAATGATAGACTGGATTAAGAAAATGTGGCACATATACACCATGGAATACTATGCAGCCATAAAAAAATGATGAGTTCATGTCCTTTGTAGGGACATGGATGAAATTGGAAATCGTCATTCTCAGTAAACTATCGCAAGAACAAAAAACCAAACAGCGCATATTCTCACTCATAGGTGGGAATTGAACAATGAGAACACATGGTCACAGGAAGGGGAACATCACACTTCGGGGACTGTTGTGGGGTGGGGGGAGGGGAGAGGGATAGCATTGGGAGACATACCTAATGCTAGATGACGAGTTGGTGGGTGCAGCGCACCAGCATGGCACATGTATACATATGTAACTTACCTGCACGTTGCACACTTGTACCATAGAGCCTAAAGTATAATAATAATAATAATAATAATAAAAAGAAAAAAAAAGAAAATGACTTGTTAGACACAGGAATAGAAGCTAAGTTTTTCTATCAAAATGCTTGCTGTGGTCTGAATATTTGTGCTTCCTTTCCCCCACCCAAATTCCTGTTGAATTCATATACCAATGTGATGGTATTAGGACATGGGTGGTCTTTAGGGGGTGAATAGATCATGAGGGCAGAATCCTCATGAATGAGATTAGCACCCTTATGATAGAGACTCCAAAGAGCTCTCTTGTCCCCTTCCACCACGTGAGAGGCAAGAAGGCCCTGTGAACCAGAACTGGAGCCCTCACCAGACACAATCTGCCAGCACATGGGTCTTAGATTTCCCAGCCTTCAGAGCTGCAAGAAATAAATTTGTTGTTTGTAAGCTGCCCAGTTTATGGTATTTTGTTATAGCAGTCTGAATGGACTGAGGCAATGTCTTACTCTAATTTCTCAGGCAGAGATTGCTATTGAATAATAATTCATTTGATGGTCAGCTTTACGTGTCAACTTGGCAGGGCGCTAAGATCTCAGCTATCCAAACTATCTAGGTGTTTGGATATCTCAGCTATCTAGGTGTTATTGTGAGGGTATTTTGTGGATGTGACTGAAGTTCATGATCTTTAAGGAATAGTGATTATCCTTGATAATCTTAGTAGGCCTGATTTAGTCAGTTGGAAGCTCTTAAGCGCAGAATGGGGGTTTCCTAGAAGTTCCACCTACAGACTGCAGTGTCAACTTCTACCACAGAGTTCTCTCCTGCCCTTCCTGATGACTTGCCCTACAAATTCAGACTTGTCTAGACAGCCCTCGAAATTGGCTAAGCAAATTCCTTGTAATAAATTACTTTATATCGCCTACTGGTCTGTTTCTGTTATTGAACCCTGACTGATATGGTTTCTAATGAACAATTGGGGAAAGAGAGCAAGAGGAAACACCTGATAATGTAAAAAAGCTTAACAGCCAACTCATACTTCAATTCTCATTAAAGCCCCTTGGAAGGGATGACCTGGCACAGAGCCCAGAGCATCCTTCCTTACACTTCTCCCCTCTCAGCTCCGGGCTGGTTCAAGAGATAATCCCAAATCTTCCCAAGCTCCAAAGTTTGAATAAGGCTGAGAAAAGGCCAGAGGCCCTAGAGAAAATCTGTGGTTAAGAAAAGGCAGAGTGAGCTGTAAAAATATGAAACTGGGGAGCCAAGGGGAATACACAATTCAAGCAGTATGACAGGGTCTGTAACCAGAAACCAGTGAAGACTGGACATTTGGAGAAAAGCCAAAGACCAAAGGCCAGTCAGCAAATAAGCCTCTGAAGAACAAAGCTATTTACCCCAAAAGAAACTTAAAGAGATCTTGAAGTAATTATGTTTAGCTATCTTTTCCACATCAGTAGAAACACAGGGCTAGAGAGTTCAGTTCAGTTAATACAGACGTTTGATTTTACACATCTCAGATAAGAATTATCCTTCTCTTTAGGGGAGGTTTCTGCCCTTTCCTGTTCTGCAGTTATCACCTGTGCTGTGACATTTCTCTGACTCTCTGAATCCAGGACTTAAAGAATGCTGGAGAGGGGGAGCCCATACCAGGAAACCAGTGATAAGGAGCCCGACTTGGGACCTGAACCTTTAGGGAGATCTCAGTTATCCTCTGTGGTAGGCAGATTGACAGTCCAAAAAGATGTCCATGTCCAGGACAAGAAAGACAGGTCGATTCTGCCAAATAACATAGATAGTACAACTGAAAATATAACTAAACTGCATGAATGATGATACAGGGAGGAGCATTGTGGAGATAAGATAATGTAAGTAAGCCAAAATCCTGATCTTCCAGGGGAAACAATTAGTAGAGATTATCTAAAAGTTTAAATAACACCTTTCATAAACATATTTTTCAGTTATGAAGGCAGCTGGCAGAGGAAGACAAAAAGGCTGTTAGAGTGGTTTCTTCCAGGGAATAAGAATAAGGGTGGGGTAGCAAAGGGAAGGAGTAGGAAACTCTTGCTTTTCACAATACAGTTCCACTCTTTTCTTAAAACACCCTTGCCTGTTATGCTATTAAAATTTTAAAAATCAAAGAGTAAACCCAGTATTCTGGCAAGGACTAGTTTCAAAAACAATGCTTTTATTTAATTGGGGAAAAAAGTTCATTTTATTACAAACACGAAGTGAGCCTGATAATATCCACCTGAAGTCCTGAGTGTTTAGTAAGACAGCTCTCTCCAAATAAAAATGATTGCCATTTTTTTAAAAAGCCAAATACAAAAGTATTCATTTTTTATTGCTGTGTAGCAAATTACCACAAATTTATTAGCTTAAAACACAAATTGATTACCTCATGGTTCTGTAGGTCAGAAGTACAAGCACAGCATGGTGATTCTCTGCTCAGGGTCTTACAGGCGGAAATCAAAGTGTCAGCCAGACCTCACTTCTATCTGGTGGCTCTGGGGAAGAATCTCTTTTTCAAGCTCCTTCACGTTGTTTGCTGAATTAAGTGATGGTGGTTGTACGACTTAGGTCCCTGCTTCCTTGCTGGCGAAGGCCTGCTTCCAAATGATGGAGGATCCTCACATCTTTACCATGTGGTCTCTTACATCTTCAAAGTCAGCAAGGGAGAATCTCTCTCCTACCAGAGACCTCTCACTCTTAGAATCTCTTTCACCAGCTAGAGCCCAGTCCCTTTTAAAGGCTCACCTGATTAGCTTAGGACCACCAAGCTAGTCTCCCTATTTTAAGGTAAACTGCTTTGAGACCTTAATTACCTCAGCAAAAACTCTCCACAGCCGTTACCTAGGTACCTAGATTAGCATTTGATTGCATAATCGGGAGGAGGTGTGTGTATACCAGAGAAGTGGGACTCTTGGGGTCCATTTCAGAATTGTTTCCTACAGCAAGCAAATCAAGATTATAATCTCTCTAATAGGAAATAATAGGTTATTTATATACTGTAAGTCAAAAATCTTTAAGTATATAAATGCAATGCTGAATTTTTTTCCCAGCATTATTGAGATCTAATTGACAAACACTATAAATATTTAGGGTGTGTGTTAAAAAACTCACCTTAAAAAGCCTCAGCAAAAACTCTTCACATCTGTTACCTAGGTACCTAGATTAGCACTTGATTGCATAATCATGAGGTGTGTGTATACCAGAGAAGTGGGACTCTTGGGGTCCATTTCAGAATTGTTTCCTACAGCAAGCAAATCAAGATTATAATCTCTCCAATAGGAATTAATAGGTTATTTACATACTGCGGGTCAAAAATCTTTAAGTATATAAATGCAATGCTGAATTTTTTTCTCAGCATTACTGAGAAATAATTGACAAACACTGCAAATATTTAGGGTGTGTGCTGTTTTGATATATGATATATACTGTAAAATAATTGTCACAGCAAGCTAATTAACATAGCCATCATCTCACAGGTGTGTGTGTGTGTGTGTGTGTGTGTGCGTGAACATTTAAGAACTACTCTCTTACCGTATATCAAGTAGCCTGTCTTCCAAAAATAAGTTTTCTTGATAAGATGGTCTGCTGTTCAGGTACAGTAAGTAAAACTTAGGAACAACTTAAAGGAAAGCAATATGACATAAAAATTCTGAAAGCCAACTCCACATATTTAAAAAACTCAGTTCAATCATATCTAGGTAATTGATAAATCTCATTATGGTAGTTTAATGATTTTTAAAATATTTTAAATCAAAGTTTACATGGTGAAAGAATGCTCTATGGAGGACTAAGGAAGCACTAATCAATTTAATGATGTGGGAAAATTAATTCAAAATTAATAATGAAAATGACTAATTTTCATACATTTTAGCCATTCCCCCAAATTAGTTAGGAAATGTGCTTTAGAGAAAATCATCAAGGAAGAAATAAGACTAGATTTAAGGTTACAGCCAGGGAAACTTATTAGCAGTAAGAGTATATCCCATTAGCTTTGCCAATCAAAATTATTGTTACAGAAATTGTAAAATGCATACTCTTTTGTATATATTTATTGTTCCTCTCTCTTTTCTTTAATAATCCTTAGCATTATCACTTAATGTAAGAAAGTACAGGACAGGGAATTAAGTAACCTCAGTTCTCATCCTGCTGTGCAACTGTGGAAAAGTCATTTATTTCTGGGCCTCACTAACTGTGTCTGTAAAATAAAACCATTTTAGAATTTGGGAGCTGAAATGGACCTTTGAGATCATGATCTTTATAGTTCCACCCAGCTCTAAAGTCATATTTACACAAACATCAACTTTTAGAGAGGGAATATATTCCACGTTGAGAAATGTATTACTTTAATGGATACAACAGGGTATTTTGTTTCCTGATTGGAATAAGTTATCACTTTTAATTTTAGAGTAAGTTTCTACAGATGTTTTAGCATTTCAATAAGAATCCTCTTGCTCCTGCTCCCATCCCCTTGCAATTCAACACAATGGACTACTCTTTTGCTTATGTAGTCAAGTTCTCTATTTACATCAGCTGAAAGGATTTCATTATACTACAAAGTTACAGATGCTTCCAATTTTAAGGCATAATGTATTAAAATCAATTTGGTTTTCTTGTAATAATAAAGCCTTGTCAGTGACCTGCTTGGCATGATGTACAAAAAAAGAGAGAAGGCAGAATTCACAGTTATTCTGAACTTTAGCATTATATTGTCATTCCTGGACCTCTGATATAATTTAATTCAATTCACATTTACTGAGAATTGTATCTGATTTTGTGCCACAGCGTAAGTTTCCTAGGGGCATCTTTTTATCCTAAGCACAAAGCACAATGTTTAGAACTTAGTGGGTTTTCAAAATGTTTCCAGAATGACTATATATAATGCACAGTCTCTGCTTCCACAGAGCTTATAATATAGCGGGAAAGATGGAAATATGACAAATGACAAAATGAAATAAAATACTAAATCACATGGTGGTGTCTGTGTTATAAAGAGTGACCACCAGAGATGTTAATGTTGTAATCCCTGGAAGCTGTGAATATGTTGTTACACAGCAAAAGAAAACTTAGGTTGCAGATGGAATAAGGTTCTGATCAGATGACCTTAAATCACATGAGCTCTTAAGTCAGAATGAGAAAGACAGAAGAGTGAGTCAGACAAATGTGACATAAGAAGAACCAGATACACCTTCGTTGGCTTAGAGGAGGTAGAAATGGGGCCAAAAAAAAAAAAAAAAAAAAAAAAATGGGTGAATGCTAGAAGCACAGAACAGCAAGGAAACAGCTTCTTCCGTACAGCCTCCGGAAAAGAACACGGCCCTACTGATACCTTGATCTTAGCCCACTAAGACTCATTTCAGAATTCTAACCTACAGAACTGCGAGAATACACTTGTACTGTTGTTTTACGACACTGTTTGTGGTATAATAGTTTGTTATGAAGGCAGGGGAAACTAATCTGGCGTCACAGAAGTGGTTTCACCTGTGAAAAGGCTTCACTGTACTGGTATTTCACTGAGCCCTGAAAGGTTTGGGTGCAGTGGAGGAAAACAGTTGTCTGTGAGTTAAATTCTCGCTATTTCAAATATGGTCCTTTCTGAACAGCACTGGTGGAAAATGCCCAATTTTTGGAAATGCGAAATGTCACCTTGGAAATGCAAAATGTCACCTCAGGCTGCACAACAGTCCTACTGAGTCAGCATCAGCATTTTAACAACATCCTCAAATAATTTGCATTCATATTAAAGTTTGAGAAGCACTAGGTTAAATTTAATAAAAACTTTTTAAAGGTGCAGAAATCTTTGATTCTTCTTTTTTGACACACAAATGGTTGGAAAAAAGTATTTAAACACACCAGGTTGCTATTTGTTACCACTGCCAATAGGAAAAATAAAAAAAATCTGCTCCTAATGAAGAAGGCCTTTCACCCTTTAGTAAAATCCATCTGCCCCTACGTACAAAGGACTTCCCTTCTTTGAAAATTCCCATGAGTTGAAAGATTATAAATGTCAAGATTTTATTACCTTAAATAAATATTAGAATCCCTGGAAGAATACTCATAGAGCCATCTTGTAGAGGACAAAATAATTTCAATCACAATACATTTTCTTTAATTACTTTAATAGAAAAGACAGCAATGTTTCACATTTCACATATTTGAAAAAATTTCAAAACCCTCTAATAAGTATTTCACGAAAATAAATTTATCGAAGAGTAACAATGACCACAAAATTAACACTACCAAATCATTATTGATACTTTTTGCATTACAATATTTGGAGAGTAGGTGAAGAAAATATAGAACAGAACATGAACATTTTAAAATGATATTCTACCCAGGCTTTATCTTTTTGCTAAATCTTGTGGACACTAGAAGATATATTCAAGATGGTGGTAAAGATATTCAGCTAAAGTCATACTTCAAAGATGTTAAAACAGCCCTCCACCAATAATATGGCATTGCAAACCCTTCTATCCCATCCCTTTTCAGTTAAAAGAGAGAACATTAACAGAGATTTAGTAACAGTGACCAAAATAAGAAATCAGTATAGTCAAGAAAGGTAGGTAATTATTCAACATCATTTGGTATGGATAGATCAATGCAACTCAATCAGTAAGTGGACAACATTGTGAGGGGAGTGGGTAACATGATTCAGAGACCTGTGGGTAAATTCATATACGATAATCTTATTCCAATCAATCTGTAAAGTAAAAGTACTACATCCACATTAACATTATAACATCTTACAGTAATATAAAAGTCAAATCATTGTTGGTACTTCACTTTCTTTAAAGTGCACAATTTAAGAAAACTTCACAAGAGTCTGCACTTTGGAAAGATACGATCAGAGTACACAGTATAGACAAAACAGGCACCTTCATTGTAATTTTTTTTTAATAAATAAAAGCACATTAACAAAAAAGGAAGGTAAGCAGCACCGGAAGCCTTTGACGTTTGTAACTAAATGCTGGTACTCAAATGGTCTAGCTGGTTAAGTTTCACTAAGAGGCGCAAAAAAGGAGCTGTTTTTGACTTAACATTTTAATTCTAGTAGAGATAAGAAGAGCTTGTGTGGGCTTACAGTCTTTCACCTGACTGTCCTTCACCAGTGAGTAGCATACCAGTTCTTCAAATGTCCTATACTTTGGAAAGCAGACCCGACTCTGGAGCACTCGCCTTAATTAGATTCTGAATTTCCTTGAATTTTGGATGGTCCTTATCAGCTACCAGCTGAAGCAGAACAGCCTCACTCGTGGTCACTATGATCCCGGTTCGAGCGAGACGCTTGAACAAAAAGATAAAGGCAAATCAAGAAATGAGCATGAGAATGAACACTATTTCAGAAGAGTAACACTATGCTGGGATGCATTAATTAGTGTCCTCCACTGAAACCATGGTTCCCAGCCATACCATCAAGTTCAGTGATGGGGATGGATTTCAAGACCAGGCATACCACAAAGTCAATATGATTATTCTTAATATTAGTAAAATGGACTAGGAATGAGTAAAACGGAACAGGTAGCCAAAGTTATGACATATATGTGCCCAGAACAGGAGAGTCATCAAGGCAAATGACTGTAAAACATGAGATGAGAGAAATAAAAGGAATGGTTGTTACTATATGCCCATCACTGAACATCTGGACATTTAGTTGCTGCTATTTCCTGAACACTCCTGGCAGGTTTGTGCTTCATGTCTTACTCATTCACTGACTCAAATGAGGGCTGCTTGTGACTTCTAAATTTATTAAACTTTTATTTCTATTTCTACTACTGAGATTTTTTTAAAAGGTGCCTCTGTCCACTTTTCCCCCTCTGTAGTTTAACTGATAATACATGAGATCGTGATGCATATTAATACTTATGCCTGGCACTCCTGGCATTTTGTAGCTCTTCATGTTTTAAAAATCGAGGGGAGTGTAATATTTTAAAGCTCCATTAGCTGTACTACAGATATGATTGTAGCTGCTAGAACATTACATTAGTAATTTACTATCAAATTTCATATAAATTGTTTAATTGGATTAAAACTACTATAAGAATTAAAATGACGGTTCTTAATTTCTTTTTACTGCACCCAAACATCTGACCTATAGCATATGAGTCCTTCCTATAATTAAGAGTTCCCTTGTCTAGAAATGACTGGTGCTAAAAGAGCTCTCTCTGTGTCAGGAGACCCCCTGGATGATAAGAGAACCACCACTACTGCCATCATAAACATTTTAATACCACTAAACAAGAGTGTAAAATTCAAGGTTGTGTAAAGTTTCACTGACAGGTCAAAGAATATCCTTGCCAAACTACCCCAGTGGAATCATAATACTAAGGACAGAAAGCTCAAGGAGGAAAAGACAGACAGAAAGGAGAAGGGAAAGGGGAAGGAAGGGAAGGAAGACAGCAAAGAACAGAAAGTCGGGGGGAAAGGGTAGAGAGAGGAAAGGAAGAAAATAGAAGAATTCTATAGCACAGATTCATTCTCTGGATTTATGTGTTATCAGAAATCCCAGGGAAAAAAAGACACAAACTGTTATCACAAAAAGCGTATATGTAAAAAGCGTGAAAGAGGAAGTGGTTGGAAACAATTCCTAGGTAAGTCAGAGGAAAAAACCCAGGAAGCCCTTGCAGAGCCAAAATAGCCTTGCTGAGTGTAAGTCAGTCTTCCTTCAATGGCTGTACATCAGCAGACTGAACCTTTCCACTGGCAGACTCTTTATCTTTATCCGTAATGAAGTACAAGGGAGTATAAGCCATAACCTACCTGTCAGAAAGCAAGCTTGGACCTCAATGACCAGTACAGAAAAGGGTGCAGAGCAGCTAACCAGAACTTTGCAGCAATTTTTTAAAAAAACAAAATGAAACAAAACAAAAACAGCAGCTATTTATGGGGGTTGGGGGCCTGGGGTAAGGCAATAAGCTCAGACACACACCAGGGGTGAGTTATCTCTGAGGATTTGTTTAAGACTTCTGGAAGCCCTAATTTCCTCCTCCTTGCTTTACAGTCCGCTGATTAATCATATCAAAACCATTCAAAAATGTGAAAAGATTGTGTGCTTGCTTCAGACAGAAAGGCAGATAATAAATATGATAAGCTGCAGTCCAGTTGCGTGAAAACAGCACTGAATGTCTAGTCATTCATGTCCAGCTCTCCCCATCACCAGCTGCCTGCCCTGCTCAGCCCTGTCTTCCTTACTGCTCACTGTTGAATCAATGGACTTGCAATGATTCAGTCTGAATCAAGGACTAAATCACAGGCTTTCAATGTCTGTGAGAGTGCTTTACACTGTATACTCCAATGTGCCAATAAAGGTTAGTTCTCGATAATCTCCCCAGTTCCTTAGTGAGGCAGGAAAGATAAACCTGTTCCCAGGTCTAAGGAAGGAATCTGGTGACGCTGCAAGAAGCCTGTCTACAATGTCCAGCCCTCCCTAGTGCTCTACTGACCTGAGCCTAACAAGCCTCAGTGATGCTGAGACTCAGGTGGCCATAGCAGGGGCAGAGTGGGAAGTGTACATCACAGAAATACATTTTAGGAAAGTGACACCCATACACTATCGCTTTGCTTCAAGACTGAAATGTGGCCAACACTGACTGGGTTTTAAAATAATCTAGCCCGGAACCTGTGTTAGGGAAAGGTGTAGCTTAGCAAATGCAATGGTTTTCAATCTGGCTCTTAGCTGTTCCCACAGTGCCTGCCCTTTCCCAACCAAAGAAGGTGCCTGAGCAGAGAAAGAACAGCAGGAGCTTTCCAGACATACCTAGCAGGTCCCTGCCCACCATCCTGACAATGCTGGTCCCAAGTCCACTTTCTCTCCTGGCTTAAAAAGGGGCAGTTAAAACTCCAGCCATTTAATGCACACGGGTACCTGTGCATTAGACTTCTGAAGTTCTCCCCTTACACTTGCAAAACTAATCCAACTAGGCCAAAGGAAAAGAAGGATTGCTCTGACCCACAAACCTAAAAAATGCATGTGCACTAAGTCATGAAAGCCTCAGAGAGGGGGGAAAAAGACTAAACCCATTAGATTTCCAAGCAACACTAAAACTCCCCAGAAGTACAAGGACATCAAGGTCAAGAGAGGATTTTATTCTCTTATTCTTCATGCACTCTACAATTGTTAGTTGAAAGAAGTAATGTCTTTCAGATGACAAATACCCAGAAAACATTTCTTGAATAAAGCACATGCCACAGACCCTGGTACAGTGAAGTTTCAACAATGCAAACTATGAATCTTAAAATAATCTTAACAGGCAATATAGCTAGTCTTGGGAATTATCTTAAGTAGTTATGTTCTACAGGAATAGAGAGGAAGGGGAGAGGACCACAATGGTATTTTAACTTTCACACTTACGAAAACAAACCAGAACACTTAACATTGCCCCCCTCCTCAAATTTAGGAACAAGGTAAATCGCCTCCATATCAAATCAAGACTAAAAGGAAAAAAATCTGCAATACGGCAGGTCTTCCCTATCAATCACCACCTGACTTATCTATGATCGGTTTTCCCTTTCAACCTCAACACTTTAACCCCAGGCAATGCTGGTACTCCAGGCCCTTCCAAATCCACCCCAGACAACAGATTCTTTCCCTCCCTTCTCAGAACTTCCAAGAACCAGTCCCTTCTGGGTCTTAGAGGTTATATACTTACACATTTCTGGTGACTAACCACGTGAAGACAACAATCAGTAACAACAAAAAAAGCAGCAGCTAACATCTGAGTATTTACTGTGTCATGCACTGTCCTAACTGCTATCAATATCTCATTCCATTCTCACAAAAATCCTATGATCTTGTTGCTATTATCATTTCCATTTCACCAATGAGAAATCTGGGCATAGAGATTACACAACTTGCTCAAAGACACAAATTTACAAAACATCAGAACCTGCGTTCAAACCCACGTTATCCCCACATTGTGTGGATTCCTAATCCGAGACATTACAGACTGCCTCTAAAAAGAATGGTTCAGATGGGAATTGTTTTTAATCTGAGTCTTGTGCAAAGACAGAATTGCCAATCAAAATTTTGTCATTAAGTTGCCATAACAAAGACATATCTAAGAAAATATGAATGTAGGAGAAAAGTCCTTGAAAAAAGTCCTTTTTTACAAGCAAGGAAGTTTGTTTTGTGTTTTTTGTTTTTTATTTCCAAAGTTCTGGACCTCAGCATTACAATAAAGGTTTATCCACAGTGGCTGAAAGAGCTGCTTGCTGAGGTGGTGAGGACCTGACAGTGAAGTGTTTAAACTCTGGTTACCAGGAAAACCTGAAAAACAGGAGTTGATTAACTCATGACTGTAAGAATAGATTAAAGGTCTGACCGGGCACAGTGGTTCACGCCTGTAATCCCAGCACTTTCGGAGGCCGAGGCAAGTAAATCACCTGAGGTCAGGAGTTCGAGACCAGCCTGGCCAACATGGCAAAACCCCATCTCTACTAAAAATACAAAAATTAGCCGGGTGCAGTGGCGGGCACCTGTAATCCCAGCTACTCGGGAGGCTGAGACAGGGAGAATTGCTTGAACCCAGGAAGTGGAGGTTGCAGTTGAGCCAAGATTGTGCCACTGCATTTCCAGCCTGGGTGACAGAGCAAGACTCCATCTCTCAAAAAAAAAAAAAAAAAAAGAAATGGATTAAATGACTTTGTTGAGATTGGAAGAAGTAGCAATACTTAGTACCTAACTACCAGAGAATCTAATAGCCTAATGGACTTGAAAATAGCTAAACAAAATAAATAATTTCTATGTGTAATCTCAATATAGGATTCTGCTTCAGCAATAATAGAGAAGGGAGAGCCAATAAGGACCCTAAAACAACTGCTGTGGCCAGCTACCCGCCTGCTTCCCACCACCCTGTGGCCCTGTACTCTTATCCCTTCTTTCCTCTGATAAGCCCCTCCCCTTTCTCATTTGCTCTATCTTACCACCCTGGGGAACACAGTAGGCTAAAGGGATGAGTTACTATTCCTACTACAGACAAGGCAGTTCACAGGCCAGACTGTGCATAGAACACTGGAGGGTCTCAACAAAACAAACCCATGTATTTCCCATTCTCAATAAACAGTTAAAGAACTCAGCAATTAAATTCACATGCACATTGCTCTAAAATTATTACAAAATTAGAACTAAATAGGAGAGCGAGAGAGATCAAACCACAATATGGATCGAATATTTCCCAAGATTATGTGGTAGTTTGCTTTTTAACAGTCTTGGAAAAGAAAATGCTTGACATCCTACTGTTGGGCAATGTTGACAGAGTATTACAGACTCCTGATTCCATGGGACATGGTGACACTCTAATGCCAGAATACCATGAAACACTGGATGTGAGTGGTGTCCACAGTCAATGACATACCACCTAGTCCCAGAAATTCAAGTCTGAGGAAATCTAATAGTCATCTCTGGTTCCTGGATGCCACCCCACCCCATACCAAAATCCATGGATGCTCAAGTCCCTGATATAAAATAGCATAGTATTTGTATATAATCTATGCATATCCTATATACATTAAATCATCTCTATATTACTTATAATACCAATACAATGTAAATGCTATGTAAATAGATGTTATTCTGCACTATCATTCTATTTTTATTTTTATTGTTGTGATGTTATTTTTTATTGCTTTTTATTTCTGATATTTTCTATCTGTGGTTGGTTGAATCCACAGACATAGAACCTGCGGATACAGAAGGTCCACTACATGTTAAACCGGGTTAGGCCTGCTCTGCTCTAGCTTTTGGCTAAATGAGTTAAACTCAACTGAGCTATTTTTAATTTGCAAACCTCTAAACAGTTTAGGTTAGGCTTCTTGGAATATCTCCTAGTTCATGTATAAAACTAGGGCAAACATAGGACGAAAGATGTAAAGGAGTTTGTGGCAACGCTAGAAACCCTGATCTAAGGAGGAAATGAGACATAAAATAGGATATGGCGGTGAAGCCGTAAGGGTCAGTCAGTGCACAGTTGAAATCAATCAGTCTGATATTGCCAGACCAACTCAAATTTAGGAGGTAAACCTTTCATTACTGTTAAATATCCAGTATTCTTCTAATTTATTTGGAAAACTTGACAAACGATCTATTCCCAAGCAGGACAATTACCTCGAGGGCAAACATCCTGTCCATCATGCTTCTTGATGAGGTGGCATCAGCAACAATATGAACCTCGACTCCTCGGCCAACTAGTTCCAGGGCAGTTTGTTGGATGCACACATGAGTCTAGTAGAAAAGTACAAAAATCATATGTAATGACATGATAAACTAAAAGTAGTTTACAAATGTACAACAACATGATAAAGCAGACAGAGCACTACAAATCATCTAAGGACCTTGTTCTACATCTAGTTTTGCTTCTAATTAGCTAGATAATCTGGAGCATAAAACAGTATCTCTGGTTTTGGTTTATTCATTTGTAAAATCAGGAACTAAATTAGGCCAATGTTTCTGATACTAAGAACCTTAAACATATTCTTAGAGTTCTACAAGAATTTGTTAAAGATTTTGCTCCATGTGATCTGGATGACCTTCACATAGCTGAATTACTAGCACTCAGTTTTGGTGCGACTTTGAGTTTTTTTCTTCATTCACCCTAAGTGTCCAACATGAAGAATGAGTCTGCAGTCTTGCAGACTGAGAACTTAGTGGGAAAACTGAGTCATTACGAGGCACTCTGTAGTAAAGGTAGGCCAAGTTAAAAATAACTTATGACACAGGAAAAAAATACCTAGTTCATATCATCCGCAAATGTATTATACAGATTCCATCTTTGTAAGTACTAACTTGTGTCAATTCATTAACAGATACTATAGAGTGAAAACAGGCTTCAACAATGACTGAATCATGTATTACAACCAATGAAAGTACATTTCAATGATGCCACAACGTCAACTTTATCTTCACATGACAAGAGCATTTTGGAGAATTATCAAATGACACCTCATTAAAATTAGCATTGAAGGACTACTCAAAGATAATTGTGATTGAGCATAAGGTCTAATGATGATGAACAAGCAAAAAAAGGTGCAAAGCCAGCAACAGCACTTGGTATGACATATTTATACAAAACAGGCTTCTTCTTTACTGTGCCAAAATATAGAAATATTGAACATACATCTAAGCCTGAGGAAGTATCTTTCTACTGTTAAAACCTACTACTATAAAAGTTACCTTCAAATTGTCATAATCACATTGAATTAATATTTTGATTTCATTGTTTTAGTGTTTTTTTCATAATTTTTAAAATTTTAGTTTAATAGTTGTATAAAAGCTAGGAATAAATCAATTGAAATCAGCAATAGGAATCCATTAGTATTTTTCCCCTGTAAAAAGATACATACATGATTTGAAGGACAATGAACTACATGACCTCCAAGGTTTTTCTAGCACAAAAATATGACATAACTGAAATCCTACAACACATATATTACAAAAATGCCTTTGGTGAAAATGTATTCCAAAAGTAGTAGTTAAAAATACAGAACCAAGAATCAATCAGCTTACATACATTCAAGTCAGTTACACAACATCTCGGTATTTTAGTATCCTCTTTAACATGGGGAGACTACTGAGTATTTGGCTCTTATGTGGCTGGAAGGGACTTAATAAACAGCTATAAAATGTTCGGATCAGTGCCATGCAAATAGTGAACATAATACATGGTGGCTATCTTTCCTCATTATTACTGCCTACTCGGCATACCATATATGAAATAACATTCCACAAATATCGAGTTTTCTATAAATAATATTGTACCTAAATCATAGTAACAGGTACTTACTTCTACTCCAAATAATACAACACTCCTGACTCCGGGAATCTCTGCCAATGCCACTTCTACTTCTGGTAATACCATTGAAAACTTGGTCTTTGGAAGTACCAGTTTTACACCTGTTAAATCAATTTCTTGAACCGTGCTCCCAAGACCTTTAGGGTATTGTTCTGTTACAATAACAGGAATTCCTAAAATCCGGGCCCCTTGCAACTGAAACAAATAACCAAACACAAAAACAATTAGCTATATACATATATGTGTATATATGAGTGTATACCATGATTCAGCAAATATGACCAAATAAACAAGCATACCAATCTCTGTCCCACGCTAATAATATCCCCAAAATACTTGATGGCTGGTCTGAACCTTTCTTGCATATCACAGCAGAAAAACACAGTGCTTGAAGGTGTAAGATTTCCCAGGGTAGTGAGCTGAGGAAAAAAGAAAAAGAATGATTTAGCACTTGTTGTACAATGACATTTATTTTCAGTGGAGGTCAATAAAGGAAGAAAAATGGTCCTATTGTTTGAGCCAGTAAATCAATTTCTACAGCTATTATCCAAAAAAAGTATTTGAATTATAGGAAAAAAAATAACCCAAAAAGATGTTCTCTGAATTGCTTTTAATAGTGGAAATTAGAAATGAACCAGCCAACAATACAGATATGGTATAACACATTTTAACACATTCACATGACAAAACATTTTTTAGCCAATTAAAAAACATATGTATATGTCTTCAAAGAATTCATACCATCCAAGGAAAAATACTCATAATATTAATTTTTAAAAAGTGCAGTTCAATAGTATTTCAATAATGTAAAAATATGAATAAAAGTAGTAGTATATTACAATATTAACAAGTGGTTATATAATTAGGGGTGTTGGTAATTTCTTTTTTTATACCATTCCTATATTTTCCAAGTGTTATTTAAACATATTTTCTGAATATTATTTAAAGAAATTTCTTTATAATCAGAAAAAGTGTTACAACAGAAAAAAATCTGATGTTGCTGCTTGTTAAGTATAAAAAGTAAAACTTAAAATATCTGTAGCAGGAACATAAAAACTAAAAACAAAAAAACAGAAGCAAATCCAGAATTACTGCTATCATCAAGATAGAAATATGAAAATGCTATTCTCAAGAATAACTTTTAGAGTTCAAACAAAATGCAACGAAATGATACCAAGCACACCATTGCTGTTAAATGAACTGTCGTTTACTTCACAAGGAAGAGACCTATATTTGACATCTCCATTCTTAAACTATAGTTATCACAATAATAATATCCACAAAAAGTGGATATTAGATTACCAAACCTCATATTAATTGCTGTAGTTGGTCTATAACAATTTGGGCCCAATATGGATCCACTAAAAAGCAAAAATCACCATTAAACATGAGAATTTACTCTCACTGGATTCTTAAAAGTCTGAGGTGCTTTTCTTTCTTTTGCAAATTGCAGGAAGTTCTGTAAAGGATTTGTTCTAGTCCTGAATGAACCATTATCAATACCCTTACTAGCCACTCCCTTAAATCATCCCTCTAATTATCCTACTTTGCTTCCCCTAAAACCACCTACAGATGATTATGAATAATATTCTAAAGGAGTTTGTGTCCGGATTACATGGTGTGGCTTCACCACCAGCACAGCCTTAGACTCTCCCTAGTATCTCTGCAGGGGTTGACTCTCTGGAAACAATTACTACATGAATTAAATTAACCATTAAGAAATCTTTAATCCTTAATGATATAACTGTTCTAATTGGTTTGCACTTTGTTTTATCTATGTCCTGGTCTGAAGAACTCCCTCTGGTACTGACTCTATAGATGTGTATTAACTAGCTATGCACAATCCAATACCAAATTCATGTTAGAATGTGAGAGCCATCTGTAATTCTTACTCTATGTACAGGGTTTTCCTACTTTTCCAGTAAAGTAAGATTAAAATAAATTCTCAAGCATATTATATGTTCTAGCTTTGGCTGTTCCTTTGCTTAATTTTTAATGCAAGTATTATGCCTCCACTTTGGTCATTTTCAAAACCAGTGACTAGGATCTTAAATACTAATATAAATGCATTGCTGGGAAGGCTAATTTTTGTGCATTTAGGATACTATTTTAAAAACCAATCACTAAATTCTCTGTAAACATCAAATATTGACTCAAAAGGCTCAATATCTACATTTTTATAAATTTGAATCATGGACTCCTAGGCATCCACAATGTGTTTAGGGCACACTACATAAAGCAGTTTGCCTGCAGCAGGCCTACTGAAATAAGCATAATGCAACTAAGCCAATCTCACCATTTCACAACAGGTCAGAACCAGCAAAAACAAAAAAAAATATGAAAAATAAAATTCCTGGGCAGTTGCATAAGTGTGGTGGAGGCCATTCACTAACATGCTTAAAGCTTACACTTGCTTAGAATTCCAGCTCTCAGATCCTATTTTATACTGTATTGACTACCTCTGTATACATTCCTAACAAGTTTCATTGTCTGGATTCTAAATTAACAGAAGGCTATAAACAGCAAATCAGGAAGGAAACTGCTGGAGGCAGGCAAACTGATAGCAGGAAGAAATGATGACTGACAGAGAAAAGATTCAAAATACAATAAAAACAGGTCAAAACTCAAATAACGCTACAGTCTAGACCTCCAGTGGAAGAGTAACAAGCTGTTCTAACTTATAAATTAGGAAAACATCATTCCAGCACACTCATTAAGAAAACTGTTAAATTATATATTTCAGAAGGACTACATTATAAAATGGTCAAGATATTTTTAAGTTGAGGTGTTTAAAAGAATAAATCCTTACCTACCCAGGAATCCTAAATATCCAGAGTTGTGGTCTCCAGTTCTTGCCAGCTGGTGTTTCCTGCCCTTCATTTTAGCCGTGGGTTCTGGACAGGGGACCGCATCAGATGTGTCATATTAGACACACATTGAGGAGGTCAAAAATACAGCCCTAAAATCCTCACTGCCCTGGGAAATCTCTCTAGTATAGGAACTTACCATCCACAAACTCAGTAAACAAAGAAACCATAGAGAATACAGTGGCAAGGCATGTTTTTAAAGCAGAGTACAGGTTACAATTTACGGAATAAAAAATACCCTACCTTTCATAAACATTCTGCACATGCTCTTGAATATGATGTGGAGAGTATCTATGTAAGGTGTTTAACTCCCAACATCCTCTTGAATGTGGCTGCACTTAGTACTTTGCTTCTTACGAGGAGAGTATAGAGGGGGAAGAGTAACTTTACAAAGGAGAGACCTGAGTACTGTGTCTCAGCCAGGTGATCAAGATTAATGTAATTAATGACATCATGTTAATAACATGTACCCTTGATATGATGTGATGAGAATGACCCTCATGACCTTCCTCTTGAAATTTCACAACACCGGTCCAACAATGAGAAAAACATCAAATGAATCAAAATTGAGGGACATTCTACCAAAATATCTGACCAGTGCTCCTCAAAACTGTCAAGGTCATTAAAAACAAAGTTGAGAAACTGCTACAGACTAGAGGAGCCAAAGGAGACAAGACAACTAAATGTAATTGCTATCCTAGTTTGGATTTTGGAACAGAAACATTAGGAAAAAGCTAGTGAAATATGAATAAAGTGTGGTTTAGTTAATAGTAACGTACCAATGTTGGTTCTTTGGTTGTGACAAATGTACTGCAGGAATATCAAATGTTAATGTTACGGAATCCAGCTGGGCATAGTGGCTCATGCTGGTAATCCCAGCACTTCGGAGGCCAAGGTGGGAGGATCACTTAAGCCCAGGATTGCAAGAGCAGCCTAGGCAACATAGTGAGACCTTGTCTCTACAAAACATATTTTTTCGAGACAGAGTCTCACTCTGTCGCCCAGGCTGGAGTGCAGTGGCGTGATCTCGGCTCATTGCAATCTCCACCTTCTGGTTCAAGCGATTCTTGTGCCTCAGCCTCCCAAGTGGCCAGGATTACAGGCGTGCACCACTGCACCCGGCTAATTTTGGTACTGCTAGTAGAGATGGGGTTTCACCATGTTGCCCAGGCTGGTCTTGAATTCCTGGGCTCAAGTGATCTGCCTGTCTTGGCCTCCCAAAGTGCTGGGATTACAGGTGTGAACCACTACACCCAACCATATATATATATATATATATATATGTTTTTGTTTTTGTTTTTTTTTTGATTAGCTGAGCTTGGTGGCCCAGCTCCTCAGGAGGCTGAGGTGGGGAGATCCTCTGAGAATGGGAGGTTGAGGCTGCAGTCCAGCCTGGGCAACAGAGCAAGACCCTGTCTCACAAACAAACAAACAAACAAAAACAACAGGGAATCTGGGTACAGGAGTATATGAACTCTCTGTACTATCTTTACGACTTTATTGTAAATCTATTCTAAAATAAAAAGTTAGTTGTTTTTTTTTTTTAATGGCCTCCCTATGCTATGATAGGGGAATAACCTCTATACCTTACAAACAGAAAGGAACTTTTGTGGCTACCAAAAACATACTGAAAAACTTTAATCATGTCCAACCAATCCTCCCAAATCCTCTCCCCAAATCCACATGAATTCCAACAGGCTGTTAAAATCATACAACTCTACATTTCGGAAATTTCTTACTTTGACTCATGAAGTTCTCTTAAACCAAAATCTTTAAGGTAACTAAAAATATCGCCAGTAGCCAAACATTTACATGTTGCAACTGTAAGACAGCCAGTCCTGCTTCAGCAAATTAAAAGTGGACTGGACCAAATGCCACCAGGAGTAAAAGCATAGCAATTACAGATCTATGCATATTTAAGGAATATAAACAAATCACATATAAATATATGTATCTACACACCTTTGTATATCTATATGCCTACATATAGTCCTACACACACATTTGCACATGATACATATACAAATATATATATATATATTTAAATATAAAAAGTTGATCACAGCCAATGGCTTCCTCAACCAAGAGTTTAAGAGATCAGATTCAAGTATAAATATTTTGTCTACTTTCTTAAGAATTGTCATAGCTGGGATTTGACCTTAGATTTCATATTCAAAAGACTTTTCACATCACCCAGCCCCATAGCAAATTACTACAGGGATTTGGAATAATTAAAATTTGAAACTATAAATGCGATGTTTAAAAAATTTGGTAGTCAATTAGAGTCACAAAATAGGCATGATCTGTTGGGGAGAAAGTCTGCAAGGGGACCTGGGGGATCGTTATTTCACTCCCAAGTGTTTCTGAGGAAATCTGATGACCACAGCTATAGTAAGGCCTGGCTCCAATGTCAACTCACTTACAACAGAGGTCTGTGATGTGACTCCCCCAGGTTACAAAGATCCCCTTATAGCACAAGCCTCAGTAGGCATTAGAATCTGAGTCCAAATCTCAATTTCACTAATTTCGATTACATGAACTTAGGTAAATATCTCCACATGCAATTTCCTTATCTGTAACACAGCAAGAAAAATAGTATCTGCATCATAGGGGTATTTCAAGGACTAAATGGGCTTCATATAATCAATCAATAAATGTATTAGGCTATTCTGATGTCCCTCATATATGAAACACTACACTCTAAAACTTAGCATATGTTAAAAAACTTACCCTCTAATGAGGATAAATATTTACAATTAAGATCCCTTTAGAAACCTATAAATACATTTATAGGAATGCTAACATTGCATAACTTGTTATGTTAACATAATATGCAGAATAAGGAAAGTGAATCATAAAGTAATTTATAAAGTAGATTTCCAGATGTTACCAAGACCTTACCAAATCACTAAGACAAGACTGTTCCTGGAAAAACAGATCGGGGACTTTTTAATTTAGGCTGTGAAATAATACTTATTGGCTCTTATTTTTACAACATATTCACCTATTGTGAACATTGATGTCACTGGCATAAGGTTACAACCGTAGCTTATCAGTTAAGGTATGAGTTTTCTAAATCCCCAAGGAAGGCTGGCTGTCTCCACCCACCCCAGGGGTGAAGATTGAAGGATTTCTTAAGACTGTACCTCAGACTGGGGTGAAGGTGAAGCTAGACAAGCCCAGGACCACAATGACATTAGAATCTACATTAGGATTTCCTTGGTTAGCTAAATGCAAGAAAAAAAATTCAAAATTCAGATCATAGCTCCTACTCTCAAACACAGTTTATTTATAGGTAGCTTTAATGTATTCACAAGGAGCAAAAAAGGATACAATGCTTTAGGTATTATTCTGGAATGTTAATTTTTTTTAAAGTGACACACATCAAACCAATGGGGTGGAGACAATACCTCAGGATCCAGCTGTCTCCTCTCTGAGCATTAGCTCATCTACCCGCTCTTCCCGCCACGCTCCAGAGGCAAAGGTCTTGTAATCAAAAACCACTACCTTCAAACTATCAAGCCAAAGGCGGACAAGGTTCCTTTCCTCCTGCCTTCCCTCCCTTCCCACCATGAACCTGTCAGTCTCTTCTAGCTATAAAATGTGCATGCCCCTGTTTAAAATAATAATAATAGTAATAAACTTCCAAGAAAATGAAAGCTGGAGCAAAATGCCCTGCCAGTTAACCATCTTGGGAAAAGGTCAAAATAACCTTCCCTGGAACGCCCTTATCTTCTGGCCACAGAAAGCTGCCAAAGCCTTCCCTGCTATGTACAGAAGTAAAATCCCCTCACTGGCATCCTTCTTACACTGTCCATTTCCTCCTCTCTTCTCCCTGGGCTCTGTCTTTCCTGGCCACAGGCTGGAAAATGCACTGGTGGTAGCATGATACCACATTTATGTAAATTCTCATAGTTAAATGTTTCCTTTAGCTAAAACTTGGAAAATACCTTTTGAAAAATTAAAACTTTTAAGTCATAAAAATGACCCAAATCCCCACTACATAATCCTCTCATTTATATTCTTTCCCGTGTCTCAAAATTCATCAGATCTCAAGCATTTGGCAAAGTTGCAGACATACAAACCAAGCATGAAACATGAGCTATGCCTTCATCTACCTGAGCTGTCAGCAGACACTGTTACTTTGACAGAATATTTAAGAAAAGAAGTTACCAAAAACTTACCACAGCCTAATACTGGCAATGGGGGTCTTAAAGACCAGTTCTCATAGAACCACTAACAAGCACGGGTGCAGTGTGGCAAAGCAGCCACCGTGTTTCACAAGGTCACCAGCCACAGCTGTCACAACAAGCATGAAGGCAACTCATACCATGGCGCAAATGAAGAATACATTCTAGACTAACAGTACGTGAGCCAGGGCCACAGAGGCTCCAGGGCCCAAGTGTGGAGAAATAATAAATCGCTATTTACGCAATGAACTACACGTGGCCAAACTTGTGCTCTTTGTCCCTGCCTTCAAGAAGGGGCCTACCATCCCCAGTAACATGGACTCACTGATGGGCCACCTTGAGTCTTCCTAAGTGACAAGCATTTATTCCAAAGAACAAGGAGCAGCATCAAGACAAATGAACAAACAAGAGCTCAAGTTTGTGACTTGTTTTCCAGACTGCTCAATTCTCATTAAACATGCAAGCAGTAGTGCTGTGTTCGGCTGTAAGTGACGCTCTGCATATGCCTGGCTAGCTCCTCCACACGCATTTGCGGAGGAGCTAGCCAGGCATATGCAGAGACTTGCCACGTAACCTGCAGCAAGTTACTCACCTCCACCTCCCTATGTTCTTCTGCACTTCCTCAAAGTGAAAGTTCATTTATTAGGTAAGGAACAAGAATTGAATCCAAGTTTGCATTCACTGTGCCAGGCATTTAAAGCTGCCACTCACATGTTGTGGAATGAACTGTACGGTCTCTTACAGCCATAAAACATCCAAGTCTCTAGGATTATGCTGTTAGGTTCCAAAGAATATAGTACAGTAGTCATGAGAAATATCATGACTTTCTGAGATTATACACACATATTGCATATATATATATGTGTGTATATATATATCTCTCTTCTCATATAGACATAAATAGGTATCAGAAGGTATATACGGTATACAGTGTGTGCATATTTATGTATCTATCCCTTTCCTTTATCTACCTCTAAGCTAGGAGAGGCATCAGGCTGAAGAAGTCAAAGTATAACTACTAAAATGAGATAATATAGAAGAGAAAATATTTTTAAAGAATTAAAAATATAAAGCTATATAAATGCAAAAATATAACTAATGCTTAAGAATTATTAGACTAGTTGGTGGAAAAAATTTCTTTTGAAGATGGAATAGAGTAATGCTATTGTTATTTTAAACCTCACAAAAAAAAATGAACTATACATAATCTCCTATACCAAGCAAAACACTGCAAAAGCCACAGGTGACCAGAATTATATAACGCCTTTTGAGAATGTACAAGCGTTTTCAGGTACATACATTTCATTAATTTCTAGAATGTTTTTAAGAGTTGCCAGACCAAGGCCCTGAAATTTTCAAATATAAAAATCCTACCTTGGAGCGGGGGACTCTTACAGAGCTGGGGCCTAGTTTAGAATAGCATTAACTTAGATAAGAGTCCAGCCTCCCTCCCAGCCATAACAGGAGATGCTTCGTAAAGAAGTCTGCATCCTAAGTATAGTCCCAGACCTCCACAGTTAGTATCTGGATTCTAGCCTTTATAAATGGACTTCTCAAAGGTGCATCCAACATCTGAGTATTCTGGCAGCAGTAACGTAAAAGGACTGACAAGGAAGGCTGCAGCGAGGTGTCAGACACGAAAACGCTTGAAGACATAAAAATGGGGAGTCTTAAGCACATAAGAACTGCAATTCCCTATCTGGGCAGCAGGTCAGATTCTGGGGTATCAGATCACTGTATCTGGTTCCAGGTTCTCCACTGGTAGAGACTGCAGTGTCTCAGACTTTGTCCTCTGAATGTAGGAACTTTATCGAAGCTAAAGTACCTGCTTTGGACACTTCTGGCACAGGTGTTGGGGTGACAGGAAACATCATCAATTCAGCTGCCAACTACAGCGGAAAAAAACTAGGGAATAATCCTGAGAAAATGGCACTGTTAATGGGTACAAAAAACACAGTCAGATAATAGGAATAAGCTCTAGTGTTCAGTAGCACAATAGGGTGACTATAGTTAACAGTAATTTATTGTATATTTCAAAATAACTACAAAAGTGAATTTGGAACAAAGAAATAAATGATAAATGTTTCAGGTAATGTATATTCCAGTTACCCTGATTTGATCACTACACTGTATGCTTGAATCAAAATATCACATCTCCTATAAATATGTACAACTATTATGTGCCCATAAAAACTAAAAACAAAAAAGAAAGAAAATGACACTTAAATATTAAAATCTCTTTTATCCCCGAATCCCACATTTCAGTTTGGTCTTCTGAAAAAATGACTTATCAGTTTCTCAGCTAAAGAAATGATATTGACAGTGTACTACCCAAATTATACCTTATATTCTTTCCTTTCCAAAATATAAATTCGCCAGTGAACGCTCTGATCCTAAAGAGGGCGGGAGATTAACCCGCCTAGCATGAGAGCACAGCTTAAAATAAATGCTGTTAAGTAGTCCTCAGGTAGAACAACTTTCCCAGCCAGCAGGCCCAGGAACTCAAGGTCTAGCTTAAGTTGGGTATTTGTATTTAAGAAGGAATTACAATCCTGGAGTCAAATGACTTTTTCAATGCAGACGACAAAACGTAATCAAGTCAGTAGACACTTTACTAAGAGGAGGCTAAGCAAATGGTTATTTGCCTAAGGTTAGGGAACTCTTAAGCCCAAGGACCTGAGAGCCTGGGAAGGCGGGAGGTGGGGTAAAGGGTTTGACTCCCAAAGTTTGCGTTTCCGCAAGTGGTTAACACAACTCTAGGAACAAACCCTAAGACCAATACTTCCCACGATCTCATTTCCCCCCATTCTGCATCACCCATCACCCCAAAATAAAAACAGCTACTACAGCACAGCCCTTTGGTTACGCAGGAGGCTGGGACCTGCTCTTGGCATAAAAAGAGGATGCGGGCGACCGAGGACCACACACGTGGGGGCGTTCGCGGGCGCTGAAACCAGCTACGAGGCCCACGCCCCCGCCGGGGACAGCTGGTGACCATCACCTTTGGACAGGGGCATTCCCCAGCCGGCCCCGGAACTTGCGAAAGCCGCGCAGTCCTTCGGACTCAGCCACTCGCGCAGGGCCCGGGGCCCGGGCAGCTCGGGGCACCTGAGGAGCGCGGCGAAGGCGGGGACAGGGACGGGGACGGGGACAGCACGGTGACGACTCGAGAACAGGGAGGCGCGCGGCCTCCCGCAGGACCCACCTGGATCTGCAGCGGCACGAGGCGCACCTTGCAGCGCTCGCTCACCGCGAAGCCCTTGGGCAAGTCCACGTACTGGCCCCACTCCTCGGCGAAAAGCTGCACCACGAATTTGCGGTGCATGTCGATCTGGTCGCCGTACAGGCTGAGGAACTTCTGGATGAGCAGCTCGTAGCCCGCCCCGTGTGGCACCGACGAGGGTCGCGCGAAGACGGAGAAACAGAAGAGCACCGGGACTGTGCCCGACGGCGCCCCCGCGCCTCCTGCGCCGCTGTTGGGGAGCGCAAGGACCGCCGGCTCCGCAGCCGCCATGTTCCCCCGAGCGTCTGCGAGCTCTGAAGCCGCCGAGGCGCACCCAGCCGGCCGCCGCGGCCCCGCCTCCCGGCGCAGCCAGCCCGCCCGCCAGCTCGCGGAGGCGAAGGGGCGGGTCCTGAAGACCGCGGCTCGCGCGCTCTCCTCCCCGCCCCGGAGGGCGGGCCGCGGCGGAAGGGTAGGTGGTGGGGCCGAGGTGCGCGCGTGAGCCAGGGAGCGCCTGCGCTCGCCGGCCGGGTCCGCCCCCTCCAGCTTCCGCGGCCGGCTGCGTTCCCGTAGCTTCCAGCTTGCGCCCCTTCTGCAGCGGTTCTGACTGCCGGTAGAACGCATAGTGGTCTCGCAGACCCAAGACCTGCCTGGGCTGCCCCGTTGTTCTTGCCCCGGTGCTGCAGCTCACATAAGGGTTTGTGCCACCCTTCCCCTAACGCTGGCCCTCTTCCCGGCTTCGCTCGCCTTCGAATGAGCAGTGTTCTTGGCAGTCTAGGGTTGTGGTTGGGTACACAGAGCCGCCAGGACGAGTTACCTGTTGGCTCTGCACAGAGGCATGCAGTCCTCCTCGAGATGGCAGTGGTATCTTACAACCAAAGGGACAGTCCGATAGATACCCTAAGAAGAGCAGCAGAATTTAATCCTTAGAGTGCCAGTCAAGGTTCAAGTTTTGTCTTTTTTCGGTCCCACAGAACACAATATCTCTAGGAATGGATTTGATATCTGGCCTCCTTTCGTCTCAGCCTATTTCTGGGAGGACTTGGATTGGGAATATAAATATTATTAAAAGCAAAAATCTGAACTTTATATTCAAACTAAGGATATCTGTTTGTAGGTAAGTAAAAGGGATCACTTTCGAATAAAACAATCCTCTGCCTTCTGCACACTGTAAGGCGCTATAATTAACTGGAATTAGAAAGCATGCATTACGAACAGAATTTCCTTGGAATTGAGTCCTTCGAAGATAGGCATGGGCCTAAACATAAAATTAGATTTCAGGTATTAAAGCTGTCCTCTTCTAAGAAAATAAGCTTTAAAGCAGGGTTTCCCAACTGACACTGTTGACTTCTGGAATGGACATTTCTCTTTCTTGGGGATGGGGCATCTTGTGTATTTGCAGGATATTTAGCAGCATCACTGGCTTCTACTCCCGCTAGAGGCCTAGTGACCGCCCCTCCCTCTAGTCATGGCAATCAAAAATGTTTCCAGACATTGCCAACTATTCCCCAGAGGGCAAATATACCCCCTACTTGAGAACCACACTGCTTTAAAGTTATGAAAAGACCATCCTTTGGTGTTTCTTGCTCAATTGTACCGAAGCTACTAGAAATAGCCACTTTTTTCTGGTTCTCATCACACATTGAGAGATCCCATTTAAAACTGTTGTCTGAACCCGTCAGACCGAAAATGATATTTTTTTCCAGATACCACTCCATTGCAAGATCTTCTATATGCAGATATGCTGATTTGTGCTAATAAGTGTACCCCCTCAAGACCTGATTACCAAAAGGTACCTACCTATTTTGGGTGGACTAATAAAAGTGTTCCTTCCACCCTGTAAAGCCTCCTAACAGAGTAGGTTGGAGACTAGAGACTGGCCTAGACTTCAGACACCCTCAGCGAGGACCTTGGCATCTACACAGTCTTCTGCCGTGGCCCTCGTGGCCCTGAGTCAACATACTTCATTTCCCTTTCATGTTTTTAAATTAGGTTTCTGACCCTTCAGTAAGGAAACGCACTTTCATATCCATTGTGCTATCTGAGATTGGTCCTTGACAACCTAATTTAATGGTGCAATCACTGTGGTAATAGCATGTTAAATAACATTAATAAAATAGATATTTAATGGGCACATTTACCATTTATTGAATATCAACTGTGTATCAAGCTCTGCATCACTGGGCTGCAAAAGGGAGGTGAATGCACATTTCAGTGATAAATTATTATTCTCAGAAATACAATTAGGATAATTTTTATAAACGTTACTAGAAAAAGTAAGAACCCATAAATGAATATTCAAATGACAAGTAGAAAATAACTGTTCTAATTGACAAGATCATATTATGGACCAAATGCCCAAAATTTTCTCATATAGGACTCTCAGTAGCTTTACTAGTTAATGTTAAATGCTTACTTACTTTTAGAATCTAAATTCCAAGAAAATCAAGAAGGTATATTACATAGTATTGATTAATACATTAATATGCTACAAAAACAAACCCCAAAATCTCAACAGATTGATACAACAAAGGCTTATTTCTCACCTTTCCCAGTTAACAGCAACATTTGACAAACCAATTACTCCCTTTATTTTGAGCCATATTCACTTTGTCTTTTGGATACCACTCTCTTATTTCTCCTTCCACCTCACTTCAAGCTCTTTTCCTATGTTCCCCTTATTCCCCAAACCTCTATAAATACAAGTATACCAGAGTTCAGTCCTCACATCTATTCTCCTAAGACTGTGGCTTTAAATATCACCCATATACCTTTGACTTCCAAATTTTTAACATCCAGGCCCTCACTCTGCACTCCATACTCATATACAAGTGCCTATTCGACATCTCCACTTGGCTATTTAATAGATACCTCATATTTAAATGTACTAACAGAACTCTTAGTTTTCTTCTGTCCTTGAATATTTTCTCTCCGCTGTTGATATCTAGGCAAATGGCAACCCCATTTTAGTAATTGAGTACAATAACCAGGGGTTTATCCTTTAATTTACTCCTCTTTCTCTCCTTGTCCAGTCTAACAGCAAGACCTGGTGGTCAGAACTGAATTCCTCTCATTCACACCAGTGCCACCACCTAAGACAAAACCACTGTCATCTTCCATCTAACTGTAACTCATCATAAGTTGTGTCCAATATTTGACTTCTGTATCCCTATTTATCCATTTACCTCATTTACATAGACTTTTATACTCCATTTACCACATGGCTATTGGAGTGGCACTTTTTCAAAAACATAAATTTAGAGCATGTCACTGCTCTGTTCAAAATCCTCCAGTATATAAAAATAGACCTCAAGACAATCTAGATGTTAGAAATAAGAGAAAAGAACTTTAAAGAAGTTGTGATAAGTATATTCAAGGTCTTAAAAGAAAGGGTAGCCATAAGACTGAGCAGATAGGGAATACCAACAGGGAGATGGAGATGACCGAAAACATAGCCAAATGTCACTTTTCAAGCTAAAAGTGCAGTGTCTGGAGTAAAATGCTCACTGGGTAATCTAAACGTCAGATTATAGGTTCCAGAAGAAATGATTAGTGAAATTGCATACAGGGTACTAGAAATTATCCAATGTGAAGAACAGAAAGAGATTCAAAAAAGTATGATGACAGTTTTAGTAACCTGGAGGGCAATATCAAATGATCTAATGTGTAGTTGGAGTCCAAGAGGGAGAGATGAGACAAGAGTGGAACAGAAAGAATATTGGAAGAAATAATAGCCAAAATAGCACTGTCTATTAAGTCTTCAGTGTGCTGATTTTTATCTCAGAGTCTGCTTTCCAGAGAAATCAACCTGTGACATTTGTTGCTAGGAAAGACGAAAGGAGGCCAAAGTGGATGGATTTTGGAGCTGGGTCACCCACTGTTGGGCAGGTAATGAATGCCTAACCACTAATGTCTGTGGAGCACAGATAGCCCCTGGCAGTTTTTTTAAACTTCCAGCAGAGATGAACTGGCAACATATACTACTGGAAAGGAATGCCTTCACTGTAATTAAGAATTTGAAAAATATGGAGGAAATACTAATTATAAGAATAAAGGAATTGAATGACAATTTCAAAGTTTGATTGATGCTCTAGAAAAAGACAAAAAAAAAAAAGATAGTTGGCAACTAAAAGCTAAGTGTGGAGGCTGGAAGAACTTTTTGGCAGCATCGACTCTCTCAGTTCCTACAATAAGAAGAGAGAGAAAGCTGAGGACCAAGACTAGGACTGAAGAGTAGCAGAGCTCCAAAGAAGGTTAAACTCTTAAAAAATGCATATTTTCTATGCCAAGGTCAGGACTCTGGTTGAGAAATGGGACCATGACACATGGGATAAAGTTGATGACACTGAAAATTATGATCCTTCGATTCTTTTAATTGATCTGGTCTTTAGAAATGACTTACTCTTTTCTTAACGACTAGCATTCCCTCATTTCTTTAAGGCAATGCAAAGCCTTTTCCCTAGCAAGACATTAGCTTTCCCAGGCTCTTCCCTCTCTTTCCCTCCTGATACCTATATCTATAAGTAGGCTTAATTAACAGTAAAATCTGGCCACAGATATGTTGGGCCTGAAAAGAAGGAATATATCCAAAAGCAGCTACAGAATCTAACCAGCATATACCATCAGGAGCAGAGAGATTATGTACAGCACTGGATTTGGAGGGTGTGTGATCGAGGATGTGGAACATAAAAGTTTCTCAGTTAGGAAACACCGTGTTAGGATAGAGGATTTAACACCCTGGTAAGGTTCTTGGGAGATGGTCTGAACACAGTGTTTCTAAGGCTGCTCTTAAATGGGCCATAAATTTACAACCTTACCCCAAGGCTATGTTAACTGTCCTGCCATCTATTACAATATACTCTGAAGAGATATAAGTTAGCTGGACATCCTGCAGAATATCACCTTCATTCACTATATCAATAACATCATGCAGATTGAACAAGATGAACAAAAAGTGACTATTCATTGAAGGCCTTGTTAAGACACAAGTGTTCCAGAGGGGAGTGATAACCTCTAAATAGTTTCAGGGAACCACCATATTAGCAATGTTTTAGGGTCCAATGTCCTAAGGCATTCTAAGACATCCCCTCCAAAGTACAGGACAAATTATTGCTTTTTACACTTGCACTTTCTACCATGAATAAGGAAACACAATGTTTAGGAGACCTCTTTCAACGATGGAAGCACCATATGCCACAACTGAGAATAATGCTATGCTACACCTCATTCTCTGTAAGATGAAATGCTGCAAGATTTTAGTGGGGCTGAGAGTAGTAGAAAGGATTTTGCAGTAGATGCAGGTAGTGATGCAAGCAGCCGTGCCTCCTGGGCTGCATAATATGAAAGATCCTTTACTATTGGAAATACCAGTAACACAAGAAGATGCCATTAGATTTATGGAAAGCCCAAATATGGGAATCATAATGCAGACACCATCAGTTCTGGAACAAAATTGTGCCATCTTCAGCAGAAATTTACACTGTTTTGAAAGGCCATCAAATGACCATGCAGATGGCACTGCCTATCCTGAGCTGTATACTGTCAGACCCACCAAGGCATAAGGTTGAGCAGGCCCAGAAGTAATCCATAAGGAGATAGAATTAGTACGTGTGAGATCAAGCACAGGCAAGACTGTGCAGAACATGCAGTCTACATGATCAGATAGCCTAGACACCAATGTCATCTACTACTATTCTATCAGTGCCTCTCTCTCACATCGCGTGGAAGACCTGTTATCACCAGTTGATGGGGGAGAAAAAAGTCAGAGCTTGGTTCATAAATGGATTGGCTCAGTATCCCTTGATACTTGAAAGACAGGAATGAGAGGAAATTTCCAAGTGAGCAAAGTTTTGGGCAGTGACCTGGTCATCTTCTTTGTATGGAAAGAGAAGTTACCTGAGCCAAGCTTAGAAAATACATAAATTCATGGACAATGGCAAATGACTGAGCCAGCTACTTAGGCACCTGGAAGAAGAAAGATTGGAAGATCAGGAACAACGAGGTCTGAGATAGATGCATGAAAAGATGAATGGGAATAAGCACCAAGCATAACAATCCTCATATCCCATGACAATGCTCACCAGAGAAACCACCATAAGAGAGACACTATACCACCATGAAAACAACCAGAACAGATGAAGGACTCTTACTAATCAATAATAATAACAAGACAACTCAATTAAAATAGAGGAAAAGTCTCAAACAGACACTTTACGAAAGCAGATAAATATTGCCCAACAGGCACATGAGAAAGTGTTTAATATCACTAGCTGTCAGGAAAATGCAAATTAAATCTGCAAAAAAAAAAAATACTATTTCACACTCACTAAAACAGATAAACTAAAAGACAGTAACATCAACTGAAACTAGAACTTTTATACGTTTCAGGGGTGCATAAAATGGCACACCATTTTGGAAAAACTGATATGGCAACATTTTACATAGTAAAATATACACCTGTTCTTTAATCACAAAATCTCTGAAAATAAACATTCTGAACCTAGACACAAAAGAGTACATATTGGCTAGGTGTGGTGGCTCATACCTGTAATCCCAGCACTTTGGGTGGCCGAGGTGGGCGGATCAGCAGGTCAAGAGATTGAGACCATCCTTGCCAACATGGTGAAACCCCATCTCTACTAAAAATACAAAAATTAGCTGTGCGTGGCAGCATGCACCTGTAGTCCAAGCTACTCAGTAGGCTGAGGCAGGAGAATCACTTGAACCCAGAGGGTGGAGGTTGCAGTGAGCCAAGATTGCACCACTGCACTCCAGCCTGGTGACAAAGCAAGACTCCGTCTCAAAAAAAAAAAAAAAAAAAAAAAAAAAAAAGTACATATTGTATGATTCCATTCATATGAAGTTCAAAATAGATAAAATGAATCACTGGTGATTAAAAAAAAAACAGAACAATGGTCACCTGTGGGGTAATTAGATTAATTGGAAGGGGTCACAGGAGAATTTTGTAGGGTGATGGAAATATTCTGTATTTTACTTGTGTACTTTAAGATATGTGCATTTTGTTAAATGTAAATTTTTACCTTAAAAAGTACAATCCAATGTCTTATCTCTCTGATCCTAATTTCTGCCACCACTCTCTCTACTCCAGCCCCACTGTCTCCTTAATGTTCCTCATCCTTTGTACTTCCCATTCTTTCTGCCTGAAAACTCTCTTCTCCCAGATAGCCACACAGCTTCTGCTCCCTCATTTGTCTGTGCACAAATAGGTATCTCAAATCAAAAAGGTCCACCCTTACTGCCTTATATAAAATATCACTATAATCTCACTCTATGCCTATTTCCTGCCTCCTTTTTCTTCTCCTTCTTAATACTTATTACCGTTTGTATACATTATGAAAGTAGAGACTTGTTTATTTTGTTCTCAACTGTGTCACAACTCCTAGAACACTGCCTGACACTATAAATATTTGTTGAAAAGTAGTTACACCAAATATATCTTCGGGATACTGCATTGAAAAATCAAAGGTATGTACAGTCAAACGTGATATTTTTAGGTGAGTTATTTATCTATATTGTAAAATACTCCTGATTGATATTATTCAGTCAGAGGTGATATTTTTAGGTGAGTTATTTGTCTATATTTTAAATTAATCCTGAGGTCACTATTATTAGAGGATTACTGGATTTACTCAGCCGACTCCAAACGAGATTATTTGACTCCATTTGCAGTTTCTCAAGTGTGATAAAGCAGGCAAGGAAAGTCAAGTATCAAAACAACTTTTGCAGTCTTCTCCATGGGGGAACTCTGAAAATATTCTGCAAAGGAAAGGAAGAAAATCAAGATGGAGTTTTATACATAGATGGAATGTGGTATAATCGAGAGATTTTTAAGAGCTACCAGATATATTTTAGAACCAGAAAAGACCTTATATATAATCCAGTAAAGATGACCTAACAGAAAATTATTAATAGGAATTTATTTTTTTATATCATTTTATTAAACCAAATAAACTATAAGATCACCAAAGGTCTTACAGTTGATTGTTGGCACATCCAGCCGTGACTATCACCAATAATATTATTAAAACTCATGTTAATATTAAAGTGAATTACTTGACTTTTTCATCTATTAAATCAATAACTATATATACTAAGAATTCTTTGGTGAAGAAGAAAGATAATGCCCATGCTATTATAGGGTTTACAGTCTACTGGAGGTAGGTAGACAATAAACATGTAAACAAATAAATGAGATATTTCTAGTTAGTGATAAGGCTAGGAAGAAAATATGGCACTCTGCTGGAGTGATATAGGTTGCCTGTGATCTACTTTCTTTAGGAGGAAACATTTAAGCTGAGATCTGAATGGTAAGGAGGAGCATTCCAGACACATGGAAAAACAAGTACAGAGGCTGTTAGAAAGTAACAAGCCTCGTATGTTTGAGGAATGGTGTGGCTGGAACACGTTGAATTCTATGAGATGAGATCAGAGATGTGAGGAAAGGCTATATCATGTAGAGCCTTGAAGGCCACATAAAGAATTTGGTTTTATTCTGAGTGAAATATTTTAATCAGGGAAATTACATAAACAGATTCATGATTTTAAAAGAATCATCTTATTACTATTTAGAAAATTGCATGTAGGAGGCCACAAGTAGAAGGGAGACCTATGGTTAACTATTACAGTAATCCAGGCAAGAGGTAATGGATGGCAGATTGCTGTAGAGAAGTGGTTCTCAGCTGGGGTAGTTTTAACCTAGAGCATATCTGGCATTGTCTGGAGACATTTTTGGTTGTCACAATTGGGAAAAGGGGTGCTACTGGCATCTAATAGGGAGAGGACAGGGATGGTGCTAAACCCCCAACATTGCACAGGACAGCTCTATACAACAAAAATGATTTGACCCAAAATGTCAATTGTGTCAAGGTTGAGGAATCCTGCTCTAGGCTCTTAGTACTATAAATGGAAATGAATGGAGGAACGTGCTATCAAGAAGAGGACCTTTTGTAGATTAGATGTGGGGAAGTCAGGAAAAGGCAGAAATCCAGAATGACTCCTAGCTTTTGTGCTTGAGTATCCAGCAATGCCATAGTGCCATTACTAAGATGAAGAAGACTAGGAAAGAAGCACATGGAGGTGATAAAAAAGAATCCTCTTTTGACCACATTAAGTTTGAGATGCTTATTGGGCATCAAAAGTAGATGATGTTTAGGTAGGCTGCATATATGAGTATGAATCTCATATTCATGGAGAGTAGATTTGAAATATAAGAGACATCTGCACGAAGAAGATATTTAAACCATGGGAATAGATGACACCACCTGGAGGGAGATCATAGCTAGAATAGAAAATGGAACCTATGACAGAGAGTTAAAATTGAATAAATGGGGTAGGAATGAGATTCATGCATTCGATACTGAAGTAGCAAAAAAACCTGAACACTAGAGTAATGAAATTTAAGAAAAAAAATTACTATTAGATTGAGCCAAATAAAATTGCCCAAATAATTCTAGACCTACAAAAACATAAATTTCCTATATCTCAACTTAATAGAAGAAGTGGCCAACTATATAAATGCTACTGAGAAATCAAGTATGATTTGAATGAGTGTAGAGATTATGGTGACACAAAGGCTATTAGTGACTTTGACAGGAGCAGTTCCAGAGGAATAGAGGGGTGAAAAGCCTGGTTTTTTAAGTCAAAGAGAAAATTGCTAGTGAGAAAAGAATCAATCAGTTCTTTAGATTAAGAAGGATATAGGTTTAGAAAAATATCTTTTTTTAGAGATGAGATCTTGCCCTGTCACCAAGGCCAGAGTGCAGTGACACGATTATGGTTCACTGTAGTCTCAAACTCCTGGGCTCAAGGGATCATCCCATCTCAGCCTCCCAAGTAGCTGAAACTATAGGCATATGCCACCACACCTGGCTAGAAGAGTTTCTTTATAAGACAGAAAGTGCTAGAAACATTAGATTATTGTTCAATGCTAGTAAGAGTTAGCCAGAAGAAAAGGAACATATTTTTTGGTACATTAGGAGAGAGGGTAACCGAAAGACTAGTAATTGAATGATGAAAAGGATGAATCCAGAGCACAGAGCGGAGTCTGGGCTTCTTGTAGGATCAGGGGCACTTGTCCCATTGGAAATGAAAGGCAGAAAATGTGAGTAAAGACACAACTAAGTTACTAACAATTTTTTTTTTTTTTTTTTTTTGAGATGGAGTCTCGCTCTGTCGCCGGGTCTGGAGTGCATTCTCCTGCCTCAGCATCCCCCAGTAGCTGGGACTACAGGTGCCTACAGGTGCCTGCCACCACGCCTGGCTAATTTTTTGTATTTTTAGAGATGGGGTTTCACCATGTTAGCCAGGATGGTCTTGATCTCCTGACCTCGTGATCCACCCGCCTCGGCCTCCCAAAGTGCTGGGATTACAGGCGTGAGCCACCATGCCTGGCTATAATTTTTGAATAGAAAAATGAAGTAGTTAATTGTCTAATTATATTTTCTTTTCTTATGTATAACTCTGAATATTTTTAAATGTCTGTTATCCTTATCTCTTGGTACAGTTTATGCATATTTTACTATATTCAAGGCAGTCATAGTTTTAGCCTGGTCTGGTATTCCTAGCTCAGTCTTCTCTTTAAAGAATATACTTTTAGAGACACATTTCTATTTTAGTACATTCACCTCACCATGACCATCTTTCGTGGATAGAAAGATGTTTGCAATTCATTATATTTTGTATTTCAGAATTTTCATGTATCTCATCAGGAAGTTTCTGTCCAGGGCTGTGCCTGGTTCATTTTTAAATAAATGGACTCCTGGAGTAAAAGAAAAAAAAAACAAAATTATAAACTATTTCCCAAACCCACAACTCCCATTGTCTCAAAAATTTATCTTCAGATCTTGAAGTCATACAACCTAAGACAGTTTAGCAATATCTACAGTGATCACATGTTGCCTGGCTTTAACGTCCCTAAGTTAATCAATGGCTTGTTTGGAGTTCTTGGTCACATTGTTGCTAGCCTCACTGCTGTGCTGCAGGTAGGCATGCCACCCTTGGCAAAGACAGCTTTATTATTTGTCATTCTTTGAGCCTTATAGGTTAGCACAGCAGTGAGCAATGACATCTTTCCTCCAGATAAGTTGAAGGAAGTCTCCTTACTCCCACCAAAGGCCCCACCTAGATTCTGGATACCATCCCTTAGAGGCTTCTGTTCTGCACTTATCCCCACCCCTCTCCTACATAAACAATATCTCTCTCTCTCTACTGGATCTTTCTCATTGGGCATGATATTATTTTTAAGTGAGGAGATGATAATATAACTCCTTTTCTACAAATATCATCCCATTTTTCTTCTCTCCATAGAAAAACATTTTGAAAAAGTCTACTCAACTTCTTTCTATTTACTCATTAACTCACCTCAGTATGGCCTCTCCCTCCTCTGTGCACTAAAACTGCTCTTGTCAAGGTCACCAATAATCTCCACATTACCCAATACATGACCCATGTGTCTGGCTAAGGACCATGTCTATGCACTCAATTACTACACTTTTCAAATATATTCAACACATCTCTGATCACTCTCTACTTTATGAAATCCTGTTATTATATCATATTCCCCTTACTTTTCTCCTCACTCTTTTCCTCCTCTAGGCTTTTTTCTTTTTTCTTTCTTTCTTTTTTTTTTTTTTTTTTTTTTTTTTTTGCTTACTGCAGCCTCAAACTCTGAGGCTCAAGCATTCCTCCCACCTCAGTAGCCTCCTGAGTAGCTGGGACTACAAACATGTGCCACCATGCATGTCCAGTTAATTATTTTTTAAAAAATTTTTGTGGAGAGAAAGTCTTGCTATGTTGCCAAAGCTGGTCTCAAGATCCTGGCCTCACGTGATCCAACGGCCTTGGCCTTCCAAGTAGTTGGGATTACAGGCATGAGCCACTGCACCCCATGACTTTTTTTTTCCCTTGCAGTTCTTCTATTATCTCCCTTTCAAATGTTCATAGGCTGAAGTCCTGATTACTTTTTTCTTCTCCCTCTGTTACTTCACCTAATGATATGATCTAGTCTCAGAATTTACATGTGTTGACTTCTCCCTGAACCTCAGACTCATATCTCAAACTGCCTACTTGACCTCTCCACTTGTATATTCCAGTACATCTAAAAAATGCCATGGTCAAAGCAGAACACTTGATTTGTATCCTATAAACATGTTTTCTTCAAAGTCTCCTTCCATGTTAGAAATTAACAATACCTTGGGCCCAGTGACCAAGCTAGAAACTTGTGAGTTATTCTTAACTTATAGCCCTCACACACCACAACATTCATTTTATCAGCAAAGTCCATTGCTTCTGCCAAACTATTGTCAGGTCATTGAAGTTTCTGTAATCCACTGCGGCCACCCTAGTTGAAGATTTTCCTGCTTTAACTCTTCCCTCCAGTCCATGCTGTACACAGCAGAGTGAACTGTTAGAAACATAAGTGAGAACATCTCACTTCTCTGCTTAAAACTTCTTGTTGGCTTATTGGCTTCCTACTACATTTAAAATGAAGTGAAATTCATTTCCTTATCTTGGCCTGCCAGACCTTACAATATCTGCCTTTCTTCTCTTCTCTCATCTATGTATTCTTAACTCTTACTGCTCCAACCACGATGGATGGTGTAAGAGCTTTGCTGCTTCAAAGTCTTGTACTTACTCTGCTTGTAAGACTGTTTGCCAGAATTTTCCCATGCTGGCTCCTTCTCATCCTTTAGGTTTATCTAAGAGTAGATTCCCTCAGTTGAACCCCATACTCTTATCATATTACTGTGTTTATTTTTCTCTTAGCACTTACTATTCAGTAGTCATCTTTTTAAAAAGTTTATTTATGAAGTGTACACACTAAATGAAGGCAGAGACTCTGTCCAACTCTTATCAGAGTATTCCCAGCAGTATAGTTCCTGGGAATAATAGAAACTCAACAATATGTGAGCGAATCAATGAACATCTAAACTAAATTGAGTTTTTCTCCCTCACACTTTTAAAATCCTCTGGTTGAGTAATTTCAAGTCATTTCCCACCTTATCCCCAAAGATATTATAATATGCAGTTGACCCTTGAACAAGGTAAGGGTTAAGGGAATCAAGCCCCTGCTCAGTCAAAACCCTGTGTTTAACTTTTGACTTCTCCAGATTTTAACTACTAATTACCTACTGGTGACCAGAAGCCTTACTGATAGATAACATAAACAGGAAATTATATGTATTATATAATTATAATATGTGTTATATACTGTATTATATGTATTATATACTGTATTCTTGCAATGAAGTAAGTTAGAGAAAAGAAAATGTTACTAAGAAATTCATAAGGAAGAGAAAATCCTTTTACAGTACTATATTTATTGATAGCTTAAGTTTACATTGTCTGTTTCCAAGATGAATTATCTGTCTGGAATGGTGGGCAACTGCAGCTGCAACCTCAATCTACAATACATATCATGCAATTTGACTTTTTCTTGTAGTGTCGTGGGTTTTCTCTGCTTCTTGGGAGCCCTTTCAGCATCGCTAGTGGTACTTTGTGTGGGTCCCATGGTGTCATTCAAGGTTTATGATATTGCACTAAACAGGATGAAAAATACAGGAGATCCACCAGAGATTACTTTTTACTGTGATATGCAATTTACTGAAGCCATAAATGGCTCACATGGAGGTGACTGGCTTCACATGGCACTTTTTTTTTTTTTTTTAAACAAGAGTCTCACTCTGTCACCCAGGCTGGAGTGCAGTGGCGCGATCTCAGCTCACTGCAACTTCTGCCTCCTGGGTTCAAGCAATTCTCCTGCCTCAGCCTTCCGAGTAGCTGAAATTACAGGCACGTGCCACCATGCCTGGCTAATTTTTGTATTTTTAGTAGAGACAGAGTTTCATCATGTTGGCCAGGCTGGTTACGAACTCCTGACCTCAAGTGATTCGCCTGCCTCGGTATCCCAAAGTGCTGAGATTACAGGCATGAGCCACCACTCCTGGCCTCACATGGCATTTTAAGCAGATAGAATATTGAGCTCACAGCAGTAGCAACAGGAGGTTGCTAAAAAATTATTACAGTAGTACAGTATGTACTATAGTTAATTTTATGCAGTTATGATTTAATATTTCATCTTTACATTTGTTTACATTTCTCTTTGAATGGTGCACTGTTCAGTCTGTTCGTGCACATAAGTCTTGATACATTTTAACTTTTTATAATAGACTTGTACATATTTTGTGGTAGTAAATGACAAATAGACTAGTATATCCATATATTTTATATATTCATGACACACCCAACTTTTTAATTTTTGCAATATTTCTATCTGTACAGTTTGTGAGTTTTCTCAAATTGTCTCAAATCTCCAAAACATTTTCTAATCAATCTACTTTAAAAATCAGCATATAAGTGGCACAGTTCAAACTTTTTTTTTTTTGAGACGGAGTCTCGGCTCACTGCAACCTCCACCTCCGAGGTTCAAGCAATTCTCCTGCCTCAGCCTCCTGAGTAGCTGGGATTACAGGCACCCGCCACCATGCCCGGCTAATTTTTGTATTTTTTTTTTTTTAGTAGAGATGGGGTTTCACCATGTTGGTCAGGCTGGTCTCGAACTCCTGACCTCAGGTGATCCACCTGCCTCGGCCTCCCAGATTACAGGTGTGAGCCACCACACCTGGCCCAAACTTGTGTTTTTCAAGGGCCAACTTTAGTTACATCTTTGTATGCTCCAGGGATCTTAAACATAAATAATGTTTTGACAATTGAATTTATTTGTATATATCATATTTACAAATTCTTTTACGTGAAAGAAACAGAATGCCTAAAATAATAACAGTTTATATTTTGCATATAATTAGAAGTCCATGGGAGGGTGATGACCATAGTGTTGTCAGCAGCTGAGCAATATGATACTCTAAGATTGCCATCTCTCAAATTCTACAAATCCTTCCTCTCACAGTCCTATGGTAGCCACTGCCGTTCTAAGCATCACATAATTATATTCAGAGGCTGGAAGCATGAGCAGCACAAAGGAGAAAAACTCTCTGCTTCACTTGTCATTATTGAAAAGAAAATATCTTTTCCAGAAGCCTCTCTATAAACTTCTCCTAGCATGTTATTGGCCAGAAGTGGGTCACATGCCCACCCTGAGACAAAAAAGCAGGTATTTTGATACTAAGGATAGAAGGAGTGGCTTCTGTGTGGAAAACAAAGAATAAGGGCTATATTCTACACAAGTTTAGCCTTATTTGGCATTCCCTCTTTGGCTTTGCTTAGTAAAGGCAGCACATCACACTTGCCCCAGTTTCCACTCCATTACTCTACCCACAATCTTGGCAGGTCTTTCAAAACATGAACATTGTGATTGAAGCAGACAGACAGGCCTAGTGCTTTCTCTATTTAGGTAATATATGTCTGGCTTTTCTACATGGCCTCTGTGGCCAGTTTATATTGTCAATTCTGCACCTATATTAAATTTTAAAATCTAGCTATGAAGAGTTTAAGTGATTTCACATAACCTCCTTTCTGAAGACTAAACTTGGCAAAAATAGGATTTCTAAAGGATTGGAAAAATTAATATTGCTATGATGCCAACATCTACTATCACAGGCCAGATTTTTTTTTTACCAATTTATTAAAAAATTGATTGGAATATCTTCATCTCATACAATTTTTCAGTAACAACCACTCCACCCCTAATATGCTACCCCCAAACACTGGTGCTACTGGATTTTTAAACTTTAGAGAGTAAAGAAAATAATCTTTGAGGCTACAACAAAGAATAAACTTAATGGGACTTTTTATGCACAAATTGTGTACTTTTTGTTAGCCTTCTAAGTCAATTGTCTACTTTCTAGGTTTCTGAATGAATTTGTGCTTTGGCTTCACCTTGTTGGAATACCCTTTATTGAATATTTAGTGCTAATCAGGCCCCAAATAAGCACTTTACATTCATTATTTAATTTGATACATATAGTAATCCAATGTGGCAAAGGTGTCTTCCCCTTCTTCCACCCTGGCGCCAGCAGTTTATGAAGAAGAATGAGGCTCAGAGAGGTGTAATGGCCTACTTGGGGCCATGTAACTTGTAACTACAGTGTAAGGACTCAGTAGGAAGTCAGCTTATCTGATTCCAGAAGCCCTTACATCACTATAGTAGACCACGTTCTCTTGCATGAATTTCTTATCATTCTTTGGAAGCAATTTTTACCTCCATCTACTGGTTAGGGCCCCCGTCTTCAAGGCTTTGACAAAAACCTTGCACACACTTCCATGTGATTCTGTTACCTGGAATATAAATAAGACATCTTAATTAAGCAGAAGAAGGCTTTGGAGGTTGGCTGCCATCCCCTCTAAGGCTATGCAGGCCTCTCTACCCTATTTCATCTGATTGAAGTCTACTGGTAGAAGGTGAACTGCCAAATGAAATATTATCTTTGCTTTCCTCATCAGAATAACCTATCCAAAACCAAGTTCTGTAATCAGACACAAGTGTCTTGGAAATACACAGTGAATGGTCCTCAAGCTGTTCTAGTTTGTGGCACCTCATAGTGTGAAATTTGGCCATTGTCTTGGAACACTAATAACAAACAGTTTTATAATGCTTAGGGTCTGAGTATTTGTATTAGTTTTTCCTGTGGCTGCTGTAACATATTACCACCAACTGGGTGACTTAAAACAACAGAAATATATTCTTTCACAGTTCTGGAGGCCAGAAGTCCAAAATAAATACCACTGGGCCAAAATTAAGATGCAGAGCTCTGCTCTTTCTGCAGTTTCTCAAAGATAATTCATTCCTTGCCTCTTCTGGCTTCTGGTGGCTACTGGCATTCCTTCACTTACAATCACATCACTTTTTATCTGAGTCCATCTTCACACTACCTTTGTCTATATCTGCCTGTTGTCAAATCTCCCTCTGTTTCCTCTTATATGAATACATGTGACTGCATTTAGGGTCCACCCAAATAACACCCCCATCTCAAGATCTGTAACTTAATCATACCTGTAAAGACTCTTTTTAACATACAAAGTAACATTTATAGTTTCAGGATCCAGGAATTAGGACCAGATATCTTTAGGAGCTATCATTCAGCCTATTGTGGTATTTTATGCATGTAACTCACTTAATCACACAGCAATTGAGTTATATATTGTGATTATTGTCATTTACTGATGAGAAAACTGGGGCAGACAGAGATTATACAACTTACTGAAGGTCCACTAATCACTAAGCGGACTTGTCTAGATTTGAACCCAACAAACTTCTGACCTTAAAAATTTACTGCCACCAGAAGTAAGTGAAAAAATAATTCATATTGGAGAATTCCCCAGACAGAGTGTGCCAAGATAGAAGTCAAATGACAAGAGGTTTCTCCTTTAAAGGCAGTCCTCCTAGGTTATGGAATTTCCCCACTTTCTCATCTTTGGCAGGACTCCTTGTTTCATCGTGTACTTTATCATCTTATACATACACAATCAGTTTAAGTGCAGGGCTTTTAGAGTAATATGAGAAAAGTATGCTGTACAAACTGTATGCAGTTGAGATATTTTCTGAACTAATGGATTCTTAATCAATCTATCAAAATAATGCCATGTTTGAGTTGGAAATAAGCAGTACCCAAACCTTTCTAAATATTCCTTTTTTTTTTTTTTTTTTTTTTTTTTACTTTTAAACACAGACCCTTCTAAAACAGCTTGCTAGACTCCTGTACTCTCAATAACCCAGCTATTTATAGCTTCTTCTGCAACTCCTAGATCTCAGGAAAGGGTTTTGTAAACTAAACATCTGTGGACTCAAACTTGTCAAATTCCTAGCAGGCAACTCCATAAATTTTGGACTAAGGAGACATAAAGTCCCTGCCCCTTAATATATTTGATCTGCTTTTTGCTCAAGTCAAAGATATACTCACTTTGAGCTTTAATCCAGAAGCAATATCCATTATTACCCCTGGCCCACTGATAAAAACTCATCATACACCTACCTACCTGTAAGAGAGACTGGGAATGTAGTCTAGGTATATGTCCTAAAACAAGAGAAACTGAGCTTTTGCTGATTAACTAACAACCTCTCCCATGTAGAACCTTCAAAAGAAATATGCCTGAATATTATACCACAAACATGGTAGAGAGATAATGTAGATCCAGTACTGAGACCACACAAGCTTCAGGGACACACAGGTAGACTCAGATTTGAATGCTGTCTCTGGCTCTTACAAACTGAGGCTCCTAGCCAAGTTACAAATTGTCTCATCTTACAGTTCAGATAATTAACTCTCAAGGGCACTTGGTGAAGATTAAATAAAATGGTGTGTTTAAAGTACTTATTGAAGTACTCATTCGCAGTAATCATTTAATAAATAATTACTATTATTATTACTATTTTAAAGTTTTATATACAACTATATCTATTACAGTTCTTCCTGTTGAACCAGAGTAACCTAAATATATGAGTAAGTTAATCATGGTATATGCATTCAGTAGAATAGACTACAGGCATTTAAAAGTTATTATTGCGAAAGCTACATAATACTACTGAAAATGTTTATAAAATGTTTTACATTTTAAAAGTAGAAGACATTTGGCAAAATGATACATTTAACTAGGTTAAAAAATTTTTAGTCACTATAATGTATGATTTTTTTACTTTTGACTTTTTTATATTTTTGAGTTTTTGGTGACTATTTTACTATTGGGCTTTTTTGTTCTTTTACCTAAAACTTTAATAAAATATTACAGATATCGTTGAAATTCCTTTTACAATCCTAAGTGATACTACTCATTAATTTCAGATAAAACCATTTCTTGAGTTTGCATATATCTTTCCTGACTAGGTATTTTACTGTTTATGCAAATATGTTTACATAAAATATAATATTTAGATTTTTTTAAATTACATGAATGGTATCCACTCTTGATTTGTTTTTTCCATGAAATATTATGTGTCTAATATATATCTGCATTTATTCTCTAGATCTAGCTTCTTTATTTTAACAGTTCTGTAGTAATTTGTTGAATGAATATAATACAGTCCATTCATTCATCACCATAGTTGGATATTAAGAGGTTTCCAAGTTTTTGCTATCCCAAAGAAACACTGCAAGTAACATTCTTTTAAATATCTTCTTATGAACATATGTGATAGATTCCCTAGCATATATTATCAGAAGCAAAATTTCTAGGTCATAGGACATGGTAATACGGAGGTTTATTAAATATAGGCAAATCACTCTCTTACTAAATTTATATTCCTCTAGGAATATATAAGGTCCAATTTTCCATATCTTTTTGCCAATTCTTGTAAGTGCCCCCCACCTTTTCCTTCTGCCAATCCTATGTTTAATGATCTCTTTCTATGGTTTTACTTTTCCTTTCACTGATAAATTATGAGGTTAAACATTTTTCATATGTTTATTGGACATTTAGATTTCATATTCTCTTAACTGTTTAATTCTTTCTTATTTGTATTTAACTTTTACTCTGATTTGCAGGGTTCTGTGTGTTCTCAAAACTAAACTCACTTTAAGATATAAGTATCTCAAATGTCATTGTCTATATTGTGGCCTTGACAAATTGTTTAACAAATAAAGTTAAAAATTAAACGAATATTTGTTTACCCTGGTGGGAAATTATAATTATTTCCAAGTTGTTTTTATTGTGATTAATACATGTGGTTCACTAAAGGCATTGCTGAGGGCAAATGCATATTCCACACAAATCAAAGAAAGACAAGCGACAGAACCGCCTGCAGTTCACTTTTCTTGCAGCTAAAGACAACAGACTCTAAACATGCTGCCAACTGTCGAGGACTTTCATGCTGCTCATCCAGGCTTAAATATCTGCTAATTTAGATGATGGCTGCAGTCCATCAGTTAATAGTATTTACAACAAAAACATATGTCCAGTACTTGGAAGGACAGTCATTAGCTAATGTGAGTCATTTCCAGATGACATAGAGATAATTCATATTGTCAGTATGAATTCGTATTGAGTAATATGACATCTACCAGGGTTGACCTTAAGAATAGATATTGATGGCTATTTCTGTATTGACTATTAAGGTGCTCTCCAAAAGTCAACTCACCTATCACCCAGTTATGAGGTACAGACTGAAACAAACACTACAGCTTGAAGGAAATAGTAGAGACATGAGAAAAAGAAGATGGAAAGAGTCAGAAAGGACTAGGAGGACAGAGACTGGGCAAATTAAAGTCTAGAGGAATTAGGTGATATTGCAGTAACAAATAATCCCTAATAATAATGGCTTAACCCAACAAAAATGTTTTGTTGCTTATGTCATATGGTCTCTGCCCAATGTAGTTACTCAGGAGCTAGACACTACATGAATACCAGAACTTCCTCCTCAAATTGATATACAGTTGACTCTCGAACAATGCAGAGGTTAGGAGCACCAACTCTTATGCAGTCAAAAAATTCAAGTACAACTTTTGACTCTCCCAAAAGTAAACTAATAGCCTACTGTTGACCAGAATCCTTACTGTAATATAGTCAATTAACGCATATTTTGTATGCTACATATGTACGATCTACTATATTCTTACAATCAAGCCAGACAAAAGAAAATATTAAGAAAATCACAGAAGAGAAAATATATTTACTATTCATTAAGCAGAAGTGGATTATTATAAAACTCTTCCTCTTCGATGTCTTCACATTGAGTAGGCTGTGGGGAAGAGGGAGGGTTAATCTTGCTGTCTCAGGGGTGTTAGAAGTCAAAGAAAATACATGTATAAATTGACTGGCACAGTTCAAATTTGTGTTGTTCAGGGTCAACTGTATATCATTTCTGATCACATTTGGTTGTCTAAAGGCAAATCTCATGGCCACCGGAAACTTCAGGGAGAACTGATGTGCCTTCCATGATATTCCTGGAAAGAGGTGAACTGGAAATATTTGATAAACAGCATAGTGACTACCAGCGGCCACTATTCTGATTACCAGATATTGGTTCAATTGGTTCACACTCTGTTCCATACACAGAATCTATCTATTCCCACCCCAAGAAAGACAACCCCAAAATCACACTCAGTCATAGCTCAGTATTGTGGACCACTGTGTTCAATTCATCAGTCTCTGCCTCAAGTTTGGATGTGGCTACTTTTGATATGCAGACTTATCAACAACAAAAAAAGACAAATTAACTTCCAATACACACACACACACACACACACACACACACGTGCGCGCGCGCGCGTTAGTATAGCAGAAACAGACAACCATGATAAGGTGGGAAGCAGCAGGAGACCAGTTCAGGAAGTTAAAAACTACTGTAAACTGCCAATTCAGAGTTTTTTCTGTAAGCCTTCCCAATGAGCAGGATCAGGAGGCTACCTGGTACTTCATTCATCCTAAACTAGGCATAGGATGATACCCGGAAAAGACAGACACAAGGAGATCCCCCACTCAGTACTTTGTCAAATTAACGCAGCAAATTAAAAACCCTACATGAAAAGGCAGATAGGCCCTAGAATATGACACAATTTACTTTTTAACCTAGACTTGTCTTTCAGTTTCTCCATCTGCAAATTAAATTCCCTTGTGGGCTGACTAATTTATACTCCAAGACTCCTTTAGCAAATGTAGTTCCCATCTATTTTCTCCTCATTTTCTTCCTTCCTGTGCAGTTGGAAGCCCCTGAGCTCATTTGGACTGAAGTCTAATATCTGTGCTTCTGGCATCTAGTTTGTTTTGTCCCAACAGAGCCTGCCCTTTACAGAAAATAGATCTATAAAAACAAAGCGACATTTTTTTTTAAGATGGAAAATGTTGGTTAAAGGAAAATACCTAATATCACAACTGTTTTCAATAACTGTGACACAACGGCTGAAAAATAAATTCTAAATGAGAGTGCACGGGGTATCTTTCAATATGTAGATTATATTGTTCTTCAACAGGAACAACATCAAGAAATGATGGGGCCATCTAAAGAGAAATACAGAATGCCACACACCAAAGGGAGTAGCCCTTGAAAAGAAAAGCATGGAGAACTTTTAAATCGAACCAAGTAAAGGAAGCTCTCCCCTTGCTATCAAAGTGTAGTCTGTGCACCAGGAGTGTGGGCATCATCTGAGGGTTTGGGAGAAAGCTGACTTTTGGGTCCTGAAACTTACAGAACCAGAGTCTGTGTGTTAACAATATCATCTGCTGATTTGTCTGTGTTAATGTTTGTATTTATCTAAATTGCAATTATTGAACATTAAAAAACAGAAAAATATAATTTGTTCAGATATTCTTGCACTCTGAAAGCATCACAGTCCTGACAAGTAATTAGTTTCAGTAACCAGTAATTATTAAAATCAAATAGCCTCTTTTGTACTGAAAATAATGTGGAATATTATTGCCAAGAAAAAGTTTACGTGAATGGCAAAGCATTTAATATAAAATTTGAAAAAACTAATTTAGCCAGAAAAATGCCTTATCATTTATATTTACATTTATCTGTACATGTACACAGATATAGAAAATGCAATATAAATAAAACTTGTAACCTTTGTCATATAAACATCTTTATACAATAAAGGATATTTAGACACAGAGAAGTTATCCAAGGTTACAAAATTTGTTAAGTGGCAGAATATAGAATTGAATTTAGTTCCCCCAGCCATAATCTTACATTATATTTGAGACGAATATTTTTATTAAGATTGATTCCAACATATTCCATGATGAATTTTAAATAAGAATTGTGTTACAGCTTGAATGGTATGAGTTTTATTCTCATGTTCTACAATTTTAAAATTAATAACAAATTTTCATCTTGCAATTAAATATTTTTCATAATTTATAATAGATTCTAAATATTCTATGTTGTTTTATCATTATGGACTTACTCTTCCACTTTCCAAACAAAATAGGAGCGTAATTAATTTAAATATTAAGGCTTTAACTCAGAAAAATTTTTATTTCACTGAAGGTTGTCACAAAGTTTAAAATGTGAAACCTTTTCTCATATTTGATTGGTTTTAATCTATCCAGTTTTTGTAATGGAAACCATAAAACATATAAAGTGTTTAAAACTATTTTATTAAATAAATATTTCTCTTGTGTCATTCACTTGTCCCACAGTATTTTGTATTCATAAATGTGAAGCTATCTTTAGATATCATTTTTTCTTTTTCTTTAAAAGATTAATATATATTGGCTTCAAATATTTCTATAGGTAAATAATAACTAATTGTTTAGATCTATGAAGACTTTAAAAATAGAGAAAGTAGGAAACAAAAATATATCTGTTAAAAAATTCAAAATTGCATGACTATCATGATTATAATATTAAAACATTCATGCACAAAGGGTGAAATGCAAAAATAAAAAGGCTATTTTACTAATATAAGGTTATAACTTTTTGTCATTCTAGATATTCACTTAGGATTATACATGTTTTTCAATAAAAATTGAGTTCTCTCTGTCTCTTTTTAAACATACAATTATATGTATATATTTATACACACAGGACAAGTGCTTTCTAATAACATTCTGTGGCATGAATTTTCATCTTAATGATAACTTTAAAGAAATATAAGATCTTAATTTTAACTGAATTAGAGATATTAATCTTTTCCTTCATATTAATAGCCAGTGTTTGGTTTCTGTTTAAAATTTTTCATATCCTTAGTTCATAAAGATATTATATCATTTAAGAACCTTATTGACCTTTACATTTAGATTTGCAATCAATTTGTAACTAACTTTTGCTTATGGCTTATGGTATTAAAACATATTTTTATTATTTTTCCATATGAATATTCAATTTTCCCAGCATAACATTTTGCAATCAATATCATTTCCTCACCATTATTCAGTGCTTCTTTTTTCACAAATCAAATATCCATATGTGCCCAGGTATATTTCTGTGTTTCCAACCCTCATCATTGTTCTATTTTGCTCTCTTTACATCACTATGACAATATCCTAATTATTTTAGCTGTATATTGTCTTTAATTATAGATTGAATTTACTCAATAGAAGAATATTTATGTTTACAATTTCTTTTTGTATCCATTTATGTAAGTTGTATTTTTCTAGAAATTCTAACATCCATTTAACTGAAGTCCCAGAAGGAAAAAAAGAAAATGAGACAGAAAAATATTTGAAAAGATAACAGCAAAAACTTTACCAAATCTAATGAAAGACTTCTTCATTCAGTCCATAGATTTAAGCAACTGAAACTTATTTCAAGGTAAAATTCATGTTAGAGGAAGATAAATGGGTAGAAGGCAAAAGAAGTCACAAAATTAAGAAAAAGAACAACAAAGAGGCAGGATATATAGAAAGCGAATACCAAGATTACAGGCTTTAACACAAACACTACTGATTTAGTTATAAACTCAAATACTAGTTACATTAAATGTAAGTGTACTTAGTGCTAGAACTGAGATTTCTTTTAGAAGTTCTCAGCTGACTTAAAGCTATTCTATAGTCTCTTCAAGAGCTGATTCATTTCCAGTTTACCCTTCTTCCTAGAATGTAACTTTTGAGCCCTAATCTAAAACATTGTGGATTTACAAGTGTCCCCACCATTGATGGGCTGTGGAGTCCAACTTTTGTCTCATACGTCAAAAATTCTTTCAATGGTGCTGCTGAGCTTCCCTGGCACCAGGGATCTGGGGTGATCAAAGGGGCCTGGGCCAAAGCAGCCCCAGATGCCATTCCTGAATTTCTGCTTTCTCGTTCAGTAATTTATTACTACCTTGTTAAGATGCTGATCATGTCGAGTAAATTTTTAAAGCATTTTATGCAGGTTTTCTAGGTTTTCTTTCAGTGGGAAGATTGTCCTAATTATCTAGTTTGCTGCTATCAGTTAAGGGAATTCCTCTCTCTCTCTCTCTCTCTCTTTTTAACCTGGCACAAAGGCTATCATTTTACCTCTTTCAAACCAAATTAAAATGTTAAAATGGTTTCTCGAATTCTTAAACTTCTTAAAAATAATAGTGTAAAAATCTCATTAAAGTCAGAGAATCTCTGAATTCAATCATTAGTATTATATTTAATATTGCAGACTTTGACATTATTGAGCACTTATTTTATTGACATATTTTGAGCACTGATTTTTAATATTTACAAGTCAAGAGTTTAGTGGATTTATTCTGTACATTCCCCATGACCCAATTTCATCAATATTAAAATAGGCACGTCTTATACAAGGATGTTTAATATCAGCTTCTTTTAACTTAGCTAACCCTAAGCAAAAATATAATAATAATAGATAAAATATTAGCAATTTGCAGCAAGTGGACTCCGACTACTCATAATCTGAAAGGAGCACCAAGAAGCTGAAAGGAAGTGCGGAAGTGAAGGTGAATATGTACAGAAGGCAAATTCCACTTTTTCTCGGTTTTCCTAAGATCTATTGTTGCTCTTTGGATCTGTTCTCAAATAGCTGGCAGTTTAGCTAGTATGCAAATAATGTTGAATTGTAGGCTCATTTGACTATTCCTCCCCATCTCAGTTTCATAAGTTGTTATGCTTGGTTATTCTTGATAATGAAAACAGAGCCAGATGGTAAAAGGCTCTGTGAGACATATACCAGAACTTAAATGTTCTTAAGGGAGTTAGTTTTACATAATTCAAAGGATTTTGGTTGCTTCTCTTAGTGTGAATAAAAGATGTGCAGTCACAGACGAGAGGGACTCAGTCACTTTAATACCACAAGCTTTGCTTAATGTAGTTCTGTTTGGAAACTACAGAGTAGGAAAGATTTTCGGGCAAAAATCAAAGTCTCTGATGACTATTGAATAATGACTGTGAATTAGCAAGGTAGTGAATGATGTTGAGAAACCATAATCAATGAAGGAAGATAATTAAGAGATATATTTTAAGGTCTTATGTGAAAAGCAAAGGAACAGTTTCTGACTTGAATGATTAGGTAGATGGATAATGATGACATTTGCTATTATCAGAAATACAGTAGGCTGAAATCCTGAGATCTTTCAATCTTTAAGAAATGAATTGAAAAAGAGGGATAAAGGCCTTTGAGATAAAACAGAGGAGAACTGGAAGAAAGTTATTGTCAAGAAGTCAAGACATTAGAGTTTCGAGAAAAATAAGTGCTCAAAATGTCAAATAAAGCCTGCAAATCTAAACAGAAAATACTGAAAAGCCATTGGATTTAACAATGTGTGTATCATTAAGAACTTCTAGAGAGCAATTTTAACATCACTATGGCATCAAAATATAAGATTTCAGTGAGTTAAGATGCAAAGAAAGTAAGGAAATGGAAGTAACAAGGGCATAAAAGACTTTGGTAGCTATAAAAGGATGCAATGTCAAAGGAGGGCTATTTTTTTTCCCCAGAAGGAGCTAAATTTGGAGATGAAGGTACACCTAGGGGACTGGTAGCATAAACATAACGGAAAAAGTTTATAATTGATAGAAAAAATACCAAGTGAGAAAGAGGACTCTTGATAGAAAGCAATGAGAAGCGGTTGGCCATAAAACTATAGGATATTTTAACAACAGAAGATAGGCAAAAGTTGTTTAATGCAGGTACACATAAATATGTACAGAAAGTTAGCTGTGTACGTGAGGCTCTATCACACCCTGAACTATGCAAGATACATTGATTAAGCCACACTTGGAAATATCAGTTGAGGTTGATTTTTAATATAAATGTTATAAATAAGAGAAATAAAATAATTTTAATAGTTATCCACATAATGAATACTCAAGATAAATTAATTTGTGAACAAATTCAACAAGATTTTAAGGAAAGAATCTCTGCATGATTGAGCTTGAATTATGTTATGGGAAGAAAGGGAGTTGCTGAAGTTCCAGAAAGGCTATATTCTCATCAGTAAGACTGCCCTTAGACTTCAAGGACATCCAGTCTATCAACCAAAGCAAATGTTAGTAGTAATTATAGGGTGAATATGTGAGACGGCAGAAGTAAAAAAGGAGGGCATTCCCAAAAGTGTGATACAAAATAACAGCTGAGAAAAGGGGTTTTGAGGTATTAACTACAATTCATTGCATCAGGTAATCTCTAGTATTTACACTGGTCTTTGGAATTTAGATTAAAATCACACATCATTGTTTGCTTGGTTTACACGTTATCACAGCATCCTGTCCCATTTAGCACTTGTCGTATGGGGATCCTAGATTTTGGCATACCTGGATGAACCTTAAAACTAAGAAAGACAGTGCTAAAGTTGAGTAAATATGTTGAGTTAGAATAGCTAAGAAATTTTTGAATTAAAGTAACTGTCCTTTGGTGTTTGCTTTAAATCACTCCCAGCCAATGCATTTTGCCTTAATCTAATTTGACTTTGATGAACATACTGGGTATTATAAACTTAGCTGTTCAGACCATAGTAAATTAGCTAAGGCTGAACTATTGACCCATGATGAAAATGTAATCACAGGTAAGAGGCCTAAGAGGCTCATAAACCCCTAGAAGCTTTCTCACAGCCTCCTGATAGTCTCTAGGTTAGAAGACTATGCCCTAGAAATAAATTTTTTTCAGCCACAAATGATTAGGAAAGGATTATATTTATAGTTTTTAAAGGAGAAAAAAAAAGAAAAAGAAAAATCAAGTTAATCTCTCCTCTTTCTGTTAACTTGCTTTACCTTCGTTCTTTCCCCTTTCCATCTCCCTCCCACTTTGGGAAAATTAACCGCCAATTTAACTATTGTTTTCTGAACATAGAAATCAATGCAATATGCTCTATTGGCAGATAGAGATGTCAGTGGTCCTCAAACTTTGGAATTAGAAACACCAGAGGGGCTTGTTAAAATTCAGATTACTGAGCCCTGTCCCCAGAGTTTCTAGTTCCATAGTTTCTAGTTCCATAGGATTTAAAATTCAGATTACTGAGCCCTGTCCCCAGAGTTTCTAGTTCCATAGGTAAGTCTGGGGTGGAACCTGAGAACTGCATTTTTGACAAGTTCCTAGGGGATGATGATGCTACTGGTGCAGAATCGCACCTGAGAAGTGCTTCCTAGCTCTAGGTAGCTGCTCAAAATACTCTTTCCCTTGCATGGTACTTAATAAACTGATTCCTTCCCCCCACCACCTCACTGCTTCCTAGATTCAATGAAAATTCAGGCTTGTATTAAAATCCCAGAGCCCTCCCAAATAGTTATGTGCCTCAGGAAATTCTCTGACCTTCAGGGAATCTTGTGGAAATTAAATAAGAACCTGTTAAGTTAAATGGCTACCAAGGTGCCTCACTGCAAATCCAGAAGTCCACTGGTTGCTAACACAGTGCCAATAGGAGTCAGACAAATAGTCTAAACAAGAGCATCTCCCGTTGCTATGGGAGTTAAGTGTGTATCACTTAGACACCTGAGCAAGCCCGAAAAAACCTCATCTGTAGTCTGGAATTTGAGGGTCTTCAGTTTTTTACCTCTGGATGTGTTATCTCCTCTCTATTTACTTATATTTGTCATTGAAATATCATTTCCTCATATGGTTGCAATTTTCCTGATAATCTGCAATTTTACAGATTACTTATATTTACATGTATTATTTATTTTGTTGTCGAAATATTTCCTCCTATTATTGCAATTTTAATGATAAGCTCCAATGTTACAAATTACTTAATGAAATTAGATAAATCTGAATCAGAAATTAAATAAATCAGAATTAGAATCCTTGTTACAATTGTACAGTTCTTAATGGTTTTTTAAGCCCTGGACTTATTTTGGGAAATTGTGGGAAGCTACAGATACTTTCCCCAGGTAAATGCACACAATTTGTTAGGGAAGCAGAGATCTCCTGAGGGATCTATTTTCCAAATTAAGAACCTCATGCTGTAGGTTCTTCATATTGCTTGCTTCCTAATGAGTGAGCTGTCTCACAATCCTATGATATGAAGCACCACTTCCGAGAGGATTTAAGAAACATGGGGTAGGTCCCTACTAATCTGTCATAGAACTTAGCATCTATATTAGTTTTAACTGTTGTGGTGAATTCCCACAAATTAAGTGGCTTAAAAGCAGCACAAACTTATTGTCTTAGAGCTCTGAATGTCAGAAGTCCTAAGATCAGGGTGTCTGCAGAACTGCATTCCTTCTGCAGGCTCTAGCAGAAGCTGTTCCTTGCCTTTTCCAGCTTCTAAGGGCCACTTGCATTGTTTGACACAGGGCACCTGCCTCCATCTTCATGGCCAACAGCCTAGCATCTTCTAATCTCTCTGCTTTTATCTTCATATCTCTAACCACCCTGCCTCCTTCTTTCCCTTACTAGATTCCTGATGATTACACTGGGCCCACCTGCATAATCCAGGCTAAACTTCCCATCTCAATATTTTTAATTTAATCATACCTGCAAAATTCCTTTTGTGTTTAAGGTAACATATTCACAAGTTCTGGGAATTAAGACGTAGACATCTTTTGGATGCTGGGGACATGTTATTCTATCTACCACGGTATCCATATTGTAATCTCTCTAACACACACTGGTTTTTGGTTAATTATCATTATTTTCTATGTAAGTCAAATAAAATTAATAGTAACTGTAAATGTCAGTTAAGCATTTTTAACTTACCTCTAATGCTTGGTAGGACATAGTGGTTTGAATAGCCACTCCATGGACTATGAAAAACTTCGTAAATTAGATACTTATACCCATAAGATATTGATGTTCTTTATTGTCTCTTTTAACCCTCTAATGTAAAATCTGTATACTATGACAACCTGGTCAAATTATCCTATATTTTGAGACTAACTGACAAAAGATTAAAAAAAAGAAGAAGAAAAATTAGCAGGCATCTTGATTTAAAAGAACATGTAGCCAGGCATGATGATGCTACCTGTAGTCCCATCTAGTTGGGAGGCTGAGGCTAGAGGATCACGTGAGCCCAGGCACTTGAGACTTGAGTCCAGCCTGGGCAACATAGGGAGTCTCCTTCACTAAAAAAAAAAAGAAGAAGAAGAAGAAAAAAGTATATGATATAATTAATCAAAAGTTTATTTACTTAAGTGTAAAAAAATTATGAAAACGCAATGAGAAAAACATGATTTCACAGAAATATTGTCAAAAGTAAAGCGTTGTGGGTTTTTTTGACCCCATTCTCCCTATGAGTTTTTAAGATAATGCAATTTTAAATTGCATTAACATTAGTAACATAATATTTAGAAGAGGAAATAACATTGATTCTTTCAAAAACCATTGTTTTTAAAATATCTATGTGCCAGGCACTATGCTAGGTAATAGAAATACACTCCATTTTGTACTGTTGCTATGTCATTTTAAAAAGAATTTTAGGTTTATATAACCTGAGGGATTAATCACATTACAACTATAGGAAAAGAACTAACTTTTAAAGTCAACAAAATCAGTGTACAATAATTTCTCTGAATTATTATATCTGCTTATACAAATGCATTAGCAAAAAATACATTATAGTAGTTTGTTTATTATCATCTAGGTCATGCATATTTAAGGCTATGACCCATCTGCTTTTCAAATATTCAAACATCACCGTCAGCACATTTGAAAATAGTTTATTTTTTCTTTCAATTTTTTATGTTCTCTCCAAACGTCTCTCACTCTGAACTATAATCACTTATAGAATTTATATTCTGTTATTTTTAAACAAACTTTTAGTATACTGCAATTTTAAACTATAATAAGAGTGTCATATTATTTAGTAAGTGAGGTGTTTCAAAAATTAATTTTTGAACCAATCCATATGCACATGATACTCCAAATTGACTCAATCTTTTCCACAAATCAGGCTCAAATCCCTTTTTCATTATTATATTTCAGATATACACATATTCTTAAAATTCTGAATTGATAAATAAGTAGGCAGACTCTATTTGAGTTAAAAGTTTTATAACAAAGAAGTAATTAATTCCTATCCTGCAGCAAAGTAAACATGGGAGAAGATGAGAAAACCTAAGTAGTCGCTGGTGAGTGTATCAGGTCACAAAGGTGCACAGGAGATGAAATCAGTCCTTGTTTACCATGATCACTTCATGCTGGCATCTACTGAAATATACATCATCATATTATCCCATATCATTAGCAGGTATTAGCCTGTATCACTTGCAGCTGAGTCTTTCTCCTCCCCAACCTTAAAGCTTTTTGTTCCAATTGTTTCATTACTGCAATGCCTCTCCAGAGAGCTTGGAAAAATACTCCAAGGCTGTACTCCCAAGCCATACTGGCACAAAAATAATTCTCCCAGGCTTTCTCAGACCCTTTTTGCTCAGACCTGCCACAGGCAACTCCTGCCCACACTGTATATACCATGTTGGATGCAGGGGTCCCTGGGGATCTTGCTGTTGCCCAAGGATTTACTTGAACTTCTGTTCAAAACCTCCATCCTCTAATTAGGGTTTCTATTCTTCTTTTCCCTGGCATTTGGCCAGAGATTTCAGCCAGGGCACAGAACCCTCTCTCTGGGAACCATGCCAACATCTAACCCTATCGTATCCACCCCCATACAGTCTGGCAAACTTGAATATTATCTGCTGAGACAGAAAACATTGGCTCTGACTGACTTTGCAGCTTAAGCTCCTGAAGCTCATAAACTAAGTACTGACTTTTTTCTGTGTTCTGCCATAATTAATAAGCCTACCTGGAGGAAATGGATACTTCTTGCTCTAGCTGGTTAAGGGGTGGTGAGGAGGGAAGGGAAGGGGGTCATTCCTGGGATAACTGGGAGAGAAACACAAGTGTGAAATCTTCTTCTCAAATTCATATAGACAAGGGAAGGGCAAGTATAAGAGTGAATATATGTAGGGGAAACTCTTTAAATGATGTGGAATTCTTGAAATTAGGTGAATTGTGAAGCAAAAATGTCTCTGCTTAAGAAAGAAATGAAATAAACAATTCACAAGTTTTAATTTGTGAGTCATTCTAAGTAGCATGATGAAATCTCATGCTGTCCCGCTCTCTCCTGCTCTGGAAGTGAATCCTCCCTTTGTTCAGCATCTCTACGCTGTAGAAACCACCCACCTGTTAGTCACTTAGTAGCCCTGTGGGTTATCAGATCAACTGTGGTGGTATCTCAGTGGTTGGCTTCAGGTATTAGAGAGCAAAAACGCTCAGGTTAGAATAAAAACTTATCTGCACAGGTGAGAGAGAGAAATGTGAAAATTAACCAGTTATTTTGTGTATGTGTAATTTTATTGAACTTTTTTTCTTGATGTAAGTTAAATTTTAGATTTTTAAAATATTATGAGGAGTGAAATGTGCTGAGGCAGAAAATAATTCACACCTTTACAGCTTGCTCTTTTCTAGTCACAGTGGTTGAAAGTTTACACCTCAGAAAAAAATGCACAAAAGTAATTAAAAATGGATAACTCATCCTCATCACCCTCTCCTTATTGAAGGCCTTCAATCCTAAACCTCAGGTGTTGCCAAATATTATGAGCGGAACTTCTCATTCTCTCTTTCATTAAACTTATATTTTTGAATTGTTGTTGAAGTAATAACATTGTTTTTGCTGGACAACTGTATTTTTCAAAGCACAATGTAAATATTATTCTATATGGTAATAGGAAAAGAATTCAGGCACCCTCCCATCAAGGTGTTGTGTTCTCCTGGTGTAAGTAATTAATACTGTGGAGAATTAAACTCTATGAGGGGAGCTGTATATTAACAAGACAGGAGGCATACAGTAGTCCCCTTTAGCCCCAGTTTTGCTTTCTGAGATTTCAGTAACCTGCAGTCAACCATAGTCTGAATATCTTAAATGAAAAATTCCAGAAACAGGCAATTCACAGGTTTTAACTTGTGTATGATTCTAAGTAGCATGATGAAATCTCATGCCATCCCACTCTGTCCTGCTCTGGATGTGAATGCCCCCTCTGTTCAGCATTTCCACGCTGTAGAAACCACCCACCTGTTAGTCACTTAGCAGTCCTGTGGGTTACCAGATCAATTATGGTGGTATCTCAGTGGTTGGCTTCAGGTGATCCTTAATTTACTTTAAAAAGGCTCAAAGCCCAAGAGTAGTGATACTGGCAATTCAGATATGTCAAAGAGAACTCATAAAACATCTTTTAAAAGCTGAAAATTCTCAATAAGGAAAGAAAAATATCATATGCTGAGGCTGCTAAAATCTATGGTAAGAGGGAGTCTTTCATTCATAACATTGCAAAGAAAGGGAAAAAAATCATGCTAGTTTTGCTGTCACACCTCAAGCTCCAAATGTTACGGCCACAGTGCATAAGTGTTTAAATAAGATGAAAAAGGCATTAAATTTGTAGGTGGAAGACATGAACAGAAACATGATGTTTGACTACATGTGTTGCACTAGAAAGCATTGAGCCTATAAGACTTAAGCAACGGATTCCCTTGAAATGAGTGAAGCAAGGCATTTACTGCAAGTAAAGATACTTGAATTTAGCAATAGGTTTGGACTGAAAAATATAAAATTTACTGGAAAGGTGATACCTGCCAATGAAGAAACTGTACTACATTTCCAGCAGAGTTGAAGAAACTGTGTAAAGGGAAAGGAAGCCATCCAAAGTAAGTTTCCAACTGCAGTGAAACCACACTCTTCTGGAAGAAGATGCCCAATAGAACCTAAATTCATAAAAGTGCAAAGGAGGCACCAGAGAATCACATGAAAGGACAGATCAACTCTGGTACTATGTGGAAACACTGTAGGACATATGATAAAATCATGCACAGTGTAGAAAGTGTTCTCAAAAACAAAAATTAATGGCTCCTGTTATGGCTAAATAATAAGAAAACGTGGGTGATAGCCATCTAGTTTATGAGATGGTTCTACCTCAGCTTCATCCCAGGAGTGAACAAATACTTGGAAGAGGAAAGGTTGACATTTAAAATCTTACTAATAATAGACAATTCACCTGGCCATCCTGAATCTCTTTGCCTTGAAAATGAAAATGTTGAGATTGCCTTTATACCTCTAAATACAACCTAATTGCTTCAGCCCCTTAACCAAGGCATCATTTGGTTTGTCAAGGTCATATTCACCCACCGGTATTTGATCTTAATAGATCAGCAATTGATGCAGACCATAATCTGGACATAATTTAAGGCTGGATATCATTCACTATTTCTGATGAAAAAACATTCATCAAAGTTACAATGGATGAATTAAAACCAGAAGCTGTAAATGCCTGCTGGAATGTTATGGAATGTTATAGAGTAACATCATAGTCATGAATGATTTCAAAGGTTTTCTGGGAATTTATGGAGAAATTAAGAAAATCATTCATGCAGCAGTTGTTTGAGCTTTATGTATATTCTGATTATTAATCCCTTGTCAGATGGATAGTTTTCAAATATTTTATCCCATTCTGTGGGTTGTCTATTCACTTTATTGTTTCCTTTGCTGTTCAGAAGCTTTTTAACTTGATGTGATGCTATTTGTTCCTTTTTGCTTTGGTAGCCTGTGCTTATAAGGTATTACTCAAGAAATATTTGCCCCATTGAATATCCTGGAGAGTTTCCCCAAAGTCTTCTTTTAGTAGTTTCATGGTTTCAGATGTTACATTTAATAAGTCTTTAATCCATTTTGATTTGATTTTTGTGTATGGTGAGAGACAGGGGTCTAGTTCCATTTTCCTGCATAGGGATATCCAGTTTGCCCAGCACCCTTTACTGAAGATACTGTCCTTTCCCAAATGTATGTTCTTGGCACCTTTATTAAAAATGAGTTCACTGTCGGTATATGGATTTGTTTCTGTGTTCTCTATTTTTTTCCATCGGTCTTTTTTTATGCCAGTAGCATGCTGTTTTGGTTACTATAGCTCTGTAATACAATTTGAAGTCAGGTAATGTGATTCCTGTAGTTTCGTTCTTTTTGCTAAGGACGGCTTTGTCTATTCTGAATATTTTATGGTTCCATATAAGTTTTAGGATTTTTTTTCTATTTCTGTGAAGCATGTTGTTCATATTTTGTTAGGGATTGCACTGAGTCTGTAGATTGCTTTGGGTGGTATGGACATTATAACAAAATTAATTCTTCCTGTATAAGAACTTGGAATGTTGTTCCATGTTTGCGTGTGTCCACTTCAGTTTCTTGCATCAATGTTTTATTGTTTTCATTGTAGAGATCTTTCACCTCTTTGTTAAGCTTATTATTTTGTATTTTATTTTATTTTTAACTATCATAAATGGGTTACTTTCTTGATTTCCTTTTCAGGTTGTTCATTGCTGACATAAAAATGTTGCTTATTTTTGTATGTTGATATTGTATCCTGCAATTTTACTTAATTTATCAGTTATAATAGTTTTTGATGGAGTATTTAGGTTTTTCCAATAAGATTACATAATCTATAAACAAGGATAATTTAACTTCTTCCTTTCCAATTTAGATGCCCTTTATTTCCTTTTTTTGGTCTGACTGCTGGAGCTAAGACATCCAGTACTATGTTGAATAACAGTGATGAAAGTGAGTATCCTTGTCGTATTCCAGATCTAAGAGGAAAGGCTTTCAGTTTTTCCTCATCCAGTATGACACTAGATATGGGTCTGCATATATGGCTTTTATTGTGTTCCTTCTATATCCACTTTTTTGAGGGTTTTTGTCATGAAGGGATGTTGAATTTTATGAAATGCTTTTCAGCATCACTTGAAATGATCATATGGTTTCTGTCCTTCATTCTGTCAATATGATATGTCAAAATGATTGATTTGTGTATCTGAAAACATTCTTGCATCCCTGGGATAAATCTGACTTGTCCTGATGAATGATCTTTTTAATGTAATGTTGAATTTTGTTTGCTAATGTTTTGTTGAGAATTTTTACATCAATATTCATCAGGGATATTGGCCTGTAATTTTCTTGTTTTGATATATCTTTGCCTGATTTTGGTATCAGGGTAATATTGACCTTGTAGAATGAGTTTGGAAGTATTCCCCCCTCCTTTATTTTTTAGAATAGTTTTGAGTAGACTTGGTATTAGTTCTTATCTAAGTCTTCGGTAAAATTCTACAGTGAAGCCATCAGTTCCCAGAACTTTCTTTGCTGAGAGACATTTTGTTAGGGCTTCAATCTTACTACTTGTTATTGATTTGTTCAGGTTTTGGATTTCTTCATAGTTCAATCTTGGTAGGTTATGTGTGTCTAGGAATTTATTCATTTATTCTAGGTTTTCCAATCTATTGAGATATAGTTGCTCATAGTACCCTCTAACGATCTTTAAAATTTCTGTGGTATGAGTTGTAATGCCTCCTTTTTCTTTTCTGATTTTCTTTTTTTTTTTTGAAACAGAGTCTTGCTTTGTTGCCCAGGCTGGAGTGCAGTGGTGTGATCTTGGCTCACTGCAAGCTCCGCCTCCCAGGTTCACAACATTCTCCTGCCTCAGCCTCCTGAGTAGCTGGGACTATGGGCACCCATCACCACACCCAGCTAATTTTTTGTATGTTTAGTAGAGATGGGGTTTCACCATGTTAGCCAGGATGGTCTTGATCACCTGACCTCATGATCTGTCCGCTGCGGCCTCCCAAAGTGCTGGGATTACAGGCATGAGCCACCGCACCTGGCCTTTCTTCTCTGATTTTATTTATTTCAGGCTTCTCTCTTTTTTACTTAGTCTGGCTATAGGCTTGTCAATTTGGTTTAGTGTTTTTAAAAAACAGCTTTTTATTTTGTTGATTATTTTGTCTTATTTTCATTTCAATTTTAATTCTGCTCTGATCTTTGTGGTTTCTTTTCTTCCACTAATTTCAGTTTTGGTTTTCTCTTGCTTTTCCTTTTCTTTAAGATGCACTTTTAAGTTATTTATGTAACATTTTTTGGTTTTTTTATATAGGTGCTTATAGGTATAAACTTTCCTTTTAGTAGTGCTTTGACTATATCCCAAAGATTTTGATGTGTTATGTTTCCATTATCATTTGTTTCAAGAAAATTTTTAATTTTCTTCTTAACTTTTTCATTGACCCACTGGGCATTTAGGAGCATATTGCTTAATTTCCATGTGTTTGTATAGTTTCCAAAATTCCTCTTGTTATTGATGCTAGTTTTATTCCATTATGGTCACAGAAGATACTTCATATATTCTCAATTTTTTTGAATTTCTTGAGACTTGTTTTGTGTGCTACCATATGATCAGTCCTTGAGAATGATCCATGTGCTGAGGGGAAGAATGTATATTTTGAAGCTGTTGGGTTAAATGTTCTGTAAATATCTATTAGGTACATTTGATCTACAGTGCATATTAAGTCCAGTGTTTGTTGCTTTTGTGTCTGGAAGATCTGTCCAAACACAATACTGAAGTAGCCAGCTATTGTCTTCTTCTGATCCATCTCTCTTTAGCTGTAATAATATTTGCTTTATATATATGGGCTCTTCAGTGTTGGGTGAAGATATATTTACAATCATTATATCCTCTTGCTGGATTGACCCCTTTATTATTATATAGTGGCATTCTTTGTCTCTTTATCCAGTTTTTGTCTTGAAATATATTTTATCTTATATAAGTATAGCTACTTTTTCTCTTTTTTAATGTCCATTTTCGTGGAATATCTTTTTCCACCTCTTCATTTTCAGTCTGTGTGTGTCTTTATAGGTGAAATATGTTTCTTATCGGAACAGATCATTGGGTCTTTCTTTTTAATCCATTCAGCCATTTTGTGTCTTTTGATTGGAGAGTTTAGTCCATTTACATTTAATGTTATTATTGATGAGTAAAAACTTACTCCTGGCTGGGCGTGGTGGCTCACACCTGTAATCTCAGCACTTTAGGAGGCTGAGGTAGGTGGATCACAAGGTCAGGAGATCAAGACCATCCTGGCTAACACGGTGAAACCCCATCTCTACTAAAAATACAAAAAACTTGACAGGCATGGTGGCATGTGCCTGTAGTCCCAGCTACTCGGGAGGCTGAGGCAGGAGAATCGCTTGAACCCAGGAGGTGGAGGTTGCAGTGAGCCGAGATCGCGCCACTGCACCCCAGCCTGGGCAATAGAGCAAGACTCTGTCACAAACAAACAAACACACAAACAAACAAAAACCTACTCCTCCCATTTTGTTATTTGTTTTCTGCTTGTTTTATGGTCGTCTCTTCTTTTTTTTTTTTTTACTTCTTTTCTTTTAGTGAAGGGGATTTTCTTATGTTTTAATTTCTTGTTTTTTATTTTTTCTGTATCTGTTGTGTGTTTTTTATTTGAGGTAACCATAAGGCTTGCAAATAATATCTTATAACCCATTATATTAAACTAATGACAACTTAACACTGATTCCATAAGCAAACAAACACAAAGAAAACTAATAAAAATTCCACACTTTAACTTTGTCTCCACACTTTTAATATTTTATTCTTTTGGTTTACATCTTATTTTACTGTCTAAGGCTTGAAAATTTGTAGTTGTTATTTTTGATTGGTTCATTGTTTATTCTTCCTACTCAAGGAATGAGTAGTTTACACACCATTACTATAGTGCTATAATATTGTATGTTTTTCTGTGTCCTTATCATTACCAGTGAGTTTTGCACCTTCAGATGATTTCTTACTGCTCATTATTGTATTTTTCTTTCAGATTGAAGAACTTCCTTTAGCATTTCTGGTAGTACAGGTCTGGTGTTAATGGATTCCCTCAGTTTTTGTTTGTCTAGAAAATCTTTATTTCTCCTTCATGTTTGACATGAAAGCCACAAGACGGAATCCTTTCCACTCTTCACTCCCCTTTCTGCAAGCAAGGAAGTCTCTCCCCATGGCCAACACAACCTCAGGCCCACAATTAATACTGCCCAGCTACTGCTGATGTTCACTCAAGGCCCAAGTGCTCTTCAGTCAGCTCATAGTGAATGCTCCCAGGCTTGGGACTCTCTACTTAGGGCAGTGGGGCTTCCCTCTGTGCTAGGACATGTCCGGAAATGCCATCCAAGAGACAAGGCCTGGAATTGGTGACCCCAAGAGTCTACTTTGTGCTCTACCCCAATGTGGTCAAGCTGGTATCTAAGTTATAAGACAAAGTAGCCTTTACTTTTTCCACTCCTTTTCTCAAGCAGGAGTTTCTCATAGCCACCACAGCTGGGAATTTTCTGGGTCATACCTGAAGCCAGCCCATCTCTGAGTCTCACCAAGACCCACAGCAAGTACTGCCTGGCTACCACTGCTCATTATTCAAGGCCCAAGGGCTCTTTAATCAGCAGGTGATGAATCCTGCCAGGACTAGGCCCTTCCCTTCAAGGCAGCAGGTTTCCTTATGATCCAGGGTGTGTCTAGAAATGTTATCTGAGAGGTAGGGCTTTGAATGGCGGTCTCAGGACTCTGCCCATTGTCCAGTCCTACTGTGGCAGAGCTGGTTTCCAAGTTACAAGAAAAAGTCCTCTTTACTCTTCCCTCTCTTCTTCTCAAGCATAGGGAAGGAGTCTCTCCTGGAGTTGTAAGCTGTGCTGCCTGGGGTTGAGAGAATGGTGATGCAAGCACTCCCTCAACTGCCCCAGCTGATATCTCATTAGGTCACCTGCCCCACATGTTCACTATCTCCAAGCCCAGCACCCCACCTGGACCTGGCCAGGAATTGCAGTCCCTGTGGCCTAGATGGCCCTTCTAGTTTATTCAAGGTCCCAGAGCACTTTAGCCCATGGTAGTGAGGCTTGCCAGAACCCAGGTTCCTACTGCTGGGATGGGCAATTCTCCTCTGCCTAGGGCTAGTATAAATACTTCCTCCACGGGTGCTGGCTGAATTCTGCGTAGTATTGCTTTCTGCTGTGATGGCGGAACTGAGTTCCAATGCAAAGTCTCACAATCACTGTGCTCTCCCTTCCCTAAATGCACAGATTCTCTCTCTGCCCTGTGTGGCCACTGCCACATGGCGGAGGGGTGGCATCAACAATTCAAGACTGTCTTTCCTACCCCATGCAGTGCCTCTTTCTGTGGATATAAGTTAAAATCAGGTACTGTGGCCACTCACCTGATTTTTGCTTCTTATGAAGGTGCTTTATTATGTAGATAGTTTTTCAATTTGATGTTCCTGCAGGGAGGATGATCAGTGAATGGTTCTATTTGACCATCTTGCTCCACCTCCTCTTCTCATTTTCATTCTTAATAAGTCACTAGTGAAGAGAATACCAAGACCAACAAGTTTTACCTTTCAAGCGAAGGTCAGTTACACAAACTTTACTGCTCCTTGTGAATGGAAGAGGGTAAAATCATCATGATCATTATCACTGCTACCACTTAAGATAGGCTTAGGAAATTAAACAAATTGGGTCTTCATTACGTTTTTTGTTTTGTTTTGTTTTTTTGGAATTAGAGATTCTTACCCTATATCTTGCCACTTACACTCCAGTGAACTATTCCATCAGCATGGAGCTTCAAGGAGTATTTTTCTAAATTTCTTTCTTTCTTTTTTTTTTTTTTTTTGAGTTTGCTCTTGTTGCCCAGGCTGGAGTGCAATGGCATCATCTCGGCTCACCGCAACCTCCACCTCTTGGGTTCAAGCGATTCTCCTGCCTCAGCCTCCCCCGAGTAGCTGGGATTACAGGCATGCACCACCACACCTGGTTAATTTTGTACTTTTAGTAGAGACAGGGTTTCTCCATGTTGGTCAGGCTGGTCTCAAACTCCTGACCTCAGGTGATCCACCCGCCTCAGCCTCCCAAAGTGCTGGGATTACAGGCATGAGCCACTGCGCCCGGCCTCTAAATTTCTTATGTCCAACTAATTTCTTCTCATGTTCCTCCTCAACCCTTTCCCAACTGAGCACATTCCCTCTCCCCGGAGTCCGCTAAGTAAAAGTAAATAAATGTTATATACGCTATTCATTTCTGTATTAACTTGCTGATTATTTGATATGTAATTTAGATAGGTTTGTGATGAATAATACTGAGGAATATAATTTGTTTTGTTAATTATGATCATTGCTATATTGATTAATAAAATGTGGGAACTCATCCCTTCAGGAACGTTATTCTCCACTAAAATCACATTTTTATGGGAAAGTAAATGTATCTTTCATTATTTCTACTGCTATAAAGTCAATTATTGTCCAAATAAGTCAATGGCTGTAAATTTAAGTATTATTCTTCTAAATTAATGTGTCCATTGATTCATTCAATTGAATGACATTGCACAATATAACCCTGAAATTAGAAAAATTGGCATCTCTGTTTTTGTAAAATGAAGGCTAAAAACAATTTTTATGTTCTGTAGATAAATGAAACAAACTTTTTTTTGTTGAGCGTATTCAGGGCCTTTATATTTTTTGTTAATTTCATCTTTACAACATTTTTTAAGGTAGACTTATAATCTGTATTTTACAAATGAAAAAAACAAGGCTCAGAGAGGTGACTTGCTAAGGTCACCCAGCTAGTAAAAAGGCAAAGCTGTGATGACACAGAATGGAGAAATCGTGACTCCAGTTTCACTTCATTTATGAAGTTTATGACTTGAAACAACTTATGAGTTTAAATAGGAACTCATAATTGCTAGAAATCAGATAAAGTCAAGGTGCCAGTGAATCTAATTTTCAGAAATTATTAAAGCAAATATTTGCTACAGTGTTAAACTTATGCATCTGCAATGTGGGCCAGTAGACAGATGGCACTGTTTGACCAGAAAAATTTTTAAAAAGTAAAAAAAAAATCACTATCAATAATAATCAAGAACAATTGCTATTATTTGTTTTATTTAGTTTATAGAATATCTTCAAATGATATCTCTCCTACGTGAAGACAATACATTTTCCAAAATTGCCCAATATATAAGTAGATAAAATTAAAATTCCAATTATAGAGATAAGCTTACTCAGTAACATATATTTTTTAAAAAAAGATCTCTCTAACTTTAGCCAATTTAATTTCTGTTTAATTTAGCCTCCTAGCCTTCATTTAGAGCTGATAGCTTTAAATCAAAATCATATACATTGAACAAATACTTGAATATTAATATGAAGAACATTTATGCAGAATCACTAAATACTTACTATACCCTTGAACCATGGGGTAAGGATGACCAAGTAAAAGAACATCCATGGATTGAGAGGCTGCAGATATACAAAGACAGAAGGCTGGAATGACCCACAGGGTAATGATTTACAGTTGGTGTCCTAAATATGAACTGATGTTTAGCTTAATATAAATATATATGATTACACAAAGAAATATTCATAGATATGTGTATATACATAGGTTAATATACCAGGTGTATTGCCTTGTTCTGTCAGCCAGCTGTCAGGGCCTAGAAGCAACAAAACACCACTAACAACCCAGTCCTTCGATTCTTCCATTCTCCAATAAAAGGAAACAGGAATGGCTGATGGCCGGACTGGGGCAAGTAGTAAGCAAGGTGAGCCTAGAGTATCTCGTAGTGCCAGAAAGTAAACCTGAAAACCTTAGAGAAGGAGATTGATTTATTGAACTGTCATATAAACATTTATTAACTGTTTACCCTCTGAAATCACGTTCATACTGCAGCACATTAAACAGATTCACAGGATTTTTTTGGAGGTGGGGATTTTTTTAAAAATACACTTTTTATTTTAGGATACTTTTATATTTACAGGAAAATTGGGCCATATAGAGAGCAGCCATATACATGTCCAACACCCAGTTTCCCCTATTATTATGTCTTAAATTAGTGTGATATATTTGTTAAAATGAATGAGAAATATTAATATATTATTATTAACCAAGGTTCTTACTTTTCTTAAATTTTCCTTAGTTTTTACCTAATGTCCTTTTCTGTTCCAGAACCATGTTCAGGACATCATATTACATTTAGTTATCATTTTTCGTTTTTACTGACCTTCGTAGTTTTCAGGAGTGCCGGTCAGGTATTTTGTAGAATGTTCTCAATTTGGATTTGTCTGATGTTTTATCACAATAAGACTTGGCTTATCTATGGGTTATGCACAGTCTTTTTTTAGTCCAGTGTCAATAAGTAACATTTTCTATGAAGCATGTGAGAAACCTGATTTATTACTTTGTTCTTTTGCATAATATATATAGAACTTCCTCCCATTTCTTGGAAAACAGTTGATTTCTTTTAATGCAAACTCCATTTGATCCAAATGTCTTTTTATGCTTTCATATAGCACACAATTAGATCATAATAGCTTCAAATAATGTTCTCATTTTTTATTTAAATAGGCTACGAAGGCAAGGAAATAGAAAAATCAGATACTTTGATGTTGATAAAAGGCATTTGATCATTTATAGACTTCCTTTATAAGTATAATAGTTTGACTTGCTTATTAATCATCAAAATATTTGACTAATGTAAATTTACGAAAATAGGTTTCATCATTATCTTTTATTTAAGCCAGTTAGATCACATTTCTCCCTTACTGAGTTTCTGTGGTAACATCAAAAAAGAAGTGCCTTTTTGTTTACTAAACTCAGTCTAACAGGAATTTGTTCATTACACTTTTGCATTTTTGGCATAAGCTTTCATGTATCACCTTTAATATTTTTAGCTTGTTTGAACAAGAATATATGGTCTGAATACTGCAACTCTTAATATATTGATAATTTAATTTTCCACAATTTTTAAAACCTGTGTCTGTAGAAAATGATGTATTTTTGGCTCAGACATCCACTCATAAGTAATAGTACATTCAGTAAATAGCACCAAGTAGAGTCACAGTGAAAAAGATAGCACATGAACTCCCTGATTATTTGCATTCCCAATCTCTGTTAGCATAACATTATTATATGACCTTCCCTTCACTAGTATGTGTCCCGTGTTCTCATCCATCATGCACACTGTGGCTGATGAAATCTCTCGGCAGCTCCTCCCATTCCAGCCCTAATTTATGAACAGAGGGAAAGAGGCAAAATATCTGTCAATTCTAAGACATCCACCTTGTGCATCACACTAGAAGTCCCAAGAAGTACAACTGATTGATAGATGATCCTCTGAGTATCTATCTGTAAAGATTCCTCTGGCAATTTTTCCTGTATGTTAAGAATTAAGTTACCCTCTAGGGAATTTAAATTTTACTTCTAACCACAATTAATCTAATTTCCCTTTTAAAAACCAAGAGAACAACACTTAATTTCAGGCAATTTTGGCCTCCTTTCTCCTACCATTTCCATGGGCATCAGGTCTAAGTTCTTGAGAGTGTGCTAAAGACATTTGATGAAAGATAGCCTTGGGTTACCAGCCATGCAACAGTCTCTGAAACAGTCATTGTTTTATTTGGTTCCCAAAGATCCATGCAGTTAGCCACTGAAATGCTCCTCATTCCCAGCCTCCAGGCCTCTTGAAGTCCAACGCCTTTCTCACTAATTTCCTGCCAACATTGGAGTCGTAGATTCATTTTGTTTCTGAAATATTTTTATCACTTCTCACATGTCTCTCCTTTGCTAAGGCCAGAAAAATTCTTCTCTAGATGGAAGTCCCATTCTTCTTGAACTCCTCTTTTCTACATTCTCCTAAGGACATTACTTATTTTAAATATTAAAATTGGAAAGTCACCTTTCCCCTCTGTTTTTTGGTCCTGGCAACTTGGATTTTGGCAGGAATTCCATTTCTCATATTCTCCTCCTCTCCCTCATCTTCACACTGCTTAAAGGAGCATTTGGGGAAGCCAATCAGTATTTCTTACTCTTGCTGCCCCCTCCCTTAAGAACTGCACAATAACCCCTTTTTGACTGAAGAGCCTGGGTCCCCATGAAGAAGGATCCTGTAATACTTGGTCAATTATATAGAGTAGTAAATTCCTATTCTCCTCAGAGACCTATGGCCATTTACTTACGGGAAAAGCATACCCAAAGCTTTTTAGTACTGTTGAATCAAAGGCTGATTTTAATGTACTGAGAACTGCAGTAAATCGTGGCCCATGTGTTAGAATAGGAATAAGTAAGAATCAGCAGTTAAAGTGATTATTGACTTCCCAGTGGCTCAGACGGGTTCACAGAGATACCCTGTGGTCATTTCCCCAGTTCTAAAACATACAATAGGAATGAATACACCAAGCAAGTGGCACAAACCATATAGTGCTTTCTTCACCTAAAGAGTAAGATCAATAGTAGCCGGAAAATACAAGTAGAAGCCCTTGAATTCTGTGTCCTCAGCCTAAGATAGACATCAAAATTAAAAATGATTTTTACATCCCTGGAGGAATGATGGAAGTTTGTACCACCCCCACAGACTTAAAGGTTGCAGGGGTAGGAGTCTCCATCATATCCCCAATTTGGTGCTTGCATAAAGTAGAGGGATCATAGTAGATGACAGTAGCTTACTTGTAGTTTTGATGCATGTATCATCCTACAGAATGACCCAAAAAATGTCAACTATGTTGGAAGCCTTGCTTCCATTTGTTACATTAACTTTAGAAGGTAGAAGTTTCAATCTTTGTAGAAATTCTACAAAGATTCAAGGGCCTGACATATCAGTGAAGTTTTTAGAGGTACAGAAGCCCAGTTGTAAGGAATGTCCTATTGAGATATTCTCTCCAAAGTAAAGGACAAGTATTGTTTCTTGTACCTCTTACCACTAAGAAAATAGTAAAACATGTGGGAAGTCTCCTAGGGTTTTGGGAGCAATTGCACAATTTCACACTGGTGAATATTGCTTTGACCCATTTATCAGGTAGTACAAAAGACTTTTGGGTTTTGTATGGGTCCTAGAGAAAAAAAAGGGTTTTGCAGCAGATGTAGGCCAAAGTCTGAGCAGCTGTGAAGCTGGCATCATATCCAAAATATCTTATGATTCAAGATGTATCTTTAATGCCTGAAGTTTTCTATTTAACAATATATTTGGGAGATCCTTCCAAATTAATATACAGAGAGTTGCTTAATTTTTATTGCATTTTTGATGCATGTATCATAATTTATTTAAGCAGCCACTATTAATACACTCTTGGATTGTTTCCAAGATTGTGCTATTACACATCATGCTTGAATTAATGACCTTGTAAATATTTCTTCTTTTATAAATACAGAGGCATCTGTTGAATACGTTCCAAGAAATGAGAATGTTGGGTCAAAGACACATGGTATTATAGTGTTGATAGATATTGCTGAACTGACTTCCATACAGTTATATAATTTTATGTTCCCATGAGCAATATATGAGACCATCTGATTCCCCATTTCCTTGATAAGTGTAATTTCAATAAGTATTTCTCTTACAATAAATAAAGTTGGACTTTTTTACACCCCTAGGGATTCTTTTGTCTATGTTCATGCTTTTTGCCCATTTTTCTACAGTGTTACTTATCTTTTACTAAACAAGACCGAAGAGATTTCCATTTAAGAAATTACCCCTTATCTGTGATGTTAATTGCAGATATTTCCCCTAGTTTTTCATTTGTCATTTGACTTTATTTCCATCATAGTTCCCATTTTGTTGTGTTGCTGTAGCGAGGTTAATGAGTGACCTAAAAAGCTGCTAGTCTTAAGTGGGCCCCAGAGCAAGAGAAGGCTCTGCAACAAGTCTAGGCTTCTGTGCAAGCTGCTCTGCCAGCAGATCATTGTGCCTTATGATCCAGTATGTCTAGTGATACTTGATGTATCAGGGGCATGTAAGGATGCTATTTGGAGCCTTTGGCAGGTCCCTATGGTTGAATTACAGGCCTGCTGCTAAGTGTTAGTAGAAAATGCACACTTGATCATTGGCCACCGAGTTACAATGTGACCTGAGCTGCTTATCATGAACAAGGTGTTATCTGACCCATCAAGCCATATGGGCAATCACAGCAGCACTCCATCATTAAATATAAGTAATGTATAGGTTATCAGGCCCTGAGCAAACTCTGAACGCACAAGTAATTTGTATGAAGAAATAGCCTGAATGTACACGGTCCCAACTCCTGCTACACTGCCTTCTCTCTCCCACTCTGCACTCTCAGCTTCATGGATAGTTACCTAAGATTAGTTGACAGAGGAAGAGAAAACGTCAGCCTGGCTTACAGATGGTTCTGCAAGTAACACCCAAAAGTGGATATCTGCAATTTGGGGGCTGTACTCAATGGTTTCGCTTGATGGTCAAGGACTAAGAAACATTATTGGAAAATTGATGACAAAGAAATTTAAAAAGAGGTATACAGATGGATCATTCTGAATGGTCAAGAAGCCATTCTGAATGGTCAATAAACATTCTGAATGGTCAAGATGTTTGTGTTCTATGTAAATGCTTATCAGGGGTAACTTCAGCAGAGGAGTATTTTTAATAATCAAATGGATATAATGACGTGATCTCTGGCTACTAGTCATCCTCCTTCCCAGCCACTCATTCTCATAAACAAAGTGGCCATGGTTGCAGGGATAACAATTATGTATGCGATAAGCAATATAAACTTCTGTTTACTGAGGTCAACCTGGCTACAGCCACCACTGAGTGCCCAATCTGCCAGAAGCAGAGACCAACACTGAGGCCCAACATGGCACTATTCCCCAGGCTGCTTAGCCAGCTACCTGTTCACAAGTTGATTACATTAGTTCACTTCTTTCAAGGAAGGGGTAGCATTTTGTCCTTATGGAATAGATACTCTCAATACAGATTGTCTTCCCTACATGCAATGCTTCTGCCAAAATTACCATCTGTTTACTTATAGACTGCCTTATCTATCATCATGGTATTCCACAAAGTATTGCTTTGACCAAGAAACTCACTTCACAGACAAACAAGCATGGCAAAAGGCCTAGGCTCATGGAATTCACTGTTCTTATCATGTTCCTCACCATCCTGAAGCAGCTGGATTGATAGGACAGTGGAATATCCATTTGAAGGAATAGTGATAGTGCCAGCTAGGTGACAATACTTTGCAGGACTGGGGCAGAGTTCTCCAGAACGGTGTATATTATCTAAGTCGGTATACAATATCTTTCTCTCATAGCTGGGATTCATGAATCAGGAACCAACAAATGGAAATGAGAGTGGCACCACTCATCATTACCACAGTGACCTACTAGCAATTTTTTTGCTTCCTGTTCCCACAATTTTACGTTCTGCTGGCCAAGAAGTCTTAGCTCCAGAAGAAGGAGTGCTTCCATCAGGAGGTATCACAATAATTGCACTAAACTGGAAGTTAAGACTGCTACCTGGCCACTTGGGCTCCTCATGCCTTTGAGTCAACAGACCAAGAAGGGAGTTATGGTGTTGGCTGAATACATGTTTTTTTGTCTATTTTTGTGTGTATGTGTATGTGTGTGTGTAATATCTTTTGTTTTCTTTCCTCTCTTTTTCTCATATAAGATGTATTGACTTTATATATATATATATATGTTTATATATATTAACATATATATGTTAATTATACAGTAATTAAGTTATGGGAGATAATAAAAAGAGTAAATATCACTCAAATACTTTATCTTCTCTTCTGGGAAAGGGGTCTGTGCTTTTTTTGTTGTATGCAGGATAGCTACATCATGTCAAGTGGTATTATGACCTTGTTATTTTATTTACTTGAAAATTAGGTATGGGTTAAGGAGTGGGTTTAGGTGCCAAGTTAATAAAAGGTAAACTTGTGTTGGTTAATTTTATGTGTCAACTTGACTGGGCTAAGGAATATCTAGATAACTGGCAAAACATTATAACTGGGTGTGCTATGATAATGTTTCTAGAAGAAATTAGCATTTGAATTAGTAGACAGAGTAAAGAGTATCAGCCCTCACTAATGAGGGTGGGCATCCATCTATCTATTGCGAGTCCAAGTAGAATAAAAAGATGAAGGAAGGGCAAATTTCTCTCTTTCTTCTTGAGGCAGGACATCTATTTTCTCCTTTTGTATATTATAGCTTCTGGTTCTCAGACCTTAGGATTCCTGGACTTAGAACAGCACCCCCGAACTCCCACTTCTGGAGTACTTAGGCCTTCAGCCTTGGACTGGGAGTTACAACATTGGCTCCTCTGGGTCTCAGGCTTTCTGAGTCAGGCTGAATTGGCTTTCCTTGTTCTCCACCTGGCAGATGGCATACTGTGGGACTTTTCAGCCTCCATAATCACATGACCCCATTTCCATAATAAGTTTCCTATTTATCTGTTTCTCTCTCTCTCTCTCTCTCTCTCTCTCTCCCTCCCTCCTATTGGTTCCATTTCTCTGGAGAACCCTGATCAATACAATGTGATTTCAATCTTCTTAAATTGGCTAACACTTGTTTTGGGACATAACATGTGATCTATCCTGGAGAATGTTTCATATACACTTGAGAAGAATGTATATTTTCCTGTTGAGTAAAAGATCTATGTATGTCTGTCAGGCCCAGTTGGTTTGTAGTGTTGTTCTGCTGCTTTCTTGTTAATTGTTTCTCCTGGATGTTCTGTCCTTTGTTGAAAATGGGGTAATTGAAATATTCTATTATTGTATTGCTATCAGCTTCTCCTTTTAGATCTGTATTTCTTTATATAGTTGGGTGTTCTGATGTTGGGTGCATAGATATTTACAATTGCTATATTTTCCTATTGAATTTACCCTTTTATCATTATATAATGACATTGTTTGTCTCTAGCGACAGTTTCAACTTCAAATCTACTTGCCTGATAAACATATAGCCACTCCTGCATTCTTTTGATTATCATTTGCATGGAATATCTTTTATTTCTTTACTTTCATTCTGTCTTTCAATTCAAAGTGAATTTCTTGTAGAGAACATATAATTTGAACTTGCTTTTCATCCATTCAGCCACTCTATATCTTTTGATTGGGAAGTTTAATCCAATTACATTTAAAGTAATAAATGACAGGGAAGGATTTACTATTGCCATTTTGTGAACTCTTTTTGGTTTGTCTTGCAATTATTCAATTTGTTTTTTCTCTCATTGTCTTTGTGTTTTATTGCTTTTTTGTATTTAGAAGTTTTAATTCTTCCTTTTCCTTTGTGTAATGTCTATAGTATTTTTATGGTTAACATGGAGGTTACATGTGATATCTTTTAGTTATAACAGTCTAAGCAGATAACAGCTTCACCTGCATGCAGGAAGTGTACACTTTTACCTCTTCTGACCCCCAAAAATGCTACTGATATCACAATTTACATCCATTTATATTGTGCACCCATTAACATAATTTATAGTTATTTTTAATACTTGTTTTTAAACTTTTATACTAGAATTAAAAGCAATTTACCCACCATCATTATAGTAATATTATCTATATATTTATCTTTGCCAATGAGTTTCACACTTTCCTATGCTCTTGTGTTGCTGTTTAGTGTCCTTTCATTTCAACTTGAAGAACTTTGTTTAGTATTTCTTGTAAGGTAAGTCTAGTGGTGGTAAACTTCCTCAGCTTTTGTTTGTCTGCAAAAGTCTTTATCTCCTCATTTTTGAAGGACAGGTTTTCCACATATGGTATTCTTGGTTGGCAGTTTTCTTCTTTCAGTACTTTGAATATATTCTTCCACTCTCTTTTGGTCTGCAAAGTTTCTACTGGGAATAAAAAACCATTCATTGTCTTATTGAGGTTTCCTTGTACATGATAAGTCACTTTTCTTCTTGCTGCTTTCAGAATTCTTTGTTTTTAACTTTTGAAAATTTAATTATAATGTGTCTTGGTGTGGCGCTCTTTGGTGTCATCTTATTTGGTGTTTTGTCTGGGGCTTTCCTGGATTTGGATGTTTATTTCTGTACCCAGTTTTAGGAGGTTTTCAGCCACTATTCATTTGAATAAACTTTTTCTCCTTTTCTTCATCTTCTTCAAAGAGTCTCATAATAAATACATTGTTTGGCTTGATCATGTCCCATAAGTTCCTGAAGCTATCCTAACTTTTTTGTTCTTTTTCTTTTTGTGCCTATAACAGGATTATTTCAATGACCTGTATGTATTTGAGTTCACTGATCCTTTCTCCCGCTTGATATAGTAAGCTATTGAACCCTTCTATTAAAACTTTCAGTGCAGTTATTGTATTTTTTAGCTCTATGATTTCTGTTTGGTATTTCTAAATATTTTCTATTTCTTTGTATCACCTGGAAAAGTTGTGGTGCTAGATGTGTGGCCCAGTTTCTTCTCTCCTGAGGGAGAAGCTGAAAGTGGGAGTTTATTGCTGGCTGGCTCTGCACTGAGCTGAGAAAGGGAGCTGTGACAAATGCCTGCATGCTCATTCAGATTGCATGCACTTTCAAAACATTGCTTTTCTCTCTGTCTCTCCACCAGCATAGCAAATGCTGGGCCCTATCAGCTCACAGAGACAGGCAGATTAGATGCCAGTCCCTCAGATAGCAGCCAGAAAAGTTGAGTGGGTGGTATAGATGTATGGTCCAACTATTTCTAGGGAGAAGCTGGAGGCTTATTTTTATTGCTGAAGGAAGCTAGAAAAGAGAAGCCAAGGAAGTGAGCACATGCCCAGTCAAGTGCCCAGAGGACTAGTGATTCCCTGCCCTCTCAGCTCCCAGATGAAAGCTAGTTAGAAGCCAGATGCTCAGACAGCATCTGGAAAAGTTGGAACTTTAGAGGTAGAATCAACCTTTCCAGAGAGGAGCTGAAAGCTGGGCTTTATTGCTGCTAAGTCTGCACTGAGCTGGAGAAAGAGGTGTGGGAAGTGCTTGCACACCTGTTTGAAACTGCCATTTTGTTTTCTGTGGTCCTGGGGAGGTAGTGAATACTTGAGTGTTATTCACTCATTCCCCATCAGCTTCCTGGGTTAGTCAAGTCAGGGACTAGTACCTCAGGACCCTTCACTCATTGGGGAAAAGCTGGGAAATGGGAGTTCCTTCCAGATTGTATGGCACTGTGTTAGGGGTAGGGTTAATGGTGAGACTATTTCAGTTTTTCTTACCCAATTTGATGTATTTTCTAAGTTGTCTAGTGTGTGGAAGTCCCTCAAGTAGTTGCCAGATCTTTCTCGGAGGGTATTGATCCAAGTGTAACTGTTTATTTGGTATATCTGTGGGTAGAGAGAGAGTCCTGAGCCTCATATTCTGCCATCCTGCTGACATTTAGAAATGATTCTTGAGAGGGGGAGACGAGTACTGAAACGTAAATTATGAGCATGCCTTTTGATAACAAAAAGACATTCATTTCATGGCAAAAAGAATAAAGATAATTGGCATATATATGTAAGTTGTTTAGGATATGAAAATGATGGTGTCCCCATCTGATGACTTTCATATTCTCAATTAAGAAGAAGGAGAGCCATCAGCTGAACATAGTGGGGTAGGTGGGAAATGAAAGATTGGAAAAGCATGGGAAAGTATGTTATAGTCAAAGTGGAAAAAACCTGAGATGATTAGATGGAGATTGGTATTGGCTGATGACATGAATTAGGGTGAGAAGAAAGCTGTGGACCCTTTGATGAGCTTGTCAGAAAATGAGGTGTAAGGACCAAGAGGTGAGTACGTTGCAGCAAAATGGCAGGGCACTCATAGGTGCAGAAAGCATAATAGTCTAGAAGGGACCATGAGGTACAAGGAACACACCACCTGTTGAAAGCAATATATGGTGTATGAGTGTTAGAGCCTCCACTTTAGTGGACCAAAAGTTAAATGGTATCCTCCAGGGACAGCAAGGTTTCTTTTTTTTTCTTTTTTTTTTTTTGTTTTTGAGACCGAGTTTCACTCTTGTTGCCCAGGCTAGATTGCAATGGCATGGTCTTGACTCACTGCAACTTCCTCCTCCTGGGTTAGAGTGATTCTCCTGCCTCAGCCTCCCAAGTAGCTGGGATTACAGGCACTTGCTACCATGCCCTGCTAATTTTTTATTGTTGTTGTTGTAGTTTTAGTAGAGACAGGGTTTCACCATGTTGGCCAGGCTGATCTCAAACTCCTGTCCTCCAGTGATCCGCCTGCCTTGGCTTCCCAAAGTGCTGGGATTACAATTGTGAGCCACCGTGCCCAGCCAGAAAGTTTTCTAATAAGGCAAATAGTTGGAAGGATGGCTTTGGGAATACACGGAAGATTTATAAGGAATTTGATGTACTTACTTAGGTCTGGGGTTGCAAGAGGGCCCAGAGGAAAATCCGGGAGGCAGAGACAGTTAGAGAATGAGAATAAAGAAGTAGAATATTATACATGACAAGAATTCAAAATCCTTGTTAAAAATACAAGTTCCCAAGGCTTACACTCAGAGTTTCTGATTTAGTACATCTGGGTGACAATCAGGAATATGCATTTTTAAAAATAACACAAAAGTTTGGTTTTGCACTCTAGCCTTGAGAAACATTTATGTTTTGTTGGATGCTGGGGAGAAAGGTAATAAAGACTTCATGTTCTTTATGGGGGAGGAAGAGCTATCACTGTTTACAAGGTTAGGTGTGCTGAACAGAGAAACAGTTATTCATTCACATTTTCAACCCTTTCACCTCATTGTTGAAATGTGACATAGTACACAGATAGTAATCATGTAGATATGATTCTATCTCTAAAAGGATTACAGTAAAATAGTTTACATAGATTAAATGTCAAGCTACATTAAATCAAGAAACCAATATTCTGAATAAGGAAAAGCACTGCAAGAAGTTCATAAAATAAACTCCACTGACATTTTTAGTGCTGCATTTTAACTTCGATTTTAATTTACTGAAGACATTGCTGCAAGTTTCTTTGTATAAAAGCCACAGTTCCAGTAATAAATCCCTTCACTAGAAAAACAGCAACAAATATAACAGGACCTCAAAGAAAGATCATCTTGGATGTGGTTCAAACTTGGCTTTTGTTATACATGTTAAAATTTACATACAAATTTACTGCAATTTGGGGAGAATTAATAGTTATTTTTCCTCATAAATTAACTCTTACGTATAAGATTTGTTAAAAATATCAGATGTTTTGTACTCTCCTTTTTAATGGTCTTAAAATAATTCATCTAAGTATGTCAAAAAGTGGTGAAATCTGTAGTAAAATGAAATATAGCAACAGAGATAATATCAACCTAATATTTCTACTGAGAAATGGTTGAGTATCTTAAATTCGCAGAATAATACCACTTAATCAATTTCTTGCTTTCTGCCTTATATTTTTCTTAAAGAAAGCAATTTATTTAACTTTTCTAATTGTCTTAAAACAGCAGAATACAGCAATTTTAAAATTCAAATAATACAAGGAGTATAGACTAAAAAGTAAAAAGTCACCTACACTCCATCCAACTCCACACTTCTTAATTAATTAAAATTGTTTAAATTGTCTTCACAAATACTTCTAATTCTCAATGTATTTTTAACAAATAAATAATAAGTACTCTGTACTCCTTTTTTTCCCCCCTTAGGGATACAGCATGGGTATTATTCCATGTCAGTATATGCTGAGATGTCAGTCACTCTTTGTAATCATTGCAGAGCATAACAAAGCATTGATTTAAATTTTTATTTAATTTTTTTAGGTTGTCTCCAAATACTATTATTAATAAATGCTGTCCTTAATTGAACATATTTTGACATGAATTCTGGCTCACTATCAAAAGTGATTTTTTTTCTTTACTCCTACAAATAGAATTGCTGGCTGGGTGCTGTGGCTCATGCCTATAACCCCAGCACTTTGAGAGTTCAAGGCAGGCAGGTCGCTTAAGGGCAGGAGTTCGAGACCAGCCTGGCCAACATGGCAAAACTCCATCTCTACTAAAAATACAAACATTAGCTAGTGTGATGGTGCATGCCTGTAATCCCAGCTACTAGGGTGGCTGAGACACAAGAATCACCTGAATCCGGGAGGTGGAGGTTGCAGTGAGCTGAGATGCGCCACTGCAATGCAGCCTAATTCCTGTCTCAAATAAAACACACAAAAAAATCAAACAAACAAAAACCCTTTCAAATAGAATTGATAAGTCAAAGTTATCTGTTTTATATTCTCATAGTTTTCCAGAACATTTACACTCATTTACACTGCACTCGTTTACATTCCATCAACAATCTTATAAAAGTCCTAGTTTTTATATATTGCCAGATATAGATAGATGTATGATCTTTATTTTAAATTGAAATTTCCTCATTAATCATGAATTTTAAGATTTGTTTCCTGATGCTAAGTATCTGTTATTTTCCACTGGATTTACCATTCTTTATGCTTATGGTTTCCATTTGTATTTCATCTATAGTAAGTTTAAACCAAAAAGATAATGTTATAAATTTTGCTTTGAATAGTTATGTACTTTTGTTAAATTGAGAGAAATAAAATTTTATATTTACCCACATATTTACCATTTCTAATAACTCTTTATTTCTTCCTGAAGAGATAGGTTTCTACCTGGTATTTTTTTAGTCTAAACAACTTCCTTTAGCATTTCTTTAGACAGGACTCCTAGCTATGAATTCTTCTAGATATCTTTTATGTGAAGCTGCCTTTATTTTACCTTTATTGTTGAAGGATATTTTCGTTGCCTGTAGAATTCTGCTTTGACAGTTTTTTGTTTATCTAGGATCTTAAAGATATTGTTCTGTTTTCCTCTGTCCATCCTACCTTTGATGAGAAGTCAGACATACTTCAAACTGTTATTCCATTATGTAATTTTTTTCTGACCCCTTTCAAGAATTTGTTTTAGTCTTTATTTGCCAGCAGTTTGATTTTAATGCCCTAGGTATGGTTTTCTTTGCACTTTTTCAATTTTAGGTCTGCTGAGCATCTTCGTAAGTTTGGGCTTCTGTAACAAAATACCATAGACTGGGTGGCTTAAACAACAAATATTTAGTTTTCACCATTTCACCAAGTTTAAATGAAAGAGAATTTAAACTCTTACATCATATACTTTAGAAGTATTTTTATATTAAAAGTATTTATATCACCTGAATAATTTAAAATTTATTCCCTTCATCTTCTTTACATTTCTTTACAATTCTCCACATTTCTCAATGCCTAAATACAGCTTTCTTCGCTAGAGATAAACACTGTTATTAGTATAATATTTTTCAGATACTTTTCTATGTATTTATACATGCATATATATAAAATAGTTTTGTAGAATGTTTACATAAATTTATCTTATTGTATGAATTATTCAGCAATATGAATTTTTTAATTTATACTATGGCTTTATGAATCAGTATATGTTAGCCCACCTTATTATGATCACATAATATTCTACCATATGACTGTATTGCCATTTATTTTTCTTTCTTCTGATGTATAAGTACAAATTTTTTTTATTAAAAGGGATAAAGATTCATTAAGACTCTTTGTGCACATGTCTATAATGTATTAAAGGTATTCCATGTTCTCTAGAAGTAGAATGCCATGTCGAATACTATATACCTTTAACATTTTAATAAGTACTGCCATATTGCTTTCCAGAATGGCTGTACTTATTTATACCCTCAATAGAAGTACTGGTAAGCTAAAATTTCCCCACATCGCCTGTTCTCACATTTCTCTCATTAAAATTATTTTGCCTTTATATATGTAAGTGTTCTTTATATACTATGTGACAACTATTCTCCCTAGTTTCTAGCTCTTTAAAAACTTTAATCTTTATTGTCTTGTCTTAAAGAAATTTTTAAATTAACAACATATTATTTTTATGTCATGAATTACTTTGTCTGATGCTGGAAGTTTTCTATAAGTAAGAAAAAGGCAAGAAAATTCACGGTCTCAATCTTCTACAATTAAGTATCCTAATAATTAATAATCTGGATACTCTGTAATTACACAGATGCCCCATCTTTGTTTTTATATGTGTTTACTGTATGGTTGGAGTTCTTTTTCCTTTGAAGTATTTCACTGTGCATAAGTTTGATGTTTTGTTTCCCCACTCTTCCCTCATGGTTTCTTTGCTAATCTAATCTCACCTGTTTTATATTTTTTAGTAATTTTTTTTAAGAGAGTCTCGCTCTGTCACCCAGGCTGGGGTTCAGTGGTACAAACATAGATCACCACAGCCTTGACCTCCTGGGGCCAGCCTCCTGAGTAGCTGGTCGTACAGGCACTTGCCACCATGCTCAGCTTTATTTATTTATTTATTTAGTAAAAACAGGGGTCTCACTATGTTACCCAAGCTGGTCTTAAGCTCCTGGGCTCATGCGATTCCATTTCACCTCCCTAAGGCCTGAGTTTACAGATGAGCCACCGTACTTAGCCCCAACCCTCCATTTTCAAATGGACTGTTCTCTCTATAACATTTTATCTTTCATTGCAATGGATTTGGCAGGAGGAGGAGTTTACCCATATATCCAAGGGGGTGATATATGCATGCCTACTTCACTGTCATGATCAAATCTCCAAAGTTTTTAAAGGGTAGGAAATAAGAAACATGTTCACTCAGATTCATAGTACTTAAAGAACACTTACAAATTAAAACTATGTAAAGGCAAAATCTTTTTTAGTGGGAAAGGCAAAAATCCAGCCAAATCACAGATATAAAAAAAGTCTATTTATTCATTTATGTTTTAATAAAGGAAATTAATCCATTCTCATTTATATATTGGGATATGAGTATGCTTGCACGTATTTTTTCTATTTACTATTTTTTGTTTCTCTTTCAAAATTCCTTTTTACAAAAGTATATTTCTCACAAAATTTGACATTTTATTTCTATGCTATTTGTAGTTAACCTTTACATTTTAAAAAATGTTTTAACTTTATAATATGATTTCTGAGCACTTACAAAATTAAACTCTCTACAACTTCTGTTCCAACCAAAGCAATCTCTTTAGCATGTGAGAGACTGCATGAAGCAAGGAAAACTTTCCATTTGGTTGTACATGGAACAGGGTTTATGGGTACAAGGGCTTCTTGCTGGGCAGTCTTCCCCCTCTCAGTCCAGCTCCGCAATGTCCTCCTATAGAAGATACCTCATCTTATTAAGAGAGTCATTTCTGTGGTTCTAGCTTGAAGGAAATACTGGAGCCTGGTGCTTCCAACTTAAGTACAATTGTGCTCACTAGATTATCCTTATAATAAATTTCCCCATTAACTACTCACAAAACTGTCCAAACCTGTAGCCCTTTTTGTTTTTGATCTTGATGAAAATTCTATGGTTCTATTCTAGTCTACATTTTCCCAGTATGATGAGTGGTTTAGACATATCTGTTGGATTTTATCATCAGGTTATCCGTTTTATATATCTTCCAAAAATTCTTAAGTGCTCTGAGCTTACCAGTTTTCCTGATCTGCTGTTTCATATTTTTATATTTCTATCATCTTAATGTGAGTTTAAGATAAAGAAGATATCACTGCCTGCATTTAGTCAGTCAGCTTTCTTTGATTGGAAGTATACAATTAAAAACACCAGAACAAAAACTGAAAACACGTTTTTTTATTATTATACTTTAAGTTATGGGGTACATGTGCACAACGTACAGTTTTGTTACATGGGTATACACGTGCCATGGTGGTTTGCAACGCTCATTAGCCCATCACCTACATTAGGTATTTCTCCTAATGCTATCCCTCCCCTAGTCCCCCACCACCCAACAGGCCCCAGTGTGTGATGCTCCCCTCCCTGTGTCCATGTGTTCTCATTGTTCACCTCCCACTCATGAGTGAGAACATGAGGTGTTTGGTTTTCTGTTCTCGTGTTAGTTTGCTGAGAATAATAGTTTCCAGTTTCATCCATGTCCCTGCAAAGGACATGCACTCATCCTTTTTTATGGCTGCATAGTATTCCATGGTGTATATGTGCCCCATTTTCTTTATCCAGTCTATCACTGATGGACATTTGGGTTGGTTGCAAGTCTTGCTATTGTGAATAGTGTCACAATAAACATACGTGTGCTTGTGTCTTTATAGCAGAAATATTTATAATCATTTGGGTATATACCCAGTAATGGGATTGCTGGGTCAAATGGTATTTCTAGTTCTAGATCCTTGAGGAATCACCACACTATCATTGACAGTGGTTGAGCTAATTTACACTACCACCAACAGTGTAAAAGCATTCCTATTTCTCTACATCATCTCCAGCATCCATTGTTTCCTGACTTTTTAATGATTGCCATTCTAACTGGTGTGAGATGGTATCTCATTGTGGTTTTGATATGCATTTCTCTAATGACCAGTGATGATGAGCTTTTTTCATGTTTGTTGGCTGCATAAATCTCTTCTTTTAAGAAGTGTCTCTTCATATTCTTCACCCACTTTTTGATGGGGTTGTTTTTGTCTTGTAAATTTAAGTTCTTTGTAGATTATTATTATTTATTAGCCTTTTGTCAGATGGATAGACTGCAAAACTTTTCTCCCATTCTGTAGGTTGCCTGTTCACTCCGATGATAGTTTCTTTTGCTGCACAGAAATGCTTTAGTTTAATTAGATCCCATGTGTCAATTTTGGCTTTTGTTGCCATTTCTTTTGGTGTTTTAGATATGAATTCTTTGTCCATGCCTATGTCCTGAATGGTATTGCCTAGGTATTCCTCTAGGATTTTCATCATTTTAGGTCTTATGTTTAAATCTTTAATCCATCTTGACTTAATTTTTGTATAAGGTGTAAGGAAGGGGTCCAGTTTCAGTTTTATGCATATAGCTAGCCAGTTTTCCCAACACCATTTATTAAATAGAGAATCTTTTCCCCGTTGTTTGTTTGTATCAGGTTTGTCAAAGGTCAGATGTTTGTAGATGTGTAGTGTTATTTCTGAGGCCTCTGTTTTGTTCCATTGGTCTATATATCTGTTTTGGTACCAGTACTATGCTGTTTTGGTTACTATAGCCTTGTAGCATAGTTTGAAGAGCAAATAAATACAAAAGCTAGCAGAAGCAAGAAATAACTAAGATCAAAGCAGAACTGAAGGAGATAGAGACACGAAAAACCCTTCAAAAAAAATCAATGAATACAGGAGCTGGTTTTTTGAAAAAATCAACAAAATAGACTGCAAGCCAGACCAATGAAGAATTAAAGAGAGAAGAATCAAATAGACACAATAAAAAATGATAAAGGGGATATCATCACTGATCCCACAGAAATACAAACTACCAACAGAGAATACTATAAACACCTCTATGCAAATAAACTAGAAAATTTAGAAGAAATGGATAAATGCCTCGACACATACACCCTCCCAAGCCTAAACCAGGAAGAAGTCGAATCTCTGAATAGACCAATAACAAGTTCTGAAATTGAAGCAGTCATTAACAGCCTACCTACCAAAAAAAGTCCAGGACCAGATGGATTCACAGCCAAATTTTATCAGAGGTAAGACAGGAGCTGGTACCATTCCTTCCGAAACTATTCCAAACAACAGAAAAAGACGGAGTCCTTCCTAACTCATTTTATGAGGCCAGCATCATCCTGATACCAAAACCTGGCAGAGACACAACAAAAAAAGAAAATTTCAGGCCAATATCCCTGATGGACTTCAATGCCAAAATCCTCAATAAAATACTGGCAAACTGAATCCAGCAACACATCAAAAAGTTTATTCACCATGATCAAGTCGGCTTCATACCTGGGATGCAAGGCTGGTTCAACATACACAAATCGATAAACGTAATCCATCACATAAACAGAACCAATGACAAAATGCACATGATTATGTCAATAGACGCAGAAAAGGCCTTCAACAAAATTCAACAGCCCTTCATGCTAAAAGCTCTCAATAAACTAGGTATTGATGGAACATATCTCAAATAATAAGAGATATTTATGACAAACCCACAGCCAATATCATACTGAATGGGCAAAAACTGGAAGCATTCCCTTTGAAAACCGGCACAAGGCAAGGATGCCCTCTCTCACCACTCCTATTCAACATAGTATTGGAAGTTTTGGCCAGGGCAATCAGGCAAGAGAAAGGAATAAAGGGTATTCAAATAGGAAAAGAGGAAGTCAAATTGTCTCTGTTTGCAGATGACATGACTGTATATTTAGAAAACCCCACTGTCTCAGCCCAAAATCTCCTTAAGCTGATAAGCAACTTCAGCAGTTTCAGGACAAAAAATCAATGTGCAAAAATCACAAGCATTCCTATACACCAATAACAGACAGAGAGCCAAATCATTAGTGAAGTTCCATTCACAATTGGTACAAATAGAATAAAATACCTAAGAATACAACTTACAAGGGATATGAAGGACCTCTTCAAGGAGAACTACAAACCACTGCGCAAGGAAAAAAAGAGGACACAAATAAATGCTCATGGATAGGAAGAATCAATATCATGAAAATGTCCATATTGCCCAAAGTAATTTATAGATTCAATGCTATCCCCTTCAATCAAGCTACCAATGACTTTCTTCACAGAATTGGAAAAATCTACTTTAAACTTCATATGGAACCAAAAAAGAGCCCGCATAGCCAAGACAATCCTAAGCAAAAAGAACAAAGCTGGCGGTTTCATGCTACTTGACTTCAAACTATACTGAAAACACATTTTTAATGAAAATTATGTTATTGGGTTATAGGACAGGACACATAAAAATAAAATATTTCAGTAAAATTTAATCTTTTATTCGAAATTAGAAACTTTACATATTAGAAAGTACATTTTTAGTGATTGTCCAAACTGCTAGCCACTATTTATTATTTAAAATCTTTAATATTAAGGCAAATACTTAGTTATGCACTGAATCTCCAAACAGGTAAAAAGAATAATCAACTAATGTTTATATCAATTAAAAGAAATTAAAATTCTTATACAATTAAAAAATTATCTCATATTAAGGAAATATAGCACATGCATAATTAATGTTAGCTCCCTTTCCCCATTTCATAAAGAATCATATACTCTCCTCTCACTCTTCGTAAGAAAGCATATGAAAGTTCTAGATATAAAAATCTTAAAGTTTTATCTCCCCTAACATTATTTGATCATAAAGTTCCCTGGTCAGTGGAACATAAGACTTTTTCAAGTTATCCATGAAGTAAAGTGGTTCAGAAATTTTCAGTGGATTAAATCCTTCTTCTACCAACTGATACTTCAATAGTTTGAATGTTCCTGTTGCTTCCATTTTTTCCTGTAAAGCAATTACCAGGATGAGTAGAATCATTTAATAACTATAATATATACATATATAGTTAATACTATAGACTGTAATATTAAATTATGACACTTTATATCTAGTGATCTCTGTATTTTCTAATAATTTAACACTAGAAATAAAAAATGTATTTTAGAATATTAAAATCTTTAGTTTGATTTACCTGTAAACTTTACTTAAATATAAACTCATTCAATATAGAAGAATTATGAACATAATAAACTGATTATAATTATGTCTAAAATACATAGGTTATCTCTTCAATTCAATGCCAATATAATATTATGTATAGAGAATGCCATAAGATGCTAAGGAGATAAAAGCCACAAAAAACAGCAATTTCTACTACAGGTACACACAAATCTATCATAAAAAGCAGAATACCATAAGAGCCAGACAGGGTGCAGAATGTTCTAAAACATGGCTTAAATGTACCCAGAGGGGCTACTTGAATGGTCTAAAACTTCGGGTACCTCAGTGAATTTCCAAGGTCCTCACAGGATATCTTGTTTTCAAGAGAAACTTAGTGACATCTGTTAGTCACCAGTCACAAACTACTAGCTCAAGGTTCACAGTTTCAATAGTAATTTGTAATACATTCAATGATGTCATTATCTTTGCAAAATTGGGTTTTTGGTAGTTGCTGGGATAGAAAGCAAGTACAGCCAAAAATCATCACAGAACATGAAATCAGGCTCTCCCTGTCCAGTCGAATCTAATTCCAAGGTCTGAAGAACTGTGGCCCAACTTACATCTCCTTAGTGAGTGATTGTGGTTATTTGAAAATGAAATGAAAGCATTTATTTATTTATATGGATTATTTTTCAGGTGGCTACTCATTTGTTAGACCTAAATACTTATTAATTTGTTTTTCCTTAACTAGTGAATAAACAAATGTTTAGGTATTTGTTTTGACCCAAGAGTGCTATGAGACATTAAAGATGCCATGAGTCTAGAAAGTTTAAGAATCTCTGTTTCAAGGTGTTTAAAGGAGATAAGAATGATCCCTTTGTGGGAATCTCAGGCATGGATAAACAGTCTGTTTAAGTGAGATGACATGTAGAGACCCATACAACATTCTATGAGAAGCTTGGCCATTTTTATTTATCCTTTTGGACTATTTGAGTCAACGTCACTTTGAACCCCCTTCTCTGATCTCCCTTCCCTCCTCCATCTTCCCTGATCCAACGCTGTCATCACAGCCAGATACGGCTGTGCAAGCACACATATCTTTCTACTCTTTTCTTAAAAATTAGCAGCTCACTGTATTTATACAATTTAGCGTTCTGCCATTTTTAAGCTTAATATTATACAAAGTATATTTTCCTGGGTCCTGTAATTTTCTTCAAAATAGAACTTAAAAAATTGTTTTATAAGGTCTCATTTAATTATCATATTTTAATTAACTTTGCCCTTATTCATGAACTTTTAGAGAATACCAAAATTTTTAACACTAGAAATAAAAATGTGTTTTAGAGTATTAAAATCTTTATATATCTTTGATTACTTCCTAAGATGCATTTTGACTAAGTCAAAATATATGCAAACTGTTAAGAGTCTGATCATATATTACCAAATTGTTTTCTAGAGAGGTTATAACAATTTGTTTCCATGAGCAGAATGAAAGGACCAAGTTCATTTTATTCCAGCCACACTGAATATTATATTTTTGTGAATTATTGGCAAAAAGACTTCTTCCATTTTTTAATTTGTGCTAAATAGATGTGTAATACAATACTTGTTTGACTCATTTTGTCAGAAGTAACTTTTACTTTTGCATTCCTTTTATGAGATCATTTATTACTAACATTCATTTATTAAACAAATATTTGACTGCTGTCAGGCTTTATTTCTAACCATAGTGAATACTCTAATAAACATAACAGTCATGGCCCATGTTCTTTTTAGGTGCTTAAAGATCCTAAAATACTTTCTAAATTTGTGCAAGGCTGATCTAATCTTCTAAAGTAGTCTTGTGCTAAAACATTTTTTCTATTTAATGAAAATGAATTTTATGTTGCCCTGGAAAAAAACTCTTAAAATATTATTTGTCCTATCAACTTTCTACTCCATGAAAATATATTACTTATGGGGTGGGGTGAGGTTGAGGAGGGACAGAGGGAGCTCGCTATGGTTGTAAAAGGACAACATGAGGGAAACTTGTGATTTTGAAATTGTTCATATCTTTACTATGGTCATGAATGCATGAAGTTGCACAGGTGATAAAACTGTATAGAAAATATACACACACATATGAGTGTAAGTACAGCAGAATTTTTAATAAGATGGGTAGATTATGTTAACATCCTGGTCGTAACAGATCTGCAAAATGTTATCCTTGGGGGAAACAAGGTGAAGGATATACAAGTTCTCTCTTATTATTTCTTATAACTGCGCATCAATCTACAACTATCTAAACAAAATTTCAATAAAAATCTATTACTTCTTTTTTCATATTTACTTACCTTTAGTGTTTCAGAGGGTTGTTGTTAAAATAATCTGAGACAATGTAAAAACTCAAAATCAAAAAGAGAAATGAAATAGGTATTATGATAGTTCAGAGGATGTGTCCCATTGAATAAGCAGTGACTTGGCTGCAATGATTGCTTGGCAAATACTGAAACCTGAATATGACACAGGCTATTGCTCTGCTAGGAGTCTATCTGTGAAATAACAAATGTATTCAGAAAAAAAAAAATCTGTGTGGTTGGATGTTAAGAGATGATGAGTACTAATTTTGGGAAATTATATTTGAGGCAAAATATTAAATACATGAATGGTTGAATAACTGAGTAAGTAAAGTTACCCAGTAGTTAAGGAAATTTGTTTTTTTACTGTACTTATACCAGTAAGCTAACAAGAGAAAGTCCTCATCTCAAAATAAATAAACTCAGAATTTCTCACATGGGGAAGGTCCAGGTGAGGGGGAATTTGGACAGAACAGCAATAAAAATTAAAAGCAGGACAGCCTAAAGCCAGATGCCTTTAGGTTCTGCACACATCTTGCCATCTCTTTGATGTCTCCTTAATGGAACCCAGTTCTAGGCACATAGCACCAAAGGTCTTCACAAGATAAAAGTAAGATGTGGTTTTGGATTGCCACCGTCACTGGGACCATCATTTTGCTCTGAGGTCCTGACTGAAGAGGAAGAGAGTAACTCTATAATTAGGACAAAGACAGGTACGTCCTAGCATTTCACCATACCCCCTTTATAATTAGGCTTCAAACATGGCATTGATCTGCATCAACTCTACACGCCACGCCTCTCACATAACTCACTGTTATCTAAAGGATACAATATTATTTTGCAATTAAACTACCTCCTTGTTTACTGTCTTACTTTTGATAGTAAACTCCGCCACTAAAATTACCTGAATTCTTAAAAATCGTGGACAAGCATAAGCTGGTAAAAATGTTACAACTTGTTCATAAACTTTTTCCAAATCTAAAGACGTATTTGGTTTTAAAATAATAGAAGCCATTCCTGCTCTTCCTTCATAACCTGAAAAAAAGTTTGAAACAGAGTCATTTTTAAGTACCAAATAAACTTTAAAAGATAATTCTGTACATGCTAATTGCCACACATGGAGACATTAAATCTATTTCAGTAATAATAAGACAACAGGAGCATAAACTACTCTGTATCCTTTCCTGAACATATGATTTACCCCCTAGAAATCATTTAAGGACAGGGAAGGCCAGAGTCTATCTCTAATTGCCTATACTACCGAAATGAAATACATGGAATGGGAAACACTATAAATTACAATGAATTTGCATCCTACCATCACTAAAACAAATATTAAGAAAGAAAACATTTATTTTAAGGCAACTATATTCCAGCAGAAATACATATCCTAAGCTTTAATGTGAAATATGAAGGGCATATTTTTTAAGTTAAGAAACTAGAAACTCATATTTCCATAATTGATTCCAAAAATCATTTAATGCTTATCATGCCACCTGTGGATCTTTACAGGGGTCAGAATGTCCTGGAATCTTTCTTCAACACTCAGTGGCTATTTATTAAGTAATCATTCCCTTCTTCTGCTCTCCCATCCAAACACTCACATCCCTGATCTCCCCTGCACCTAAAAGCATTTGCAGAAAAAATGGAGAATGGCTGTCTTATGACTTCAAATTGGTCACTTTTCTGTGACATTTTCAACATCATGAGACAATCCTCATATGCATAACTATAAGGACAATGAGTCCAAATTTAAAAATAATTTTTATAAAGAGCCATCTTAACTAAAAGTCAGTATTTTTAAACATTTAAAGTAGAACATGTTTTTATTTAGTGGTATGTACAAACACTAGTCATAAAAAGAAAAATAACAGACTATTAAAAAGCTGCAACTAATTCCAAGCAGTGAGTCATTGATCAGAGTTTTCAAGCTTTGCTAAAAAAAAATACACACAGGCATTAAAATTCAGTTGGTACCTTTCCCCTGATGTGATCATGAACTTTGTTGGCTTGGTCAAGGGCATTACTTGCCAAGACAATAATAAAATCTTTATCTTAATACACAAAAATTAAAATGTTGAATTAGCAAGACTGTTGTAAAACTAGAGAATAGTGGCAATTCTATTCTAAGAATCTTTCCAAAATCTGAAATATATTTATACCTGATATAGCCACACCATAAATGTTTGCTTCCTGTATGAAATCCAGCATTCCAATAACATCAGCAACCTCAGTGGTTGCGACATTTTCTCCTTTCCATCTAAATGAAAAAAATCAAATTCCAGTTAGTGCACCTGTATTTGAAAAACTAAGTACCCAGTTTTAGTTTTAGTGTCTTGCATTTGGCACTGTGCAAGCACCTACTGGCCAACATAATTGTAGTTTTCAAGATGAAAGGCATTTCTAAGAAAGCACTTTGTTGGTATTTCAACAAAATCAGCATTGGTCTTTTTGTTAAAATTACTTTATATCTCATTGTATAAATTACCTTCTACGTTTTATAATATACATAAAAATAAAATAACTGTAAGGATTATCATTACAAAAATATTATTTTGTAAAATAACAATGAAGTGTGAAACATTCCTTTTCTCTGATAAGAATTGAAGGCAAAGCTCTGGTTGTCTTTTAGTACACTGACCCACTTCAGTTTCTAGGTGTTAACTCCTTTGACTCTGAGCCACTTCAATTTCTAGGTGTTAACCCCTTTGACTCCTTTAATGCTTTTGAATGATTATTTTGTTTTAATTGAAATAATTTTATATAAAGTGAGCTTATAACATGGTACAAGAAGGCAACGATGTAGGAAGTTACTTATTCATTCAAGTCATTGGACTAGTAAAGCAAAATAATTTCATAGGCCTAAAATAATCTTAGGGAATTAAAAAAGGAAATGTGAAAAAGGGGATTTTTGCTGCTTCAAAATTTTTATCATTAGGCCAAGAATTAGACTACAGTTGACCAAACTGGCTTTCTGTTTTAACCCTACCATTTATATTTTACATCTGTCTGCCAGCTTTATTTCCTTAAAAATGAGCTCACTGATTTGTTCTAAACTGATTCATTAAAATAATTATAAAATTTTAGATCAAAATTTAACTTGTGGTTCAGTCTAGACACAGATGGCCAATAAATGTTTTAATGAGGAGACATGGAGATAAAAGGGCTCTGTCTGCCCTGAAAGCTAAAGCATATGTGGTCTCTGATGTTTCTATAGAAGCATGGTTCACAATTACAGAACAAGCTATGGATCCCATGACATTTCATACCTGAAAGTGTCTCCAGTACGGTCCCAAAAATAAAGGAAATTGTCCTGATCCTGGACTATTAAGTCTCCAGTGTTAAGGTAAACATCTCCCTTCTCAAAAACATCACAAAGCAATTTGTCTTTTGTGTGCTTGTAAGGCCCAGCATAGCCAAAGAAGGGATTTTTTGCATTCACTTGAGAAATGAGAAGTCCAGGTTCTCCTGCAAGAAAGAACGACATTTTTGCAGCCATCTGATTAAAACTATTGTTACACACACCATGCATGTATCTATATTATATCTGGCCAGCACAACCAATGCTGCTTACCTCAGCTTCCTCTGAACCTATTTCTGTATTTGACATCATTTACCCTTGGTGCCTATAGCCAGCACATCCTTTCATAGATTACCACAAATACAAATTACTTTGGAAAAACTAATAAAAAGGGAATTGAATGGAAAGAAAAGCCTCATTAGATTTCTCGTACTTCCCAGGTGGATAGACCAATGGCTATTTTTGTTTTGGATTATGTAGATGTTACCACAGATAATACTGACATTTGTTATATAAATAACAAATGTAGTGATAGTGTTAATAAAACAATGATAGCATTTTTTATTGGGCATTTACCGTGAGCCCTTTGCAAATGTCACTTTGCTTACTCTGCATAGAAATCCTTTGATATATTCCCTATTTCACCAGCAACGAACTAGGACCGAGAGGGGTAAAATAGTTGCCACGCTCAGAGAAATAAATGGACCTATAACTCAAATTCAAGTTTTTATCACTTTGTGTGGCAAGGTTTCTGTATAATACTATCTCTGATCCAATACACATGTTATTATAATAAAATAGTCTATTCCTCTGGGATGCTATTCTGGAAATTTTTGATGGGAAAGAGATGAGACATTGAAAAGGTTTCCTATTCTATGATACTTATTAGTTTCAGTTATGTTTAGACACATTATCTGAAATAATTTTCCAATCAAACTTATTCAAATTAATTAAGATTTTTCTCAGCAATCTTCAAGGTAAAAGCTACTTCTAAGAGAAGATGAGAGGACAAAGGACGGCAGCAATCACTGCTCTGGAAGTCTTCAAGGCTATTGTCCACTTGCTATGCCTGCTGTAAAGTGATGCAGTGTTCATGTGGCTAGATGAAGTTGGAGTCCAGCAAACTATAATAGAGAGTGATTTCTGTCTTTTTAATGCTCTTAAAAAAATAACTCTCACTCTGTGACTCAGGCTGGAGTGCAATGGCATGATCATGGCCCACCACAACCTTGACTTCCCAGACTCAACCGATCCTCCCACCTCAACTTCCCAAGTAGCTGGGCTACAGATGCATGCCACCAGGCCCAGCTAATTTTGTAATTTTTTTGTAGACACGAGGTCTCACCAGGTTGCCCAGCTGATCTAGGACTCTCGGGCTTAAGCCATCCTCCCACCTCAGCCTCCAAAAGTGTTGGGATTACTGGCGTGAGCCACCGCACCCAGCCAACAGTCTTTGCTCGACTCCCATTTCTCCCACTCCTGGGCATTCTGGCTTTCAAGGGCACATAGGTCACTGGCCAAAGCAAATCTTCTCTGCCCCAGCAGAGTCTGATAGCATCATCATCATCATCATCATTGTCATCACATCATCGTCATCATATCTTCACCATCATATCATCATATCACCAACACCATCATATCATCATCATCACCATCACTGTCATCATCACCACAATTATACCTATTGAACACTTTTTGGGTAATAGTCATGATTCTGAGTGTTTTACATATGTAATCCATTTAATTCTCATCACAAACCTATAAGAAAGTCCCTGATAATATCTTCATTCTAAGGTGAAAAAACTGAGGTGTAAAAAAAGGAATTTTCCCAATATCATACAGCTGTCAGATGCAGGAGTCGGAATATATATATATATCCAGGTACATCTGACTCCAAAGCCTTACCTCTGTGACATATTCTGTCAGTCTACATTCCCTATATTTCAGAATTTTTCAAGACTCTTATATCTCCCTTAAAACTACGTTCTTTGTTTTTTTTTTTTCTTTTTCAGGACACAGGTGACAGTTTCTTTTCTGACAAACTAATCATTGCAAATGTTTAAATAGGTCACAGTGTATTCATATCTTTCCTGTCGGGGCATAATTTACATTGTGAAGACACAATGCCTTAATGGAAAAAATATTGAGTAGCTCATAATGAGAATTCCAAAATAGAAAAACAGATATTTGGGGTCAACCAGCTTTTTAAGAAACACTGAGGTTATATAAGCACAGTTCTGGGATTCAAGTTTTAATATCAGATATTACTATAATTGTAAGAAATAGAACAGTAGAAAAGTGCGCTTAAGTTCTTTGCACTCTCCTCAGAAACTGCTCTCCCATGGGCAGTGTCTACAGAATAGAATTGGAGAAACATATTTGATAAATGCCAGTAGGCTTGAAATTCAGAGATTTGGGAGATTTGTTTTTTAATAGACAAAGTTTGCATTTTTTTTTTTTAGTCTTTCAGCTACCAGAAAATAAAAACAGGTTTGTCACCTTATCTTCACATTTGAAGTAAATATTTAGGAAGTCACTTCTGAAATGTAGTTCCAACATATTTTAAGGCAATAAAAATTAATTTTGGCTTGATTTATTCATACTGGATCTCTAAACAATTCTAAGTGCACATCTCTACATTTTATTTTCTAATTTGATTATATGCAGCAGCAAGTTAATTGAAGTACTTGCTTTCATGAAAATTTCTAACCTAAAATTGTAAGAAAGTCTACCTTGGTAGAGAAGGGAGGGGAATGAGAGGGAGAAGCTGAGGAGAGGAAAGTAACAAGCCACATACCAAGTCCCCCAGGAATATACATACATCCCATTTAATTGTCCACAATAACCTCACTTAATAAATATTGTCACTTCTACTTTACATATGAAGAAAATAAGACTTAGGTTGAGTAATCTGTCTAAAGGTGCACCATTTCTAAGTATCAGAGACCATGTTTAAATCCAAGTTGGCCTGACTTTCCATTATAACTAGAATGATAAATTAATTCACTAATTTCTATACTATAGTTTGGCAATATAGGACATTAGACATTTGCCACTGTTCATACTATGAGTGGTGGATTAAGAATAGTATGAGCCAAATAGTTACCACTTTTTATTTTAATAATTTATCATCTGAGTGATCCCTCTAGGGCTCTTAACATTTAATAGTAAAATTGTTCCACCTGCATTAAAATTCCAAGGTTAAATTACACAGTGGACCTAGTCATCCTCTCCTTTTGAAATTCACTAATAATCACAGTGGGCCCTCCATATCCGTGGTTTCACGTCTGTGGATTCAACCAACCTTGGATAGAAAATATTTGGGGAAAAAAGATAAAATAATAATACAACAATAAAAAATACCATATGACCCTATTTATGTAGCATTTACATTGTATTAGGCATTATAAGCAACCTGTTTAAAGTATACAGGAGGATGTGCATACCTCATAGGCAAATACTGTATCATTTTATATAAGGAACAAGCATCCATGAATTTTGGTGTCTACCCAGGGTCCTGGAACAAATCCCCCAAGGATACCAAGGGATGTCTGTTTAAAGTAGATCAGAAAACTTGCTTGAGGAGATGCCTTCAAATAGAAGTCTTACCTTTTTTCACATGAATACACCAACCCTGTTCATTTCTCATGGGTTCATCTTTCTGAAAGTCATACTTTATTAAGTCAAAAGTGGAAAGAAGCTGCAAAAAAAAAATCAAACAAATAGAAACAAGCATTTAGTTACTTGTGCAATGACATCTACTGTAGTATACTATGCTAATTGAAGTAACTAATTGGAATATGGATTTATTAAAACAACTTTTACTGAAGACTAATTAAAAAAATATTTAAAAATCAAAACTAAAGGTATTAGTAAACAGCAGTCATTTACTGGCGTTTACTTTCATTTCTTTTGTGGTACACTTTACTTAGCAAAACACTACTAATTTTAATCAAGATACTGAAACAATCCAGGCATTCAATTATATTCTGTGTTAACTGCAGGTAAAAGGACCATTTTCTGCAGCCATTTATTTAAAATAGCCCTTGAAATGAAAAGTTTTAATAGAACTAAAATGTAACCATATTAATGCAAAAATTGTGTTTTTTCCTCACAGTATCTAAAAAAAAAAAAAAAAAAACCCAAAACACATCAAATGCCTAAAAAGCATGTTTACTTGACAGCCACTTTGTCCTTTTCCCCTAAGCCTTTCCCCTGAGCCTTTCACTTTAATGCTCCTAAACTAACATTCAGTGCTTCTCCACACTGTTTTGGTGTGAGATGATATATTTATTAGAAAACACCCATCACATCAAGAACCAAAAATTGGATGTCTCCTCTCATCCCCAAATATTTTCAGCTACTCTGCTCCTATCATGTCCATATTATCATGCCATGCAGGCTCATTTGTCCACTAAATTCTCACCCTGGGAGAGAACTGCAGACTGGTTTAGTCCAATCTCCTCCTATTTTGTTTTGTTTGTTTTTGAGACAGTGTCTCACTCTGTCACCCAGGCTGCAGTGCAGTGATGAGAACTTGTCTCACCGCAACCTCTGCCTCCCAGGCTCAAGTAATCCCACCACCTTAGCCCTCCATGCAGCTGAGCTTACAGGCATGAGCCACTTTGCCCAGCCCTCCTCATTTTTATTCTATAAGAAAACTGAGGTTCTACTCAGCAATTAAACAAGCTCAGTTAGAAAATGGTAAACTAACATGAATGTAATAAAATGAAGTGAGATAAAATAATAAGGAAAGATGAATGGCGGGAAAGCAGGAGAAGAGAAATGAACAAATATAGAACAAATAAGTGGGAAAAGATAAGATGATTGAGGTAGATGCATTGGTATTATTTATCATCAAAGATTAAATGCAAATACCTCTGGTTCTTAGCATTAGTAAAATAAGCATGTAACTTGTATCACAACTCATTATTTGAATTAAAATATAAATGAAAGCAATTAATACTGATTGGGCACCAACTATATGCTGGGCACTGTGCTAAGTGTTTAAGAGCTCTATTTAATGTAATCATCAAAACATCCTATGATGTAGAAATTAATATTATCCTATTTTAGGGTTACAGCCAATGAAACAGGCAGCAAAGCAAATATATTGTTATTCTAGATATAAAGACTGTTTATTAAAATACGAACTTGCATCTTGTTGGTCTTTGTCTGTAACTGGGATAACAGAATATTGGCCACTTGCCTAATGGCTAGTAGAAAGAAAGAATCTAGAAGTTTCGGGACTGCCTTTATCATCTTGGCCAAACAAGAACAGAGCCCTGTTCATTACTTATTCTTTTCTCTCCTATTTTAACATGCTTTGTTTTTTGGAAAATTTGCCCAGTGACTTGTGATGTCAGCTTTAGTGTTATTTCTTTTAGATTAATTGGGCAAACGTGTGTGGGTGAGATTCATTCCACAGCAAATTACCGTTTAGTGTGTCTGTTATCAGAAAAAGGGGACTTGATAGTCAGAAATTGAATAATTTTATAATTCAAATGCAATTAAATATATCACAGCATTTTCTAGAAGTACTCTGGAGCAGAGGATTAATGCTCAACCAGAAATATTTCCATTCTCCTTCCTGCCTTCAAGAGGTCCTCATGATATTACAAAAATGGCTGCATTATAATACAAATTTAAAAAATAGATGCCACACCTTAAAATCTCCCAAATGTACATGTTTATGTATGTGTATATGTGTACCTGTCTGGAGCACAGCTGCAGGGGGTCCCATTCAAAACACGGGGTCCCATTCATAGCAGAACTGTGCAATGCACGCACACCTATGTGGCTGTATGCATTGGCCCTGGGAGATTTTATCCACACCTACGTAACTTTGCAGATTCAGATTTGTAAATGTATGAGTTGGAAAAGGAACACAAAGTTAATTTCCTTGATTAATACATGAGGAAACTCTGAACCGAGAGAAAAGTAACTTGTCAAAGTCACGAAGTGAAATAGTAGTAGAGTCAGGAATAGAGTTATCAGTCCCTGTGTAGTAAAGAATTTAACCTTGCCCCCAAAAGAGGTCCCAGCTTCTTGGAGGTGATCTCTAAGTCCTTGGAATGTCATTCTTAATAGAGGAGTGTATTTTTTTGTCTAAGACCTTTGGGCAACTAGATGGTAACAATATGATTTAGAATGGGGTCTCTGAGGCACATGAACAATGTGAGGTAGGCCGGGGGCTTTGGATCACGCAGCTTGACCTCCTAAGGGGCAGGAGATGGAGGTAAGCTATGTAAGCAGTCAACCTGAATTACACAACCAAGCCCCCAGAAAGACTGGACATCAAGGCTCCTATGAGCTTTCCCATTTGGCACCAGTTCGTGTGTATTATTACACACTTCCGGGAAAGTAATGCTGTTCTGACTCCACAACACAGCATAACTGGAAGCTTCACCCTTGGTACCCTCCTGGATTCTGCCTTACGTATGACATCCCCGGCTGATTATAATCTAGATCCTTTAGATGTAATAAGCTGAGTTTTGTGAGTCCTTTTAGCAAATTATCAAACCTGAGAGTGGTCTTTGGGACTCCTGAAATTGCAATTGATGTCAGAAATGAGAGTGGTCTTGTGGGGACTGTTCTCTTATTTTGAAGTTGTCTAACTTTCCTCATCCCAAAAAGACACCTACTTTTAAGGCAATAAAACAACTTATGAAAATGGTTAAAGAAATGAGCCATTTTATTAATCTATTACTTTAAAATTTAAGTTTAGATGGTAAATTTTAAATTCCGTTGTATCTATGGATTTGCCAATATGACAGATAGGAGAATAACCATTTCATCCTTTCCTCCCTCCTAACTCCCATTTTTGTTAGTGTTATAATTATTTTTACATTGTCAGGTTTTATTCCATGTATAAACAATTCAGAGTTGTTCAATCTTCTACATGTGAATTGATTCAATGTTCACCATCAGGCATTTTAACGGAAGGTGATCCTTTCATTTCTAAGTTATGGTTTATCTTCAAGTTGGTCATGATTTTTCATTCAGTGAATTTTACAAAGAAATATTGCATTCCTATAAATATGCAAGTATTATAGTTTCTGATTTCTTAAAACTTTGAGAAAACCTCTTTGTTGACTTGATACTTGAGAAGCAACTTAGCCAGAACAAAAATTCTTAGGTGAAGTCAATTCTTTCCTTTTTTTCTAGCCTTGAGTGTTTTATTTTGAGAATGCCTGAGATGTTTCCCACCCTCACCTGTGTTACATTTTGCTCATCATTTGCTTTTCCTACCTCAAAATCTCCTTATGGTTCTTTTTGTTTCATAATTTCACCAGGATATATTTTTCTGATAATTATTCTGCCCCATATGGTGTACTCTTTTGCTAAAGATTCAAGTTTTTACCTTAAGGAAATTTTCCTCTATTAGGGTAGAAATAATTATTTTTTTCTTTGATCTGTACTTTTCTGCAGGAACACCAATTAAGGACACATCAGATCATTGTCTATGTTTTCAAAATCCTTTTTCTTAATTTTTAAATTATCATTTGCTTGCTCTTTTTATTGTCTTTGTGGGACTCCTTAATTCCACTCATCTTTCTCCCTAACAACATTTACATTCCTTTTGATTTTAAGTTATTTTATGTGATGCTCATTTGTGTAATATTTACATTTTTTCCTCTCTTTTTTTCTTTGAGCTGAGCATGCTTACTTTTTAGTTCATTTTGTTTATTTATGTTTCTCCTTGATCCTTCTTCTTTTCTGAGCTCTTATTTTTAAAGAGAACATTATTGCAAGTTTTCAAGCCTGTGAGTAATTGTTTTTCTAAACATTTCCTGGTCGTTTTGGGGAACTTACTATTTTGATGTGCATTCATTTTTTTTCAGCTGCCTTTTATTTAGATTCATTTTCTCTTTTTTTCTGAGCCTTATTTCACCTATGTATAAAATGTGCATTCATTTTTCTAGCTGCCTTTTATTTAGATTCATTTTCTCCCTTTTTTCAAGCTTTAGCTATGTATTTTATGTTTGTCTCTTCCTAGTTATTTTCCCCAGGTGAAAATACTACAGAAAAAAAGAAAGCAGTTCATAATTCTACTTGAGTTTGTCTCTCAAATACGTTGTCACTAAATTTTTTATATTGTTTGCCCTGGGAGAATATGTGGGACAATATCTCTTCAGTTTTATGCATTAAAATAGTAAGTGTAGCACATAAAGACAATGGATTATAGGAACTCTGTGTTGCTGCCTTATCTTTCTCCTTCACTTGTAACATTTTATCTCTGGAGGCTGCTTCCCTCCCAGATAATAAGCATGAGCCTCCATTAGGTTAGCATTTTTGAGAGACATTTATCAAATCTCCTCTCTTAATTATGAGATAATCATTGAACCAAATTTTTCTCATTACCTGCTATCTTACAAAACAACATATGAATAAAATGATAAAAGACAGACTAGAAGTCATACAGTATTAGGCACAACTTTGTTTTTTCATTTCCAAACTGAAAAAGAAAACTAAAATTAGTTGAAAATCAGAGGTTTTCCAAATAAATTGAAGACAATAATGACTTTTTACATGATTGACATTATTACAGTTGACAGAAAATTTAAAGCATTAGAAAATTATAATAAAGTCAGTGATATAAAATACAAATCATCATACCCTTGTTGGTTGCTTTACAATGACTCAGCTTCACAAAGGGGCTCAGTATCAATACCAAATTTGTAATGGAACCAGTGCAATTAATTGAGAAAATTAACTGCAAGGAATGTAAAACTCAGTAAAATCAGCACTTACTTTCCCCAAAATGCTTTTGTTCAGAATAAAGTGCATTTCTGAGATGTCAACTATACCCTCAAAATCCCAAAAGAATGCATTATAAAAATAGTTTGCACATTCTTTTGGTTTAGAGCATTACTGTGATTTACACCAGCTTTGAATGGGCAACTAGACTGAAAAAGTGAGCTGCTGTGGCATGAAAAACACATGTCTGCCAATTACTTCCAGATACTGAAAAAATCACCATGGATTAGAAAAGCAAATACTTTGTTGCTTCCAGGTGTTCTTTGAGGTATGACAGTTTATTATACAGAAAACTTCACCTATAAAACTAAAGCAGTTAGGGATGAAAGTGATAAAAAAAAGCACCAAAGTTTGCATTATGGGATCCTTAAAGATCTCTTCAAAAGCAGTTCTAAATATGGCTTGAGTAGGGTGCTCTGGAAACCTCAAAAGCAATGCTATAGGATAGTGCTACTTTCAGGGAACAGGTGAGACCACTAAGGAAACACACCTGAGGAGAGAGATTATCAACCAAAAACTTTCCTCATATATGTATGTCTGCAGGAAGTACTTTTGTTCTTGCACTGTTACATCATGTTTGGAGTCAAAAAGTGAGTTGGGAAGTTTTTTCTCCTTCTGCGTTATCTGGAAGAGTTTGTAATGGAGGAATTATTTGCTCTTTGAATATTCATTATCCTGAGCGAGAAAGCTATCTGAAATTAAGGGAAGATGTTGGAGCATGAATTTATTTCATTTAGTGTGATAAAATAATTCATGAGTCAATACTAGTAAGTTGTACATTTCTAGAAATTTATCCAATTCATCTAATAATTTCAAATTTATTGATATGAACTTATTCAACATACCCTCTTTTACTGTCTTAATGTCTAAAGTATCAGCAGCAATGTTCTCTTTTCCATTCCTGATATTATTTGCGCCTTCTATCAATCAGAATTGATTTCTTTACTTTTTAAAAATTATATTTCTATTTATTTTTATATCATCACCAAACATTTTTTCTATGTCATTAATTTCTGCTCTTTATTATTTCCTTTGAATTTATTTTAGTTGTCCTTTTAAAAATTAACTTATAGAGATGGTTACTGAGCTCCATCCAATTTTCAGCTATTCTTGGCTAAGTGCACAAGTTTTTTAAAGTAACGTTTTCTTTATGATTTAGCTCATAGTATCTTCCAATTTCTATTATGATTTTTTCTTTGATGAATGGAAATTTAGAAATGTTTTATTTCCAAATATATAGGAGGTTATCTAGTTGTCTTTTAAAAAAATTATTTCTACCAACAATTAAACTGTTTTCAGAGAGCATAATTTATATATAGTCAATCCTTTGAAATTTGTTGGAATTACCTAACTGGCCCAGTAACTTTTGTAAATGTTTCAAAAGTGCTTGAATAAAATAGATATGCAGTAGTTGTTAGATGCAGGGTCTTTCATATGTCGATTAGCAGTTTCTTATTATAGAAGGTTACTGAAGATTTATTTTCTCTTGCAGCTATATCAGTTTTGCTTTATAAAGGTTGAGATTGCTATGTTTATTTTTGCCTTTATTCTTAAAAAATTATTGTTGAGTATAAGTTCCAGTTTGACAGTTATTTTTTCCAAGCCAGTGGAAGGTAAATGTCCACTGTCTTTTGTGTTTTGTGGTTGCTACTGAGAAATCGCTGTCAATCTTCTCCTCCTAAAAAGTTGGTTTATTTGGCTACTTTTAAGATTTTAGTGGTATCTTAATATAGCTTAAAAATTATTAAAAGCCTGTATAGAATTGAGTGGCATAAATGATGAAAGGTAAATAGAAATAGTGGAATAAAAACACTCAAGGAAAATGGAAAGAGTCAAATTAATATATATGGAAAGAGTCAAATTAATATATATCAGGGCCTATGCTTGCTATTTATAAATTATATCATTAAATTTGGAAACCGAACAAGAAAAGGCATCATTATGGCGATACGAGAGAGAAAATACAGAAGATAACTGAGGTTCACATAACCTATAGCACTGTCTCTCACACTGAGGCCACTACTCTATTTCTAGAAATTCTCAACTTAAAAAAAAAAAAAAGGTGATAATATTTACCACAATTTACAAGCACAGTATCTAGAAGAGTGCTGGCAGACCACAATGTGCTCCTTTTTTTTTTTTTTTTTTTTTTGAGACAGAGTCTTGCTCTGTCACCCAGGCTGGAGTGCAGTGGCGTGATCTCTGCTCACTGCAAGCTCCGCCTCCTGGGTTCACGCCATTCTCCTGCCTCAGCCTCCCAAGTAGCTGGGACTACAGGTGCCCGCCACCATGCCCATCTAATTTTGTTTTTGTATTTTTAGTAGAGACGGGGTTTCACTGTGTTAGCCAGGATGGTCTCCATCTCCTGACCTCGTGATCTGCCCACCTTGGCCTCCCAAAGTGCTGGGATTATAGGCATGAGCCACCGCACAAATGTATTTCTTTAATAAGGAAAATGCCGTACTTACTTTGTAAAACAAATTTGTTCTCCCAATTGCTCCAATTTTCCCAGTGTAGTTCATGAAAGATATGCTTGATTCGGTAGCTGCATAAAGTTCACACACCTTTATATTTCCAAATCTGTCTAAAAATTCTCTCCATATATCACTCCGTATACCATTTCCAATTGCCAAACGCACCTTATGATCCTTTTCTCCTTCTCTCTGTTAGAAGAAAATGTTTTACTTGTAATTAATTCCAGTTTCTAATTCTTTCTTTCATTATTATTATTTAAATGAAAAATATCATAGATGTAAACTGCATATGTGCAATAATAGAAGGGAAGTTAAAATACGTGTATAAGTCTATTGCAGAACTGTGTCCAAATTCTAATGAAAGTAACACTGGCCAAGAATAATACAGTTTGTGTTTTTCTGTATCTGGGAACAGCTCATTCTAAATTGCAGATCACTGAAGGCTTTTTTTTGGGTAAATGTCAGGTAAGGAAGAAAGCATTTTTCAGGAAGAAAAAAAGCATTACTTTGATAACATGAAACATACTTAAGTTTGGATGTCCAGGCTTAGCAGTAATTAGCTATACAATTCTGAACAAGATGTTGACTCCTACCTCTGATTTTCAGTTTATTCATCTATTTTAAAAAAGATAATAATACCTGCCTTCCTTATGTACTGTAGTGTGTAGTTAATATGCAGTGCTTAACATAGAGTAAACAATAATTTGAGGCCATAGAATCAAAGTAATATTTGACTTATAAATATTATGGCAACTCTATGTAACTATTGTTTTAGAATGTGCAATATTCTCACATTTTTACTTTTCATTCATATTTTAGAATTAAAGGAAGAAACAGGATTCTATTTTGTTCTATATTTAATAAGTAATGTTTTAACTAACATGAACTTTTACACTCACCTAAGATTAGAGTAAAAATATATTATCAGTGTAGTCATAATAAATCCATTATTTGCTCTGATTACCTCCATCATCACCAAAAAATGCAAAATAACAAGATGTAATAATAAATCAGCAACAACAATAAAATAGAGAAATTGGCTTCTTTGGTACCCATAATTTAAAATGATTAATGGATCACATTATTTATTTCAGTTTCTTCTCTAAACACCATTTAAATGGTTTTAAAGGGAAGATTTTAATCTATGAATTCTCAAGAATAAAGAGAAGTGAGTTGAGAGGTAATTTTGGAAACTGAAAAGTGAAGAGATAAAAGGACATGTGATTGAGCAGAATGGATAAGGCTGAAATCTAAGCCTGCAGGTTAGCACCCGACAAAGGCTCCTGAAAGTGTCAAGCAAGCATCAAAAAGAATGAGGTGAAAGCTTGGTAGGAAATTTGTTTCAGAAGCAGTTGTATAACTAAATATCTACATACAGACAAAGCATCTGGGAGTTTGCCCTTGCTACACATTGGCCAAAGACTGGAAAGTAATCTCTGGAGATGTCTAACCAAACAGAAACCAGTTTGGGTTGAGGAACTTACGGTGAAAATTAATTTTACAAAATAGAGTCCTTCACGTCATACCAAACTAAAATGGATTTGGAGGCCATGAAGAAAGGCACCCAGGTCATGCATACCTGTTCCAGAAAATGTTTTTGTAATTCAAAGGCAAAAGCACGAAGACCTAACCGTAACTTTAAGTCTTACCTGGTAACTGTTGACACTCATCAATCAGAACTCGCCAGCTCCCATAAGACACTGCCATCACCAATGAAACTTCCTTCAAAACAGCTTACATAACTTTGTTCGTTTTCCCAATAAAACCCCAGCCTTTCCTTTTGTTCTTCGGACACACCTGGAGGCTACACTGGTCTACATGTCCCGAATTGCAATTTTTTGTTTCCAAAGAAGCTCTTTGCTTAGAGATGCATCTCTGTAATTTTTATTTCAAGTTAACACTACTGAAAACAGGAGGGTTAAATGAAAGTCTACATACTAAAAGATGAGATCACTAAACTCTTCTCCTGCTCTAGTATCAGAATTCCGATACCCCAAATCATATACCAGAGCAGGAAACTGTTCAGTTACTATCAAGGAAACTGGTCAGTCCAAGAGAAAAGATACTGACTTCTGGCAGTATCTCAATAAAATGTCTGGATCCTCACTTAATCACTCTAGAATCTGAGCCTTTTGTTGACAAATCCCAGCTATGTGCCATCAGGCATTTAGTGCCTCATTCTGAAATATGATGATTAAAGAATTAATTTTTTAAAGAATAAAAATATGTAAAAGGAAGTAAAAGACACATGAGACACAAAGAACATGCCAAAAATACCTACAAGTGGAGCCCTATAGAATAATAAAATGAATGGAGAAGAGGCAATTCTGAAGAGATTTTAACTGAGAATTTTCCAAAAGTGATAGAAAGACATGAAGCCATGAAAAAATAAATAAATAAAACCTGAAACCTCAGACAGGTTAAATACCAGGGAAATACAGTTGGACATTTTCTGGCAAAATTGCTAAGAAGAAAAAATATATAAAAATTAAAAAGAGAGGGAGAATTTTAAAAGCAGCCAGAAAGAAACAGAAACATCATTTCCAAAGGGGCAACATGAATATTTATGGCTGACATTTCAACAATGACCGTAAGCCTGGAAGACAATATAATATTTTAAAGCTAGTACAAGAAAATAATTTTCAACCTAGCATTCTATACTCAGCTAAAGAATTATTCAAAACTAAAGGAAAAACATGTTTTCACACAAATAAAAAGGAAAATTTTGTTTTTAGTAGAATGGTACAGATGGAACACTAAAGGCAGTTCTTAGCACCAAAGAAAACAATATTATACAGGAGCAAAGAAACAAAAAGCAGGAAGGAATGAAGAGGACCAGAAAAGAGAAGTGTTACAAAGTTCTTGCATTGTAAAGAAGTGGAAAACATGCTATTTGAAGATAGAATGCGGTAAGTTAAGAATTAATCTTGTATCCTTCAAGGTAAAATTACTCAAAGAAAAATACTTAAATAAATAAAACAAATATAAAAGGATGTATAACTAAAGGGCTAATCAATGAAAACTAATAATAAAAATATTATTTCAAAAGAAGATTAAGAGGGAAAGGGAACAAATAACAGATGAGACAACAAGAAAAAATAGCAAAATAGAAGCTATAAAAGCAAATATATCATAAGTACCTAAAATGTAAATGGACTAAATATGTAATCATGGAAAAAACTTTTATAATGCATAAAAATATAAAACTCAACTACATACTGTTTATGAAAAATACATCTTAAATATTACATGAGCCCAAAATTGAAAGTAGTTGGATGGAAAAAGGTAAGCCATACAATCATCACCCAAGAGGAAGCTAGTATAACTATACTAATATCAGACAAAGTAGACCTTAAGTAAAGCAACATTTCTGGAGATAAAGCGGGATAGTTAGTAATAATAAAAGGGTCAATTCACTGTATGGATAGCAACCTTAAATTTCTATTTACCTAATAACATAGTAAAATATATAAAGCAAAAATGGACAGAGCTAAAATAGACCGAGATATTTTTAACTTATCTCTCTGGTACTGATAGAATAAGCAGGAGAAAAATCATAAGAACATGAAAGTTTAAAGAAAACTAAACAACTTGACCTAATTTATGTATACAGAACAGTATAACAAGTCACTGAAGAGTACACAGTTTTTTTCAAGTGCCCATGAAACATTTATCAAAATAGATAATCATTTGTTGAGTCTTACAGCAAGTCTTAGCCAAATTCAAAGCATTAAGCTTCATTCAAACTATGTTCTCTGACCACAATAAAATTAAACCATAGATCAATTACAAAAAGAAAACTAGAAAATCTCCAAATGTTTGCATAATAATAATACAGCTTTAAACAACCCATGGGTAAAAGAAAAAAATTACAATGAAAATTTAAAAAGTATTTTGAACTGTATAAGAAAAATAAGACAGAATAAAAATTATGCTATGCAGCAACAGCAATACAGTAAAAATACATATTTTTATATTATAAAAGTATATATGTATAAATAATAGTTTGATATATATTTATATAATACATGTATGTATGTGCATATATTTACACCTAACTATAATATACGTATGTATATGTATATTTATGTAACCATATATAGATATATCTATATCTATATATATCTTTTCAAGGGTATTTGTGTGGCAAACAGGCTTGGAAGCTAGAGATGGTTTTTAGGTCACAGAGAAAATTTATGATAGTAAAGTCTCCCTCCTCTTCAGGGAGAAAATTTGTTTACATACAAGAAGATTTACTTGCATATCTTTATTAACTCTTTCTCAGATATAAAGAAAGGGCAGGTTTATCAGCAGCCCATGACTGGGAAGCTCCTAAGGGCCATGTTCTCAGCTGAGGCACAGACCTATGCCACAGATGTAGCATCCACCTAGGCCCACCTCTGCATTCCCCATAGGATGTGTGGGGAGAGGGAACTGTTGTGGACATGATATGTGAACAGAAGGTTATGATGCTTTTTGTGCTGCATAAATCTATTTGAGTTCATTCTTTCCTTACTAACCTGTTTTATGGAAATATGGTGAGCCAGTCAAGCAGCTATGGTGTTGCTTATGGACTGCTTGAATGATTGACAAAGTGTTGAGCAGGTACTTCTCAAAGAATACCTCCAAGCATCCAGTAAGTATATGAGAATATGCCCAACATCATTCATCATCAGAGAACTACAAATCAAAACACCATGAAGTAGCAACAAACATTTACAAACATTATGATTTCTTCTTTAGCACTGTAAATTTTCCAACAAGTGTTGGCAAGGACATGGAACAATTGGGACTGTCATAGACCATTGGTAGGAGTGCCTATTACTGCTGCCACTTTGATTAGCAATATTTACTAATGCTGACATATGCATATAATACAATCTACCCATTCCACTCCTAATTATCTACCAAGATAAATATGTACATAAATATGCCAAAAGACACATATAAGAATGTTCCTCACATCATTAATCATATTAAGTCTCAGTTGAAATCAATCCAAATCCATCAATAGTAAAATAGATATATTTTAAATATTGTGTTATAGTAACATAATGGAATAGTCTTCTATTAGTTTTCTATTGCTGCCATACAAATTTCCATAAACTAGGCCCTTCAAACAATGTCAAGTTACTATCTCACAATGTCTGTAGGTCAGAAGTCCACATCAACTTCACTGGTTTGTGTGATTCAGGACTCACAAAACTGAAATGAAAGTGTTGACTGGCTAGGGTCTTATTGGGAGACTCCTGGAAGTATCTGCTACCAAGCTCATGCAGGTTCTTGACAGAATCAAGTTTCTGGAGGGTGTAGGACTAAGACTCTCTTTTCTTTGCTGGCTATCAGCTGGGGGCTGCCCTTAGATCATAGAGGCCTCTCTCCAGTTCTTCCACATAGGCCTCTATATATGAGAACAACAAATGACACATTGAGTTCCTGTCATCTTCCAAATCTCCAACTTCCCCTATGCTGAGTCTTCCTTGCTTGCAGCCAGAGAAAATCATCTCTTTAAAGTCTGATACGATTATATTGTATCCACCAGGATAATCTTCCTATTTTAAGCTCTGTAACTGTAATCACATCTGCAAAATCCCTTTTGCCAATGTTTCTACTGCACACATATTCATGCATTCCAGGAATTAGGGCATGGACATATTTGAAGGGGCCATTTTTTTATTTTTTATTTTTTTGCCTACCATAACTCTAAAGTGATGAGAGAGAATGAACTACTGCTATACCTCAAAACAAAGATGAATCTCATTGACATAGTGCTGACTGAGTCAAAGAAGCAAGGTCAAAAGCATGCATATATATAATTTCATTTAGATTCTGTTTTTGGGAAACAAGCAAAACTAATTTATACTGGGAGAAATCAGAATGGTGTTCGCATTTGGGAGGACAGTGACTCACCGATTCAGCACGTTAGCAGGGACGCCTTTTAAAAAAATACGATTTATTAAAAACACGTAACGTTATTAAATCTTATTAAGAAATGTTAGCGTCAGGTGCAATGGCTCATGCCTGTAATCTCAGTACTTTGGGAGGCTGAGGCAGGTGGATTGCCTGAGCTCAGGAATTACAGACCAGCCTGGGCAACAAGGTGAAACCCCATCTCTACTAAAAAATACAAAAAATTAGCCAGGCATGGCGGCGTGCGCCTGTAGTCCCAGCTACTCAGGAGGCTGAGGCAGGAGAATCGCTTGAACCCAGAGGGCGGAGGTTGCAGTGAGCTGAGATTGCGCCACTGCACTCCAGCCTGGGCAACAGAGTGACACACCCACCCACACACACACACACACACACACACACACACAGAAATGTTAGCTATGATGGGGAGTTTGAGATGGATTTGTAATAGACATTAGAAAGCTAAATTTAAAATATAAAAATGGGACAATTATTATTTATAAGGAATGAAAAAAGAAAAGTTGTAATGAAATAAATACAGTACGTCTCAGCTATGAATAAAATTTATATATTGTCACTTCTTTACAATACTTTAAAAACTGGTTATAAACATATTTTTAAACTATCATAATTTTATTGGTGTCACAGAGAGAGAAGATATATATGTGTGTGGATAGTGAGTATGTGAGTAGGAAGCCAGGTAGATGATAGTTAAAACTGAAAAATCAAGAAATAGCAGAATACATACTTTACTGAGAAATATGGAGATAAGTAATAACTAAAAATGTCCTAGAAGAATTAAAGATGCTTACTTCTAGAGATCAAGTACTGATAATGCAGAGATATTTCCTATCGTAAGAGTACTATTTCATTTTTGTAACTGTGTAAAAGTACTGTTTTGATTTTTAAAAATTCAGTTGAGGCTGGGCACGGTGGCTCACACCTCAGCACTTTGGGAGGCCAAGGCGGGTGGATCACCTGAGGTCAGGAGTACGAGACCAGCCTGGCCAATATGGAGAAACCCTGCCTCCACTAAAAATACAAAAATTAGTTGGGAATGGTAGTGGGTACCTGTAGTCCCAGTTACTCAGGAGGCTGAGTCAGGAGAATTGCTTGAACCCGGGAGGAGGAGGTTGCAGTGAGCCAAGATTGTACCACTGCACTCCAGCCTGGGTAACAAAGGGACTCTATCTCAAAAAAAAAAAAAAAATCTATTGAAAAGAACAAGATAGCTAAGATGTGGAATTATGTGAAACAACGGTCTCACTTGTTGATTTCCTTAGACCTACATAAATGAGGTTTAAGGTAATTATTCTGCAAATGGAGAAAAGACTCCATCTGCAGCTCCTTTCAAGACAGAGGGTTCTTTTCTCCTTTTCTCACAGTAAATATAACCCACAGCAGTTCTGTTCTAGTTCCCGCCTCCTATGGGCATGGCAGATTTTGCCTGCCTGGCATGGAACTAGCTCTTGGATTTTCCACTGCCATTTTCCTGTGTCAAACAGCAGCATTGCAAATCTTAGGACTTACTTTGCTTGAACAGAAAACAATCTTTTATATGGTATAATGCTTGGAAGCTTTTCAGGTATGAGATGAGTTTTAGCAAGTATCATCATTTATAAAATGCCTTGGCATTCTCTGAAATCCAATATGAAGGTGGTTTATAAACCATATTCCACAGGCTTTAACTTGTGTGGGCTATAGCTATACAAGCTTACTAAATAAAAACAATCATCCTAAGAAATTCAGTTGATACACAGAATCAAATTTTCAAAACTAGGATCAAGACTTTTGTCCCAAAATATCAAATTCATTTCTCTAATGTCCAAGACCTCTTTTTAAAAAACTTTTCTTTCCTTTAAAGAAAACCCAGAAGATCATGCTTTGAAAGGTATGAGGAAACATCAACTGATCTATTGTTTAGTGTTATGTGGGAAAAGAAAATGTGTATTTCTTTTGATGTTGAAATATACATATATCATACAACATTTAGAGAATACAGAAAAATAAAAAATGAAATAATATATAATCTCACTATATGAATATTATGTAATATATCTATATATACATTAAAAGTTATAATCAGCATAATATGGCCATATATTCTAATTTATTAATAAATTCTGGACATTATTCTAAATTGTTATCATTCAAATATATGATGTTCCATGCTTATATGATTATCATATAATTATACCACAATTTACCTCTTCATCACCTGTTTTTGAATTGCTACATTGTTCTTAAATGTTCATCATTATAGATAGTAAAGTGATTATCTTATCTATAAATTTTTGCATCTCATTAGGACAGATCCCTGGAAGAAGCCAATAGTTGTAAATATTTTTATGGATTTGTTACCAAATTGTTGGCTAAAAAGGACATTCCTGTTTATATCTTATTGAGGAGAGGGAGATGGATACCTCTTCAATGAAGAATTCTTAGAAATACGACATTTCATTTAATTTAAAATGACAATTTGATAAGAAAATATATTGTATTTAATTTCTTTTTCTTTATTTTTAACCAAGTTGAATCCTTGTCATTTAATAGTGTATTAAGAAGATCAACACTTTTTAAAATAGTTACAAGCATTTGTTTCTTTTGATTTTTATTTTTAACATTATATTCTTTTTTTTTTTTTTTTTTTTTTTTAAGACTGAGTCTCGCTCTGTCACCCAGGCTGGAGTGCAGTGGCATGATCTCAGCTCACTGCAAACTCCGCCTCCCGGGTTTAAGCAATTCTCTGCTCCAGCCTCCCAAGTAGCTGAGATTACAGGCACATGCCACCATACCTGGCTAATTTTTGTATTTTTAGTAGAGACGGGGTTTCACCATCTTGGCCAGGCTGGTCCTGAACTCCTGACCTTGTGATCCACCCGCCTCGGCCTCCCAAAGTGCTGGGATTACAGGTGGATTGTGCCCAGCCATATTCAGTGTTTTTAATAATTAAATGGATCATTTTCTGCTCTTATTAATATTTCAACTTAATATGTGATTTAAAATTTTCTTTCCCATCCTATAAGCAAAAAAATCTATATATTATTTTCTTCTTATCTCTTTACATTTACCTATTACATTCATCTAGAATTAACTTTATGACAAGGATGTAACATTTTTTGCTCTATATAATGATGGTCAATTCAGATTTCATGAAAGTTTAATTTTAAATCTATTCAACTGCACTTTAGATAAGATTTACAAATAAAAGGCCTTCAATTAATAAAAGTCTAAAATTTTACAAACATCTTTAAGCTGACTCAATAAGCACACAAAACAAAATACTTTAAAACAATTCTCTAAAATCTTGTTTTAAATGGTAACTAAGAATCTAAACATAACACTTACAAAAGAGTTAAACATAAATGACATAATTTACATAAAATACGTGATATAAATTACTGTTGTTATTTTACAGATTATTGAGATATTTCTTGAAAGTTACTAGTAACATGTTTCAGGTTTTGGTTTTCTTGATTCAAATTATGAGCATGGAATTATATGTAAATGAAAATAATATGATTCCTTTATTTATAATAATAATAACAAATTCTATGAAACCCTGTAGAAAGCCCAAAAGTTATATTTTTGGCACTCACACACAGACACACACACACACACACACACACACACTCATGCATATACATATATGAAAGGTGGGAAAGAAAAAAAGCTTTAAAAAATGAGTGGCCGGGAGCGGTGGCTCACGCCTGTAATCCCAGCACTTTGGGAGACCGAGGCGGGCGGATCACGAGGTCAGGAGATCGAGACCATCCTGGCTAACACGGTGAAACCCCGTCTCTACTAAAAATACAAAAAATTAGGCGGGCGTGGCGGCTGGCTCCTGTAGTCCCAGCTACTCGGGAGGCTGAGGCGGGAGAATGGAGTGAACCCAGGAGGCGGAGCTTGCAGTGAGCTAAGATCACACAACTGCACTCCCGTCTGGGCAACAGAGCGAGACTCCATCTCAAAAAAAAAAAAAAACAGTGTGCACAGGAATGAAAATTTTACCTATATGGAATACATAATAAGATGTTATCATAAAGTCTAAATTAGGTATTGGCAAACTACAGCCTGCAGGGGCCCAATCTGAGCCATGTCCCATTTTTGCAAATAATGTTTTATTAAAACACAACCAGACCTAGGCCGGCCGCGGTGGCTCACGCCTGTAATCCTAGCACTTTGGGGGGCCGAGGCAGGCGGATCACGAGGTCAGGAGATCGAGACCATCCTGGCTAACACCGTGAAACCCGTCTCTACTAAAAATACAAAAAATTAGCCAGGCGTGGTGGCAGGCGCCTGTAGTCCCAGCTACTCGGGAGGCTGAGGCAGGAGAATGGCGTGAACCTGGGAGGCAGAGCTTGCAGTGAGCCGAGATCACGCCACTGCACTCCAGCCTGAGCAACAGAGCGAGACTCTGTCTCAAAAAAAAAAAAAAAAAAAAATACAACCAGACCTATTTATGGATCATCTATGGCTGCTTTTGAGAAACATGGGTGGAATTAAATAGTTGTGAGAAAGACAGTATAACCCACAAAGCCTAAAATATTTACTAACTTGGTTGGTGCTTTACAGAAAAATCTTGCTGAACCCTTTCCTAAATGATAAAAAGTCAAAATAGCAGAAACTTCTTAGTATTAAAACAAGTTAAGCATCGTCTGGTTAACTGGACGATACATTGGTGCTACAAATATTGGTTTATAAAGTTTCCTTATCCAGATTCCCGTGTGTTTTCCTTCTATGTTTCCTTTTCAGGAAAGGGCTTTATCCCATTAGAAATAACTGGGAGTTAATATTTGTAGTGGAGAAAATAGCCTAGTCAAAGCATTCAAAAGCATGGCTTCCTATACACATTGGGTATATTGGTAGGTGGGCAAAATACTGGTCAGGTGAAGCCTTTAAAAAAAAAAAACAGCTGTTTATGTTGTGAAACTCTATTGGTGAACCCTGGAAGAAGACTGGAAGCCAGGGGAGGGCATCAAGGAGAGACTGATGATGGAACAATAACCTGCCCCCACCTGGCATGATGGATGGAAAGTTAGCGGGGTCAGGGATAGCACCTGAAGTAATTCAGGCAAAAGATGATGAGGGCGATGATGATGAGAACCTAGATTGTAGTCAAGGAAACAGAATAGCAGGCTCAGCAGAATGACAACCATTGAAGAAGAAAAATCATCAAGATCAGCAAAGAGAGCTTTAAAAAGTGACCCTAGACTATCTAGACATAGAGATGAGGGCCTGATGGTTGTTAATCATATTTGGTTTTATACTGGACAGTTTTGAGATACTGTGAAATTAGTGGTACGTCACCTAAAATACAACCAAATCTTGGTAATATCCATCTGTAATTTTTAAAACTCCTCTTCTCAGTCCATAAATCCCCTTATGGCTTCTTTAGAATAAATCTCTATTCCTTTTTATTATTCTTGAGATATGAGATTGCTACCTAAATATCACTGAATATCTAAGCTACATTGGGATATGAATGAGAGGGCATGCATAAATATAATGAGCACAATTAAATAAATGAATACACAAAAACCTACCTACACACACACACAAGTGAAAGATATGAAGTGACAGAGAGAGAGAGCGTGAAAGACTGACGAAAAGCAGGAAAGAGAGTGAAAGTGAGAGAGAGAGAGAGAGACTTAGAGAGAAAGAAAGCAAAAGAGATTCACAGAGCAAGAGAAAAAGGTGAGAGACAGAGCCAGACAGAGTCAGAGCTAGGGAGCAAGGGGAGAAAGGGCAGGCAAGAGCGAGAATATGAATGAACAAAACAGAAAAAAGACAGAGAGTCAAATCGACATTATAGAAACCTAAACACAGTATGACACACAGAGACAGAGGGACTCACACTGTGAAAGGAACATAGAGAGACACTCACACACATTCATGTACTGATCCAAATATGAACCTGAATGAGACAATTCCTCAAAATAAATCCTGAGTGGCTAATTGGGCCTAAACATAAAATAGAGCCAATGAGCTGTTTTTTGACTAGAGGTCAGACATGTTCTCTGAGTTCTCAGAAAGCTCACACACATCTGCTTAACTTTGAGTCTGAGGTTCTTTTTTTTTTTGAGACAGGGTCTCACTGTGTCACCCAGGCTGGAGTACAGTGGGGCAATCTCAGCTCACTGCAGCCTCAACCTCTCATGCTCAAGCAATCCTCCCACCTCACCTTCCCAAGTAGCTGAAACTATAGGCATGCACCACCACACCTAGCTAATTTTTTACTTTTGTAGAGATGAGGTCTCACTATGTTGCATAGGCTGGTCTTGAACCCCTGGGCTCAAGCAATCCTCCTGCCTCAGCCTCCCAAGTAACTGGGACTACAGACATGTGTCACCACACCTACCTAATTTTTTACTTTTGTAGAGACAGGGCCTCACTATATTGCCCAGGCTGGTCTTGAACTGGGCTCAAGTGATCCTCCCACCCTAAACTCCCAAAGTGCTGGGATTATCAGCATGAGCTACTGCACTGGCCTACTGTTAAGGCTTTCATAGCTAACTCTTCTTTTTTATTTTTCCTGAACCAACCAATAAGCTGTGGCTTGAATTATCAATCAGAACTCAGCTACATCAACCAATCAAAACTCAGCAAGTTTGAGTCTTTCATTTGCATAAATGGACCTGATTGGAAACCTGAGCAGGAACTGTTGCTATAAAAACTCAATCTTCCCTTTGTTCTCTGGAATGTACCTAAGTTTCACAACAAAGGCTGTATCTTCCAGTTTGCAAACAGTTCACCGGAATAAAGTTGCTTTCTTTCAAATTCCTTTTCACAGAACTTTGATTTTAACACTTAGACAAATTCACAGAGACAGAAACCCACACTGTAAGAGAGAAAAATGCAGAGACAGAGACGTATGCACACAGATTCTCTCTTGCTCTCTCGCACGCATGCACACACACACACACACACACAGATCAAAAAAGAAAGACACAAACTAGACATACAGAGTCATATACAAAGAAAGACATAGTGAGAGAGACACACATGCCAAAGCACACAAATAAGAAGACTCGGGTGCACATAGAAATAAAGGCACTAAGACCCACAGATACACTCAAAAACCAAAGTACAGAAACAGCAAGAAAGAGGACAAATACAGAGAATGCAGGACAGCAGCAAAACCCATGTGGGCTGCCAGATCAGGCGAAACAAAGAGAGAACATGCTTGAGCCCTCATATCAAAGTATTGTATTGTCTCATGTTAATCACCACAATAACCCTATAAAATAAGAAGAATTATTCGCATTTTGCATATGGAGAAATGAAGTTCAGATCCAAGGTCACATAAGATACAGACATAATTTGAACTCATTAAAATGTAAGCTCCATAAAGGCAGGGATTGTTGTCTGCTCTGTCCTCTGCTGTACCCCATTACCTAGAGCATGGCCTGCAATAGGACCTGGTGCATAAGAAGTGTTCACAACACATTTATGGAAGGAAGGAACGAAGGAACCAAGGAAGGAAGGGAGGGAGTGAGTGAGGGTGGGAGGGAACGAGGGAACGAGGGAACGAGGGAACGAGAGAGGGAAGGAACAAGAGAGGGAACGATGGAAGGAGTGGGGAGGAAACCAGCTTTAAAAAGCCTCAAAAGCCCATGCTCTATTTACCCATCCTGTTCCCATGGTTTCAATAATAGGAAGTCATCAAAACATGAGTTTCTAATTCAGTGGTTTTGTTCTTTACTCAATGAAGCTGAAAAAGTACTGGAATATTTCAGTTTTATTTGTCAGATGCTTATATGTTTGCATACACACATTGAGTAAGACACATTCAAACATGTAGAAAATGCTCATTTCATCATCAACTACTTAAAATTCCTTTTAAAATTTAAAAGAGAACTTGCCTAGTGGCCCAGAGTTTTTAATACAGACATCCCAAGGTCTTGGATTTCAATAGATATTTCCCTCTAGCTTTCAGGACCATTCATCAAATTGACGTGATGATACCAATAAAGTAGTCACATTGACTTGAACCAAAACTCTGGTTTCTTCAAAAGGTTCTTTGAGAGATGTTTTGCCAGCAGTGTCTGCTGAGCTGCTGCACAGTTAATTGAACTGTAGGTACCTCCTACAAGGTCAAGAATTTATTTATTCATTTCCCGAAATACTCAGGCCTCTAACAATGCCCTTCTAAAAACAAAGCCTCTTTCTTCTAAAACATGTGGTTATTCCTACTCAGAGAATCTCTAACATACTCAGGCTGAATAACCTCTTTATATGCCTAAGAAAAGTGAACCTCTCAAGCTCTGTTTAAATACATGTAATTTTATATCAATCTTAATTTTTCATGAAACAAAAGAATGTTTGTTGATAGGTGGAGAGACACAAAAGAAACAAATTCATCATGAAAACAAAGAAGCAAATCATTTCTGCCTTCAGCCTTAGATAACTAACCATTTAATGCATAAAAGCATGATCTAACTCCTAAAAGATCACCTAAAATATAAACATATGTTAGGGATTATAAGACTTCTTTTTCCTAAAACCTACTCACAATTATACATATACATGTGTCACACCAACACACCTTATGTAATAACAAGAAAGACAATGCATTCCAACAGTTTGCCTTCTTCACAGACACTCCAATATTACACACTGAAACAATATAGACACCAAGTCAAATGGCTATTGCAGAGCCAGTAAGAAGTAACACTAAATACGAACAGGATGTCAGAGAACTGGGGCAGAAAAACAGGCATAAACTGGGGCAGAAAAACAGACTTTCTTTTACTGAAGCAGGAAAGGAGCGGTGCGGGGAGAGAGTATGGACTTCTTTTAAGAAAGGACTTGGTAGTATTTAAAATGAGTGGCCTACAAGGTCAAGACAGCGCAAGTTCCAGCTGCCCCTGAAAATCTTTTCAATGTTGCCTTTAACTCAAGCCTGAGTTTGGGTGGGCCATTGTTTCAGAGATGACAGCCATCAGTTTAACAAAGATTTTAAGGCACAAAAGATAGTTTGAAAAGACTTCAGTGATTTCAAGTGTTACAGCACAAAGTGGGCTTACTTCAAACTCCTCATTTTCCAGACATAATAGTACAGGGATAGGAACGGCTACTTACAGACTACTTACTCTGAATAGCTGCTTTCTATCCTGCAGCATGTGGGAGAACAGTGGAGGGAAAGCAAATGCCTCAGACCCAGAACATTCAAAGGCACCTTGTAGAGAAAGACCAGCTCCAACAGTCTGCAAGACTTGGCTCTAACTTGAATAACTGTGTTAGCTCACCTAAGAAAAGGATGTATAGATGTGAAGGGAGGTTGATTTTTCCTAGAAACTCAGAAAAATTGTCACCTGAACTACAACTACCAGCGCTCATTAATGAAAAGTTCCGAAAAATGCAGGGGCCCATTAGCAAGGTCATTTCTGCAGTGACCAGAATGCATCAGCGTCCCAACTTCCTGCCTGCAATGATAGAAACTTTGATTTATCCAAATTCCCTTGTTGGACTTTGTCCCCTCCAGAAACACCAACGTTCTGTAGAATTTAGCTTTCCTTGCAGGTCTGAGACTAGGGAAAGATTATATTGGTCACGAGCACACAAGTATCCCAGCAACTGGACTTGCTCTATTTGCTACTCTCTTTTGTTTAAATATGAACAAATTTTGTTGAGGATCTACTATGTGTCAGGCACCATTCTAGGCACGAAGGATATAATAATACATAATGGAACTTATGTAATAGTAGAGGGAAGAAGATTAAGAGAGAATAAAGAAAGATTATATATAAAACATGTAATGGAATTATAAGCTCTAGGAAGAAAAATAAAGCAGTGAAAGAAGACACTTTCACAAAGAAGACAGACCTCATAATCCAGTGTCCATCTCCATTCTTCATGCGTGACTGCTCACAGCTTTCACACTGCATCACTATCCTTTCCTCTTCAGCAAGCTGATGAGAATGCCCAGTGCTCTTTCTTTGGGCACCAGCTGTATGTTCAGATCAACATATACAGGCCTAAATGCCCAGCAACTTTCACCCTAGTGATGCTCCTTTATCAAATAAAAGTTGAACCAGTCTTTTCCCCTGCTCTCCAGCCATTTTTGGACATGCTTGGAACTCTTTGCTTCTCTCCTCAGAAGGGTCTGTCAGTAGTTAACCTTTTTGTATTCTCTTGATGCATGTATAACATCAGTCTACCCAAACTTTGGGTAGGGAGCCCATCAAGTTGGTAGCGTGACCAAAACAGACATTAGTGGAGCTTGAGGTCAGAGAAGCCCACTCTGAGGAGGTATCTGATGGGTTAGGGAGTGAGCTATACAATATCCAGGGGAGGAACAGTCCAAGGGAGGAAAGTCCTGGTGTACTGAAGGAAAGGCAAGGAGGCAGATAGGCTGGAGTAAACAAGGAATAAACTAGTTGGGGTGTAAAAAGTTGGACTTTGGCTATTTTTGAGGTAAGATGTCAGATTTCTAAGTGGACATGTCAGGTAGGAATCTAGATATAAAAAACTAGAAATCAAGGGAGAAGACAGGATTGAATATACCAATTTGAGAGTTAAGTTGTAGACGGTATTTGCAACCAGGAGCCTATCCATGGAGTGACAATAGAGTGTAAAGAGTAAAGGTTTGAAAGTGAGTCTGGGACATGCCAACATTTAGTCAAGAAGATCAGGGAAGGTCCAGCAATGAAGAGACTTTGAAGCCATAAACTGGCATTCTTGAGCCTGGTTTATATGAGTCCAGCCTAAAGACATGTACTGATAAATTGAGTTCTGGTCCTGGAAGGCTGAAGACTACATCTTCAGTTTTGGCATATTCACTATGATAATAAAAAAATCTTGTGAGGCTTCTTCCAGAGAGCACCCCCTGTTGTAGTCAACCTTTTTCTACTTGAGTTAACTCATTAATCATCCTATCACCTCTGGATGTAATTGTTATTACATTCATTATATAGATGAAAGAACAAGAACTACCCCAAGATCACAAAGCTCATAAGACATGGTTGTTGGTTAGGCTTAAATTTCAGGCTCCCCAACTCCAAGGGGCAAATAAATTAATTCAATGAATTGCCCTATGTCACGTGGTAAATTAATAGAAAAGTTGTAATTAAATCCTTGATCTTAATTCATCGTATTTTACCCCCGCTGGTAATAAAAATGATGTGATCATGGAGAATTCTAATAGTTTATCATTTGCTGAATATTCTTGTATTTCCTGATAAGCCCTCACTGCAGAGCAAAGATTAACCATTTCTGACCTTCACTTTATGTGTCCATAGCAAGGAAGTTCAGGAATAGAAAATTTAGGGAATAGGCAATGTGAAAAATAGCAAATGAATACTCAAAGAAATAATCCTGGACATAAGTTTTTAAATGTTAAATTAATATCAAATGTGGGAAAATCTTACTAACACACCACATCTACAATAAGAATACATAATCCAAGAGGAGATATGCATAATATTTTTAGGGTTTCTGGTTTTTTAGTTTTAGTCTTTTTGTGACAAGCCACTATAAAATTGTTAATATTTTATTATTAAAGTTTTATTTTAAAATGATCATGATCTATTTATATGGAATTTTACAATCAGTATTATGTAATTTTTATTAGTCAAAGATCAATTAGTTTTCAATACCTACAAAATTACTCTAATTTTATAAATACATTCTACAAAATTACTCTAATTTTATAAATACATTCACGTAAAACATTACTTTTTTTTTTTTTTGAGACAAGGTCTTGCTCTGTCACCCAAGCTGCTGGTGGGCAGTGATGAAATCATAGCTCACTGCAGCTTCAAACTCCTAGGTGCAAATGATCCTGCCACCTCAGCCCCCACCAAAGCATGGACTACTACTGCCATACATCACCACCCCGGCTAATTTTTTTTTTTTTTGTAGAGATGGGACTCTCACTATGTAGCCTAAATTGGTCTCAAATTTCTGGCTTCAAGCAATCCTCGTGCCTTGGTTTCCCAAAGTGCTGGGATTATAGGCATGAGCCACTGCACTCAACCTACGTTTTGTTTAAAATCCTTCCATTTGTATTTGGCTTCCTTGTTTACAGTTTTTCACATATAACTCATAACTGGATTATGAGAATCAAGGGCCAATTAGAAAAAGTAGGTATTGTTACTTATTTTATATAAACAGAAGAATTATGGCTTAAAGAAGAGAAGTGAGTAACTGAAAGTCAAACAACAGGAGCTTAAAACTAAGCCTATGTCATTAGATTCCATAGCCAATGCACTATCAGATGGTTTCCTACATAAAGCTAAATTTCTTTGGAAATTTTACAAAGATGGGATATATGTATCCTCAATGGAATTAGCATAATGGCATAAAGGACAGATAGAAAAAGACGTGTATATTTTACATGCACTGCTACCTATGAAATGTGAATCATTAACTATTAAAATTAGCACTTATAAAAAGCCTTTAATATATACACATAGTTCTAAAACACTCCAAAATATTCACAAATTCCCGTGTAATTCCACTAGCATTCAGGCTTCTAACAGCTATTTATGTTAGCCCCTTGTATTTCTACATTTACAGTTTCTAAGCTGGAAAGAGTTTCTGGCACCTTACCAACTTTTCTAAATGCTTTTATATCTATTATGACAATGTAAACATATCTTTGACTTATTTAAGGAAGACTGGGTTTTAAAAGAGAGATTACTTTCTCAACCATATATGCTTCAAATATTTGAGGAATAGAAATAATAAAAAAATAAATATCTTTAAGTAACTAGATCTTACAGGCAAAATCAATTGTTTTGAAGGCTACAGAGAATTGTAATGAAACTATGTCAGAACATCTTGATAACAATTAAAGTTTACATTAATCTTAAAATGCTATTTTTAAAAAGTTACTAAAATGTGGTGGGAAAAGTTTTCCAAAACTTAGTGCTTTGATAGATTACATCTTTTACAGGACATGAAAAGGAGAAAACATGATAAAACACTTGAAGTTATGTAGAAACTAAGAAAATGAAAATGTGATGAAAGAGCAAATATTTTTAATATGCCCATTTTCAATAGAGAAAAAAGAATAAATAGAATGCACTTAACCAGGTACAAGGTAAAGCCAAGATTTTAGCTTATGACTGTCTTTGGTCCCATTCAAAAAGTAACTGGCAAAACAAATGAACAAACAAACAAGTTCAAGATACCAAGATCAAATTAGCATCATTTGATCTCTCCTATTGGAATTTTATTCTCTGGCACTACTGAATCTTCTTCATTTCCATATCATATCTAGATATGACAAAGAAAACTCTTGAATGATAGATTCTTTTGGGGAAAAGAAAGCAGGTTTCCTTTCTAACTGAACTCTTAAACACTCTCACACTGCCATAAATCGCTTCTTGTGTTCCAAAATTTTCATCTTGTCAGCCTCAGAAAAACAAAATAAAATAATAAAAAAAAACCCTGTAAACTCTTAGGGGCTCACTGCAGGATTGTCTAAGCATTACTAATGAAAAATTTAACACAATTTTTATAGTTTAAAGATGAATAAAAATATTTATTGAATACACTGATAGTTTAAAATACCTCTCTTTTAATAATGGGAGTCAAGTGTAAGACATTTTGTCAAATTTCAATATTCTTTACCAAAAGTATTCAGAATCATAAGGATGTTTTCTGGCTCCCAGGGAATTTCTTAGCTTTTAAGAAAACAAAATAAGGAAAAGGGATATAATTTTTAGAAAATGCATTACTAATAAGTATAGACTATGCCTTGAGAATATCAAAATGTGGGTGTTCTACATTGACATATATAGACAAATTATATAGCCTAAATGTCAAACTACAAATAGTAGCTTGAAAAATAAGCATCATACATGCATCACACTATAGGTCCTTGCTTTGTTAATTAGGTCCTCTCTTTTGTACTATTCGAGCTTCAGATTCCTACATCCAATTGCCTATTTAGCTTATTCATCTGGATGCCTAATATATCAAACTTAACAGATCCAAAAAAATTAATTTTAATTCCTTGAATCTCAGTTTTCTTCAGCTCAGCAAATAGTTCATAATTTGCCTAGATGTTTGAACCAAAAACCTGGGACTTATCCTTGATTCTACCCATTCCTTCACTTCCTATCCTTGATCTAACAAGTCTTGTTAGCTTTCCGTCCAAATAGATCCCAAAGTGGTATAATTTGTTCCAGTTTTTCCTTCAGCTTTTTTCAACTACTCTGATGGGAATAAAATCCAAGTTTCTCCTCCAAGATTACAAAGTTTCAAGCCCTACAAGATCTAGTCAATGGATGGCCCAGCATACCCTCCTTCCCTTCAAACATTCAGGTGGTGTTTTCTGTGGGCCTCTTCCTTTTCAGTTTCTTCTGTCATGACTGCAACCTCCCAGCTTTTCTGTGCCTGGATCCCACTTGTCATATCAGTTCCTCAGCTCATGGATTACTATTTCTGTGAAGCTGTCCCTGACCACTAAATCTAATTAGCAATGTCCTACTCCCACAGCCCATCATTCTCCATCACCACACCCTGTTTTGTTTCTTCATAACCCTTGTCATTGTCTGTAATTACTTTTCCTCTGTGTTTGCTGGGTTTATTTTCTCTCCCCCTCATCAAAGAGAGTATAAATTCTAAGAGAGAAGCGGTCTGATTTGTCCTGTGTGTCCCTGTATATCTAATCCTACAATATTACTTGAATGAAAGAATGAATGAGTAAATGAATATGTTACATATATGGTCTATCCCTAGATATATCCCTAGATATGGCTGTTGACTGTGTTAGGTAGAATTGTTTATATAAGACAAACTCTGCAGCAAGACTCCCTTAGAGGATCACTGATGTCTAGAGTTCCAACACATTCCTCACCAATCAATATTAAAGACAACATTAGTATTAAGAAAATATAGAACTAGACCCAATCAGATTGTATGATGGTGCTTTAGTGATGTAGAAAACTTGGAAGATTAAAAGTGAGGGAGAGCTGTTTTCCTAGTCTCAGGAGAAGAGAAGTATAACTTCATCTCACCATGACTAACAGGAGTCAGTCTCTTTTTCTGAAGATAATGCTGCTGCCAGCAGTTTTAAAGAAGTACATCTAATGTTTATGCCAAAAGAACTTTTGTAACTGGAGTTTTGAAAAAGAGAAGCAGTGGGGAATGGGGTGCATGTTTGAGAGATGGGAATGGATAAATGCTTCTGGCCAGAGAAAGCCAACCCTAGGGAGTCTTTGTGCAACTACACATAAACATTCAACTCACACTCTGACTTCTGCCTGCAGGTAAATTTCCTTTGGAATATGCTACTTACCCTGAGATTGTCAACAAATCTGAATCTATTTTAAAAACACATGGTTTTGCTTTCTTTTAAATAACTGTCTGTGGGGCTTCAAACCATGGCTTATGAGACATTCAATTTTAATTCTTTGAAGGTAAGGACCAGGACCATGTCACGTGTTCATTCTCTGGCTCTACCTGAATCCACTGATGTGCTGGCTGGGCAGCAGAAACTGCCCCTTCATTTCAAGGCAATGTCATTGAAAGGAATATTGGACAGCAAAAATGTAAGATCTCCTTGAAACGAAAAGATGTCATAACAGAATGACTTTCTCCTTTCCCTAATTTTTAATGCCAAGAACAGCTTGTACTCATTTTGTGTGATTTCAACAAAGGGGATTAGGTAGTACAAAGCTTCTCTGCTTAAAAAAACATTATTAAGTTTTCCTTTGAGTAAAGCTGTATTTATTTCCTTCTTTCCTCCTCAGTTTGTATTCAGGTAAGCATTTGCAGATTATTTCATAAACATCATTTTTTCTTTGAAGAGATTTAGTTAAAAATTAAAATTAAAAATTAAATTAATTTTTTTTTTTGAGACAGAGTCTTACTCTGTCACCCAGGCTGGAGTGCAGTGGCACAATCTCGGCTCACACAGCCTCGACCTCACGGGGTTAAGCAATGCTCCCGCCTCAGCCTCCCGAGTAGCTGGGATTACAGGTGCTCACCACCATGCCTGGCTAATTTTTGTATTTTTAGTAGAGATCGTTTCCCCATGTTGTATCTTTGTATTTTACAAAAAAATAATTTTGTATTTTTAGTAGAGATGGTTTCCCCATATTGACCAGACTGACCTCAAACTCCTGACCTCAAGTGATCTGCCCACCTCGGCCTCCCAAAATGCTGGGATTACAGGTGTGAACCACCATGCCCACCCCCAAAAATTAAATTAATTAAAAAGCAATCAGTTATTCTGTTTTAAATTCTCAGTTCTCTCAAATTCTCTGAAGCTATAATATTTCCTCCAAATTAGTGCAATACAGATTCAGAGAGTTAAAAGTAATATTTCATTTCTTTAAAAAATTTAAAGAAAAACACAGAGAAAAGATTTGTAATCAATATGAAAAACTATTAATACCTTTATTATATGAAGTGGGAGGTCAAATGGATAAGGTAAAACATTATGTACCAGACAAATAAATGAGTACAAGACACAAAAGAGACATTTTTAAAGAGAAATACAGCTGGAAAACTGTCCCGCCTTGCCAGTAATCTTAACAGAGCACATTAATATATGTTTGTTTCTAGTCTACAAAATTATAAACAAAAGTAAATAATCTAATTTACTTTTTCTAATTAAAAACCACTGAGGCATCCTTTGTTCAAACAAAGTATTATTGAGGAGCTCAGGAAATTGGGTTTAATTCATGATATTTGAAAGGGTGGGCCTTGGAAATTGGCCTGCTTTTACTCTTACTCACCATGTTTCAAGGACTTTTGAGGGACCTTAAGAGAGCTTCTAGTTTTCCAAGAAACACAACTGGAAAACCACTATTTTTAATAACACTCAGTACTGACAGACACTGTGCAACAGGCATACTCCTACAATGTGCATGAGATTCTAAATCACTTCAACCATGTTGAACAGCAATTTAGAAATATTTTCTGTAAATTGCAAAAGTATCCATATACTTTGGCTATTGACATTCACTTCTGAAAACCTACATTAGCTCAATTGCATGAAGATACTAAATGCAGCATTATTTAAGTTGGTAAGTTTTAGAAATAAGTAAATTCATGTATTCAACCATTCAATAAATATTTACTGAGCAATGACATTACCCAAACTGATGTCACTATTAAAGGATGAGAGGAAACAGGAATGGTGGAGCACATGGTTTAGAAAGCAGATGAGCTTCACTAGGTAGCACCTACTGTGTTCTGTACTAAAGTCATGAAATCTCAACTGAAGGTGACCTTAATCTTACTGGAGGGCATTAATTCCCTAAATTAACCTAGTCCAGATATCACATTACCAAAAAGTACAATGAAAACTAGAAGAGAAAATATGTGTGGTTGTGGCATTCTAAGTGTATTATTGGGGTTCTTTAGGTTAAGACTACATCCCTTACCTGAGGCAAGGTCTCCTTGAAGAAAAAAAAATTAAAAAAATGTAAAACATTTATCTGGAACTCTTTGTCTTGGCCAGGAATCTGTGGAATCTGTAGTTATTTGAAGCACTCCAGACAAAAAATGAGTAAGGATGGCTTCTGCCACATGGAGGTGGGTCAGAAGCTCGACTGGAGGTTTCTCCTTGGTAAACTCCAAGCTCAAAATGAAAAAGTCTTATTTAAATGCCTCCAGCCTAATGTCAGCTGTGCTCTGGGTAATTAATTGAAAAACTACATGTCCAGATTTTAGCCAAAGAGAAGAGAAGATATCCCAGCACACCATTCATGCCTTAAGCAGATGTGATGATGGCAGAGGTGATAAGTGAGAGATCCTCTAGTCTAGGAAAGGTGGGTCTCAAAAGCCAAGGTTCTGTTGCCCCACCCCACGTAGGGCAATATCCTACTCTATTGTCATTCTTGAAGGGGCTGATGTGGATCTGATGATTAAAATAATCAGATAATTAAAGATAAATAATTTATAATAATAAAATAATATAAAGAATTAAATAAATTTGATTTAAGAAAGTCACTTCTTTATAGTCTCAAGAATGTTTAGAAAATCATAAAGTTAAAGAAGAAGCATTTGGAGAGATAAATGAAACCAGGAAAAAGAAAATAACTTCTGAGGGCAAAAAAACAAATGAACCAATAAAGATAAACTTCAGGCTATTGCAACTGTCTCTGCTTATCTGTTTTTCAGATAGTGGCAGTTGATCAAAAGAATGTAGAAATGACTTCGTCAGGTAAGGAGACAAGTGTAAATCAAAGCAATGTGGGTTTTTTTTTTAAATCTAAAGTAAAACAAAAAGATATCCTAATATAATCACTTATTCAAAAGAAAAAATGGAAAATAAATTATAATCAGTGTCAATGGTCAGTAGTTATTTTTTTAAAGAACAGCATTTTAAAAGATTATTTTAACCTTAGAATAATTGCTTTCTGTAAACATAGCATGAATCTAATTTCATAATCTGATGCGTGTTATGTTTATACAAATTTTGAGTCTAAACACAAAGTCTTTAGGTCTGTCCTATCCTGCTACAGTACAAAGCACATTAGTACATTCTTGGATAGCTCTCTGTATATTTTCTTTCATTTGTCTTATTTTATCTTGGGGTATTGCATGCATCTTTGTAAGTCAGCTAAATTATGTTCTGAAAGAAGGTGAGAGACAGGACTAGCTGGATTTCCTAGGCCGACTAAGAATTCCTAAGCCTAGCTGGGGAAGGTGACCGCACCTACCTTTAAATACGGGGCTTGTAACTCAGCTCACACCCGGCCAATCAGGTAGCAGAGAGCTCACTAAAATACCAATTAGGCTAAAAGCAGGAGGTAAAGAAATAGTCAATCATCTATCACCTGAGAGCACAGGGGGAGGGACAAAGATCGGGATATAAACCCAGGCATTGGAGCCAGCAGTGGCAACCTGCTTTGGGTCGCCTCCCGTTGTATGGGAGCTCTGTTTTTACCCTATTGTCTTGCAACTGCATGCTCTTCTGGTCTGTGTTTATTCCAGCTCAAGCTGAGCTTTCGCTCGCCGTCCACCACTGCTGATCTCTGCCGTCGCAGCCCCACTGCTGACTTCCACCCCTCTGGATCCAGCAGGGTGTCTTCTCTGCTTCTGATCCACCAAGATGCCCACTGCCACTCCCCATCGGGCTTGAGGCTCGCCATTTTTCCTGAGCGGCTAAGTGCCCGGGTTTGTCCTAATCCAGCTGAACACTAGTCGCTGGGTTCCACGGTTCTCTTCCATGAACCATGGCTTCTAATAGAGCTATAACACTCACCGCATGATCCAGGGTTCCATTCCTTGGAATCTGTGAGGCCAAGAACCCCAGATCAGAGAACAAAAGGCTTGCCACCATCTCGGGAGCCGCCCGCCACCATCTAGGTAGCACCTGCCACTATCTTGGGAGCTCTAAGAACAAAGACCTGCCAGTAACAAAGGTAGAGTATAAACAAAGAAATAAAAATAACCTTTTCTATCTCAATACTTATTCTTTCTGACAAATTTTTTTTTCTGATAATGATTACGCCTACCTTAGATTGTTTGCAAAGGTAGCGACAAAGTTCTCCAATATACTGAAACACAGTCACATCATACTTCTTGCAATCACTCCAAAACTGGCTTGCTGAAAATTTCTTCTTTAACACACAAGTGGCACCTATAAGAAAAGACAAAAACAGGCACGAGGGAAAAAAATTCAAGGGCAGAATGAACATAAAACATAAATGATGTTTCTCTGCCTAGAACATGTATGCTCATTTTAAAACTTTAATAACTCATCGTCAATAATTTATATCAAACTCATTTGGAAACACTGATTTTTACCATCCAAAAACTCTGTTAAAAATATTGTAATTCTATGTTTTGACTGAAAATATGCTTTTTGTGATACACAGGAGAAAAGCAACAGTCAAAATAAGTAAGGGTTAAAGTATTAGAGCATGGCTATTGATAAGAGTCATCCTTCTTCATAGAAGCCAAGAATATTCACTTACTTTTGAACTTGAATATATACATATTATTCATTTTTAAAACCTTAAAACAGCCTCAACATTTTCTTTTTTTTTTTTGAGATAGAGTCTCGCTCTGTCGTCCAGGCTGGAGTGCAGTGGTGCGAACTCGGCTCACTGCAAGCTCTGCCTCTGGGGTTCATACTATTCTCCAGCCTCGGCCTCCCGAGTAGCTGGGACTACAGGTGCCTGCCACCATGCCTGGCTAATTTTTTGTATTTTTAGTAGAGACAGGGTTTCACCGTGTGAGCCAGGATGGTCTCAATATCCTGACCTCGTGATCCACCCACCTCAGCCTCCCAAAGTGCTGGGATTATAGGCATGAGCCACTGCGCCCGGCCACCTCAACATATCTTGAGGTCAACTGTTAGTAACGTTGAATTAGCAAGATAGTACTAACAAAAAAGTTCTTAAATGACTGCAGAATCTAATTTTGACAACAATGTATGTCCACCGAAGATTTTAATGTCTTTTAATATCTCATCTTTATTTATGGTGGATATTGATCATATTCTAAATATTCAATTCTAAAAATTATAGCATTTTAGACAAATACAAGTAGCAAATGATCTCCACTGTTTGCATATTATGTGAGGTCTACAAACTGACACATAATCTTGCATGTTTATGAATGGAATCTACTGAGTCACAAGCTCTACCAACTAATTTATTGAGTGTCTATGGCAGATTGTTTGCAAAGATGGCCTCAGCAATTTCTTCAGGGTTCTTACTTTTGCAATGTAAATTTGCTCCTTCTCCCTTCAAGAGGTGGCTTCTATTTCTCCAGCCCTGGAATCTTGAATCTAGGCTGGCCCATGACTTGCTTTGATCAATGGAATGAAGGTGAAATAACCTATGTGACTTTCAAGACTAGGCCTTAAGATTTATGCAGCTTCCACACTCACTCCCTAGGAACATTTCTACCACATTTGAGGAATCTGGGAGTAGTTCGTTTGAGAGTGAGTGACCACAAGGAGAGAGAAGCCCAGCCAATAGCCAGCTCCAACCACATGGCCAAAACCTCAGAAAACTGTTCTTTTCACCTCAGGAAAACACTGAATATGCCATAAAATTGTGTAGTTTTTTAAAATAAATATTGTGTTATAATAAAATAATATGCATGTAATCACTCTAAATTCTACCAATAGAACTTCAAATGTTAATAAACACTTGTTCTAATTATTAGGCATTTTGAAAACTTATCGAAAAGAAAATAAAGCCTTACCCAACTCAACACATCCAGAAATTCCCAGGATAGCTGCTGAACTATGATACAGAGGAAGGGTTATATAAACAATGTCATGAGCAGTACAACCAAAAGCCCACAGGACAGCAGAACCCCTTAAAACCTGCAGCTGACTAATCACAGCTGCTTTTGGTAGACCTGGAAGAAAAGAAAAGAACAGGAAATACATATACACACACACATACATATACATATGCATACATATTCATATAACTAGAAAGGAAGTAATAGAAAGAAGATGATGCTGATAACAACCACACTAGCAATTGACACAAAACGTATCAAAGTAGTCTACCTGCTTTGTAAAAGAGGCCATTCTGACTTTAGCAATGCTCCTTTGACAGGCTGCTAAGTAGGACTGTATCTGAAACGCTATGTAATTTTATAGTTAGCCTTTCTGGATAGATCTAAGATTCTAGAAATTAATTAGAGTGGTAGCACACATTTGGTTTCAGCAGCTATCTGATAAAGAGCATTTGGGAGGTAAGTTTTTGTCAGTCCTTATGTGTCTGAAAATGTCTTTTTTTTTCCACCTATACACTTGAATGGCTGCTTGTAAAGAATTCTAGGTAAGAAGTCATTTTTATGCAGGACTTTGAAGGCATTGCTCTATAATCTTCTTACTTCCAGTATATATATTGAGCAATTATCAGTCTTTCTGATTTCTTATCCTTTGGATGCAACATGGTATTTCTACTTTTTTCATTTTTGGAATCTTCTATTAGTTTTCAGTAGTCTGTAATATCATGATGACTTGTACTGGGACCAGTCTTATCTATCCATTTCACTGGGAAATTTGTAGGCCTTTTCAGTCTAACAACTCAGGTCTTATAGTTCTAGATATTTTTGAATTTGAAAAAAAAATAATTTTCACACCCTCTTCTTCTCATTCCTTATTTCTGTTCTTTTTGCCCATTGCTTTTTTCTGTTACATTTATTTGTGTGTTCATCCTTTCATCTTTAGAACTCTTGATTTTTTGAAGATCAGCCCTCCTGGACAGAATCACTAATTTCCTAATCTTGTCTATCCTATTTTCCTTCTCTTACCTATTTTGCTTTACTTTTTGAGAGATTTTCCAACACTTGTGTTCTCTGAATATTCCTCTTTTTGTAGTATGTTATTTTTATATTATTGACACTTTTTTGTCTCCACCTTTCAGAATATTAACAATAATAATTTTTTGAAAATTTCTCCTATCTTGTCAGTTTTCTCCAACATCGTTTTTATCTTTGGTTTGTATTGGTCTCAATCCAATCTAGAATATATTCAGGAGGATTTTTTTCAAATACCTGGAGACTACTGACTATCAGTTTATATTTAAAAGTGCAGACATAAAAACACAAAATAAACAAACAAAATATTAACTAGAATCTCTGTGCCTGAAGAACACTTATTTACTAGTTGGTTTCACTGTCCAGGACATTCTGTTGGGGGAATCCATCATGATCAGTGTCTTTCAATTTTTACATGTGGGCTATTCAGATTCCTCAGACAAGAATCTTAAAGATTAAAAGAGTCAAGCATTAAAAGAAGTTATATATATTAAAGAGAACATATATATATATGTATATCTATCTATCTATATACATATATACATATTTATAGAGAGGGAGACTTTCTCTTATATCCCCTACTTTTTAAACCTCTGTTCTTCCTGGTATTTTCAGAAGTTCATCTTTTCCAGAGAATACGCCTCAAGACTTCTATCAGGGTGGAAGAAGCAATCCAGGACTATAGTTCCTTCTTAAACAAACTTCCCATAGTTTCCTGTTTATAGTTTCACATTTATTTTCTACTCTTTGAGGTACCTAGTACCCAATTTCCGAGCCTTTCTGGGGTTTGGCGGGGGCAAATGAGTTTTTCTTCAAGGCTTCACCATAAGTTTCAGCTCCTTGGGTCTGCTGTGTCTGCCACCACACTCAGTCATCACCTTCTTTTCTAAAATTTTGTAGCTGTCATCTCTAGTTCCATTCCTTTTGTCCTAAGGGACTGTGTATCCATTCAATCTGCCAACTTCTAGACCTGTTATTATTCAGTAGACCTGATTAGGTAGCCTGAAGAATCTCAGAGAGAAGCTCCCTCCGTCTGGACAGAGTAGCCACATACATATTAGCACTTTTCAGTTCATTTATCAAAACAGTTCTAATCATAGTAAAAAAAAATTATATTCTCCAGTCTAAAAGGGATTACAGTTAGGAACTGCATAGATTTTTAAAATGTAAGAAAAATTTTACTATGCAATAGTTGCTCACAACCTATGCACAAGAAATAAGTATCAGAGTACTCTTAATATGTCTAAGTCAAATCACCAATCATCTTCAAACTAATAATGAAAGCCTATTTAGGCTACCATTAATAACATTCAGTTTTTCCTAGAAATCAATTAAGCTTAACACTTCTTTTGAATTCTCTTTCTTTTCTTTCTTAAGACTGAGTCTCACTCTGTTGCCCAGGCTGGAGTGCAATGGTGTAATCAGCTCACTGTAACCCTGAACTTCTGGGATAGAATGATTCTCCTGCCTCAGCCTCCTGAGTAGCAGGTACTACAGGTGCATGCCACCACACCTGGCTATTTTTTTTTATTTTTTTGTAGATATGGGGTCTCACTATGTTGCCCAGGCTGGTCTCAAACACTTGGCCTCAAGTAATCCTGCTGCCTTGGCCTCCAAAGTGTGTGATTATAGGTGTGAGTAGTCACTGTGACAGGCCCTTCTTTTGAATTCTCAGGCAGTTTTATTATTCCTTGTTATTGCTGTTGTTTACTTAAAATAAAGTTTATTTACTTGATTTTATTTTGTATCTTAGTTCAAACCTGCAGTGCCTTCAAGAGTTCCTGTTTGTCACATGATTCAATTACCCTAACCAAAATCAGGAGAGCCAGAAACAGGTGCTTAAATTGCAGGTATACCTGGATTATGCTTAGGATTTAATAATTTACACAGGAATATAGAGAACTGTTTTCAAGTATATTAAAACACTTTTTAAATCCAAAAGAATCAGTAGAAACTATTTAAACTAATTTCTTCACTTTAGATATCAGAAATTTGAGGATCAGAGAAGCTAACAAAGATCTTGCCCAAAAAATCAAGTATCAAGTATCATACGCTGAGCAACGAGACTGAATCAAGGTGTTTGCACACTCCCGTGACCTTTGCAGTACCAAACTTTAAGAAAATATTGTCAAATGGGACAAATGCCAAATGAACACGATGACTTTTCAAGTAAAAGTTAAGATAATTAACTTTCCATCCAAGTTGGAAAGTTCTAGCCTCTGAGATCCTTACATCTTCTTGCAAGCATGCATTGTCAGATGGTTGGTCACTACCCATGGTAGAAATTTGCCCAACACTGTTGCTTTGCAAATTTGTCACATTCATTTTAGCCTTCAAAAGAATTGGATCATACCTGTTGTTCCAGAGGTAAAAATGTAAAGACAAGTAGACTTGAGGAGTGAGACAACATGGTGGCTGTGTGGCACGGGCTCATCACATGAGGTGCTCAGTTTTTCTTTGAGTGAAATTACACCTTGTGGAACAGAATCTTTCATCCCCCAAACACTGATATTTTCTGAGAGGCTTGGAAGGATTTCTTCTACAGTTCCAAGCAAATCTAAAAGCCAAAGGGTTGGGAAGAGGTAAGAAAACTTTAAATCTCAAATCATTCACTTTGGAGTTGCTTTTGTGTATTGAAACAGGGATAGAATGTAAATAAAATGCTGATTTCCTTCTCATGTTGGATAAGTAACATCACAGCCATTTTACGGTTCTGTTTCAACCGAATCAACTGAAAGGAAAATTTAGTTATCACCTGACAGACCAATGCAAGCAGTCCAATTCAGACTGAATTTAAGAGACTCCATTATTCAAATTATGGGTTTCCCCCTGCCAATTTTTAAATAAAACTATTTAAAACTCTGTCTGAATCTAAATTCAGGATACTGCACTAAACATTTTCCTTGAAGTACAACTTGGTAGCTAGTTATTCCAAAAAGCTGTCTGTAGGTTACTCTTCAGTTACACTGTAATGCAAAACATTTGGGAGAATCCCCGACTGCTCTGAAATCACAAGATCATCGTGGTTTAGAAATCATTCCAAAGCCAAAAGTTAAGTTACAGGGGACTCCAGAATGGGGGAGGGTGAGAGAGAAAGGTGAAGATTGAGAAATTACCTATTGGGTACAATGTTTACAATTCAGTTTGGGTGACTGGCAATTTAAGGTTCAGAAACAAAAAGGGGCAAGTTCCTTAGGAAGGATCTGCTACAAGGATAACAAAGGAGCAACTGTTGAGGTGAGACTATGTTGAGGTAATCTGTGAAACTGAACCAGACCTTGATTTGCCCAATAACCCAGGAAAAAAATATCATCTGTTCAAGAGGGGAGTAGTGGTGGAAAACAAGAGAGACAGAAGGTGGGACTGGATCCTTGATGAGGAAATAGTTAAGCATTGAGGTACCCAACACTCTGTGGGATACAAAAGAAACAATGTCATCATTCCTATACAGTCTTTTGTGTAAGCAAGTGAAGCATCATTTTTTTCTCCAGAGTAGAGAGGCATACAATTATTTATATTATTTAAATTCTTTTTAAATTCACCACTCCCTTACTTTAGCATGGATCTCTGACATGAAGTTCAACTTTTATATTCTACATGGCAACTCTGATTTTATTTCCTTATTTCTATAATATGCCATACATTTAGAAGGTCCAAGGGATTTCTGAGTGCTATACAGGTTATCTTAAAATCTATATTAACATCCTTGGGGATATTAAACAATAGTACCCCACTGGCCTTTTGGAGTTAATGCAAGGAAAGTCAAACATTACCGACAACTACCAGAAGCGAAGAGACAAGAAAAAATTCTTGGATCCTTCTGAGGGAGCATGGCCCTGCTGACACCTTTATTTTGGATGTCTAGCCCCCAGAAATGTGAGAAAGTAAATTTCACTTGTTTTAAGCCACCAAGTTTGTGGTACTTCATTATAGCAACCTTAGGAAACTCATACATCAAGCTCACAAGTTGATGGACGGTAGAATTAGTAATCTAACCATAGGCTAATTAAGTCTAAAATTATCAAATTGCCTCATAAAAGAAATAAATGGCAAAAAAGAAAAAATAATGGTGCTAAATGTAAAACAGATCCAGATCGGCCAGGCCCAGTGGCTCACGCCTGTAATTCCAGCATTTTGGGAGGCTGAGGCAGGTGGATCACCTGAGGTCAGGAGTTCGAGACCAGCCTGGCCAACATGGTGAAACTCTGTCTCTACTAAGAATACAAAAAAATTAGCTAGGCATGGTGGTGGGTGCCTGTAATCCTGTCTACTCAGGAGGCTGAGGCAGGAGAATCGCTTGAACCCAGGAGGCAGAGGTTGCAGTGAGCCAAGATCACGCCATTGTACTCCAGCCTGGGCAACAAGAGCAAAACTCTGTCTCGAAAAAAAAAAAAACAAAAAACAAAAAAACCCAGATCAGAATGCTCAAGTTCTGTACATGAAAATATGGACCTTTACACCTAAAGCAATTATATTTTTTCTAATTTTTTCAGGAAAAATTTTAAAATAATCACAAGATATATTCTGCTTTGAGTTTGAATTCAGAGTTCTGCATTAAACATTTCCCTGGAAACATAAATCAGTATCTGGTTCCCTCAAAAGGCCAACTGTCAGTCATTGGGTTAGTTCTACTATAATGCAATACATTGGGGGAAAACTCTTGATTTACTTTTATGAAATCTATAACCCAGATTGATCACAAAGAAGCAGCAAGAGAAATATGTCAAGTGGGACTAAGCAGTTTATAAATAAAACCTGTATGAAAGTAGAAGGCAACACAGAAATTATAATGAAGTTGATATGTGGTGGGAAGTAGGGTTCATAGCCTTAAGATGTCTTATTAATTTTTATTTCTATAACAAATCTAAGTAAAATGTAAGAATCCAGGGAAAATGCCTAGTTCTACTTAACACACACATCATGCTGCTGTATATAGATTGCTTTGGCAAAATGTGAAAAACCACCAAGGATGATAGGAGGAGTGACAAGTTAGAAACATGAAAAACTGGATAAGCAAAGGATCTACACTTTCTTTTTTAATGTTAGTTCCAGATTTTGTTGTAATGACTCTTTCTCAGGTTTTGAACTTGTAAGTGCAAATCTCTGAACTGACTCATTACTTTAATTTCAAAATCTCTCATCTGGAATGAGAAATTCCCAGCACAAACTTTTATGTGTTCTTAATGATATGTATGTCTAAATTGGGAAAATAAGTGCCAAGAAAGTTAAAATATGATTAAGTGTGGCTCCAAATCTTTGTTGGAATTCTAGAGCCCAAAGAAACTGAGCATTTACCAAGAGTGATAATTTTTACAGTAAGAAAAAAGAAAGTGAGAAGGTTTGTACGAATCAGAGGAGATACAATGTCATTTCTTTCATAAGTTAAAATTAATTTTATTTAGGTGAGATGCTTAGAATTCTCAAATAGAATTTAGTGTAACCAAATTATTTCTTCAATAGTGGTAGGAAATGTGGCTGAGGATACAGAAAGTTAAAATAAAACTTTGAAGAGTCATGTAGGGGATAAAGAATCATTATCACTGCCAGTCTTTCTTAATAAAATGAAATCTTGGCCAGGCGCAGTGGCTTATGCCTGTAATCCCAGCACCTTGGGAGGCTGAGGCAAGTGGATCACCTGAGGTCAGGAGTTGAAGAACAGCTTGGCCAACATGGTGAAACCCTGTCTCTACTAAAAATACAAAAACTAGCTGGGTGTGGTTGCGGGCACCTGTAATCCCAGCTACTCGGGAGACTGAGGCAGGTGAATTGCTTGAGCCTGGGAGGCAGAGGTTACAGTGAGCCAAGATCACGCCACTGCACTCCAGCTTAGGGGACAGACTGAGACTCCATCTTAAAAAAAAAAAAAAAGAAAAAAGAAAAAAGAAAGAAAAATCTTTTCATGTCCTTTAACAGTAAATTCTGAATATTGTCTTGACACAAATAGCATTTGTTTAAATACTTTAAGGAAATGACTTTGTCTCATGAGGATTTATGCTTCACTGCATTACCATTGATACCTGTAGAATTATAAGCATCTCAAAAGAATGATGTGTGTTCTCCTCCATCCTTCTGCTCACTCTACCTGGCCACATACCATTAGGTGCTAGATAGATAACTGGTTACAGAAACTGAACTTTGTACCATTTTGATCGTAAACTACTGCAAGAAAATGAGACAGCTGGATTTTCTTTTTTTCTTTTTTTTTTTTTTTTGAGATGGAGTCTCACTCTGTCCTCCAAGCTAGAGTGCAGTGGCCCAATCTCGGCTCACAACAACCTCCGCCACCCAGGTTCAAGCGATTCTCCTGCCTCAGCCTCCCAAGTAGCTGGATTACAGGTGCCCGCCACCACACCTAGCTAATTTTTGTATTTTTAGTAGAGACAGGGTTTTTACCATGTTGGCCAGACTGGTCTCGAGCTCCTGACCTCAGGTGATCCACCCACCTTGGCCTCCCAAAGTGCTGGGATTATAGACATGAGCCACCACGCCCAGCCCGACAGCTGGATTTTCTATGACCTTTAACAAAGTCTACATTATAGGCTTAATTTCTGTTTTCAAAGAAGCATGTTCATTCAAAAATTACATATTTTTTTCCTCCCACATGCAATGTACTTCATTAGGTGGGGTTGCAAGTACAAAAATGTTAATTATAATCCCTGCCTAAAATCCTTTAGCATTTATTTTACAAATTGATTTCTTGCTTCTTCATCAACATCAGATCTTATTCACATTTTTGAGACTGCAAAATATATGGGTAAAAATTTTATATATCCTTCTAATATGCCATTAGTATGAGTTATAATATTTATGCTGCACTAAAAACTATATTATTCTACATAAAACAAGCTAATACTTTCAAAGATATGGGATGGGAATTGATTGATTATAGTTGTTAATACATTGGTAAGCATTTCAACTTTAAACTTTCATGCACTAATAAACGTAATATGAAATTCAGCTACAAATGGTTAACTTTAGCTTTCCATACTGCAAAGCAACATTAGAATTCAAAGCGAAATTAGAGATCTTGCCACGTGCTTATAGTTACCATCCTACTATGTAGAGCAGTTCAACAGGCTTGTCACATAATGCACCGGTAGCTCTGGTTTCTAAGAAAATTGATGCTTAAACAGGCAAAATTACTGCCCAAGAATGGGTTCCAACTTACACTGTGGACCCCACCGGCTTAAAAACAAAAACATATGGTTTCAGCAAAACACTGGAATTCTGGATTGATTCCCTAGAGTATAGGATTTTCAGCCAGAGAATCTGGATTCAAACACCGCTTCTGACACTTGCTAGTTGTGTGACCTTGGACAAGTCACGTCATTTCTCTGAGTCTCCCTCCCCTCTTTTGAAAAGCGACTCCATACAACTTATACAGTTGTTGAGATAATTAAATGGTCTATATAAACCATTCATTATGGTGCCTGACCCAGAATCAGTCCTCCTTAAATGGTGTCTGCAGTGGTGGTGGTTGTTATTACTACTTCTGTTGGTTGTGATGATGATGATGATGATGATGACATACAATGAGCTCAAGCTCATTAAATAGAAAGTTGAAGACTGAAAAGAGGAGATCATAGACCCTGCAAGGGAGAGAAACAGATTGGGAATCCAGGTCCTTACATGGGAGAAGTGCTTCTAGTGATTCTGGCCTGTTTTGTTTCCAAGTCAGACCACGCCCTTCCTCTTCCCACCCAAAAGGGCATAACTAGGCAGGGTGAGTTGGAGCTTCATTCCTCACTTAACATAGCAAAGTTCTCGAGGAGTGAAATACAAAACTCATGAATAACAGAAGCACAAGTCTTTCTATTGCAATAACATATTTTTTCCTGACATGATTTAACTGCCCTGAATATACGCACACAAGTTTCTAAGTGGGTTTATGTGTTTTCACTCTCAGTTGTTCCCACATTTTTGAGGTGAGCAGATTGAATATTATTATAACATAATAATATAATTTATACATTATTATAACCAAAATTATACACAAAAGAAAAAGTCGAACACTTCATTTAATGTTATTTCTAACACATCTCCTGTTGCCAATGACTAATTATTACTGAAATGGCAGAAGAAGGCATGTTACATCTGGCTTGCTATTTTTCAGTATGAAAGTGGTGAAATTAGAAGAGTAAATGTGGACCAAAGCAATCTACAGACAGACTCATTAGTAAGTAAACAATATACATATTTTTAAAAGGCAGTGAATACTAATGTAGTATTTCTGCAAGACTCAGACCCCATCAGGGTTATTTCCCTCATGACCTCTTCATTATTAACAGTAGAAGAACCCTCTTCTTTTTGGCCAGAGAAAAGCTAGCGACCTCACTTCAAACTTGTGTCTGAGAGCATTCCAACCTTGGCCACTGAGGGTTGGGAAGTAGTTAATGGATGTACTGCTACTGGAGAGGACAAGAAAGCTGTTTAAAGCCAACTCACTAAGGTTGTATAACACACTACGTGGGTTTCCCTCCATACAACAAATCTCAAATGAAGAGACCTGAGAAAAGTGACTTCTTACTATGGGTGGCTGTCTCTGCCATTATGCAGTTAAAAATAATGATTGCATCCATTTGTTGAATATACTTTATGATCCTGGTATTCTGTTGGGTTCTTTATATTTAATTCACACAAGACCCAATGATAATCATTGATCAAACCTAAGTGATATAGCCTACTACACACCTGGGCTGTATGATATATAGCCTATCGCTCCTAGGCTACAAACCTGTACACCATGTTACTGTACTGAAAACATTGCAGGAATTCTAACACAGTAATACGTGTTTGTGTATTTAAATATATTTAAACTTAGAAAAGGTACAATAAACAGAGTATTACAATCTTATGGGACCCTCAGCACGTATGCATTCCATTATTGGCTTTATAATGATTTTGCCTTCTATTTTTAAGTTACACCTCCTAGAACTAGGTATTCAGGCATTTCCATGTAGCTTCAAATAATAGTGTAGTTTCTTTGAAATAGAACCTTAAACACATTGTTTTGGTACATTTTAGAAAAATTCTATTTTTCATAAGTTATACAGAACCAATTCCAAACAGGTTTCATAGGCCACGCCAGATAATGTGCACTGTGATAGTTAAAGTTTCCATCATGGCTGGTATCTGATAACTGTCTTTAGGAATAAGCCAAAGGAAAAGATTTCAGCTAAACCACCAGGCAAATGTTACCCTTGTTATTGTCATTAACAAAAATAATAGTTGCCATGTACTCAAGGCTAACTAAAAGGCAATCTCAGTGGTTTTGGGAGACAGGTAAAGTGCTATATTTTAGAAACTGAAATGGTAAACAATTAAGTAACTTTTTTAAGGTAACACAGCTTAGTAGGTTGCAGAGCAGACTCAAAACGTGGTCTCTATACTATATAGTCCAATGTTTCTGAGACTGTCAATTCTACTTTGATATAACTGAAAAAATACACATTCAGGCTATACAAAATATGAAAATAAAAGTTACCAATATTAAGACACCAAGTTTTTTATACACAGATAAGAAAAATGTCAAAATTTTTATAATACTATTATTTCCTTCCCACATAGTCTGAAGACTCAAAAATACTTGCAGAAGTCTTATATCTGTGTGTTTTGGATTAGAACATATATCAAATGGCATCCCAAATTTCCCTGGGAAACTTATTGAAAATTAAAGTGTTTGAGATTAAACCTCGACCTTTCCCCCAATTTTTCATCTCTGATATTGCTAATATTATCTGCTGCCAAGATTATCATCTACTGATCTATGCTTTTCTCTTAGAACAAACACAACAATGTTGGGGTGCTTTTATATCATTTAAAATTTGTATGCTATTATCTCTATATCCTTTGGCATGTTTAGTCATAATCATAATGCTGCTGATGATAAATAAGAATCCTTGCCATTTTAAAGTAACTTATAGATTACAAAATGTTTTTATACATTATTTTTGGTGATCCACACTTACAGCCATGATAGGTAAATATTGACCTTATTTTAAGGATGAGGGAAGCCTGGTTATAGTGGGCAAATACTCTACTCAAGCTCATACATCTAGGCAAGGTGGCATGGGAACTAAAGTTCAGATTTTCTGATGCTAAATCATAAAAGCCTGCAGGGCTTACCTTTGTCTTTTTCCTCCTTTCTCCTCCTGCTCATTCCCTCATCTCCATCTTCTCCCTTCCCCTCTCCTTTTCTCCCTTGTTCCCCCACCCCTTTCCTTTTCTCTCTCACCTTTTCTCTATCCATCTATTTTGAGTACCTTTTCCACTGACCTCACCTGCCTCAGGTGATCTATGTGTATTTACAGTGACTTCCTGCAATCATAAAGCTCTTAGTCAATTCACAAACAGATGTTGATGCAGCCTCGAGGAATAGTTCAACAACTAGGTTGTAAACTCTTGAACTGAGGAAATCTGTTTTGTTCACTGCTAAATTTTCAGGACTTAGCACAAAGGAGATATTCAACAAATATTTATTACCTGGATGAATGAGTGAATGAATGGCATAATAAAAACTATGATACACATGAACTCTTGCTAACTTTTAATTTACTTTGCATATTTTTGCAAAAAGTTGTCCACTCTCTACTGTTCATTTGGTAACTGGTTTTGAGGGTGGTGATATGGTTGGGATTTCCTGGTTGTGTTGATGTCAATGTTACTAATCATCACTCCCAAAAGATACAAAGCACTTTAGACATAGTAGGCACCCACAAGGTTTCAGATTTAGCATATGGTATATATTTTATTCTCCATCCTTTCTTAATACACCAATATTAAATCATTATAGTTATAAATAGATACCTTTAAAAAACTATTCAATTACCCTGAACTCTTCCAATTTAGATTTGATAGTATTTTGTGGTTCAACATATTTTGAAGCATTTCAGATTTCTCTTTGTAAGAAGTAAAAATCCTGTGTCTTCTCTATAAACACAAAATAATGCATGCAGCCTTGCACTGTTAGTTTTCATAAACTGTTACACTGAAACGGTGCAGGGCAAATGTTCTTGTTAACAATCAAGCCATTGTAATTCTCCAAATGACTTTCAACCATAAAAGCAATTGTTTTTTTAAAGACTAAGAAAAAGAGTCAGAGGAAAAATAAATGCCCTTTTAAGTGTTTTGTTTTTTTGTTTGTTTGTTTTTTTTTGAGATGGAGTTTCGTTCTTGTTGCCTAGGCTGGAGTGCAATGGCACGATCTCAGCTCACTGCAAACTCCACCTCCCATGTTCAAGCGATTCTCCTGCCTCAGCCTCCTGAGTAGCTGGGATTATAGGCACGCACCACCAAACCTGGCTGATTTTGATTTTGTATTTTTAGTACAGATGGGCTTTCACCATGTTGGTCAGACTAGTCTCGAACTCCTGACCTCAGGTGATCCACCTGCCTTGGCCTCTGAAAGTTATGGGATTACAGGCACGAGCCACCACACTAGCCCCCTTCAAGTTTTATAGAAAGTGTTATGTATGCCGATAGATAAAACACACAGCTCATGTGAACTTTTATTATCTTAGCTACATACTGTGATATTCATACATGATATCTGTTTTACTTTTCAGGACATTTCTAAATTTCTACTTGTATTTAGTAGAATAGACTGTTTAGTTTTTTTTTTTTTCTTTTTCATTCCTAGACTCAGCTAGATCAACAATTACTTCTGTTACAAAAGAAAATAATTGATTTTAATAGGAAGTTTAGATGTCTTCATGGTTCAGTAGCTAGAAAAGGCAGTGTTCTAAGCACTGATAATGCATGGTTTCTTCCTTACTGGCCATGGAGACACTGACTCTGGGGTTTTTATTTATAATATCTGTTGAACATGTATTTACTGAAAGGGAATGATGCTTGAATACTGTCAGGAGCAAAAATAATGTAAAGAAAGGATACACCTCCTAACAGAGGTGGCAAGGCTGAATGTGAGAAATACACATCATGATATCAGGTAAACATGGGCTCAAATCCTAACTCTGTCATTAACTTACTGCTAACACATAGTAATGATAATGATATTTTGGTCAATGAGGGACTGCATATACAACAGTAGTCCCATAAGATTATACCACTATGTTTTTACTGTACCATTTCTGTTTTCACTTAAAAATACTTACCACCATTGTGTTCCAATTGCCTACAATATTCAGTACAGTAATATCCTGTACAAGTTTGTAGCCTAGGAGCAATAAGCCATACCTAGGAGCAATAAGCCATACAAAGCAATAAGCCTAGGAGCAATAAGCCATACAAAGCCTAGGTGTGTAGTAAACTTATGTCATCTAGGTTCGTGTAGGTACACTCTATGATGTTCACACAACAACAAAATCACCTAACACATTTCTTTTGTTTGTTTGTTTGTTTTTTGGAGTCTCGCTCTATTCCCCAGACCAGAGTATACTTGCACGATTTCAGATCACTGTAATCTCTGCCTCCTGTGTTCAAACAATTCTCCTGCCTCAGCTTCCCAAGTAGCTGGGATTACCAGTTCCTGCCACCACACTCGGCTAATTTTTGTATTTTTAGTAGAGATGGGGTTTTGCCATGTTGGCCAGGCTGGTCTCAAACTCCTCACCTCAGGTGATCTGCCCGCCTCGGCCTCCCAAAGTGCTGGGATTACAGGCATGAGCCACCACGCCTGGCCCGTCTAACACATTTCTAAGAAAAGTGTCCTTGTCATTAAGTGATTCATGACTGTATATACTAGCTAACATCAAATAAGGGTGTAGCTGCAAAATCCAAATAAGATCCCTTATTAAAAGCCCCAGGATTACTCTATAATCATAATAGCAATCATTTAAATACACTAAAGATCTACTTAGTACATACCAGGCACTCAGCTAGCCACTTTACAAAAGATGTATCATTTAATCCTCAGAATTATACTGTGAATCAGATGGTATCATCACCATTTTACAGCTAAGTTCAGTGAGATCCAGGGTAAATGATGATATTATCTTTAACCACACAGCTAGGAAGTGGCAGACCATACATGGAATTTGGGTCTGTCTGGCTTACCTGTGTCTGAACCACATGATTCATCTTTCTACCTCAATATACTCTCCCTGGGGTATAATGATTTAATAGTACAACATCAGAAACATCCAATGAGAATCCACGAAATCTGAAATTTAATGTGCTGAAAACAGTATGTTTATATTGTTCACCAATGAGGCTCCAGATGCCAACAACACAGTATTTTAAGTATAAAAGTGACTATGATCTAAGCTACATCTTATTACAAAATCTGTTAATCAAAATAGAATTTTTCCATCTTTGGAAAACATATATCTCATTTATGTTTGAAGGTATGCCAGAAAGAATAGTTGACTTCTCCAGTGACCTACTTACTGAGCCAATCAACTAGTCTTGGCTTAAAACTTCAGTATCCCAAAGTGGCTTTTTTAAATACAAAAAACTGTTGGTGTTAAAAACAAAAATAAGAAAACAATGCAATTAGTTATTGGCAAGCAAAATAAAAGCTGGCACAAGTAAAATTGCAAAATTAATTGGTCCTAGTTAAGCAACAATTCAGTCAACAGAAAAGTCTGAATGCTCTATTTTGAGAAGTAGCCAGTCCTATGTACTTTAAGACGAATCTCTCAGGAAACTGGCTTTGGGTTTCCATTTTTTCAGGGACACTGTGGCCCTCTTGGTTGGCCCTTGTAAACAGAACTTACAGCTTTATCAATTATTAGCAAAATTTGGAGTTTACATTTGCTCCTAGACCCTTCCTCCTGTAGTGAAAACAAGATTAAAATGAGCACTCAAAAGTAAACCTTTGTGTTTTTATTGTTCCAAGAGAGCTGAATAGGAACAGCACTAATCTATAGCTCCTAGTGTGAGCGACGCAGAAGACAGGTGATTTCTGCATTTCCAACTGAGGTCCGGGTTCATCTCACTTGGACTTGTTGGACAGTGGGTGCAACCCACAGAGTGTGAGCAAAGCAGGGTGGGGCATCGCCTCATCTGGGAAGCGCAAGGGGTCGGGGAATTCCCTTTCTCAGCCAAGGGAAGCTGTAACAGATGGTACCTGGAAACTCAGGATACTCTCGCCCTAATACTGCACTTTTCCAATGGTCTTAGCAAACAGCACACCAGAAAATTATATCCCGTGCCTGGCTCGGCGGTCCCACGCCCACAGAGCCTTGCTCACTGCTAGCACAGCAGTCCAAGATTGAACTGCAAGGTGGCAGCAAGTCTAGGGGAGGGGAGTCCACCACTGCTGAGGCTTCACTAGGTAAACATAGCGGCCCAGAAGCTCGAACTGGGTGGAGCCCACCTCAGCTCAACCAGGCCTGCCTGCCTCGGTAGACTCCACCTCTGGGGGCAGGGCACAGCTGAATAAAAGGCAGCAGACACTTCTGCACACTTAAACGTCCCCATCTGACAGCTCTGAAGAGAGCAGTGGTTCTGCCAGCAGGGAGTTTGAAATCTGAGAACCAGCAGACTGCCTCCTCAAGTGGGTCTCTGACCCACGAGTAGCCTAACTGGAAGACACCTCCCAGTAGGGGCCAAATGACACCTCATACAGCCGGGTGCCCCTCTGAGACGAAGCTTCCAGAGGAAGGAACAGGCAGCAATATTTGCTGTTCTGCAGCCTCCGCTGGTGATACCCAGGCAAACAGGGTCTAGAGTAGACCTCCAGCAAACTCCAACAGACTTGCAGCTGAGGGTCCTGACTGTTAGAAGGAAAACTAATAAACAGAAAGGAAGAGCATCAACACCAACAAAAAGGACATCCACATCAAAACGCCATCTGTAGGTCACCATTATCAAAGACCAAGGGTAGATAAAACCACAAAGATGGGGGAAACCAGAGCAGAAAAGCTGAAAATTCTAAAAATCAGAGTGCCTCTTCTTCAAAGGATCGCAGCTACTCACCAGCAATGGAACAAAACTGGATGGAGAATGAATTTGACGAGTTGACAGAAGCAGGCTTCAGAAGACCGGTAATAACAAACTTCTCCGAGCTAAAGGGGGATGTTTGAACCCATCACAAAGAAGCTAAAAACCTTGAAAAAAGATTAGATGAATGGCTAACTACAATGAACAGCATAGAGAAGACCTTAAATGACATGATGGAGCTGAAAACCATGGCACGAGAACTATGTGATGCATGCATAAGCTTCAGTAGCCGATTTGATCAAGTGGAAGAAAGGATATCAGTGACTGCAGATCAAATGAATGAAATGAAATGAGAAGAGAAGCTTAGAGAAAAACGAGTAAAAAGAAACAAACAAAGCCTCCAAGAAATATGGGACTATGTGAAAAGACCAAATCTATGTTTGATTTGTGTACATGAAAGTGACGAGGAGAATGGAACCAAGTTGGAAAACACTCTTCAGGATATTATCCAGGAGAACTTCCCCTACCTAGCAAGGCACACCAACATTCAAATTCAGGAAATACAGAGAATGCCACAAAGATACTCCTCGAGAAGAGCAACCCCAAGACACATAATTGTCAGATTCACCAAGGTTGAAATAAACGAAAAAACTGTTAAGGGCAGCCAGAGAGAAAGGTCGAGTTACCCACTAAGGGAAGTCCCTCAGACTAACAGTGGATCCCTCGTCAGAAACTCTACAAGCCAGAAGAGAGTGGGGGCCGATATTCAACATTCTTAAAGAAAAGAATTTTCAACCCAGAATTTCATATCCAGCCAAACTAAGCTTCATAAATGAAGGAAAAATAAAATCCTTTACAGACAAGCAAATGCTGAGAGATTTTGTCATCACCAGGCCTGCTTTACAAGAGCTCCTGAAGGAAGCACTAAACATGGAAAGGAACAACCGGTACCAGCCACTGCAAAAACATGCCAAATTGTAAAGACCATTGATGCTACGAAGAAACTGCATCAACTAACGAGCAAAATAACCAGCCAAAATCATAATGATAGGATCACACTCACACATAACAATATTAGCCTTAAATGTAAATGGACTAAATGCCCCAGGTAAAAGACACAGACTGGCAAATCGGATAAAGAGTCAAGACCCATCAGTGTGCTCTATTCAGGAGACCCATCTCATGTTCAGAGACACACATAGGCTCAAAATAAAGGGATGGAGGAAGATCTACCAACCAAATGGAAAACAAAAAAAAAGCAGGGGTTGCAATCCAGTATCTGATAAAACAGACTTTAAACCAACAAAGATCAAAAGAGATAAAGAAGGCCATTACATAATGGTAAAAGGATCAATTCAACAAGAAGAGTTAACTATCCTAAATATATATGCACCCACTACAGGAGCACCCAGATTCATAAAGCAAGTCCTTAGTGACCTACAAAGAGACTTAGACTCCCATGCAATCATAATGTGAGACTTTAACACCCCACTGTCAATATTAGACAGATCAAGGGACAAAATGTTAATGAGGATATCCAGGAATTGAACTCAGCTCTGCACCAAGCGGACCTAATAGACATCTACAGAACTATCCACCCCAAATCAACAGAATATACATTCTTCTCAGCACCACATCACACTTATTCCAAAACAGACCACATAGTAGGAAGTAAAGCACTCCTCAGCAAATGCAAAAGAAAAGAAATTGTAGCAAACTGTCACTCAGACCATAGTGCAATCAAATTAGAACTCAGGATTAAGAAACTCACTCAAAACCGCTCAACTACATGGAAACTGAACAACCTGCTCCTGAATGACTACTGGGTACATAACGAAATGAAGGCAGAAATAAAGATGTTCTTTGAAACCAATGAGAACAAAGACACAACATATCAGAATCTCTGGGAAACATTTAAAGCAGTGTGCAGAGGGGAATTTATAGCACTAAATGCCCACAGGAGAAAGCAGGAAAGATCTAAAATCGACACCCTAACATCACAATTAAAAGTACTATAGAAGCAAGTGCAAACACATTCAAAAGCTAGAAGAAGGCAAGAAATAACTAAGTTCAGAGCAGAACTGAAGGAGATAGAGACACAAAAAACCCTTCAAAAAAATCAATGAATCCAGGAGCTGGTTTTTTGAAAAGATCAACAAAATTGATAGACTGCTAGAAAGACTAATAAAGAAGAAAAGAGACAAGAATCAAATAGACGCAATAAAAAAATGATAAAGGGGATACAACCACCGATCCCACGGAAATACAAACTACCATCAGAGAATACTATAAACACCTCTACGCAAATAAACTAGAAAATCTAGAAAAAATGGATAAATTCCTGGACACATACACCCTCACAAGATTAAACCAGGAAGAAGTTGAATCTCTGAATAGACCTATAACAGGCTCTGAAATTGAGGCAATAATTAATAGCCTACCAACCAAAAAAAGTGCAGGACCAGATGGGTTCACAACCGAATTCTACCAGAGGTACAAACAGGAATTGGTACCATTCCTTCTGAAACTATTCCAATCAATAGAAAAAGAGGGAATCCTCCCTAACTCATGAGGCCAGCATCATCCTGATACCAAAGCCTGGCAGAGACACAACAAAAAAAAGGAATTTTAGACCAATATCCCTGATGAACTTCGATGCAAAAACCCTCAATAAAATGCTGGCAAACCAAATCCAGCAGCACATCAAAAGCTTATCCACCACGATCAAGTTGGCTTCATCCCTGGGATGCAAGGCTGGTTCAACATACACAAATCAATAAATGTAATCCATCATATAAACAGAACCAAAGACAAAAACCACATGATTATCTCAATAGATGCAGAAAAGGCCTTTGACAAAATTCAACAGCCCTTCATGCTAAAAACTCTCAATAAATTAGGTATTGACGGGATGTAGCTCAAAATAATAAGAGCTATTTATGACATATCCACAGCCAATATCACACTGAATGGGCAAAAACTGGAAGCATTCCCTCTGAAAACTGGCACAAGACAAGGATGCCCTCTCTCACCACTCCTATTCAACATAGCATTGGAAATTCTGGCCCGGGCAATCAGGCAGGTGAAAGAAATAAAGGGTATTCAGTTAGGAAAAGAGGAAGTCAAATTGTCCCTGTTTGCAGATGACATGATTGTATATTTAGAAAACCCCATCATCTCAGCCCAAAATCTCCTTAAGCTGATAAGCAACTTCAGCAAAGTCTCAGGATACAAAATCAATGTGCAAAAATCACAAGCATTCCTATACACCAATAACAGACAAATAGAGAGCCAAATCATGAGTGATCTCCCATTCACAATTGCTACAAAGAGAATAAAATACCTAGGAATCCAACTTACAAGGGATGTGAAGGACCTCTTCCAGGAGAACTACAAACCACTGCTCAACAAAATAAAAGAGGACACAAACAAATGGAAGAACATTCCATGCTCATGGATAAAAAGAATCAATATTGTGAAAATGGCCATACTGCCCAAGGTAATTTATAGATTCAATGCCATCCCCATCAAGCTACCAATGACTTTCCTCACACAATTGGAAAAAACTACTTTAAAGTTCATATGGAACCAAAAAAGAGCCCGCATTGCCAAAAGAATCCTAAGCAAAAAGAACAAAGCTGGAGGCATCACACTACCTGACTTCAAACTATACTACAGGGCTACAGCAACCAAAACAGCATGGTACTAGTATCAACACAGAGATATAGACCAATGGAACAGAACAGAGCCCTCAGAAATAATACCACACATCTACAACCATCTGATCTTTGACAAACCTAACAAAAACAAGAAATTGGGAAAGGATTCCCTATTTAATAAATGGTGCTGGGAAAACTGGCTACCCATATGTAGAAAGCTGAAACTGGATCCCTTCCTTACACCTTATAGAAAAATTAATTCAAGATGGATTAAAGAGTTAAATGTTAGACCTAAAACCATAAAAACTCTAGAAGAAAACCTAGGCAATACCATTCAGGACATAGGCATGGGCAAGGACTTCAGGACTAAAACACCAAAAGCAATGGGAACAAAAGTCGTAATTGACAAATGGGATCTAATTAAACTAAAGAGCTTTGCACAGCAAAAGAAACTTCCATCAGAGTGAACAGGCAGCCTACAGAATGGGAGACAATTTTTACAATCTATTCATCTGACAAACGGCTAATATCTAGAATCTAAAAAGAACTTAAACAAATTTACAAGAAAAAAAACAAACACCCCATCAAAAAGTGGGCAAAGGATATGAACAGAAACTTCTCAAAAGGAGACATTTATGCAGCCAACAGACACATGAAAAAATGCTCATCATCACTGGCCATCAGAGAAATGCAAATTAAAACCACAATGAGACACCATCTCACACCAGTTAAAATGGTGATCATTAAAAACTCAGGAAACAACAGGTGCTGGAGAGGATGTGGAGAAATAGGAACACTTTTACACTGTTGGTGGGAGTGTAAATTAGTTCAACCATTGTGGAAGACAGTGTGGCAATTCCTCAAGGATCTATAACTAGAAATACCATTTGACCCAGCCATCCCATTACTGGGTATATACCCAAAGGATTATAAATCATGCTGCTATAAAGACACATGCACATGTATGTTTATTGTGGCACTATTCACAATAGCAGAGACTTGGAACCAACCCAAATGTCCATCAATGATAGACTGGATTAAGAAAATGAGGCACACATACACCATGGAATACTATGCAGCCATAAAAAAGGTGAGTTCATGTCCTTTGTAGGGACATGGATGAAGCTGGAAACCATCATTCTGAGCAAAGTATCACAAGGACAGAAAACCAAACACCACATGTTCTCACTCATAGGTGCGAACTGAACAATGAGAACACTTGGACACAGGGTGGGGAACATCACACACCAGGGCCTGTCGTGGGGTTAGGGGAGTGGGGAGGGATAGCATTAGGAGGAATACCTAATGTAAATGACAAGTTAATGGGTGTAGCACACCAACATGGCACATGTATACATAGGTAACAAACCTGCACTTTGTGCACATGTACTCTAGAACTTAAAGTATAATAATAAAAAATAATAATAAATAAGAAAAAGTAAACATTTGCCACTTTATCAGACCACAAGTTGAACTGAAAAGAACTAGGAACAGTGATAGCCTTGAAGGGCTAGCCCATTTTCCGTATACTGCCTAACTCATTTTTGTTTGATATACAAATATTATATGATAAAGGTTATTTGAAAAGTTCTATACCTTAGAGATCACCAGTGTATAAATATATTTTTCCATATTGTTCTGTGAGTTTAAAAACTTTACACAAGGTATTGGTATGTATCTATTAATCTAAAATACTTAAATATTTTCATTATGGTCCTTGCAATGGATCTTCCTCTTTCTGCACCTTCCTTCCCCATTGAAGAAGACTCTGCATAAACCATTTAGATTACACCAAATAAGTATCATTTTTCATATTTCACTTCTATTTCATTAAGCAACCCATCTTCCTAGTTTCTTTACTTATTAGCCACTAAACCCCAGGCTTTCCTTTACAGTTCAGTGAAAATATGTGTAGCCTAAGATGTCCTAACTCCAAGGTAGGGGGAAGAGGAAGGGTAGAACTTAGTCAAAAAAAGAAAAGAGGATGCATGGAAGGATCAGAAGAAGAAATAGAAAGGCTCCTAGAGTCTGCCAAGAGCCCAAGTTCTCGCTCACAGGTGGGAGCGCAACCTTGCTAGGCAAGTCCTAGCTTGCAGACAGTATAAAATAAGAGCAGACATGAAGAAAGGAATTCAGGTACTTCCCATTAAACATATCTATTCTGCAAATGTAGTCATCCCTGATAAAGTACAATTAGAGGTAGGTAGACGTGTCACAATGAAGTCAGATAACTTTCCTATTCATCATTTTGTCAGAGCTGATAAAATTTAGAACTGACCAAGTTCTCTCTCTGTGTGTTCTTGCACTCACTGAAGGAACCAATAGCAGTAAAACTGTCCCTGTCTCAAAACGGTAGGAAGCAGAGATTTCATAAAAGTTTTCTGAAACTACGTGCCTGAAGGGAGGAGACAGTTGTTAAATCAGCATAGAATCATAAAACTATTTTGTACTCTTAACATGCACACTTCACTCACCCAAAATATTAGTTACGAATTATCCTAAAGAAAAAAAAAAGGTAGGAAAGCAGGTGGGTTGCCATTCTGTATAGGCAGACCACACCCCATACTCTACCTGCGCCCACCACTAGGGCTCTGGGCCCACAGGCGCGGATACAATTCAGGAGGGAGTTGGAGCGAATGTTGGTGTTGAGAAAGGCCACCACGCAGCCCAGCTTGGCGAGGCCGAACCACACGTGAACGAAGTCCGGCTCATTGCTCATCAGCAGAGCCACCGTGTCCCCCTTTTTCAGAGAGGAATGGTTCAGGAAGACATGGGCCACTCTGCTACTCCTTTTGTCTACATCCTGATAGGTGTAGATGTCTCCCTCATAGATGATGAAAGGTTTCCGAGGTTGTCTTTTGGCATGACTCAAGAATTTATCCAGCACAGTCACCAGCTCCCCTCTCTTTTCGTACTTCTTCAGCCGAATTATAATGAGCACCACCTTCAACACGAACCAGAAGTCATCCCAAAAGTAAGGGAACAGGAGTTTCTGCACGAAGTGCGCGACGACCATTCCAGCCCCTAGAACTGTTAGCCACGACAGAAGCATGGGGCCACAGGGCCAGAAGACAGCTCTGATCTCAGCCCCCCACCAGCGTCCTTCTCTTCCAGGCACAGCTCTCCGCGGAGACCGCAGGTCCTCACTACTCAGGGCTTACACCTGAAGTTCTTGTCAGCTTTTTCCGGGGGGAAGCGGGATGGGGAGGAATCCTGAGAAACAGAATCGTAGGTTTGCACCGAAAAGGTCGCCCCAAGTGGTGCTGAAGATTAAGCTGGGGTCACTGGGCGGCTGGAGAGCAGGGAGCCTCTGACTCCTGCGAGAAACCAACACAGCCACCCTCAGGGGTCTTGGAATCTACAACCGCAGCGCTGTGCCCTCGCCTCCCAACCGCGACAGCGGCCCGTGCCCTGCGAGTTCCCCAGGGCTTCTCTGTGAGGGCTGAGTCAGTCCTCCCTGCTTCTGCGACCCTAAACAAACCTCACCACCCTCAGAAGAAGGTCCAGGGACAGAAGCTTTTCTCCTCTCAGGTAGTCTTTCCCGCGAGCTTGAGTTGGAGGCTGAATTCGAGCCGGGAAAAGCTGGGATGATGGTGACTGAGAAGCGCAGCGATTTACAGTCTCTACGCACCAGAAACCGCGCAGGGGCTCAGAACCATGCCTCGGACCGTGGCCGCAGGGCCAGCGGGTTCCAGGGCTCCTGAGCGCCGCCCCCGTCCTGCCCCGCCCAGCCCCGCCCAGTCCCTCGGACGCAACGGGTCCCGGAGAACTGCTCCTTGGTGACCCACGCGCCCGCTGCAAGGGGCTGCCCACACCCCAGCCGCAGCTCGCACTCCGAGTGTCGTTAGGCTGGCCTAGTGTATCTCTCCTCCGAAACACGGTGGGAGTGCTGCCTGCCCACCTTCGGCCTCCAGGCTCAGGGCCAACCACATTCCCTGGCGTGCCGCAGCCGGAACAGCCTGGGCCCCGCCGCCAGCTCCTACCCTGGGCGCGCGTCCGGCCACCTAGAGAAGTGTGGCGCGCCGACCGGCTCACACCCCAGGGAGGAAGCCCGCGACTGGCGTCTCTGGCGGGGAAAAATTTGACAGTCCCGTGGGGGGAAACCCAGAGATCTGGAAGGCTTGGGGTCACAGGAGAACCAGGGTTGCTGGAATTGGGCGGCGCGGGGGCCCTGGCGAGGCTGATAAGGTAGAACAGTGTCGCACAAAGGTCATCCATTGAACCAATTAATAACTAGAAAACGGAAAGAAAAGAACAAACATCAAAAAAACTGCAGAGAGAGGCAGGGAGGGAGGGAGGGAGAGAGGGAAGGAATATTTATGAACTGGACAGATCCAATAATATTTTGTAAGAAAGGAAGGAATATTTGGACGCCACGAAATTGTACTGTTCTTTACAAAAAGTATTTTTGAAAACATGTTGATAGGTTGGTTTTTACATTTATATTAGAACTCTATCGTTAGAGGGCCAAGACAGTGCGTTTTACAAAATTTGGCAACAATATTGATTGATTTGAGAGCTTCAGTCGTTATTCGTATTTAAAAATAAAAACAAAGTTTATAATGCTATTTTCAGTCCTTAAAAGTAACAAGATTCCCCCCTCCCCAAGACAGATCATTTAAAGAATTATGTCTTCAAACTAAGGATTCTAAAGGGAGTGGGGAGGTGGAGTGGAGAAGTAACAAGTTAGTGGAATGGATAACAAAATTTTATACGAAGATGAAATTTTACTAAAGATCAAAAAACTAAAGAACATTTCATTACACTTTTTTTTTTCTAGCAGACACCATCATCCCAGCTGTCTGCTTTTAAGTGCGTATAAATGGTTAATTGCTTGTGTTAAAATAGTTAAGGATGGCCTCACCTTGTCAGGTGTTTCTCCCTTCTGCCTCATGTTCTACAGATGGATTCTGGCTAACCTCAGATTCTGTAGTAAAAGAAAAACTGATAATTCCAAAGACGAGCTCCAGTTTATTAATCTGAAAATGATTACTTTGAAGTCACAGTAAAGAGCTCTTAAAACCAAAGGAACATAGGCTCTTAAAGCCCTTTTCTGTAAATGACAAAAAAATGCTTTCTAAATTTACTCAGAAGCTGTGATCTTTTCGATTCAGAAATATCTTTTTAATTAAGAAAATAGTATCAAGGAGTTTATAACTTAAAATGTTAGTTTACAACTTGAAAAGCATCTTTGACATTCTATTGTTTTCTCTTCTAGCTTTAGTCTAATTAAGTCACCTCCAAATAACAACATTTAAAGAACACAAAAGAATATGGAGCAGTTGGTCTCAGACTTTTGTAGTTTTAATGAGTAAAATCTGTCCTTCTCCAGTGGAAAAAATTAATACAGAAAGACAGGCGTGGCATTTCTTTTATTTTGCTGCACTTATTTTTCTTATCATGGACATTCTAATACCATCCTAAGGCATGGAACTAAATTTTTAGCAACTACAGATACAATGAATCTAGAATATATTCAGCACCATAAATGTGAGCTTGTTTGACTTATTAGGAAGAACTACAAGTAAGTTATGTTGGGCCAGACTTTGTACTAACCCAAACCAATTTTATGCCTGAAATCTCACCATGGAAGACATAATCAATGAAAAATCTTGGGACAGTTAACAGTATTGTGTATATTCCTATATTAGCCCATGTATCTGATTCTATTTTGTCTAGAAATTTTGCATTCACTTTCAAATGCTACCAAAGGCAGTTAAGTAAAACAGATACAATTTTTAGCTACAATAGTTTAAGAATTTTGAAATGGGAGAAATATAGCAAGAGTTAGTTGCAAGTGAGTAAATCTATCATTTAACTAAAATAAAGAGAAATAAACACATAGACATAGTCTAGACATTCCTGCTAACATTACTTTTGACTAAGAACAGTGTGATATTTCTCTGCTTCTCCTTTAGAAAATATGAAGGCTGTATGTTTTTCTTTAATGTTATTTGAAAATAAAAATATTGTGACTAAATGAAAATCAATGCCCAAAAAAAGTTTATTTTTAATCTACATATGGTCTCCTCAACCTCTTCTTCATTTCTGATTTGACTTTCCTCTTTAACCCACTACCAACCACCTTTACACCCTCAGTTCTATAGAGGACGAATTGTTTAGTGAGTAGATCAAAGTAAGACTGAACAAATAGCAATATATGACAGATATGGAGCTTACAGGATTTTGCCACTGTAACCTAAGAATTCTGACTCTTGGCTATCAAATTACTTGTCTTCATAAGTCTTCTGATGCAATTCTATAGCAGTCATCATTTGGATTATGGGAGGTTTGAGTGAAAACCAAGAAATTAAGAAAGATGCCAAACAATGCTGGGTTGGTGGCTAAACATCATGATGAGTGCTTGCAATGGGCCAAGAAGCTCTGACTATCTAGATGGCAGCTGGGGCTTGGGAAGGGATGGCAGTGAAGTGACTGAGGGAGTTGGATGGCTCTAAAAATGAATGGGAGAATGCTGGATGCAAGAGTCATCCACTTTACAATTCTACCTGGGAACAGGGTTTTTAATTATTGCTTTTAGGATCTGATAATAACTTCGGTTTTCATGGGAAGCTTACTCTTCCTATAATCTAATGTTTATTTGTATTAATGAATAATCATTGCCCAGAATAGTATTCGACACAAGGACTCATGAAGCAAACCGAACATTAAAAATAAGAGGCGTGCATGGAGCTTCGCTCACTGATAGCACAGCAGTCTGAGATCCAACTGCAAGGTGGCAGCGAGGCTGGGGGAGGGGCATCCACCATTGCTAAGGCTTGAATAGGGAAACAAAGTGGCCAGGAATAGGGAAACAAAGTGGCCAGGAAGCTCAAACTGGGTGAAGCCCACCTCAGCTCAACCAGGCCTGCCTGCCTCTGTAGACTCCACCTCTGGGGGCAGGGCATAGCTGAACAAAAGGCAGCAGACACTTCTGCAGACTTAAACGTCCCCGTCTGACAGCTTTGAAGAGAGTAGTGGTTCTACCAGCACAGAGTTTGAGATCTGAGAATGGACGGACTGCCTCCTCAAATGGGTCCCTGACCCCCAAGTAGCCTAACTGGGAGGCAACTCCCAGTAGGGGCCGACTGACACCTCATCAGCCGGGTGCACCTCTGAGATGAAGTTTCCAGAGGAAGGATCAGGCAGCAACAATTGCCATTCTGCAATATTTGCTCTAGCAGCCTCTGCTCTAGCAGCCTCTGCTAGTGATACCCAGGCAAACAGGGTCTGGAGTGGACCTCCAGCAAACTCCAACAGACCTGCAGCTGAGGGGCCTGAATGTTAGAAGGAAAACTAACAAACGGAAAGGACATCCACACCAAAACCCCATCTGTACATCATCATCATCAAAGACCGAAGGTAAATAAAACCACAAAGATGGGGGGAACCAGAGCAGAAAAGCTGAAAATTCTAAAAATCAGAGCGCCTCTTCTCCAAAGGAATGTAGCTCCTCACCAGCAATGGAACAAAGCTGGACAGAGAATGACTTACCAGATGATTGGTAATAAAAAACTTCTCTGAGCTAAAGGAAGATGTTCAAACGAATCACAAAGAAGCTAAAAACACTGAAAAAAGATTAGACGAATAGCTAACCAGAATAAACAGCATAGAGAAGACCTAAAATGACCTGATGGAGCTGAAAACCATGGCACAAGAACTACGTGACGTATGCTCAAGCTACAGTAGCTGATTCAATCAAGTGGAAGAAAGGGTATCAGTGATTGAAGATCAAGTTAATGAAATGAAGTGACAAGAGAAGTTTAGAGGAAAAAGAGTAAAAAGAAACGAACAAAACCTCCAAGAAATATGGGACTATGTGAAAACACCAAATCTACGTTTGATTGGTGTACATGAAAGTGACGGGGGAAAAAGGAACCAAGTTGGAAGACAGTCTTCAGGATATTATGCAGGAGAACTTCCCCAACCTAGCAAGGCATACCAACATTCAAATTCAGGAAATACGGAGAACACCACAAAGATACTCCTCAAGAAAAGCAACTCCAAAACACGTAATTGTCAGATTCACCAAGGTTGAAATGAAGGAAAAAATGTTTCGGGCAGCCAGAGAGAAAGGTCAGGTTACCCACAAAGGGAAGCCCATCAGACTAACAGTGGATCTCTCAGCAGAAACTCTACAAGCTAGAAGAGAGTGAGGGCCGATATTCAACATTCTTAAAGAAAAGAATTTTCAACCCAGAATTTCATATCCAGCCAAACTAAGCTTCATAAGTGAAGGAGAAAGAAAATCCTTTACAAACCAAGAAAACGCTGAGAGATTTTTGTCACCACCAGGCCTGCCTTATGAGAGCTCCTGAAGGAAGCACTAAACATGGAAAGGAACAACTGGTACCAGCCACTGCAAAAACATACCAAATTGTAAAGACTGTCAATGCTAGAAAGAAACTGCAACAACTAACGAGCAAAATAACCAGCTAAAATCATAATGACAAGAACAAATTGACACATAACAATATTAACCTTAAAAGTAAATGGGCTAAATGCTCCAATTAAAAGACACAGATTAGCAAATTGGATAAAGAGTCAAGACCCGTCAGTGTGCTGTATTCAAGAGACACATCCCACATGCAGAGACACACATAGGCTTAAAATAGAGGGATGGAGGAAGATCTACCAACCAAATAGAAAACAAAGAAAAGGAGGGGTTGCAATCCTAGTCTCTGATAAAACAGACTTTAAACCAACAAAGATCAAAAGAGACAAAGAAGGCTACTACATAATGGTGAAGGCATCAATTCAACAAGAAGAGCTCAGTATCCTAAATATATATCACCCAATATAGGAGCACCCAGATTCATAAAGCAAGTCCTTAGAGACCTACAAAGAGACTTAGACTCCCACACAATAATAATGGGAGACTTTAACACCCCACTGTCAACATTAGGCAGATCAACGAGACAGAAAATTAACAAGGATATCCAGGAATTGAACTCAGCTCTGCACCAAGCAGACCTAATAGACATCTACAGAACTCTCCACCCCAAATCAACAGAATATACATTCTTCTCAGCACCACATCACACTTATTCCAAAATTGACCACATAGTTGGAAGTAAAGCACTCCTCAGAAAATGTAAAAGAACAGAAATTGTAGCAAACTGTCTTTCAGACCACAGTGCAATCAAACTAGAACTCAGGATTAAGAAACTCACTCAAAACCAATCAACTACATGGAAACTGAACAACCTGCTCCTGAATGACTACTGGGTATATCACGAAATGAAGGCAGAAATAAGGATGTTCTTTGAAACCAATGAGAACAAAGACACAACATACTAGAATCTCTGGGAAACATTTAAAGCAGTGTATAGAGGAAAATTTACATCAGTAAATGCCCACAAGAGAAAGCAGGAAAGATCTAAAATCGACACCCTAACATCACAATCAAAAGAGCTATAGAAGCAAGAGCAAACACATTCAAAAGCCAGCAGAAGGCAAGAAATAACTAAGATCAGAGCAGAACTGAAGGAGATAGAGACACAAAAAACTCTTCAAAAAACCAATGAATCCAGAAGCTGGTTTTTTGAAACAATCAACAAAATTGATAGACCTCTAGCAAGATTAATAAAGAAGAAAAGACAGAAGAATCAGGTAGATGCAATAAAAAATGATAAAGGGGATATCACCACCGATCCCACGAAAATGCAAACTACCATCAGAGAATACCATAAACACCTCTACGCAAATAAACTAGAAAATATAGAAGAAATGGATAAATTCCTGGACACATACATCCTCCCAAGACTAAACCAGGAGGAAATTGAATCCCTGAATAGACCAATAACAGGCTCTGAAATTGAGGCAATAAGTAATAGCCTACCAACTGAAAACAGTCCAGGATCAGATGAATTCACAGCCAAATTCTACCAGAGGTACAAAGAGGAGTTGGTATCATTCCTTCTGAAACTATTCCCATCAATAGAAAAAGAGGGAATCCTCCCTAACTCATGAGGCCAGCATAATCCTGATACCAAAGCCTGGCAGAGACACAACAAAAAAAAGGAATTTTAGACCAATATCCCTGATGAACATCGATGCAAAAATCTTGAATAAAATACTGGCAAACCAAATCCAGCAGCACATCAAAAAGCTTATCCACCATGATCAAGTGGGCTTCATCCCTGGGATGCAAGGCTGGTTCAACATACACAAATCAATAAATGTAATCCATCATATAAACAGAACCAAAGACAAAAACCACGTGATTGTCTCAATAGATGCAGAAAAAGCCTTCAACAAAATTGAGCAGTGCTTCATGCTAAAAACTCTCCATAAATTAGGTATTGATGGGACGTATCTCAAAATAATAAGAGCTATTTATGACAAACCCACAGCCAATATCATACTGAATGGGCAAAAACTGGAAGCATTCCCTTTGAAAACTGGCACAAAACAGGGATGCCCTCTCTCACCACTCGTATTCAACATAGTGTTGGAAGTTCTGGCCAGGGCAATCAGGCAGGAGAAAGAAATAAAGAGTATTTAATTAGGAAAAAAGGAAGTCAAATTGTCCCTGTGTGCAGATGACATGATTGTATATTTAGAAAACCCCATCGTCTCAGCCCAAAATCTCCTTAAACTGATAAGCAACTTCAGCAAAGTCTCAGCATACAAAATCAATGTGCAAAAATCACAAGCATTCCTATACACCAATAACAGACAAACAGAGAGCCAAATCACGAGTGATCTCCCATTCACAATTGCTGAATAAAGAGAATGAAATACCTAGTAATCCAACTTACAAGGGATGTGAAGGACCACTTCAAGGAGAACTACAAACCACTGCTCAACAAAATAAATGAGGACACAAACAAATGGAAGAACATTCCATGCTCTTGAATAGGAAGAATCAATATCATGAAAATGGCCATACTGCCCAAGGTAATGTATAGATTCAATGCCATCCCCATCAAGCTACCAATGACTTTCTTCACAGAATTGGAAAAAACTACTTTAAAGTTCATATGGAACCAAAAAAGAGCTCACATTGCCATGACAATCCTAAGCCAAAAGAACAAAGCTGGAGACATCACGATACCTGACTTCAAACTATACTACAAGGCTACAGTAACCAAAACAGCATGGTGCCATACCAAAACAGACATGTAGACCAATGGAACAGAACAGAGCCCTCAGAAATAATACCACACATCTACAACCATCTGATCTTTGACAAACCTGACCAAAACAAGAAATGGGGAAAGAATTCCCTATTTAATTAATGGTGCGGGAAAAACTGGCTAGCCATAAGTAGAAAGCTGAAACTGGATCCCTTCCTTACACCTTATACAAAAATTAATTCAAGATGGAATAAAGACTTAAATGTTAGACCTAAAACCATAAAAACCCTAGAAGAAAACCTAGGCAATATCATTCAGGACATAGGCATGGGCAAGGACTTCAGGACTAAAACACCAAAAGCAATGGCAACAAAAGCCAAAATTGACAAATGGGATCTAATTAAACTAAAGAGCTTCTGCACGGCAGAAGAAACTTCCATCAGAGTGAACAGGCAACCTACAGAATGGGAGAAAATTTTTACAATCTACCAATCTGACAAATGGCTAATATCCAGAATCTACAAAGAACTTAAAGAAATTTACAAAAAAAAATCAAACAACCCCATCAAAAAGTGGGCAAAGGATACGAACAGACACTTCTCAAAAGAAGACATTTATGCAGCCAAAAAACATATGAAAAAATGCTCATCATCACTGGCCATCAGAGAAATGCAAATCAAAACCACAATGAGATACCATCTCACACCAGTTAGAATGGTGATCATTAAAAAGTCAGGAAACAGGTGCTGGAGAGGCTGTGGAGAAATAGGAACACTTTTACACTGTTGATGGGACTGTAAACTAGTTTCAACCATTGTGGAAGACAGTGTGTTGATTCCTCAAGGATCTAGAACTAGAAATACCATTTGACACAGCCATCCCATTACTGGGTATATACCCAAAGGATTATAAATCATGCTGCTATAAAGACACATGCACACATATGTTTATTGTGGCACTATTCACAATAGCAAAGACTTGGAACCAACCCAAATGTCCATCAATTATAGACTGGATTAAGAAAATGTGGCACATATACACCATGGAATACTATGCAGCCATAAAAAAGGGTGAGTTCATGTCCTTTGTAGGGACATGGATGATTGGAAACCATCATTCTGAGCAAACTATCACAAGGACAGAAAACCAAATACCACATGTTCTCACTCATAGGTGGGAGTTGAACAATGAGAACACTTGGACACAGGGTGGGGAACATCACACACTGGGGCCTGTAGTGGGGTGTGGGAGGGGGGAGGGATAGCATTAGGAGATATACCTAATGTAAGTGACGAGTTAATGGGTGCAGCACACCAACATGGCACATGTATACAGATGTAACAAACCTGCACATTGTGCACATGTACCCTAGAACTTAAAGTATAATTAAAAAAAAAAAGAGGTGTGCTGTTTGAGAATTGGGTGCTGTTAACATTACTACATGTCAGACACATCAAACACTTCTTAAAATATAAAAATTTTATAGCACCAAATAAGTGGTCCTATAATGATAGACTTAAGAACAGTTTCCAAACAAATGAAATATTTAACTATCATTTCTACCACTCATTACAAACTATGCCTAGAAATTTATGGCAGTCAGGACCCTGCCAAGAAGATATTTTACACGTTTTTATTCGTGTTTTTTTTTTTTTAAGAAAAACAGCTGTCTTATATCCACATACTTCTAGTTATTACAATTCCCCTTTCTCAGTGTTGACAAAATTTACTGTTTGGAAAAGATATTTATGTAAATATATAAATGAGGACACTGAGTCCTCAAGCCAGCTTCCTTTCTATTTTATAAGCCACCTACATGGAGGAACTTCATTTCATCATTAGTGAGGTAAATCAAAGAAACTCTCTAGCAACTGTTGTTAGGAATTAACAATACTCCAGTGTTGCAGTGAGTCTTTCCATGTGCTCCCACTCTTGTATGTCTCAGAAGGTCTAAGATTTAGTCTCAAAGGTGTATGAGGGGAGAGTGGGACTTCTGAGATGTACAGTGGAAATGCCATCTCAATATATTCTGAAATGTTACAACACTGAATTTTTTAAAAATGTTTTTTCAATGACTTGATTATAATAATATCTTTCCCTGGGTAGGCAGGTGATTTAGCGCTGGTGGCCCAGGGCTGGCACCACTCTGCCAACTGGAGGTTTATGCTTATGAATTCAAGGCAGCTGCTTCAGCTCTCTCTCTCTCCTGGCCATCAGGAAGGGAAAATTGGCCCAGGAAAGTCACAGCCAATTGCTCTTTCTTTGTTTCAATTTTAATTTTTAGCTTTTCGTTAAATAAAAAATTAGAAACATACATAATGGTAGAAACAATAAAATATTGACCCACCCCCTCAATATGCTCATCACACAGGTTTAATGATTGTTAGTGTTATATTCAAATTGTCTTACCCATTTATTTTTAGATATTTTAAATAAATTGCAGATGACATGGCATTTCTCCCCTAAAAATCTCAGGGTGCAACTCTGACAAAAAGACATTTTCCTACCTAATCACAATACCATGATCAATCCTGATAAAATTAATAATTCTTTAATACCATCTAATATTTAGTCCACATTTAATTTTTTCATATTGTATTATAGAGTTTGTCTAAATTAGAATCGATTTCCTATCACAACCGCTTTATCTTTGCCAGAGATTTACTTGTTAGAACAGGCCACAGATCTTGTAGAGTGTCCCACCTTCTGCATTGGTCTGACTGCTTCTCCCTGCTCTCATTTAACGTGTTCCTATGTCCCCTAATTGCCCCTAAAATATGCTAATTACCATGTTTAATTTCATGTAAACTGATAATTAGACTTAAAATCTTCATGAAACTCAGTTTAAACATTTTGGCAAGAATACTTCATAGGTGATGCTGTGTACTTTATGTCATATTACGTCAGGATAAACCTAATACCTCCTTGTTGTGAATTGGACAACACATTGCTATCGATGATGAAACCTGACTACAGGTTTCAGGTGGTCACATTTGGTTGTTTTTCCTCTTTTGGTGTGCTACTGCACAAGTACCAGGAAGGGGTACTTGGACCCTCTGTGAATGTTCAGTTTTCTATCAATCTTTCACTCAATTATTTTAGTATCCATTAGTGATTGCCCATTGATTGCCTGAATCAATTATTTCATAGAGTTGAAAAATGATCCTACTAGCTGATATTTTTCTCCAAAAAGAGCTTTATTTTATTAACAAGAGCCATATGATTATTCTGAAATACAGTTTATACAATAAAGTGAGTTGAAGAGTCAATTCTTTCAACAATCAACTTGCAAAGTGAAGACTTCCTGCAACATTTGTGTCTGCAATTGACAAGTGCTTTTTAATGTTGTTTTTAACTATACATTATATTCTAAATATGTAAAACATTAAGTTTTACATATATATATTTACATATATATATATATATATATATATACACTCAGAAAATTTGGCTTTCATCTTAACCCTTTCACCCTTATTGCCAGTGCATTTATAGTAGTAATTTTTGCTTTCAGTTCACTCTTCCAATATTTCTTTCTGCAAACACAAGAAATACATACATATTTACATTTTTCTCTTTTTTATTTTACAAAACATAGCTTTTACAGTGATCTGCATCTTGCCTTTTTCACTTAATGGATCCTGGTGATCACAACCTATCATTATGCAGACATCCTCTTCATTTTACACATGGTTGCATATACTTCACTGTGGAATAATATAATAACTTATTCAACTCCCTCCCTACTGATAGACATTTAGACTTGCTTCCATTTTTTTGCCATTACAAATAGTGTTACAATTAATGAGTCGGGACATGTTACATACTTTTCTAGCTGTAACTTTAAGATAGCTTCTTAGAAATGGGATTGCTGATTCAAACAGTAAACATATCTGTGAATTTTCTGGATCTTGACAATTTCCCCTATGTATTGGTTGTACCATTGGCATGTACTGCATCAGTGTATAAGAATATTGGGCAACTGAAAAAGAAGTCTCTAATAAGACTACTTTTCAATAAGGGAAAGTAGGAAATACTAGGAAATATATAAGATGTTCTCATAAATATGTACAAGTTAACTAAAGTTATCTATTGTAAAGGTTTTTGTTCTATATCCTAATGCCATTAAGTGTTTCATGCCTATAGAATGTAAATTTTGTTTTATTGACATGAAATTATATAATTCAAAATCCATATCAGTTTTATGCTCCTTGCAGTACTAAATTTCCTGTTTATATTATATAGCAAATTAGGAAAACATTTAAAACAAAAGCTAAACTAAACAAATAGATGGTCTCAGAGATGAGAGACACGGTAGCAATGTGGCCTCAAAATCCAGGCCACACGCTTCAAAGATATGTTGTTCTCCAAACTGTTATAAAAATGTATATCCTGACTTGCTTTGGGAGGCACATACATTTTGGCTCATTAAATCAATAAGGTCCATGAGCTGCCTTATATAATATCAAATGAAAACCTAATGGTTACACACAAGGAATCTCTAATGTTTTTCAACAAGAAAAACTTGTCAACTCTTTACAATTAACTTCTGAACTCACAGAAAGATTACAAAAGGCCTAATCTGGATTATTTTCTTTTCTTTAAATTTTATTATTACGATACTTTAAGTTTTAGGGTACATGTGCACAATGTGCAGGTTTGTTACATATGTGTACATGTGCCATGTTGGTGTGCTGCACCCATTAACTCGTCATTTAGCATTAGGTATATCTCCTAATGCTATCCCTTCCCCCTCCCCCACACCCCACAACAGGCCCCAGTGTGTGATGTTCCCCTTCCTGGGTCCATGTGTTCTCATTGTTCAATTCCCACCTATAAGTGAGAACATGCGGTGTTTGGTTTTTTGTCCTTGCGATATTTTGCTGAGAATGATGGTTTCCAGCTTCATCCATGTCCCTACAAAGGACATGAACTCATCATTTTTTATGGCTGCATAGTATTCCATGATGTGTATGTGCCACATTTTCTTAATCCAGTCTATCATTGTTGGACATTTGGGTTGGTTCCAAGTCTTTGCTATTGTGAATAGTGCTGCAATAAACATATGTGTGCATGTGTCTATATAGAGCAGGAGGGACAGCACAGAGACAAGGGTAGATGGTGGAGCAGAAGATGTAGAAGGTAGGAAACTCATTTAGCAAAATAGAAACTTTCCAAATATCCCATTTTTCGTCACAGGCATGATGCTTCGCATATTTTCTCATGTTGAATTAGGAGAAGGGTGGGATAAGCTTACAGATTATGTAGACTCATTGTGGAGGTAGGATAAGAAAGGGATTGACAAGTCTTCACAAGGATTTTTTTTCCTCAAAACTTCTTAATTATTTAATTATTTAATAATGCATTTGAGGATTATTAGATGAGCTCGGTAGGTTTTAGAAGATAGAATAAAGGGTTGAAATAGACAAATTACTTCTTTACTATGATTTCTGATTTATTTAAAGCAACAGGCTTGAAGGTAATCCACCCACTTACTGTCTCACTTGCTTCAGTAGTTTATTTTCTGCTTTTAGCAAAGCTGGAAGATTGTTTCCTGATGTGCCCTCATCATTCTGTCACCCAGGCTGGAGTGCAGTGCCAAGATCTCAGCTCACTACTGCCTCTACTTCCCTGGGCTCAGGTGATCCTCCTACCTCAGCCTCCTGAATAGCTGGGACTACAGGCTTGGGCCACCACACATGGCTAGTTTTTGTATTTTTTGTATTTTTGTAGAGAAGGGGTTTTACCATGCTGCCCAGGCTGATCTTAAACTCCTGGACTCAAGAGATCCACCCACCTCGGCCTCACAAAGTGCTAGGATTACAAGCATGAGCCACTGCACCCAGCCCTGTTTGGCTTCTTTGCAGACCTGGATTGCAGAAGATTTCGCAGAAAAATTTACACTTTTTTACTAGATTGAAAATAGAGATTCATGAACATACACATACAGAAGTATCTACCACATAAGCATTCACAGTAGTATATAGATTACTTTTGTTTGTTTGTTTTAAATGTATGACAAGGTAAATAAATCAGAATTAGCATATATAGGCATGTATGTATATTTTAATATTTAATATCTAATAAGAAATATTATTACTAATAACATTTAAGTGTTCTTTAGATTACTAAATTTCTTATAATCTGTTTTTTAACAACTTTATTGAGATGTTTTATATATATTATAATAATATAAAAACTACACATATTGAAAGTGTATAGTTTAGTTTTGATATATGTACATGTATATGAGCCAGTCACCACAATCAAGATAGTGGATGTATCCATCACCTCCTGAAGTTTCCTCACTTTATAATCCCTCTCTGCCACATCTGTTCCACCCTGTTACTAAGCAAATCCTGACTGACAGTGCTTTCTGTCACTATAGATTAGTTTGCATGTTCTAGATTTCCATATAAATGAATCATATAATATGCACTCCTCCTTTTACTTGGTCTGGCTTCTTTGGCTCAGCATATTTATTTTTAGATTCATCTGACGTTGTAACTGTAGAAAGAGTTTATTTCTTTATGTTGGTAAGTCATATTCCATTGAATGGCTACACCATAATTTATCTATCAATTCACGTTTCAATGGCATCTGAGTCATTTCCCAGTTTGCCTATTACACATAAAGTTGCTATGGACAGACGCAGTGCCTCATGCCTGTAATTCCAGCACTTTGGGAGGCCAAGGCGGGAAGATCACTTGAGGTCAGGAGTTCAAGACCAGCCTGACCAACATGGTGAAACACTGTCTCAACTAAAAATACAAAAATTAGTCGGGCATGGTGTTTGGTGCTTGTAATCCCAGCAACTTGGGAGGCTGAGGCATGAGGATTGCTTGAACCCAGGAGGCAGAAGTTGCAGTGAGCTGAGATTGAGCTACTGCACTCCAGCCTGGGTGACAGAGTGAGACTCCATCTCAAAAATCAACAACCACAAAAAACAAATAAAGTTGCTATGAATATTACAGTGCACATCTTTGACTAGGCATGTGCCTTTGATTCTCTTGGATAAAAACCCTAGGGTAGAATGGCTGGGTTATAGGGTAAGGTTATATTTAACTTTTGAAGAAACTTCCAAAATGTTTTCCAAAGTGTTCAGTTTTCCAGTCCCACCAGCAGTTCTAGTTGCTCCACTTCACCAACACTTGGAATGTTAATTCTTTTTCACTTGAAACATTCTAATATCTGTGTTGTAATATCCAATTGAGCTATCAATTTTTGTTTTCCTAATAAGCAATAATCTTGAGCTACTTTTAAAGTGCATATTTACTATCATATATCTTCCTTGGTGAATGTCTGCTTAAATCATTGATCTATTTTTGTATTGGGTTTTTATTGTTTTCTTATTGAGTTTTGAGAGTTTTTGAAAATATATTGGATAATAGTTGTTGGGGCTCAGAAAACAATACCCCAAAATGAAGCCCTCAAAAGCAGCCTCAGAAGGAAAACTTTTTCTTTGATCTTACCCTTCCCTCCTGTCTCTCAGCTCCATTATCCCCTAAGACTAGCCATCGAAACTAGAATCCCTCTTCGTGAAGGCAGTTTATAGAAACCAGAACTCCTTTTCCTTTCAGCCAGCCATAAAACCTAAAATTATTACTCTAATTTTCCCTTTATGTTTCTGTGTAAGAACTGGCCATAAAGAAATTATCAGACCTATCTTGTTTGACTGTAGAGCCTAAGACCCCATTCCAGAGAAGGTCCTGCCCCATACCTGGAAGGAAGGAATGTTGCACAGAGAGGCCAAGAAAAATCTAGACAGACAGGATTGGCTGGGTTTCCTCACTCGGTCCATTAGCATTACATCATACCTGTTTTGTCTAATCATATTTCTACATGGTTGTTCATACTTTGTTCAACCTAAGCATAAAAATGAACGATTCCCCTGTATCTTTGGGCGTTTATTCTGAAGGCTCCTGTATACACACATTAAATAAATTTGTATGCCTTTTGTTTTTTTTCCTTAAGAGATGGAGCCTTGCTCTTTTGCCCAGGCTGAAGTGCAGTGGCACTATTATAACTCACTGCAGCCTCAATTTCCTGGGCTCAAGCCATCCTCTCACCTCACCCTCCCCAGTAGCTGAGACTACAGATGTGAATGACCATATCTGGCTCGTATGCACCTGTTCTCCAGTTAATCTGCCTTTTGCAAGTAGATTTTTCAGTGAATCTTCAGAGGATCCTCCTTGGCCCCTAGAAAGTCAACATGTGATTTACAAATATTTTCTCCAAGTCTGTGGCTTTTAAAAAAATATTCTCTTATGATTGTCTTTCAAAGGGCAGAAGCTCCTCATTTTAATTGTTTTATTTATTAAGTATTTTTTCTTTTATGGCTCATGCTTTTTATATCCTATTTAAGAGGACTTTGTCTAAGCAAAAGTCACAGGTTTTCTCTTATGCTTTTTTTCTAGAAGACTAATAGTTTTAGGTCTTACATTTTTATCTAGGCTCCATTTTGAGTTAATTTTTATATGGTACAAGGTATGGATGTAAATTTTTTTGCATATGGATATCTAATTATTTCAGCATCATTTTTTGCAAAGCTGTACATTCTACAAAGAATTTCTTTTGCAATTTTGTAAAAAATCAGTTGTTCATACATTTTTGGCTCTATCTTTGTGCTATTTTGTTCCATTGATCTGTCTGCCTGTACATCATTTTTTCAGTGTCCTCATTTCTCAAGCTTTCTAATAAGTCTTGAAATTAGGTGTCATTAGTCCTCCAATGTTAAATTTATTTTTTAAAGTTGTTTGTGTGTGTGTGTGTCCTTTGCATTTGCATTTTCTTTTTAGAATCATTTTGTCAATTTCTACCAAAAGAAAAAAAACCTAGGAAAATTTTTATTCAGATTGCATTTGATCTATAAATCAATTAAGGAAGAATTTACATCTTACCAATGTTAATCTTTCAATCCAGGAACACAATATATCTCTCCTTTATTCAGTTCTCTTTAATTTCTATCAATAATTTTTCTAGGTTTTAGTGTACCTGTGTTTTGTCCAGGTTTTGTCAAGGTGATATACAAGTATTTCATATTCTTGATACTAATATAAGTAATGTTTTAAAAAATTCAATATCTGATTTTTCTTTGCTAGTATAAAAAGTAATTGATTTCTCTAAGTTGTTCTTGTATCCTAGAACAGTTGCTAACCTCACTTATTAACTATATTAACTTTTTTGCACACTCCACAGGACTTTTTATGTACATGATCACGCCACTAATGAATAAGATTTACTTCTTCATTTCAAATTTGAATGCCTTTATTATTTCTGGTTTTTTTCTTAATGTGTTAGCAAAAACTTACAGTACAATGTTGAATAAAACTGGTGAGAGTGGACACCCTTCCCTTATTCCTGATATTAGGGAGATAGCATTCATTCTTTCACCATTAAGTGTAATGTTAAATGTAGATTTTTTTAATAGGTACTTTGAATCACGTTGAGGAAGTTCTCATCAATGTTTGATGAGAGTTTTTATTTGGAATGGAAGTTCTCATCTAGTCTGATGGGAGTTTTTATTTGGAATGGATGTTGGGTTTTACCAAGAGATTTTTTTTTCTGCATCTGTTAAGATGATCATATGACATTTCTTTTTCAATCTAAAAATACTGTGGATCGGCTGTGGTGTATCATGCCTGTTAATGCCAACACTTTGCGAGGCTGAGGCAGGCAGATTTCTTGAGCCCAGAAGTTCAAGACCAGCCCTCGCAACATAGTGAGAACCTCATCTCTACAAAAAATACCAAAAAAAAGAAAAAAAAAAAAACTGTTGGGTGATGGCACACACCTGTAATTGCAATAGAGGCTGAGGTGGGAAGATCACTTGAGCTAGAGAGGCGGAGGTTGCAATGAGCCGAGATTGTGCCACTGCACTCCAGCCTGGGTGACAGAGTGAGATCCTGTCTCAAAAACAAACAAACAAAAAAGTGAATTATATTCATTAATTTTCAAGGGTAAAAACCAACCTTGCACTCATAGGATAAATCATCACTTTGTCAGGATATATTACCCTTTTTATATATTGTTTGATTTTATTTGGTAACGTTCTGTTAGGCCTTTTTTTTTTTTTTTTTTTTTAACCTTTGTCCATGAGCGATACTGGTCACTTCTTTCTTTCCTTGAAGTGTTTTCATCTGCTTTTGGTATTAGGGTAATACTTCCCTCATAGAAAGAGGTAGAAAGCATGATTTCCTCTACAATTTTCTGGAAGAATTTTTGTAGACTAGGTATTATTTTCTTCCTTAAATGGTAAAATTAATCAGAGAAATGATCTTGGCCTGGAGTTTTATTTGTCAGAAGTTTTATAACTACATGTCCAATGTCTTTAACATATATAAGGTTATTTAGATGATCTATTTCTTCTTCAGTGTGCTTTAGCTGTTTTTTAAATGAATTTATCCATTTTATTTAAATTGTCTAAATTTTTGGCATAAATTTGTTGATAGTATTATCTACTGTGACAGGCAGAATAATGGCCCAACAATTCGCCCACTTTTTGGGCATTCAGAAACTCAGAGCCTATGAATATGTTATTTAAATGGAAAAAAAGCACTTGCAGATATGTTTTAAGGATCTGGGGATAGGGAGATTATTCTGGATTATCCAGGTGGACCCAATGTAATAAATCTCACTGTTTCTTTTACATGAAAGAGGGATACAAGAAAGCCAGAGTCAGCGAGAGATTTAAAGATGCTACATTGTTCGTGACCAGCCTGAACAACATGGAGAAACCCATCTCTACTAAAAATACAAAAAATTAGCCGGATTTGGTGTCACATGCCTGTAATTTATTTTGGCAGTTAGTTGATGCAGTTTCTTTGTAGCATCAATGGTCTTTACAATTTGGCATGTTTTTGCAGTGGCTGGTACCGGTTGTTCCTTTCCATGTCTAGTGCTTCCTTCAGGAGCTCTTTTAGGGCAGGCCTGGTGATGACAAAATCTCTCAGCATTTGCTTGTCTGTAAAGAACTGTATTTCTCCTCCAGTAATGAAGCTTAGTTTGGCTGGATATGAAATTCTGGGTTGAAATTCTTTCTTTAAGAATGTTGAATATTGGCCCCCACTCTCTTCTGGCTTGGAGAGTTTCTGCTGAGAGATCCACTCTTAGTCTGATGGGCTTCCCTTTGTGGGTAACTCAACCTTTCCCTCTGGCTGCCCTTAACATTTTTTTCTTCATTTCAACCTTGGTGAATCTGACAATTACGTGTCTTGGAGTTGCTCTACTCGAGGAGTATCTTTGTGGTGTTCTATGTATTTCCTGAATTTGAATGTTGGCCTGCCTGGCTAGGTAGGGGAAGTTCTCCTGGATAATATCCTGCAGAGTGTTTTCCAACTTGGTTCCACTCTCCCCGTCACATTCATGTACACCAATCAAATGTAGATTTGGTCTCTTCACATAGTCCCATATTTCTTGGAGGCTTTGTTGGTATCTCTTTACTCTTTTTTCTCTAAACTTCTCCTCTCACTTTATTTCATTCATATGATCTTCAATCACTGATACCCTTTCTTCCACTTGATCAAATCAGCTATTGAAGCTTGTGCATGCATCACGTAGGACTCATGCCATGCACTAAATGTCCAAAAGAGAAAGCAGGAAAGATCTAAAATTGCCACCCTAAGATCACAATTAAAAGAACTAGAGAAGCAAGAGCAAACACATTCAAAAGCTAGCAGAAGGCAAGAAATAATGAAGATAAGAGCAGAAATGAAAGAAATAGAAACACAAAAAACCCTTCAAAAGAATCTATGAATCCAGGAGCTGGTTTTTTGAAAAGATCAACAAAATTGATAGACAGATGGCCAGCAAGAGTAATAAAGAAGAAAAGAGAGAAGAATCAAATAGATGCAATAAAAAATGATAAAGGAGGTATCACCACCGATCCCACAGAAATACAAACGACCATCAGAGAATACTATATACACTTTTACACAATTAAACTAGAAAATATAGAAGAAATGGATAAATTCCTGGACATATACAACCTCCCAAGACTAAACCAGGAAGAAGTTGAATCTCTGAATAGACCAATAACAGGCTCTGAAATTGAGGCAATAATTAATAGCTTACCAACCAAAAAAATGTGCAGGACCAGATGGGTTCACAACCAATTTCTACCAGAGGTACAAAGAGGAGCTGGTACCATTCCTTCTGAAACTATTCCAATCAATAGAAAAAGAGGGAATCCTCCCTAACTCATTTTATGAGGCCAGTATCATCCTGATACCAAAGCCTGGCAGAGACACAACAAAAAAAGAAAATTTTAGACCAATAGCCGTGACAAACATCGATGCAAAAATCCTCAATAAAATACTGGGAAACTGAATCAAACAACACATCAAAAAGCTTACCCACCATGATCAAGTCAGCTTTATCCCTGGGATGCGAGTCTGGTTCAACATACACAAATCAATAAATGTAATCCATCACATAAACAGAACCAATGACAGAAACCACGTAACTATCCAAACAGATGCAGAAAAGGCCTTTGACAAAATTCAACAACCCTTCATGCTAAAAACTCTCAATAAACTAGGTATTGATAGAATGTGTCTCAAAATAATAAGAGCTATTTATGACAAACCCATAGCCAATATCATACTGAATGAGCAAAAACTGGAAGCATTCCCTTTGAAAACTGGCACAAAACAGGGATGCCCTCTCTCACCACTCCTATTCAACATAGTGTTGGAAGTTCTGGCCAGGGCAATCAGGCAAGAGAAAGAAATAAAGAGTATTCAATTAGGAAAAGAGGAAGTCAAATTGTCCCTGTTTGCAGATGACATGATTGTATATTTAGAAAACCCCATCATCTCAGCCCAAAATCTCCTTAAGCTGATAAGCAAATTCAGCAAAGTCTCAGGATACAAAATCAATGTGCAAAAATCACAAGCATTCCTATACACCAATAACAGACAAACAGAGAGCCAAATCATGAGTAAACTCCCATTCACAATTGCTTCAAAGAGAATAAAATACCTCAGAATCCAACCTACAAGTGATGTGACGGACCTCTTCAAGGAGAACTACAAACCACTGCTCAACGAAATAAAAGAGGACGCAAATGGAAGAACATTCCATGCCCATGGATAGGAAGAATCAATATCATGAAAATAGCCATACTGCCCAAGGTAATTTATAGATTCAATGCCATCCCGATCAAGCTACCAATGACTTTCTTCACAGAATTGGAAAAAACTACTTTAAAGTTCATATGGAACCAAAAAGAGACCACATTGTCATGACAATCCTAAGCAAAAAGAACAAAGCTGGAGGCATCACACTACCTGACTTCAAACTATATTACAAGGCTACAGTAACCAAAACAGCATGGTACTGCTACCAAAACCGCATGGTACTGGTACCAAAACAGAGATATAGACCAATGGAACCGAACAGAGCCTTCAGAAATACTATGACACATTGACAGCCACCTGATCTTTGACAAACCAGTCAAAAACAAGAAATGGGGAAAGGATTCCCTATTTAATAAATGATGCTGGGAAAACTGGCTACCCATATGTAGAAAACTGAAACTGGATCCTTTCCTTACACTTTACACAAAAATTAATTCAACATGGATTAAAGACTTAAATGTTAGACCTAAAACCATAAAAACTCGAGAAGAAAACCTAGGCAATACCATTCAGGACACAGATGGGCAAGGACTTCAGGACTAAAACACCAAAAGCAATGGGAACAAAAGCCAAAATTGACAAATGGGATCTAATTAAACTAAAGAGCTTCTGCACAGCAAAAGAAACTACTATCAGAGTGAACAGGCAACCTACAGAATGGGAGAAAATTTTTACAATCTACCCATCTGACAAAGGGCTAATATCCAGAATCTACAAAGAACTTAAACAAATTTACAAGAAAAAATCAAACAACCCCATCAAAAAGTGGGCAAAGGATATGAAAAGACAATTCTCAAAAGAAGACATTTATGCAGCCAACAGACACATGAAAAAATGCTCATCATCACTGGTCATCAGAGAAATGCAATCAGAACCACAATGAGATACCATTTCATGCCAGTTAGAATGGCAATCATTAAAAAGTCAGGAAACAGGGGGTGGAGCCAAGATGGCCAAATAGGAAGAGCTCCAGTCTACAGCTCACAGCGTGAGTGACACAGAAGACGAGTGATTTCTGCTTTCCAGTTGAGGTACCGGGTTCATCTCACTGGGGAGTGCCAGACAGTGGGTGCAGGACAGTGGGTGCAGGACAGTGGGTGCAGTGCACCGTGTGTGAGCCGAAGCAGGACAAGGCATCACCTCACCCAGAAAGTGCAAGGGGTCAGAGAATTCCCTTTCCTAGTCAAAGAAAGGGGTGACAAATGGCACCTGGAAAATCAGGTCACTCCCACCCTAATACTGTGCTTTTCCAATGGGCTTAACAAACGGCACACCAGGAGATTGTATCCTGCACCCGGCTCAGAGGGTCCTACGCCCATGGAGCCTTGCTCATTGCTAGCACAGTAGTCTGAGATCAAACTGCAAGGCAGCAGCAAGGCTGGGGGAGGGGCGCCTGCCACTGCCCAGGCTTGAGTAGGTAAACAAAGCAGCTGGGAAGCTGGAACTGGGTGGAGCCCACCGCAGCTCAAGGAGGCCTGCCTGCCTCTGTAGCCTCCACCTCTGGGTGCAGGGCACAGACAAACAAAAGACAGCAATAACCTCTGCAGACTTAATGTCCCTGTCTGACAGCTTTGTAGAGAGTAGTGATTCTCCCAGCATGCAGCTTGAGATCTAAGAAAGGGCAGACTGCCTCCTTAAGTGGGTCCCTGACCCCCAAGTAGCCTAACTAGGAGCCACCCCCTCAGTAGGGGCAGACTGACACCTCACACGGCCGGGTGCACCTCTGAGACAAAACTTCCAGAGGAACGATCAGGCAGCAGCATTTGCAGTTCACCAATATCTGCTGTTCTGCAGCTACTGCTGCTGATACCTAGGCAAACAGGGTCTGGAGTGGACCTCCAGCAAACTCCAACAGACCTGCAGCTGAGTGTCCTGACTGTTAGAAGGAAAACTAACAAAAGGACATCCACACAAAAACCCATCTGTACGTCACCATCATCATCAAAGACCAAAGGTAGATAAAACCACAAAGATGGGGAAAAAACAGCAGAAAAACCAGAAACTCTAAAAATCAGAGTGCCTCTCCTCCTCCAAAGGAACGCAGCTCCTCACCAACAATGGAACAAAGGTGGATGGAGAATGACTTTGACGAGTTGAAAGAAGAAGGCTTCAGAAGATCAAACTACTCCGAGCTAAAGGAGGAAGTTTGAACCAATGGCAAAGAAGTTAAAAACCTTGAAAAAAAATTAGACGAAGGGCTAACTAGAATAAACAATGCAGAGAATTCCTTAAAGGACCTGATGGAGCTGAAAACAATGGCACGAGAACTAGACGACGAATGCACAAGCCTCAGTAGCCAATGCAATCAACTGGAAAAAAGGGTATCGGCGATGGAAGATGAAATGAATGAAATGAAGCGAGAAGAGAAGTTTAGAGAAAAAAGAATAAAAAGAAGTGAACAAAGCCTCCAAGAAACATGGGACTATGTGAAAAGACCAAATCTACGTCTGATTGGTGTACCTGAAAGTGACGGGGGAAAAAAGAGAATGCAACCAAGTTAGAAAACACTCTGCAGGATATTATCCAGGAGAACTTCCCCAATCTAGCAAGGCAGGCCAGCATTCAAATTCAGGAAATACAGAGAACACCACAAAGATACTCCTCGAGAAGAGCAACTCCAAGACACGTAATTGTCAGATTCACCAAAGTGGAAATGAAGGAAAAAATGTTAAGGGCAGCCAGAGAGAAAGGTTGGGTTACCCACAAAGGGAAGTCCATCAGACTAACAGTGGATCTCTCGCCAGAAACTCTACAAGCCAGAAGAGAGTGGGGGCCAATATTCAACATTCTTAAAGAAAAGAATTTTCAACCCAGAATTTCATATCCAGCCAAACTAAGCTTCATAAGTGAAGGAGAAATAAAATACTTTACAGACAAGCAAATGCTGAGAGATTTTGTCATCACCAGGCCTGCCCTAAAAGAGCTCCTGAAGGAAGCACTAGACATGGAAAGGAACAACCGGTACCAGCCACTGCAAAAACATGCCAAATTGTAAAGACCATTGATGCTACGAAGAAACGGCATCAACTAACGAGCAAAATAACCAGCTAACATCATAATGACAGGATCAAATTCACACATAACAATATTAACCTTAAAGGTAAATGGGCTAAATGTTCCAATTAAAAGACACAGACTGGCAAATTGGATAAAGAGTCAAGACCCATCCATGTGCTGTATTCAGGAAACCCATCTTATGTGCAGAGACACACATAGGCTCAAAATAAAGGGATGGAAGAAGATCTACCAAGCAAATGGAAAACAAAAAAAGGCAGGGGATGCAATCCTAGTCTCTGATAAAATAGACTTTAAACCAACAAAGATCAAAAGAGACAAAGAAGGCCATTACATAATGGTAAAGGGATCAATTCAACAAGAACTAACTATCCTAAATATATAGGCACCCAATACAGGAGCACCCAGATTCATAAAGCAAGTCCTTAGTGACCTACAAAGAGACTTAGACTCCCACACAATAATAATGGGAGACTTTAACACCCCACTGTCAACATTAGACAGATCAATAAGACAGAAAGTTAACAAGGATATCCAGGAATTGAACTCAGCTCTGCACCAAGCGGACCTAATAGACATCTACAGAACTCTCCACCCCAAATCAACAGAATATACATTCTTTTCAGCACCACAGCACACCTATTCCAAAATTGACCACATAGTTGGAAGTAAAGCACTCCTCAGAAAATGCAAAAGAACAGAAATTATAACAAACTGTCTGTCAGACCACAGTGCAATCAAACTAGAACTCAGGATTAAGAAACTCACTCAAAACTGCTCAACTACATGGAAACTGAACAACCTGCTCCTGAATGACTACTGAGTACATAACGAAATGAAGGCAGAAATAAAGATGTTCTTTGAAACCAATGAGAACAAAGACACAACATACCAGAATCTCTGGGACACATTCAAAGCAGTGTGTAGAGGGAAATTTATAGCACTCGATGCCCACAAGAGAAAGCAGAAAAGATCTAAAATTGACACCCTAACATCACAATTAAAAGAACTAGAAAAGCAAGAGCAAACACATTCAAAAGCTAGCAGAAGGCAAGAAATAATGAAGATCAGAGCAGAACTGAAGGAAATAGAGACACAAAAAACCCTTCAAAAACTCAATGAATCCAGGAGTTGGTTTTTTGAAACGCTCAACAAAATTGATAATCCACTAGCAAGACTAATAAAGAAGAAAAGAGGGAAGATTCAAATAGACACAATAAAAAATGACAAAGGGGATATCACCACCAATCCCACAGAAATACAAACTACCATCAGAGAATACTATAAACACATCTACACAAAAAAACTAGAAAATCTAGAAGAACTGGATAAGTTCCTCGACACATGCACCCTCCCAAGACTCAACCAGGAAGAAGTTGAATCTCTGAATAGACCAATAACAGGCTATGAAATTGAAGCAATAATTAATAGCTTACCAACCAAAAAAGGTCCAGGACCAGATGGATTCACAGCCGAATTCTACCAGAGGTACAAGGAGGAGCTGGTACCATTCCTTGTGAAACTATTCCAACCAATAGAAAAAGAGGGAATCCTCCCTAACTCATTTTATGGGGCCAGCATCATCCTGATACCAAAGCCTGGCAGAGACACAACAAAAAAAGAGAATTTTAGACCAATATCCTTAATGAACATTGATGTAAAAATCCTGAATAAAATACTGGCAAATCGATTCCAGCAACACATCAAAAAGCTTATCCACCATGATCAAGTGGGCTTCATCCCTGGGATGCGAGTCTGGTTCAACATACAAAAATCAATAAACGTAATCCATCATATAAACAGAACCAAAGACAAAAAACACATGATTATCTCAATAGATGCAGAAAAGGCCTTTGACAAAATTCAACAACCCTTCATGCTAAACACTCTTAATAAATTAGGTATTGGTGGGACTTATCTCAAAATAATAAGAGCTACCTATGACAAACCCACAGCCAATATCATACTGAATGGACAAAAACTGGAAGCACTCCCTTTGAAAACTGGCACAAGACAGGGATGCCCTCTCTCACCACTCCTATTCAACATAGTGTTGGAAGTTCTGGCCAGGGCAATCAGGCAGGAGAAGGAAATAAAGGACATTCAATTAGGAAAAGAGGAAGTCAAATTGTCCCTGTGTGCAGACGACATGATTCTATATTTAGAAAACCCCATCATCACAGCCCATAATCTCCTTAAGCTGATAAGCAACTTCAGCAAAGTCTCAGGATACAAAATCAACGTGCAAAAATCGCAAGCATTCTTATACACCAATAACAGACAAACAGCCAAATCATGAGTGAACTCCCATTCACAATTGCTGCAAAGAGAATAAAATACCTAGGAATCCAACTTACAAGGGATGTGCAGGACTTCTTCAAGGAGAACTACAAACCACTGCTCAAGGAAATAAAAGAGGATACAAACAAATGGAAGAACATTCCAAGCTCATGGGTAGGAAGAATCAATATCGTGAAAATGGCCATACTGCCCAAGGTAATTTATAGATTCAATGCCATCCCCATCAAGTTACCAATGACTTTCTTCACAGAATTGGAAAAAACTACTTTAATGTTCATATGGAACCAAAAAAGAGCCGCATTGCAAAGACAATCCTAAGCAAAAAGAACAAAGCTGGAGGCATCACGCTACCTGACTTCAAACTATACTACAAGGCTACAGTAACCAAAACAGCATGGTACTGGTACCAAAACAGAGATATAGACCAATGGAGCAGAACAGAGCCCTCAGAAATAATGCAGCTTATCTACAACTATCTGATCTTTGACAAACCTGACAAAAACAAGAAATGGGGAAAGGATTCCCTATTTAATAAATGGTGCTGGGAAAACTGGCTAGTCATATGTAGAAAGCTGAAACTGGAACCCTTCCTTACACCTTATACAAAAATTAATTCAAGATGGATTAAAGACTTACATGTTAGACCTAAAACTATAAAAACCCTAGAAGAAAACCTAGGCATTACCATTCAGGACATAGGCATGGGCAAGGACGTCATGTGTAAAACACCAAAAGCAATGGCAACAAAAGCCAAAATTGACAAATGGGATCTAATTAAACTAAAGAACTTCTGCACAGCAAAAGAAACTACCATCAGAGTGAACAGGCAACCTACAGAATGGGAGAAAATTTTTGCAACCTACTCATCTGAAAAAGGGCTAATATCCAGAATCTGCAATGAACTCAAACAAATTTACAAGAATAAAATCAAACAACCCCATCAAAAAGTGGGCAAAGGATATGAACAGACACTTCTCAAAAGAAAACATTTATGCAGCCAAAAAAGACATGAAAAAATGCTCATCATCACTGGCCATCAGAGAAATGCAAATCAAAACCACAGTGAGATACCATCTCACACCAGTTAGAATAGCAATCACTAAAAAGTCAGGAAACAACAGGTGCTGGAGAGGATGTGGAGAAATAAGAACACTTTCACACTGTTGGTGGGACTGTAAACTGGTTCAACCATTGTGGAAATCAGTGTGGCGATTCCTCAGGGATCTAGAACTAGAAATACCATTTGACCCAGCCATCCCATTACTGGGTATATACCCAAAGGATTATAAAGACACATGCCCACATATGTTTATTGTGGCACTATTCACAATAGCAAAGGCTTGGAACCAACCCAAATGTCCAACAATGATAGACTGGATTAAGAAAATGTGGCACATATACACCATGGAATACTATGCAGCCATAAAAAATGATGAGTTCATGTCCTTTGTAGGGACATGGATGAAGCTGGAAACCATCATTCTCAGCAAACTATCTCAAGGACAAAAAACCAAACACTGCATGTTCTCACTCATAGGTGGGAATTGAACAATGAGAACACATAGACACAGGAAGGGGAACATCACACACCGGGGAATGTTGTGGGGGTGGGGGAGGGGGGAGGGATAGCATTAGGAGATATACCTAATTCTAAGTGATGAGTTAAAGGGTGCAGCACACCAACATGGCACATGTATACATATGTAACAAACCTGCACGTTGTGCACATGTACCCTAAATCTTAAAGCATCATAATCATAAAATTTTTTTTAAAAGTTAGGAAACAACAGGTGCTGCAGAGGATGTGGAGAAATAGGAACACTTTTACACTGTTGGTGGTAGTGTAAACTAGTTCAACCATTGTGGCAGACAGTGTGGTGATTCCTCAAGGATCTAGAACTAGAAATACCGTTTGACCCAGTGATCCCATTACTAGGTATATACCCAAAGGATTCTAAATCATGCTACTATAAAGACACATGCACATGTATGTTTATTGCGGCACTATTCACAATAGCAAAAACTTGGAACCAACCCAAATGTCCATCAGTGATAGACTGGATTAAGAAAATGTGGGACACATACACTACGGAATACTATGCAGCCATAAAAACCGATGAGTTCATGTCCTTTGCAGGGACATGGATGAAGCTGGAAACCATCATTCTGAGCAAAGTATCACAAGGACAGAAAACCAAACACCACATATTCTCACACATAGGTGGGAATTAAACAATGAGAACACTTGGACATAGGGTAGGGAACACCACACATGAGGTCCTGTCTTGGGGTGGGGGGCAAGGGGAGGGATAGCATTAGGAGAAATACCTAATGTAGATGATGAGTTAATGGGTGCAGCAAACCAACATGGCACATGTACACCTATGTAACAAACCTGCATGTTGTTAGTGCAAACCTGCACGTTGATAGTGTCAAACAAATTTTCTATAGCATTGTGCACATGTACCCTAGAACTTAAAGTATTTAAAAAAAATTTAGCCAAGGGAAACCTATTTCTGACCTCTGGCCCCCAGAACTATAAGATAATAAATTTGTGTTGTGTTCAATCACCAAGTGAGTGATAATGTAGTAATCTGTTACAATGGCAATAGGAAAATAATACACCTATTAGCCTTTTGAACATCTGCAGAATCTGTATTCATATAACTTCTCTTTGATATTAGTAATTTATTTCTTCTATTTCTTTTCCCAATGAATCTGTTTAAAAAATTATCCATTGCATTGATCTCCTCAAAAAAAAAAAAAAATAACTTTTAAGCAAGATGAGTGGCTCACACCTATAATCCCAGCACTTTGGGAAGCCAAGGTAGAAGCATTTTGAGACCTGGAGCCTGGGCAACATAGCAAGACCTTGTCTCTGCAAAAAGTTTTTAAAAATTAGCCAGACATGGTGGTGTGTACCTGTAGTTCCAACTATTCGGGAGGCTGAAGCAGGGACACGGCTTGAGCCCAGGAGCTGGAAGTTACAGTGAGCCATGATAGTTGCCATTGCAACAGTCTGGGCAACAGAGTGAAAAAAAAAAAAAAAGAAAAGAAACAAAAACTTTTAGTTTCATCAGTTCAGTTTTTCTGTTTTACTGAATTTCCCTCTGATGTTTATTTCCTTTATTTTCCTTATTTTGAATTTAATTCGGCCTTTTTTTCTATTTTCCCAAAGTGGAACTCCAATGCTTTGATTTTCTGCTGAGCACTGCTTTAGGTGCATCTCACAAATTTTGAAATGTTTTGCCTTTAATTTTATTGTGTTAAAAATACTTTATGATTTCCTTTTTGTGTCTTCTTTGATTCATGAGTTATTTATAAAGGTGGTATTTAGTTTCTAAATATTTGCAGATTTCCCAGATATATTTTGCTTATTGATGTACAATTTAATTCTATTGTAGTCAGAGAACATACTGCTTTTGATTTGAATCATTTGAAATGTATTGAGACTTGTTTTATGACCCAGAATCTGGTCTGTAAATGTTCCAAAGGTGCTTAAAAATAATGTGTTTTCTTCTCTTGGTAGGTGGAATGTTCTATAAATGTCAGTTAGGTCAATTTGGTTGATAGTGTCAGACAAATTTTCTATAGCATTACTGATTTTCTGACTAATTGCTCTATAAAATGTATTATTATATGATAATGTGTTCTATATAATTTATTGAAAGAGGGTTATTGACATTTATATTTTACTACATCTGTATACTTATTTCTCCTAAAAATTCTATCAATTTTTGCTTTGTGTATTCTAAATCTCTGTTATTAGATGCATAAACATTGAGAACTATGTTCTCTTGAATAATTTATACTTTTATCATTATTAAATGACCTGATAATATTCTTTCTTCTTAAATCCATTATGTCTGATATTAACAGAAACATTAATAACATTCATCTTTCATGTTTTTACGTAGCATGCTCAATCTGTCTTGTAGTTTCTTGAACCTATGGAATCAATTACATTCATTGTTTAGCCATTCTTTACTAATTCTATCACAAATATAATTTCTATGTCAATTTCTTTCTCTTTTTTTGAGGCAGAATCTCACACTGTCACCCAGGCTGGAGTGCAGTGGCATGATCATAGAGCATTGCAGCCTCTATCTCCCAGGCTCAAGCAATCCTCCTGCCTCAGCCCCCAAAGTAGCTGGGACTACAGGCACACACCACCACACCACTCTACTTTTTTTAAATTTTTACCAGAGACAAGATCTCACTACGTAGCCCAAGCTGGTCTTGAATTCCTGAACTCAAGCAATCCTCCCGCCTTGGTGTCCCAAAGTGTTGGGATTACAGGTGTTAGCCACCATGCCCTGTCCCATGTCAATTTCAATGGATTGATTTATCTCCTCAAAATGGGTCCTATTTTCCTTTTTCTTTATATACCTGGTAATTTTTGATTGGGTGCTAGATATTGTCAATTTAACTTTGTGTTAGCTATATTTGTATTCCTTTAAATAAATATTGACTTATTTTTGTGATGCAATTAAGAAACATGAATACAGTTTGATCCCTTTGAGATCTATGTTTAAGCTTCACTGGGAAGAAAAAGAGTGATGATTAGTGTAGGGCTAATTTAGCCCTAATACTGAGGTAAAATCTTTCTGACTCTTCTACCCAGTGTCCTGTGAATGATGGGGTCTTCCACTCTGCATGGTTAGAATAAAAAGCACTTCTCACCCTGTGTGTTCCATCTTATCCTTTTGGTTGTCTCTTCCTCCACCTTTGGCTACTTATACTCACATGCATGCACTGATCTGAACTCAGCTGAAGATTCAAATAGCACTCTCCACAGATGTAGAGATTTCTCTGGTGGCTCTCTCCTCTGATACTATGCCTTGCAACCTCTAGTTTTGTTGATCTCTCTGGATTCTAAGATCTATCTCCTTATCTCATATAAAACTGCCAGATCCAACCCAGTTCTCTCTTCCTGTACTGTGTCCTGAAACTCTCTCCAGTCAGTAAACTGGGGCTGCTGGAGGGTCACCTCATTTTTTTTCCTATCTTTCTGGGATCACTGTTCTTTATTGCTATTATCTCCAATGCCTAAAAACCATTTTTTTCTTATAATTTTTTCCAGTTTTTAAGTTGCTTCAGGCATGAGATTTAATCGAACTCTGTTAGTCCAACTTTACCAGCAGCAGTAGACTTCATGCCCAGGATTTCCTTATCACTATAAATTAGACATATTCTTATCTTTCTGTCAAAATTGTTTTTATTGCTTTCAAGAAGTATCCAACATCCTTTGTGTTCTCCAGCAAAGTCCTGAAACACAAAAATGATTAGTAAATTAATTCTTGGTCTACAGGAAAATTAGCACTTGCATTATACATTATAGTAAAATTACAAAAGATTTTCAGTACTCTTTTCTTCCAGAATAAAGAGAATACTGCAATTAGAAATTCAGCTTTGAGTGAATAGGAAATCTAACAAAAAGCTATGCCAGGAAATTATGCAGTGCAAATCTTATTATTGGGTGTAATATAGCAAGATTATTTTCATAACTACCTATAGTTCTGCTCCATTTTGCAATATAATTATTTAGCATATATGGTAAAATTTATTTTTCTGTCACTTTTTTGAAATATTTCATGAAAATTCTTCTACATATGTGTAAATTTATTTTTATCTTAATGATGCTGTATCATCTATGCTGCCTCCATTATTTAATGGAGAAACAGTTATATACAAAGTAGAAACCTAACCTCACTGAACCTCTATGCTGTTTTCTGGTAAATAAAATATAAAACTCCCACAGGAGAAAGTTGTGAAGATTTAAGGAGTTAATGTATAAGAATAGACTTTGTAAAATGTAAAGTGTTTGTGAAAAATCAGAAATGTTATTAATGAAGATAAAAGCCCATTAGCTTTTTCATAGTGTTTAAATCCATTTATTATATATGAGTCTATTTATTATATATGGAATCCATAGATTTGTCATTATATTACGCTTTTTTTGCTTTCTCCTTCCTAGATAGTTATAAATATATTAAGTAACATGAAATACTATGTCATTGAGTAATTTGTTTTTGTTTACTATATATTGTATAACTTCCTATCTAAATATGAATGTTCTTATTTGCAAATATGTCATCATGATAAAGTAATTTAATTGAACATATTTTATCAACTCTAATGGTAATTCTGTGACCAAGAGCAATCTTAGCTGGAGTAGCAATATTGTATGTTTCACTCAGATGCATTTCATCCTATATTGGGAAAAGATCTATGCTTTTTTTTTTTTTTTTTTTTTTTTTTGAGACTGAGTCTCACTCTGTTGTCCAAGCTGGAGTTCACTGGCATGATTTTGGCTCACTGCAACCTCCACCTCTCAGGTGCAAGCGATTCTCATACCTCAGCCACCCAAGTAGCTGGAATTATAGGCATCTGCCACCATGCCCAGCTAATTTTTGTATTTTTAGTAGAGACGGGATTTCACCATGTTGCCCAGGCTAGTCTCGAACTCCTGACCTCAGGTGATCCTCCCACCTCTGCCTCCCAAAGTGCTGGAATAACAAGCGTGAGCCACTGCACCCAGTGACTCTTCTTGAAGATGATAGAGAGGAAGAGAGGATAACTTCTTGCAGAAATTCAGTGGAATAATTTAGGAATCAGAGAGACCGAGGGTTTGAGGAGGATATATATTATTATTTAGGTGCACCAACCCGGTTGGATTAACATCCAAAGGACTGAGCCCCAAACAAAGGGTCAGGTTACCTTTTAAGCATTTTGTGGGGTGGGGGGAGATCTGTGCAGGGGGAAGCATATTACAGAAGCAAGAAACAAAAACAGTTATTCAATTGAGACATGTATTACATTATTTCTTAATTTTCAAGGAAAAACATGTTTTACGACATGAGTTTATCTGCCTAGTGACCTTGCAGCTGCACAGCTAGAGAAACAGGGTCTTCACAATGCCTGGGAAAGGGAGAGATAAGGCTCACTAGCCACAGACAGAAAAACAGGCAGTTAATTTTTAAAGGACTCCATCTCTTTTTCTTTCTCAGGGGAAATTGGGTTTTTTTTAATATATAACTGAGTTTTTGCTTACACATTCTTAAATTTCTTTTAATTCCTGTTTCATTCTAGGAGCATTAGTAAGAGAAATTTGATATTGGTAGACCATTTTGCTTAGCAAGTGAAGATATTTCCAAATAAGTCTTTTTTTCTTTTATTATTTTTTCAAGACGGGGTCTCACTATGTTGCCAAAGCTGGTCAAACTTCTAAGCTCAAGCGATCCTCCCACCTTGGCCTCCCAAAGTGTTGGGATTACAGGCATGAGCCACCACACACAGCTCCAGTCCTTATCCTCTATGAGGAAGAAGTCCACATCTATCAGGATGTGTGTTGGGAACAGGCCCCCAAATCTGGCCATAAACCGGCCCCAAAACTGGCCATAAACAAAATTTCTGCAGCACTGTGACATGCTCGTGATGGCCTTGATGCCCACCCTGGAAGGTTGTCAGTTTACTGGAATGAGGGCAAGGAACACCTGGCCCACCCAGGGCAGAAAACTACTTAAGCCATTCTTAAAACACAAACAATAGCATCAGCGATCTGTGCCTTAAGGACACGTTCATGCTACAGATAACTAGCCAGAGCCCATCCCTTTATTTCAGCCGATCTCTTTATTTCCTGTAAGGAACACTTTTAGTAAATCTTATGACTGGCTTGCTGTCAACAAATATGTAGGTAAATCTCTGTTTGAGGCTTTCAGCTCTGAAGACTGTGAGACCCCTGATTTCCCACTCCACACTCTATATTTCTGTGTGCGTGTCTTTAATTCGTCTAGCGGCACTGGGTTAGGGTCTCCATGACCGACCTGGTCTTGGCAGATGTGGACACAGGCACAATCAGGTTGGCCATGTCTTGTATTAGGCTACTCTTAAGGAGAGGGACACAACTTCTCTGCCACTGAGTAATATATCAGATTTCATACATGTATGGTTTGGACTGGCCAAGTTCAACCATGTTAGACTCCTCATACCAATGCTCAATCCAATTTCTGCTTACAGTGTCCTCACAAAAGCAGTGCCAACATGTTGGTATTGGATGATTGGTAAGTCTCATTTAATATATACTGATGGTATGCTTACTAGCTTTTATTTCCATAGAAATGTGTTAAATATTTCAATCATTTATTTAACGAATATATTAGTACCTATTGTATACCAGATACTAATGGATTCTAGGGATACAGCATGAAATATCACAGTCCCCTCTCTCAGAAAGGGAGGTGGACATGGGGCTAGCAGTATGATAGTTTATATAATGAAGGAATGAACAAAGTGTATTAAGCAGCTAAAGAAAAGAATTCTTGAGTTTCTTGGAAAAGTCAGATAAATTTTTCTAAAGGAAGTGACATTTGAAATGAACTTTTTAAATCAAAGAGTAAAGGTGAGCCAGGCTTAGGAGTTTCATGTGGGTTTCACCTGGGCTTGGTGTGGTACAGCAACATAACTTGGTCTGTTTGCATTTTACTTTAACTATCTACCACCAAAGATTATGGTGGACATTAAATGAAATAATATTGATAAAGAACACTGCATGCATATCATAAGCTTCTAGTAAATATGGTATATTCTTGTTTTCTGTGCTGTTTTAATACAAGATATTTAATACAAGATATTTAATACAAGATATTAGGGTGACATAATCTAGCTCAGGACTCACAGATGAAGAAAAGCAGAGCCAGTAAGGCTGGTCAGCCACAGCCACCCAGGTAATTAATCACCTGAAATCATTTCCAAGGTTAACTTCTGACTCCTCCAAAAATTAATTCACTTCACTTTTCATTTTTTTTTATTCTAAACATGTGAATATTTCAAGGTTACTATGCCTAAATAAGGTAGCACTTAGAAATTTATAATAAAATGAGTAACATATTAAAAATCTTCACATTGTTTTGACTATGATAACCCTTCAAATTATTATTATTATTATTAGAGATAGGGTGTCTCTGTTACCCAGGCTGGAGTGCAGTGGTGTGATCACAGCTTACTGTAATGTTGAACTCCAGGGCTCAAGCGATCCTCCCATTTTAGCCTCCCGAGTAGCTAGGACTATGGCTGTGTGCCACCATGCCCAGCTAATTCAATAATTTTAAAATCAATTAAATAAAAGATTAAAACGGTCTCTTCTTATTTTAAAAATTTTAAGTGTTTTCCCCTTTCTTCTTGATAATGTAAACATTTGTGAGAATAAGTTTATCTGTCCCTTCTGGAAGCTAACTTTAGTAGCCATATTCTTATGATGTTCACACAGGGATGAAATCACCCAACAACCCATTTCTCAGAATGAGCCCCCATTGCTGAGTGACACATGACTGTGTTTGGCCCATGAACAAGAAATATTTTTTTCCAACACATTAATACTTCATTGGATAAACTAGATGATGCCCCAAAGATCCTGTCCCTTCATATCTCAGAATTCAGCAGATGTAGGCAGCCCAGCCTTAATCATGTTCAAATCTGAAATCACAGGCAATACCTGTTAATCATGTATTCATATTGTTTAAAATCTCTACTGCGTAAGAATTTATATGAATAATATCTGGGCCTTACATCTATTTCTCAATATCACAGTGCAAGCAAAGAGAAGAAAAATTTCTAAAATTGTATTTTTAAATGAAAATTCATGAGCTTAATGCTGGCAAATATCACGTTTTCAAATTTTTCTAAGTATCAAAACTGCTATCTATATTCATATTATATTTTTACTAATTGTATCTACATGCTTACTGGGTAAGGTAAATTAATCAGTCTAAATGAAATTATTTAGACTGATTTCTACCAGTCAGTAGTAAAAACTTTTTTTTTGCATTTTTGTTAACTGACTAATATTTCATGCTTGTTTCATTCGATATTTCACAAGTGCTTATTTGCTACAAGAACACAGTTGTGCTCACTTAACTTTGAAGCAGTTATAAGGAATCATCACATTTACATGTGGGTGTTAATCCAGTGCAGATTTGGGAAACTGGTGACATTTTAAGTATGAGTTAAAGTTTTCAACACATCTTTATTGGATTTATATACAAAACATTTAGTCTGAAAACTCTTGTGCGATGAGGACAGTTGAAATGTCAAAACATAATATCCTAAAGAGGAAAACAATGGAATTTAATGAGCACTTTCCCCAACAAACCTACCTGGTTGCATTTGAGGACCCCTTGCTATGGCCTATTGATGAGAAGTTGTGCAGAAATTAAGGCACCATCTGGATGAATCAACTAGGAAAATTTACACTGGCCATCTAGCTTGTTACTGGAAAGAATTAAACTAGATCTCACAGTCTATTAACAAATATTAAATAATATTGATAATAATAATGATACTTATGCAGAAAAATATATTCTTTACACTGGTCTTTAGATGACTGCAGATGGCATTAGACACATTTTTGCTTCACACACATTTCTTTACTCGTACATACCCAGGACGGGCCCCCAGCATGTGAAAGGGAGTGGCCATAATGAATTACTTTTATTCCCCAATGATACAACTAGGGCTCCCTTCTCTTTCATTGCTTATGACTGCCTTCCCTTTTCTCCCGCATTGAATCTTGGTCTTTTGTTGCCCGACCCTGACCCCAAACAGGGTTTTTGACAGTAGAAGGGATATAGTGAGGATCCTGTTGAAGAAAGGAAAGTGAAAAAATCCCAAGATAGATTCTTTCTCTACTTACTCTCTCACCAGCAAGCTGAATTATCAATTCTCCTATCAAACTTTCACCTCTCAATGTTCCCTTCCTTTCCTTCACAGGCCTCTAATGTATATTTTTGCAAAGAATCTCTGAGATAGTGTTCTTTTGCATAAAGCAGAGGAAAAATCCCTAATGTTGAGTTAAACCTCAGGGAAATACATTGCAAATCATTGCAAACCAGAGAAACCAACTTACACAATGGCAGATTTAAAAAGAAAGGGAACTACTAGAAAGGCTGGAGAATCAGACACGGGCAAGGTAAGGATAAAAGGAGGCTGGACACAATGATTACAGCTAAAACCACACCACCAAACACCATGTGGATGCAGATACTGTTATCCTTCTTGCTGGCTACTGGGTACAACATGTGGCACCCAGGCCCCTTCCACAGTGGACAGTGTACTCTGTTGTACCACTACCCATGCAGCCAATGTTAATTTATGCTGCCAGAATGAATTCTTGCTCCAAACCAAGAAACTGAAAAGGTCACATGCTCATCCCTTATTTCTAGGGGCCAGAGAAATAGTGTGTCTGGACAGTGGCAATTTTGCAGTAGGAAACATGCCCTTATCTCTCCAGTTTTCATGAGGTAGAGAAGTTTCCATAGTGAGGAGTTTCAAAGCCCTAAACAGTCAAAATAAACTGAATGTCCAGTATAGTGTGACATTTTTTAGATGATTTGAAATTCTTTGTGTTAGTTTTTAGACTTTTTTTAAAAGTTTTTTTAATGTTTAAAGCACAGTTCTTCAAACTGTGAGGTATAATCTATAAAACAGTCATAAAATTGACTTAGTGGGCCGTGATAACAAATATTTTTCAATAGAATGGAATAGAATGTGCGTATCACATTGTAGGATGAGTTTTGCCCTGTAAAACTTTTCTTTCACTTATGTCTATGTAGAGGTACATATTTATTTAATTATGGTGTCAAATGCTTTTATTGCTGCAGATCATGTAAAAAAAAAAACTAGTTGAAAACCACTGCTCTGAAGGACTGTATACTTGATTCAGGAACTGGAGACTAGAGAAGAACTGTAGTTTCACAGGGCAGTGGCCTGGGAGAGGAGACAACCCATAGCCAGAAGAACAGGCCAGGACAGTAGAACTGGAAATATGTGGACCAATCTCCTGGCCCTGTAAGAAATGCAATTAGAAGCTGATGCAGAACCAAGAGCCCCTGGGGACTCCTTTTTTCTCTTCGTATTGTCCTTTACCCAAACCCCAGATGGATGGAACTCTTTGTCCATATCCCAGTAATTATTCCCAGTCACTGAAGAGAGTGTGTTCGAAGAGATTACAGCCGTGAGACGTAATTTGTAATCTCAAGTAAGAATCTGCTATGAATTTTCCTCTGAGAGAGCTTAGAGTACAATGTTGGAGTCAGTGTTATTATTGCTATATTTAGGCACACTGTGAATTAGGTAGGCTACCTGTATAATAATGTTCAATTTCTAAACAACTGACTCATAATAATTTGGCAACTTCCTCTAATAGTTCTAAGTGGAAGGGGGGGTTGGTAAAAGCCATGTGGACAATAGAGGAAGTATCTTTTAGTATAAACTTATAAACAGGCAGTAGAAGCCATGTGGAAATTGCTTTGTCACCTTTCTCATAGTGCAAAAATTCTTTTTAGATAGCTTATAACATTTAATTTGGCATTCGCACAAATTATAGTAACATCAGATATTTTTGATGTTGCCCTGCTTTGTCGTTATTCATTTTCAGGTCTCCCTAAACTGAGTTATAATTAATTTGAAGTTTTTGAAAGGAAGTCTCCCAAATATTTTGTGTGGGGGTAGATCTCATGATATTATCATTTTGATCTTCCTGTGTACCAGGCCAGGGCATTTTTTCTTGCCAGGGGAGAGTACATTGAATTGTATAATTTATCCAATGATTAAATATTGTTGGCTGGGTGTGGTGGCTTACGCCTGTAATCTCAGCACTTTGGGATGCCAAGGCGGGTGGATTGCTTGACCTCAGGAGTTCGAGACCAGTCTGGGCAACATGGTAAAACCCCATCTCTACTAAAAATACAAAAATTAGCCGGGTGTGGTGGCGGGAGCCTGTAATCCCAGCTTCTTGGGAGGCTGAGGCATGAGAATTGCTTGAACCCAGGAGGCTGAGACTGCAGTGAGCCAAGATTGTACCACTGCACTCCAGCCTGGGTGACAGAGCAAAACTCTGCCTCAAAAACAAAACAAAACAAAAACATTGTTTTATAATTCAGACTGGCTTGGTGTGGTTAACAGGACATGGAGCAAGAAGAAAATCATCCCCCAAAATATAGATATATATTTTTCTCACAGAGAACTATACTGTGAACTGCTAAGGAATGTGATTTATTTACTCCCTTGTACCCAAGCTGAATATAAAGCTTAACACATAACTGACATTCAACAAGCCATTCTTGAATTGATAGTCATATTTCTCTCTAACATTTACTGAGCACTTACTGTGAGCCTGTTACTGTTCTATGGTCTTACTGTACATCCTTTACTAATTTAATCTCCACAAAAACCCTGTGAGCTGGATCTTACTGCTGTATAAATTTTGCAATTGAGGAAATGAGAAAGGTTAAATCATTGCTCAAAGTAACACAGCTCATGAGAGGCCAAGCTGGGATCTTAACCTACAGAGTCTTGACTCAAGAGTCCACATCTTTGATCACCGAGTAAGACTGCCTGTTGTGATGGTTAAGTGTTAGTGGAAGGAAAGAGGACCACAAGGAATATTGCCAGAGGTTTTATAGGAATGACCAAAATGAGAATAAAGGTAAAATTATAAAATTTCCTAACAGTGTGCCATTTACTTTACTCCACCTGCCTTTAGTGAAAGCCTCCAGGGCTGTAGATTAGAATCTGGTTTAGTGGGATGCACCAGAATACCTCTGAATAATAGGGGCTTATATAAGTTAGAAGTTTATTTCATTATTGTGTAAAATAAGTCTGGAGGTAGAAAGTTCATTCCATGTTTTCATAAGAACACAATTCCTGTCTTTCTGCTCTATCAGACTAGCGCAAGTTTTCTGTCTTCAAGTCACCTCATGACCCAGGATAGTCTGTGAAACTCCAGCCATTATATCTGAGGTTGTGGGCCAAAAGATAGACAAAAGGCGGAACAGTGATAAAAAAAAAAAAAAGTATTTATCTCTTTTCTCTCTGCAAGTCAGCTACTTCTACATGACATTGACAGAAATCACACATAACACTTCCGTTGACATTTCTTTGGCCAGTGCTTAGTCACATGATCGCACTCAGCTTTAAGGGAGGCTGTGAAACACAGTCTTTCTATTCACACATCAATGAGCTCAGCTAAAAATTAGAATTCTGTTGCTAAAAAGGAAAGGGTAAATGGATATTCAGGTAGGCAACTAGCAGTTTCTGCCACACTGCCTAAATGATATGTCAACTATTCCATGAAATCTTTCTTTAACTTCTAATGTGATATGATCTCTCCTTTCTTTGAATTCTACAGAACATTTTGTGTGCTTCTAATTGCAGTTTTTATTACCTACAATTACCTGTAAATACCTTGCCTTATCCTTACAGTTAATGCTAAGATCTATGAAGCCAGTTACTATCACAGTTCTTGCATTCCATGCATTACAAAGAATAGTCTTACACTGAGTAGATGCTCAATAAAAGTGAAATGGAATCTTTTTTTTAGATACCATTTAGGGAAACAGAGGAATGATCATAAATGAAGTTCCTATGAAGACATAACATAGATTATTTCCAATATATCAGTTAGACTGTAGACTTTTCAGCAAATTAGAATTATTTGAGCTCCTACTTTGTCATAAGTACAGTACTAAGTAATAGAGATAATTTTAGTACATCATACAGGCATGTTTGAATAACATAGAAAATGCAAATGATTAGCTATAATCATTATCATTATTATTTCCTTCAGAAAGATTCTAAACAGAGGTTAACCAGTATATAGATACAGATGAACTACATGAGCAAATCCCCAGTATTATCTGAAATAGGAAAACCAAAATGTAAACAAGAGAGCATTACCACAAGAATAATGGAGAAGCTTTTCTCAGAAACTGATTTTAGAAAAACCTAGAAATATTGGATTCCTTGATAATTATGAAGAAGAGACCATATCTTATTTAGCAGCACATCTGATTATTGGGAGATGCATTCAGAAAGATCTTTAACCAATGGTGTTTCAAAGGAGCCAGGAAAGACAGAATATTGATAGAAGGCAATATGGCTGAAGCTAGGAGCTCCAGGCAAAAGTGGTATTAAGAGACCTGGCACAGAAACAGGAAAGTATGGGCATGGTTGGTGAATATCAGGGCTTTTGCTGTGATCTACAAGATATCTAAAGTGGACAGGCGGTGGGGAAAATGGAACTGAGATAAAGGTTGTGTCCCGAAATTCCTATGTTGAAGCTTAGTCTCCAGTGCGATGATATTTGGAGGTGAGGTCTTTGGCAAATAATTAAGTAATGGGGGTGGAGCCCTCATGAATGGGACTAGTGCCTTTATAAGAAGAAACATGAACATTGGTCCAGTCATTTCTGCAAAAAGGAGCAAATTAATCATAATATTCACCTCACTCTCAAAACCTCTTCTCAAAGTGTAGCTCATCCTAGACTCCTGCCAAATTGAACCACTCATTGCTTTCTATAAGCTTCGTACTATCCTCCTCCCGCACTTTGGATGGTATACCATCCCACCGCCTGAACAAAAGTCTCCCTCTTATTCAAAACCTAGTTAAAAATATCCCTCTGTCTCGAAGCATCCCCTGACACTCCTAAATCCCAATAGTACTTGCTTCAGCACTGGCTATAGTACAGTGTAATCATTAAAGCATGGCATTTGTGGGAAGAAAAATGCCAACTGGAATCTTGCTCTGGTACAGACTGTGTGATCTGAAGTGAACTGTTAATTTATCTAAAAATGGAAAGAATACCACTGACCTCCCAGGGCTGAGCTTAGGATTACACAAGATAGGGCGCTCAAAGTACCAGTACCTATTATACGATACAATGACTACTGTTAATACAATGTATTGTATATTTGAAAATCACTAAGAGAACAGATTTTATGTGTTCTCATCACAAAGAAATAAGTATGTGTGGTAATGCATATGTTTGCTTGACTTAGTCATTCCACAATGTATACATATTTCAAAACATCACCTTATATGCCATAAATAAGTTCAATTTTTACTTATCAATTTTCATAAATAAATACATTAATAAAAAGTACCAGTACAAGAAATGGTCACTGTGTTAAATATTTATATCTTTGAATCTCCCATAGTCTTATGATAAATGTCTTATTAGTGACAAATACCTATTAGGTGGCCAACTCTATGCCTGGCACCACTCTTGGTCCTAAAGATACAGCTGTGAATAACAAGGGCAATTCTTTGCTTGTATACATTACTTTTCAGTGTTAAGACAATAAATTATATAAATACTTTTTAAAAATAGAATTTTGATTGGTTTTATGTAGAATATTAAAATTAAGTCATGTTAAAGAGGGATTGGGTAGCTACTTTCTATGGGTGGTTATGGAAGTTTCTTCTAAGATGGGACATTCTAGCTCTGACCACAATCTTTTCACTACTACCAAACAAAACAGGACATACTAGTAAAACTTTTCTTACAAAAGAAATTATTATAATATATGGTTCCTTATGTCTATTTTCTCTCACTAAGCATGTTTTCAAGGTTCATAATGTTGCAACATGTAGAAGTACTTCATTTCTTCTTATTGTGGAGTAATATGCCATTATATCGATAGGACCACATTTCATTAGTTGATAGGCATTTGAGTTGTTTACATTTTTGGGTTATTGTAGACGCTGCTGCTATGAACAATCACTTAGAAATGTTTGTGTGGACATGTTTTTATTTTTCTTGGGTATATACCTAGGAGTAGAATTGCTAGATCATGTGGTAACTCTATGTTTAACGTTTTGAGGAAGCTCTAGGCTTTTCCAAACTGTTTTTCAAATTTTATATTCCCACCATCAGTGTATGAGGGCTCCACTTTCTCCAAATCCTCAATAAAAATTTTTATTTTTGGTTTCTTTGACTATAGTCATTCTAGGAGGTGTGAAGTGGTATCTTGTGGATTTCAATTTGCATTTCCCTGATAAATACCAGCACAGAAGGATGTTTGTATATCTTCTTTGAAGAAATGTCTATTCGGAACATTTGCCCATGTTTAAATTGGATTATTTGTCTTTTTAATTACGGAGTTGTAATTGTTCTTTATATAGTCTAGATACAAGTCCCTTTTCAGATACATGCTTTGAAAATTTTTTCTGTCATTCTATGGGTGTTCTTTTCACTTTCCTGATGGTGTAATTTGAGTATGAAATAGTTTGATTTTGATGATACCTATTTTTTCTTCGTTTCTTGTATGTTTGGTGTCATCTCTAAGAAACCATTCCCACATCCATAGGTATAACAAAGATTTATACCTAAGTTTTTAGAGTTTGATATACATGTTTTCTAAGAGTTTTATAGTTTAAGCTCTTATACTTAGGTCTCTGATCAATTTTGAGTTAATTTTTGTGTGTGTGTTGTAAGCTAAGTATCCAACTCAATTTTTTAATGTGAATATCCAGTTGACCTAGCACCATTTGTTGAAAACACTATTCTCTACCCATTGGATGGTCATGACACCCTTTTCAAAATTAATTTATTGTAAATTTGAGGGTTTATTTCTGGACTCTAATTCTATTTCATTGATCTATATGTCTATTTTTAGACCAATACCATACTGTTTTGATTACTATAGATTTGAAGTAAATTTTAAAATCAGGAAGTGTGAGTCTTCCAGCTCCTTTCTTTTTCAAGGTTGTTTGGGCCATTCTAGATCATTTGCATTTCCAAATTAAATTTAGGATCACATTGTCAATTATGGCAAAGAAGTCATCCAGGACATTGGTAGGAACTGAATTAAATCTGTATCTCAATTTGGAGAATACTGTCATCTTAACAATGTTATCTTCCAATCCATTAACATAAAAAGTCTTATCATTTATTTAGGTATATTGTAATTTCTTTCCACAATATTCTGTAGTTTTTAGAATATAAATTATATACTTCTTTTAAAAATTTATTTGTAAGAATTTTATTCTTTTTGGTGCTATTATAAATGGAATTGTTTTCCTAGTTTTATTTTTGTTCTGCTCATATCTTGCAAAATATCTTTTCCAGCTGTAGAAAACAAATAACATTTTATAAATGCATTTTTTACTAGGCTTTTACTGACTTAATTTTATGTTTCTGGGGTTGTATTTTTTCTTCTTGCTTTTTCTTTGAACATTTGAATAATCTTACTATATTTTATATAGACTTATTTAAATTATTTGGAGTCAAAACTCAGTATAAATAATAAAATAATTAATCCAGGTACTGTATTGAACTAGTTTACAAATATACATAGAACTGAGAATATTTTCATGATTACATCACAAATTTTCCTCCACCTCCCACTTTTAAGTCATTTTTCCATTTTTATAAAGACAAAATAATTATAAATATAATCTGCTCCAGTATATATATCTGACACTAAATTACTAAGTAGCACATTTAAAAGCTTGCTTTCATTTTATAATTTACGGAAACAGGCTTGATAGTGTTTATTCCTTAAAACTGTTAACAGTTTGTTTATAGAAATTTTTAAGGTTTTTCCTCAAAAACAAACATGGTAAAATGAAAATAATCATTTGTAAGTGAAAGCAAGTATATTCACAACAATTTTTTCAATCATTCCAAACAATGTGTATTAGGATCACTTAAGAAATGGATTATTAATGTACACGGAAGAGTTTTGCTACCCCGAAATACACATTTGACTTTTTTTGCTTTTCCTTGAATTTTAAAAATTGAATGTCTTGAGGCATTCTGAATTAAACAAGAGTAATTGCTATGTACGAATTATTTGCCTAAAATGGCTACTTACTTCTTCGCAAATTCACATGGAATTTACTGAGCACAAATTAAGTAATACATTTCATTTCATGTCCAGTGTTCCTGATATTTTATTCTCATTTAGGAAGAACTTAGGTGATAAAGAAATTTTCCTCTGATAAAATCTAGAATGGGTACCCAAAATACACAATGACCATATCCCTATACATTGGGGGAGTTCTGCCATTAACTGTGTAACTAGCCAAAGGTGAAATTGAAGGACAGAGACACAAGGCTGGGCCTGAGCTACTAGACAATGGACCTTACTCTTCAGGCAGACCAGTGGTTCTCAATTAGGGAGATTTTGCCCTGATGCATATTTGGCAATCCCTGCACACATTCTTGATTGTCACAATTAATGTGCCAAGTGGTAGAGTGGCAGGGCTTGGGAGGAGTAATTGAGAGGGAGGTCCACTACTAGCATCTAGTGGGTTAGAGACCAGGCATGTTGCTAAGCATGCTACAATACACAGGACAGTGCCCCACAACAAAGAATTATCCAGCCCCAAATATCAATAGTGCCCAAGTTGAGATTCTGATGCAGACAGAAAATAAACTGCTCTATCCAAATTCTCTGTTTTCTGCTTCTAATGAAAATCATTATCTATTGAATTCTAGGCAGCATGCCAGGGCTTTGACACTGAGTCATTTTCTCTTTTAACTTTATTTACATAATCTCAGCTCACTTTTATGTTATTTATTCTAATTAGGTGTTTTTCAGAATAATTACAATAATTTGCCCAAGTTTACACAACTAGAAAGTTACCAAGCCTGGATATGGACCCACATCCAGACTGACTCCTAAGTCTGTGCTTGTTTCATTGTATTCCACTGTCTCTTTGCTGGTTTATGACCACATTGTATGACTAATGGATTCACATGTTTGTGGATAGCACAGCTAAGAACATTGGAAATAAACATGGATTTAATGGTAATCGAATTAGTCATGGGAAATGGCTGTTACTCTCAAAAAATTGCCCTTGAAAGTTTGTCATTTTAAGTTAGAAATCTAAGAGAATGCATAAAAATATGAAGAATTAATACTTATTTCTTCAATTTTCTCTGCTAAATGGATTTGAATGACTCATGAATTTGTTTCTAAGAGTCATAAAACTGTGCTAAATTGACATATGCTTTTAGAACTTTTAGGCATTTAAATAAATCATTTGTAAGACAGTTGACACTTGAACAACATGGGTTTGAACTGCGCTGGTCCACTTATACCTGGATTTTTTTCAACCATGCGCTTAGATGAAAATACATTCTTTGCAGGATGCAAAACCTGCCTTATATAGAGGGTGTGATTTTTTTCCATAGATGGATCTCACAGGGCCGGCTGCAGGACTTGAATATGTGTGAATTTTGGTATGTGTGGTGGTCCTAGAACCAATCCCCTGCTTATACCAAGAGACAGCTCTATATGATGATTCCACACCTAGGATATCTTTATTTCATCTCTGACTACCAAATTATAGATTTAGGCAAGTTGATGCTCTACACAGATTGGGCAGAATGATGCTGTACACAGAATTGATCTCAAAAAAAAATTTTTTCCCATGAGTCTGACTATTCCTACATATCCAAAATAATTTCTAAATTATACATGATAGCACATATACAAAAATTATTTAATTTGGTGTCATCTATTGCATCATCTGCCACAATACTTCTTGTATATGAAAATATAAAAGCTGACATTTTTGTTCAGAAAAACTCACTTTTATTTATACCATGAACCCAAATCTGACTAGTTACAGGAAAATAAATACCCCTCACAAGCAGGGATAAAGGTAAAAGCAGAAGGATGAGCCAGATATGAGAATATTTCTAGTTGTTTGTTAAAAGGGAGCTCAAATTAGAAAAACCAACCTTGAGAAGGAAATACAAGTGAAGTGGAAGTGGAAAGAGAAAAGCTCTTTCCAGCTGATGCTAAGCATATTTGAAACTGGGGGATACTACAGTTCCATTGCTATGCAACTGGCATTTTGTTAAAATAGAGGGCCATAAAAATAGAATTATGCTGTATTTCCATTTTGGCCAGTCAAATAGATGTTTGAACAACTGTTCTAAGCAAAAGCTTTTTACAAAACACATGCAATATCTAATTCTATTATAATAGCTGCAAACATGCCTCCTTGCTAATTGTGAAAGAGTAGATTTGGTCAGTTTTCCAGCATTGGCTACAGAGAAAGTGTTGAAGAATGACACATCCTGTCTTAAGGCCATTTGACCTCATCTCTAAGATCCTCATTTCAAAGTTTAAGAGCAACTTTGAAACATACAAAAATCATGATGTCCTGAGACAATCCTTAAATTGTCTTCCATTATCACCAAGGGACAGAATTCTCCACAGGAAAGTAAGTATAAGAAACAAAGTATTATGTTTACCATAGCCGGCTACACACAGGCTAAGTAAAAATTCATCCTGAGAAAGATTCATATTTTTTATTCAATAGAATCATGGTAAATCTAATTTTAAGACCCCAAAATCATGTTTAAAAAGGCAGTACAATATTTGAGGCTCATTTTATAAACAACCTAATGAGGCATATTTTAAATATAAGTTGAATATACCTAAAATAGAAGTATATTTTACTGTTTTTATCAAGTCCTCAACACAAACTGAGCTTCTAGTATTTTGGACTCACTAGCGTCGTGTCATATGTAACATTTTCAGAAGGAAAGAGTGATCACCAAGTCAGCCTAGCACTGGAAAAGCTTAAGACTTGGAAACAATGTCTCAACTAGTTTGGTTAAATTAAATTATTTGAGGTTTGTAGATCCACAGAGGGAAATATATTTGTCTTTATCTACACAAATGCCACTGGAGCTGGGAGACATCACCATGTCCTCTGAGGTCAATGCTAATGTGCTTTCATGTAGACAGGCTGCCGGAGCCCTGCCTGAGAAGATCCGTAAGCTTAATTCAGACTTCCTTCAGTGTTTTCCAAATAATCATAACTTTACCAAATCATATTTATGTCTTCAATTAGTTGGATAGTCCATTCAACTTCTTGATATTCAATGTCAAGAAGAATGTACCATTTCTAGATGACTATGAATGGCATATCAAGGTCAAATTATGTCTAAAATGCCTTTCTTTCCAGTACACCATTGTTGTTTGGTGAAATAAACATTACTATAGTATTATTGTGGCAATAATGACATAAACACAAAGCTCAAAAATACAGTTAAAACACTAATAATGCCAGATAGGTGAAAATAAAGCAAAAATAAAACTGAAATATCTTCCTTTCTGTGGTAGGCTTCATGGTGACCGCCAAAACAATATGTCCGTTCCCAAATCCTGTTACTATATTTGGAAAAGCAAGTCTTTGCAACATAATTAAATTAAGGATTTTGAGATGAGGAGATCATCCTGGATTATCTAGGAGGAATCTAAACCCATTAACAAGTGTCTTTATTAGAGACACAGAGAGGAGAAGACAGATGCACAGAAGAGCAAGCAAGGTGAGATGCAATAAATTAGAGTGATGTGCCCACTAGTCAAATCATGAAAAGGACTCTTCCCTAGAGTCTCTGTGGGGAGTAAGGTCCTTCTAGCATCTTGATTTTGGACTCTGGCCATCAGAACTGTAAGATAATAAATTTCTATGGTTTTAAACCACCAAGTTTGTGAAAATGTTACAGTAGCCCTAATGTACTTTCCAAACCATAAACACACACACACACACACACACTTATTCATAATCAATATATTCATTTAGGGCTTCAGCTAAATAAATCTTGACCCCTTGAAATGTTCTGCAATGTTTGGCAAATATTCCTGAGTGCTCCAAGTTCCAGTCATCATTTTCCCCCAGAGGATAGTCTCATGAATAAGAGAATCATAGTGTAGAAGGACATTGAGAATTTCTATAATCCTTTCTTTTGTTTACAGAATGCTTTCTACCTCCATGCCAGATGCCCTGTTAAAGCTGCATGCTTAGAGATGGCGCACTTTCTAAAGAAGATGCTTCCACTATGATAAGCCTATCCCTAATGGATTATGTGAAGTTGCATTGAAGGTTTGCAATATGTGAACCAACTGGTTTTCTGTCTATAACCACCTTATTAAATAACCTGGGATTGATTGTAATCCTAGATTTTAGCACAATTTAAACGAGGAATATTGTCTATCAGTAAACACTGATGATGATTACTTTAAGAATAATGAAAAAAATAAATTTCCAAAGTGTCAGTATGTATGTGTCTAGGTCATGGAATAAATAATAAGAGGACAATTACCATGTTTCTTCCCTTTGTATACCTCAGGGGTAAAATTTTTTGCCTTTTTACATCCCAAGTGATTACAAGCAACCTATTTCTAAACTATTACAAGCAACCTATTCTTAGAAATGAAAAGGCTGATAAAAGCAAACTCCTAAACAATGTTTTTGTGAAAGGAGATCAGTGTTAGAATTCTGGAGCCTTGTTCTTGATGGCCCAACATAAGTTGCTGTACTTCCGAAACCAAGTGGGGGATACATTCAGCTAATGTATTTTTTGCAGAAGTATGTAGATGAGTCTCAATCACTGGAGAAATGTTCAGAAATAACTTACAGAAATAATAGGGTCATTCTGTCTTTGAAAATTTCATTAACATGTGCTTAAGTCTAAGATTAAACCATTATCTTTCCATATACCAGAGATCTGAGATCGCAGCCAAATGGTTGTTTTTTGATACAATCAAATTGTGTAATTAAATTCTTTTGCATTTCAGTTATCTTTCTCTTTTTGATCAGCTGCAATCAAGCATTCTTAGCATTTGTAACTGTCCCATAATAAGTATCATTCTTATAGTGAACTGGTACAAACTCTTTTAATAGTTTGAATAAGATGTACTTAAGAAAGAAGCACTGAGAATAGCCAACTTGTCCATGTGTGTATGTTTTTGTTGTTGTTGTTTGTTTGTTTTGTTTTGTTCTTAGATACGAAGTCTCCCTCTTGTCCCCCAGGCTGGAGTGCGATGGCGCGATCTCGGCTCACTGCAACCTCCGCCTCCCAGGTTCAAGCGATTCTCCTGCCTCAACCTCCCAAGTAGCTGGGATTACAGGCGCCTGCAACCACGCCTGGCTAATTTTTGTATTTTTAGTAGAGGCAGGGTTTCACCATGTTAGTCAGGCTAGTGTCAAACTCCTGACCTCAGGTGATCTGCCTGCCTTGGCCTCCCAAAGTGCTGAGATTACAGGCGTGAGCCACTGCACCTGGCCCCATGTGTTTTAAGATGTAGTTTTCAAACTGTAATTCCAATTTTTTAAGGACTCACAGGGTTCTTTTTAGTGGAATCTATCCTATTTATTTTCTCCCTTTTTGTCTTTAGGCAATTTTCCTCATTACCTGATAAGACTTGTCTCTTAATCTTTGTTTTTCACTATGTAGAAGTCCCTGGCTCTTTTCCTGACTTTTGCTGGTATCTATCTGCATTACAGCTTTATTGGGATATATGTGTGTGTGTGTTTCAAAATAACTTAAAAGCACTCTTATTTCACCCCTTTATTTGAGTAACACTGGGCTAAAACAAAATTTGGTTGAGATTATGTTTGTTTTTACGTCCTGGAAATTAATAAATTTTTACATTTTAATATGTAGCCCATAGGTATATACAAACAAGATTAACTTGTTTAAAAGAAAAGCTGGCAACTTTTAGACAAAAAGAAACTTACTTTCTGTGCACTACACATTTAATTAGATGAAAAGGACAATATATTTCAACCATGGAAGTTTCTGAGGCCTTTGGCACACTAGATTTTTCATAGAGGCCAATGTATATGAAGTGAGTCTTATAGACAGGATGCAACTTCAGTTCAGGAATTTGGTTTTTTTTTAATCACATAAATTTACCAGAGGGATGCAAACTTAAAAACTTCCAAAAGGAAAAAGTAGCAGTCTAGAGAGGAGTTTGAATTCCTCTAGATGAAAAATTAGAACTTGTTTCCTTTCAATGTTTGTAATTCATAGAAGATAATCCAATGTCAGGTGTCTGTATCTGCTAGTCTGATCATAAATTTTGGAAAGACATGAGCATGTTCTTGAAACTTTAGTGTATTGGCTCAATGACAATGTTCTTACTTGGCTAATTCTATAAGAGATGTAACACAACACCATGAATATAGATGTACTTGAAACTATTTGTCTTAATTAAATTTTTTAGTTTACCTGGTCCTAGAAGTGATAAATAATGAAATTCCTATGCACAAAACTTTAAAAAATATTTCATTCAGTTGATAATTTTAAAATGAGTATTAAGCCATAGTAAATGTCAAACAACAATTATAATTATCCTCTGTTTATCTCAGGTGCCAAAGGGCAAGTAGAAACAGTAACATTGTTCTTACCATCTCAAGAGGTGGGTGGAATAAGACTTTACAAGCACCATGTGAGCTTCCTCCTAATTTGAGTCATGGTAAGGAAAGAGACCCCACTTCCAAAGAACTGTGCTTCACTTTTAATAAATGGGTCCTGACTCCCTTCCTCTCAATGGTGCCTGGAGAAACTACAGAATCAAGAGTTTGCCCGGGCATACCGGGAAAGATTGTCACAAATTGGTTTGAGGGGTGAGCTAGGCAGTGGTGTCATGGCAGCAGCAGTGGCTGGGGCACAAAGAGAAGGGACAGTTTGGAGAAAAGTTAGTTAAGTTGTGATCTGTCTTTTTACCTCAATGCCTAGGGAAAATTATTACTTGCCCCATCACTGAAGAAATTCACAGCAATTGCCAGACTATTGAGGTTAGTGGGGCATACAAGGGCAACTGCTCCAAAAATTTCTCTGAGAGGTTTACATAAAGACATTCACAGCATTATGCGGGCACAAAGTTGTTACCTGGAGTGCAGTGGAGGCACCCTAGGGTATATTATACAGCAGTTAGGGTTTGCTTTTTACCAAAATATAATACCTCATTCTAAAAAAAAAAAAAGTAATTTTAGACCAGCAAGTGGTTGAAAAGGGAACTGTAGACATGTTTGTCTACAGTGTTTGAAGTGAGTTGTAAAAACAAAAAGGACTTAATCCAGATATCATCTCTGGATCATTCTATTAATTTGGATGAATCTGAGAAATCCAACTTTCCTTTAACAAAGGAGACCTGGAAAAAAATCACTTCTGACCATGTCCAGTTATAATTGTTATCATCATATTTTTCAAAGAAAATCAGAATATTCTGAGAATCTGATTTTAAATGTTGTCTGAGAATTTTCCTACTCAGTATTGCTATATCCTACATCGTATTTTTATCATACCAAAAAAATTATTTTAATTATATCATAAATCTATAATTATACAAGTAATTATCAATTTGTTTAATCAATACATTGACACTAAGAAGGCAATGGTTAAGTTCAAGGACTTTAGAAAATATTCTTATTAAAATGACTATATTTATTTCATTGGATGTATATCACTATGAGTATTTTTTGGTAAGTTAATGAATAAAGTTAGTTGTTTGTCTTTACAAGGTAAATAGTAGTAGTAAATAGAGTCAGCTGTCAACACAGAATCCCTACTCTGACCTAGTCTCTGATGCTGCCTGAACTACCACACATTTTTAAAAACCGCTTGTGCTGGAGATATTCATGTAGGTCTGGGAATTACCTATGTTACCTTCAACTAAGGATGAAACTAAGCCTAACCATGCATAGTCGTACTTGTAGAGGCTACAAGGGCTGGTTGAATCAGACAGGACATTTGATTTTAGCAATAACCTCTTATTTGGAATTCTGTTTTTATAGTTTCTCTCTGCTCCAATATATTACTTATTCGGTAGTCATATTAATATTTTTAAAACACCAATTATAGATCATTCCATTCTTCCAAATGCTCAGCCATATTCTATATATTGCATACAGTACCTCCCATGCTGGCTACATAGTGCTCTCACATCTGTTAATACCCGACCCTCCCAACTATTCACTCATTCCTCCTATGAATTCCAAATACTGCTCTTTGCCCCAAACTGTCCATTTCCAACTTAAAGCTTTACCTCATGTTTTTCCTACTACTTTTCCCTTCCCAAGCTATCAACTATTTAGTTGAAATCCAATTTCTTTTAAAAATGTGTCAATATTACTTAAGCACCCATGTATCTGATTATTGTAGCACTTATTTTCTTGCCTTTTTTTAGCATCTAAATATTTACTTCTGTATCTTGATAATTATTATTTCAAAGTTTAATCAGGTTTCTAAAATTAGGTATTTAGATGATAATTGCTGCTGTATATAAGTAAGACCTTACTCATTCCCAGCTAGCAGAGTGTTTTGCTCATATCAGGCCCTTTTTATCTATTAAATAAAGAGTGTTGAGGGAGCAAGTTCAAGTGCAGTGATCTCAGCAAAATCAAAAGTAATGTTGGATCTCTTGGTTACATAAGTCCAAGAAATATACAATATACAACACCTACCAGTTTCTTATCTATGATGACATCAGGCAATATATACTAGCAGGAAACGTCTTGGATTTGTGGTCAAGACACGTCTTCAGTATTTTGACAAGACCATATTTTCCACTGTGTATTGTTTTTAGTATATCTAATAGTGGCTATCTCGCTTTGCCTTTTTGGAAAAAATAAGTTTCAAAATGTGCCTAAAATCTACCACTATGTTTTAAAATCTAGCTTTATACTTCCAAATAAGGTGTAGGTTTTTGTTTTTATTTTTTGCCTCATGATTTATTTGAAAGACTATGATTACCCAGCTATCATTATGGAAATGTCTTTGAAATTTATAACCAAAGCCAGTTTACAAATTACACAAAAGAAAATGAATCTTATGTTATTATCACAATTCATTTTGGACTCCAAATAATACCCACCTTATTCACTAAACTTAGCTCCAAATTGAATTTTCACCAAAATAAATCTACATTCAAAGGATGATTTAACATCGATAATATTTTTTTAAATCGCTTAGACATTGAAGGCAATTACAAAGACAGAATTCTAAAAAGAAAAAGAGATGAAAAAGACAAATCACGAGAGTATTTCTGACTTCCAAAGGAGATAATTTTGAAGATTATAAAAGAACATCTCCTTGAAAGGACTCCCTATTTAATAAATCATGCTGGGAGAACTGGCTAGCCATATGTAGAAAATTGAAACTGAATCCCTTCCTTACATCCTATACAAAAATTAAATCAAGATATATTAAAGACTTAAATGTAAAGCCCCAAACTATGAAAATCCAGAAGAAAATCTAGGCAATACCATTCAGGACATAGGCATGGGCAAAGATTTTATGATGAAATCACCAAAAGCAATTGCAATAAAAGCAAAAATTGACAAATGGGATCTAATTAAACTAAAGAGCTTCTGCACAGCAAATGAAACTATCATCAGAGTGAACAGACAACCTACAGAATGGGAGAAAAATTTTGCAATCTATCCATCTGACAAAGGCCTAATATCCAGAATCTACAAGGAACATAAGCAAATTCACAAGAAAAAAACAACCCCATTAAAAAGTGGGCAAAGGATATGAACAGATCCTTCTCCAAAAAAGACATACATGCGGCCAACAAACATATGAAACACATGAGAAAAAGCTCATCATCAGTGATCATTAGAGAAATGCAAATCAAAACCACAATGAGATACCATCTCATGCCAGTCAGAATGGCAATTATTAAAAAGTCAAGAAACAACAGATGCTGGCAATTTTGTGGAGAAATAGGAATGTACACTGTTGGTGGGAGTGTAAATTAGTTAAACCATTGTAGAATATAGTGTGGCGATTCCTCAAAGATTTAGAACCAGAAATACCATTTGACCCAGCAATCCCATTACTAGGTATATACCCAAAGGAATAAAATTATTGTATTATAAAGATACATGTATGCATATGTTCATTGTAGCACTATTCACAATAGCAAATACATGGAATCAACCCAAATGCCCATCAATGATAGACTGGATAAAGAAAATGTGGTACATATACACCATGGAATACTACACAGCCATAAAAATGGAATGAGATCATGTCCTTTGCAGGGACATGGATGAAGCTGGAAGCCATTATCCTCAGCAAACTAACACAGGAACAGAAAACCAAACACCACATGTTCTCATGTAAGTGGGAGCTGAACAATGAGAACACATGGACACAGGGAGGGAACAACACTCACTGGGGCCTGCTGGGGGAGAGCAGGGGGAGAGAACATTAGGGAAAAGAGCTAATGCATGCTGGGCTTAATACCTAGGAGATGAGTCGTTAGGTGCAGCAACTCACCATGGCCCCACCCATTTAACTATGTAACAAACCTGCACATCCTGCACATGTATCCTGGAACTTTAAAAAAAAAAAAAAGACTACCTCAAAAGTTTATAATTTCTTCACTTCCACTACCTTTTATTAAAATAAGTTGACAATTAATGAACAAAATGAAAATCTCTGCACTCTTTAATATGCACGTCTTAGGTTACTACTAACTCTAAAGATTTCAATGTTTTTACCGAATATATGTATTTTCAAATGGATTACTCTTTGCTCATTTTCTGTTGACTTTTAATCATTCCTTATATATGAAGGACATTAATACATTCACCATTGTAGGTGTTTAAAATATATTTTCATTATATGAAGTTTGATTTTGTTTGTGATATTTTTGATGAACATATTTTTATTTGATTAAAGCATATATAACAATTTAGTATATGTGCCTTCTTCATTACATATTACAAAATACATTTTGTGAAGTTAAAAAAAGAACATCTCCTTAAATGTATAAGTCCTGGTATGTTTGTTAATATCATTGTTACATTCTACCATGTACACTGTGAATGTATGTGTTTTTATATGTTTCCTTTTAGTTAAACATTTACTAAATATCACCCTTAGGGACCATGATGGGGATATAAATAGAAATGAAATAAAATAAGACACGTCACATAGCTCACATCAAGTCAGGAAGAGATATAAGCATATGATTGCTTATAATAAAACATCATAAGTGCTATTGTACATGGGGAGTTCTAATGTTTGGTCTGTGATTATCTTTAGCAGATGAGAGAAGTAGAGGAATGTCAACCTTTTTCACTATCAGAAGTGCTCTATTAAGAGAGCAAAAGCATCCCCCTAAGAATTTTTAATATCTCTAGAAGTTAATAGAAAAGCAAAATTCATTGAAGTGGTTTAAGCAGAGAAGTAAAGTGATTACATTAATTTACTCTAGAAGATATGTGGAGAATTAATTCCAAATTTAGAGACTAGAAGAAAAGATGTAAGTTAGGAGGCTGGTGCAATAATTCAGACAATGTTATTTGGCCCCTTTGCACTTATTTATAGCATATTCTTTGTATTTTACCATGCTGCATATTTTTCATGCTACAATTTTATTTGTTAAAGCCACTTAAAATATTTTTTGCAAGTATATATATTTATGTATCTATGTACATATAAATATACATATATGTATATAAGCATTAATATTAAGCACCAACACACAATATATAATATATTTAAATATCTTTACTCCTAGTGATATTCTTTTTATTCTAATTATTGAAGACTTAAAACATATTACCTGCAAAAAAAGCCAATCCCTGTGTAGCCTCACTGAAATGATATAATGATGAATGAATATGATATATAAGTAATTTTTATTCCTTTCAATAAAATTTCCATAATTTCTTTAAAAAATGCAAAAGTAACAATTTGCTTTTATGGAGCTTATGGTCTAGTAGAGGAAAGAAAACAATAAGCAAAATTAATAAGCAAAGAGATACAATGTTAGATAGTGATAAGATAATTTATAGAAAAATGAACCAGGGAATGGGGATAGTCATATTGGAGATTATTAACATTTTAAATAGGGTGGCCAGAGAAGGCCTTTGTGAAAAGGTAAAAATTGAACATAAGCCTAAAAAATGTGAGGGTCTAGACAAAGCAGGTATCTAGAGAAAGAGTATTCCAGGCAGGTGCAATGACCCTGATGGAGAGGCCTTACTGATATGTTTAAGGAACAACCAGAAGCTCAATACATGAAAGAGAAGAGGAACTAGTGTTTGAGAGAAAAGGGGAGAAAGTGTTCAGGTTGCAGGGAAGCAGTCCTGGGGGGGGGGGGGGGTGCGCAAATGGAAGGGAGAGAAGATTAATATAAGATGAGACCAATGAAGTAAGGAGCATATGCCTATGTTATAGGGCATTGAGGTCATTTTTGGGGCTTCTACCTTACTTTGAGTGAGAGGGAAAGCCATTGGTGTTTAAGAGCAGAAGAATGATACAATCATACTTGAGTTTTAATGAGGTCACCCAGGATGTTGGATTGAACAGACTAATGGGACAAGGGCAAAATTGGGAGACCAATTAGGAAGCTATTACACTAATCCACTCAAGGAGTGAGCGTATCTTGGACCCAGCTGACAGTAGTGAAGATGGAGAAAAGTAGTAGGAGTTTGGATGTTTTAAGACAATGGAACTGACAGTGTATGCTGATAAATTAGAAGTTCAGGCAAGGCATGGTGGCTCACACCTGTAATCCCAACACTTTGGGAGGCCAAAGTAAGTGGATATCTTGAGCCTAGGATTTGGAGACCAGCCTAGGCAACATGGCAAAAAATACTAAAAATACAAAAATTTGCTGGATGTGGTGGTGTGTACCTGCAGTCCCAGCAACCTGGGAGGCTGAGGTAGGAGGAATGCTTGAGCCCAGGGGGTTGAGTTTGCAGCAAGCTGTGATCACACCATTGTACTCCAGCCTTGGTGACAGAGTGAGACCTTGTCTTTAAAAAAAAAAAAAGAAAGAAAGAAAAGAAGAGAGAGAAGTTAAGATGTTAGAGAAAGAAGCAGCCATGGGCAACCCCAAGTCTTTGACCTGAATCATCAGAAGGACAGAATTTCCAGGAGTTCAGTTTTAGCAATGTTAAATTTGAAAAGCCTATGAGACCTTCAAATAGCAATACTGAGGGGGCATTGAAGTCTAGAGTGGAGGGAGAAAGTCTTGACTGGAGATATGAATTTGGAAATCATCACATGGTTTAAAGCCATTAGACTAATTAGATAACCAAGCGAGGGAACATAATTGGAAAGAAAGTCCAATGACTAAGCTCTGTGGTTCTCCAATATTGAACAGTCAGAGAAAAAAAGAGGAACCAGCAAAGGAGATCTATCTATAGGGAACCAGAAAGAAGGGCCAGGACTGTGAGAATGAATTGGGAGTCACTAATACATATATTATGGGTGAAGACCACAAGATTATCCTGAGTTTGGGGTGGGGAGGGTGTATGGAACAAAAGAAGTAGGTTAAGACTGGAAGCTAGAACCCTGGGAGACACCAACTTTTAAGAGAAACAAGTGCAAAAAGAGAAACAAGCAAAAGAATGGGAGAAAATGTGCTCAAAGAGGCCTATTGACAGCCAGGACAAAGACATGTCATACACCCAAGCAGAGATCTGCAAGGTAAAATTAAAATTCAATTTCATTTGCAACAAAGAGGTCAAGTAAGATGAGGACTGAGAACAGTTCCTCAGATTTGGCAGTTACGGTATTGCTGGTGAGATTTTACAAAGGAATTATGGAAAATTAGGGATGAAGAAAGTGAGACAATGAAGGTAGTAAGTATAGACTATTCTTTTGAATAAATTCATGATGAGAAGGGGAAATAGTTTGGAGGCATCTGAGTAATGTGGAGATTGCTTTGGATAGGAGGCAACTAGAGCATGTTATTAAGAATAAAGAAGCAGATATAGAATGACAAAGGAAGAGAGAGAATGCTGGAGATCCATCTAGTATATGAGCATATTTTCTTACACAGATATATACACATTTTGCCTAAGAATAAATTGATTTAATTTCCATGTTAGAAAATTGAGACTATGATAAATGAGTTGTCCAAGATGACATGGATATTAATATATTTAACCTCTGAATCACTTTGATCTAGTTAATTCTAAGTCAGTCAAGACATTTAATAGCAAAAAGATGATCTGTGAGTGCTTTCAAGTGCAAAAGAGCTAGAATGAGACAAAAGTGTGATATAATTAAATGTGACATATTCTATTTGAGATTTGGCTGGCAGAATTTCCACTCCAAATCAAAAGGTAGCTTGTAAGGCATGATGCACTTCACCTTCCTCTACCTTTGGACAATTCTCCCTCTTCTGTTTCAGGTAGGAATTATTTTGTCTAGTCTATGAACAGAAATATAAACCTGTTTTTTCTAATCATGTCATGTCTCCACTATTTTTTTATTTAATAGACAATGGTCTTCCTTGATCTTAAAAGCTGAAAAAAGTGGCATGATTTTCTCCTACTGTAAACTATTCCTCAAGCAGATGACACTCCTTCTTTGAGCTGCCAAGTTTGAGATCAGTAAGCAGTTATATCATAAGATAGGAGACAGTATGTGCATTAATTTCTTAAAATATTTTCCCACTACATTTATATAAGATCTTCACCAGGAGAAATGTCAGTCAGGAGTTTGTCCCTGTGTAATTTTTTTGTGTTGTACATTTGCTCTGTATTTGCCAGTATGTCTAATAAAAACCAATAAGATTCAAGGAGATACCTTACAGACTCAAGCAAGAATTATGATATTTGATTGAGAGATAAAAGAGAGGCCTTGGGTACCTTGGGAAGTTTTCTTTATTAGAGGTTAGGAATGTTTGGAAAATCATGGCTGCTATTGAAGGGAAAGAACTAGGTTCCTTCTTTGTGATCTCAAATCATTAAAAATTAAAGAAATAATTTTATCATTCATATTTGCTTAATTTACATAACCAGAGCTTCACATCTATGTCAGGATATGAGTAAAAATGATATTATTATCCATATTGGCTAAATAGAACCCAAATACCACGAAGTTTGAATGACAGCATGAGGGTCCTTAGTAGTCAGGTAGAACAGGAATAAGAACTTCTACCTCTCCATGCTTAGGTTAGAGCTCTTTTATTTATGACACTTGTTCTGTTTAAATACACCTACCATCTTGCTACAATTATTTCAATTGTTCCAACCTTTATGGCAATACATACTTTCAACACATGTTTAGTGAATACCCACCAAGTGCAGGCACTATTCTGGAAGTTGGGGATACAACCATGAACAAGCCTGACAAAATCCTTTCTCTTGCAAAGCTTACATATTACTAGGGGAGAACAATAAACAAATAAACAAGTAAAGGTATGGTAATTTGGTTGACAATAATAAATTAGAATCAGGGAGGGAGAGGAATACTAGAGGTACAAACGGTGTTATGATGTCTTTTTTTTTCTTTTTACAGGGCAATCATGGAATTCTTCATAGAAATGAATTGAGCAGATACCTATGAAACTCGAAAAAGCAATGTGAAATCTAGGGGAAGAAATTTCTAGAGGGAACAGCAACTTGAGATTATTTCTCTTGTGAGTCTAAATCGAAAGAGAGGTCAAATAACATTTGTGAGGAAGTATGTTTCCTCTCATGGGCCTAAAAGGAAATAGGTTTTTTCCCCCCACCAGGTAGCTTAATTTGTAAAAGAACAAATTTTGATCTGATATTATAGAGGGAAAAATACATGTTGCTCTTGAACTTAAGAAGATGAACAACAACAAAATAAGCAATAATAATAAGCAACAACAAAAAAGCAATAATATAAACTACTTATATTCTAGAAGGTAGAAGGCTACTCTTTAAATCATCCAAAAACCAGAGACATTAAAACTACACACAAATGACTGCTGTAAATAGGCACCCTTGCATGTGCTGCCATCCTGTGGTACAGGAGAAAAGTGTTATTATTTGACTGTATTAATGACCACTACCCACGTTCCTAGTTGACCACATGTGTGTCCTGGGAGAGAAAAGTATGCTTTATAACTGATCTTTAAGATTAAATACCTTTGAATTAAATTAACATTGTATAAAGCAACTTAAAAGTGTAAGTTATGAAAATAAAGACTTTATCAGCTTGACAGTTTAAAAATTACCTCACAATAGATACAATTTTTTCACAATGCACAATACATAATTTTAAGCTTAATCTCAATATCGTGTAATCCCCACCTCAACCTCTTTCTCGACTTAGGCAGATCTTGTCTTTCATTCTTGTTTAATTGCTTTCTATATGTTATACAATATACACAATGATAGTTTTCACTCTTCCCCAGTCCACTTTTGTACTATTTAGCCCTACATGACTTGAATGGACTGGTTGCCTGGGTAATTATGAGCAGCGTACTTGGAAGAACAGGAGTCATGAGGGGAAGCTTCCCAAGAAAGCGAATTAATCTATCTTGGAAAGTAACTCCCTTGTCTCCTGGAGTGTTAAAGAACATCTCCTATGGTATGTCATTGTGACACATTTGTCTTAAGAGAAAAAATGTTTGAGAGGTTGCTTTATGATAACACCTAGTCACAGATTTAACCTTTGCCTCCATCTGAAAGAAAAGTTGGCTCAGCAAACCAAAGGTCTGGGAGAAGCCGTCATGAGGTCAAAATTGTGCAAGACTCCTTGTTTACTTGAACCATCTTACAGAGTCATTCCTTCAGATTCACATAATCTGCCCTTAGTTCAACATACAAAGCATGCCATTTAAGTTAAGGCTACTCATCTATATAGCACTCTGTGTTCCTGCTCACACCTGACCCCAGATCCATCACTTTACAAAACTGTGTGTGTCACTGGGGCCTGTTGGGCAGTGGGGGGCTAGAGGAGGCATAGCATTAGGAGAAATACCTAATGTAGATGATGGGTTGACGTGCGCAGCAAACCACCATGGCACATATATACCTATGTAACAAACCTGCACATTCTGCACATGTATCCCAGAACTTAAAGTATAACCAAAAAAATTTTTTTAAATGTGTGTGTGTATGTGGAGGTGAGGTCTCTCTATGTTGCCCAGGAGATGAGGTCTCTCTGTGCTGACCAGGCTGGTCTTGAACTTCTGGCCTCAAGTGATCCTCCCACCTTGGTCTCCCAAAGTGCTGGGATTACAGGCATAAGCTACCACACACGGCCTCATCATTTTTATTTTACAATGGATTGCTACATGGTGCATCTCACAGACCAATCTTATGTCATCTACTAGACAGTATTTTTATATTGTCAAAAGGTATTACATTTACGTTTGGTTCTATAATGGTAACTACCCATTGTTTAACCTTGGTTTCATATTTAAACAGATTTCAATGTTTACAGCAGAGAAGGCCAGTGTGCCTCCTATATCTACTCTTCACTCCTTGTCTGTTAGAAGTAACAGAAATCCCAACATTCACTTGCACACTCAGTGCCCAGAATGAAGAATGCATTTCCCAGCCTTCTAGACATGGCTATATGACTAAGTTCTAGCCCATGAAAAGGAAGCATAAGTGTTGAGTGATTCCTTCCGGGGGCCTTTATTAAAAGACAGCTTGCACCCTATGTATTACTTTTTAAAAATATTCAATCTCAAGAAGTAGCATATGCGTGGGAGGACTCTATTAGGTAGGAAATAAATCTTACAAAATTTTGAGGATGCAATACATCTAAGTTAAGATTTTAGAAGCCTAATAGATGGGGCACGTCAAGACTTTCCCTCCAAAATAAAAAACAAATTCCTTCTTTTTGAAGCCTGGTCCCCTGAAGGACTATTCAGCTCCAACCTCCCGGCTGGATCAACTGTGATCTCTGTTGCAATCACCTCTCAGTTCAGCTTCCCTGTCTACCCAATCCTGCTTCCGCAACTCTGTACAGGTGAAAGGAGAGGAGCAGCAGCCCCACCTACATCCAGTTAAACTCCTTCACACATACTTCTACTTCTGCATTATTTTTCTTGCAACTCAATCGAAGACACCTCTCAGTGTCTGCCCATCTCCACGCAGACCTACTTGATGTACAAGTTCTTTTGAACCCCACATGGCCTAATGTTAAGTGTGTTTGATGCTAAACTCTAACCCTCCCCTATTTATTTCAGTGTAGTTATATACAGTTATATACACTACACATATGAACCTATCATGCATATGTAGATTTTCAAAAGACTAGAAAACAGACAAAATATATACAGAATTATCTCTAGATGGTGAATTACTTTTTTCATTTTTTTACCCATCTTTTTTCTAAAAGTGAAATTATTTTTATAACAATGAAAATAATTTTAAAATAAAGCAAAAAACTACCACATCTAAATAATAATTACAGCAATAACTACCAACCAGGAATACCAATATGCAAAATAAGTTAGATGAATTTGTAATAACAACTCCATTTTTAGTGACTGATAAGCGCATAAATTTTCCCATGTCTATCTCTTTTTCCTCATGCCAAGCAGAGTAGAGGGAATAATTTTGCAGCACTAGCTAGAAATATTTCAACCCTCAAAAAGAAAGAGAAAGAACAAATTGGGCTATTTTTGCAATCTCTGTCAGGTGATATTTTTGCTGTAATCTGCTTTGAGTCAAGTAAAGGATAAATACACTGAAAATGTGAAGTGAGAACCACATTGTAACACCTTCACTTAGTATTCTTCCAAGTTAATCAGCATAGATGACCCTTGACAATTTTTTTAGGAGGGGCCTAAGATGGTTTTATTATTATTGGAAACTCTAGAATGAATTGCCAAGTTACCTTTTGCCATTTGAGATTCTGGCTTTCAACCTTAACTTTCCTGATACAGAATTCATTTAGTAGTGTCTCTCTTCTTTTACCTTCTGGTCCTATTCTACACTGTTTTCCAATTTTTGATGCATTTCTTGGAGGGACAAAAATCTCATAATTCCTTACAGATTTAAAGCTAATGCTTTTTTAGAGATTTCTTTCTGTAGGGCTACTATCTAGCTACATAGAGTCAGACCAGTTCTTTCTCAGAGCAGATAACATTGGCTTTTTCCATTTTTCTTTTTGAGGCCTGCCATTTTTTTTGCATATAGGGATAATCATAAGCCAAAGTCACAATGAGAACACCTACAATGTTCTGTATGTGTATATGCATTTGTATGCTTGTGTGTGTGTGCCTGACTTGTGTGAGAAGTCTCTATAGGATTTCATGTCTCTGACAGACAAGTGGCTTTATCTCTTAACACAATACATTTGTTCTTTCAGCTCTGTAAGTCCAAATTTATTAATGCCACATTTTACAAATTATATCTTTATCCCTCTAAAGTTATAGACTTCAATTTTAAGAATAAATACAAGGTTCTTAAATAAAAACATTAACTCGTCCTAAAATTATGTGGTCGATTATTAAATAATATTACCACAGCTGAATGCTTTGGAAGATTAACAATGAAGGATATAAAATGTCATATGGCCGTGATACTTATGTATTCATCTTAAGTTGTTTTAATTTTCAGTGTTCCTATGATCATAAGCATGCATGTACATACTCTTGAATGAGGACTGGGTGGTAACCATCCCTGTGAATACCATTCCTTTGTTTTTGTGCTTGTTTGAGCATGATTATCTTCTCATTAAATTCTTGGCTCTGGAGCTAGGAGCTTTGGTTCATATTTTTACTCTATATCAATTAGTACAGTGCCAGTGTTTTGCACATAGATGATGCTAATCACTATTTGTAGCTATATTAACAGCTAACAGCTATTGATTAATAGGTAAAATATTTATATTGTGATGAAACTCACCATTTATAATTAGTGTTGCCATCTTTGAGTAAGGATAAACAGTTGATACTATTTGGTTTAACAGTAAGTGAACGGCTGTGCACCCATATTCTGATGTTAACCTGAGCCTCTTGTGATAATATGTGGCTTTTTAAAAGATGGCTGCAAATTCTTTGACACTTCTGCCATTGAAGCTGAGCACAATGTCCCTTCCCCTTGAATCTGGGCCAGTCTTTGACTGCTGTGATCAAGGAATATTACAGACGTGACACGGAGCTAGTTCTAGGTCTAGCCTAAAAAGGACTGACACATTTCACCTTAGTCTCTGGGAGCCCTGGGCCAGGGCAGTAAGAAATCTGACTAACCTGAGGAAGAGAACGTGTGGAGAAGCCCAGAGAATACGTTGGAGGGGGAGAAAGAGAGGTAGCCCCAGGAAACAGGAATATGAGTGAATCCATGTGGACCCTCCAAACCAGAGTGGCTGCCAACTGAATACTACCACGTTACCACAGCTGATGCCACATGCAGTGGAAAAACCTCTCAGCTGAGCACTGCCTGAATTCCCAACGCACAAAACCATGAGATGTAATGAGTGAGTTGTTGTAAACCACTACTTTTTGGTATAGTTTCATACCTAGCAATCAATAACCAGAACACTCTACATCTCGGTTTGCCCAGAACTGTACCAGTTTCTGCCAGTTATCTAAGACACCCTGTCATGACTTACATTTGTTCCAGATCCTTCATTTTTTACAAAATATTATTAAATACTTGTGTTAAAATAAGCTAAGGTGGGTTTGGTAGTTTCTGTTAGTCTTATATAGAAAAGTGTGAGAATTATGGGGAATGAATAGCTTCAACCTGAAACCTAATTTAAATTTAAAGACAGGTTACATAACCCCTTCTCTTTCCCTGGCACCCTCAGCCATATAAAATCTAACATTTCCCTTTTCAGGTCGGCATGCAGTGTGTTATGTTTCTGGTACATAAGTGGTGAGAGGAAGCCATCTCCTCTTGGTCTGGGTGGCGGTGGAGGGCGGAACATTATATACTGTGTTGGTCCTATGTTGGTTTATAAAATACACAAATCTGCCAACCACCAGTCCCACATAAAACCATGCTCATAATAGATGGTGGTGAGGGGCATCTGGGGTAAAACACAGGAATTTATAGGTTAAGTATATGACAAATGTGTAGGAAATAGAACCAGAGCTGTTGTTTTATAAAATGAAGAGAGGAAGTAGCTTGTACTCTTAATATAGTGCTATTGTCATTATTACGTTATATAACTCTACAATATTGATTTATTTATTGTTTCTCAATTTTTGAAATTTCACAACAAATTTTCAGCAGCAATGAGCTAAAGACGAAAGTGAATATCTAACGATAATTAAATATTGAATTTTTATTTTCCAAGAAACTAGATGACAAAAAGTAATTTGCACAAAATGTTTGTCATTTCCTATCCACCATGAGATCTCTACTGTATCACTAACATATGAAAACCAGAAGACACAGATCAGCTAAAGAAGCATCAGCCAACTACCTCAAAAATTTATTATTTTGAGACTGTGCCAGAAAAAAAAAATTTGTGTGTGCAGTGGCAGAAAGTGTGTTTACATATCAACCTGTGAAGCATAACTTTCATGTACATCAAAAGACAGTTTTTTAAATTAAATACACTCAGTTTCAATTCCCAGGTTTCTTGTGAACATATGAAAATGAAGCAACAGGTTTTAATGCATCCACTGTTAGCAAAAGAAAAACACTGTAAGCAGTTAATTAACACTGTTTCTTTATCAGTATCATTAAATGCTTCAAATAGAAATCAGTTAAACTCATATCAATAATCATTCAAATATTTTTCATCTAATTATTGGAATCAAAGAGAAGTTTTTAGTTCACTTTGCAAAAGTAAAACAGCTGACAATGTGGATGCCATTGTAAAATTCGTTGAAAAATTTAAAAATAAAAATATGATTTGGTAATAAAAATATGAAGAGAAATTTAGAATAAACACAGCTTCATGATAAAATAATAATCTTAAAAACAAAAGGACAATTCAACTGGAATTGGTCATGATGAACACATAATTCAAAACCAAGTTCAAACAAATTTCACAATTCTACTGACTGAAATGGAAGATGTTAATTGTCCAAATTTACAAATTACAAATATTATTACACATATAATTGGATAAACTAATCCAAAAATCTTTGCAAGTAATCTAATGCTTAATATTTTACAAATCATTTCAGCTTTGCTGCAGATACTTTATTAACTGAATATTAATTGTAGATTAGATATATTTCAGCCTTGGAAGAACTACCTTGTAAAGCAACCTTAAATTTCTATTATGTCATTGAATATTTCTGTAAGTTAATTCTTTAAAGTTTAGAAGAAATTTTCTTTAAAATAAATTGGAAACATTTAAAGTGTTCCACAAATTGAGCACCAAAAATGTTTGAAGAATTGACGTAATGCACCACCTGAAAACATTGAAACAATAAAAATCATCTTCACAGAAGCTAAAGAGGAACTGAACAAAATAGATAACGTGAGCTTAAAGAATGTACAAGATTGGCCGGGCACAGTGGCTCATGCCTGTAATTCCAGCACTTTGGGAGGCTGAGGCGGGCAGATCACAAGGTCAAGTGATCCAGACCATCCTGGCCAACATGGTGAAACCCCATCTCTACTAAATATACAAAAATTAGCCGGGAGTGGTAGCGCACACCTGTAGTCCCAGGTACTTGGGAGGCTGAGGCAGGACAATTGCTTGAACCTGGGAGGCCGAGACTGCAGTGAGCCAAGATCATGCCACTGCACTCCAGCCTGGTGACAGAGCGAGACTCCATCTCAAAAAAAAAAAAAAAAAGAATGTACAAGATTATAAGATTTAAGTTTGTCATTCTATAACTGAAAATTACAACATCTCAATCTGCAGGAAGAATCTTTAATGTAGCTCCTATTTTTAATAAATTTAAATTCTATACTGGAATAAAATAAAATTAAAAAGGGCTATAGTTTGCCAAATCTGGCAAAATATTGAAAAGAATCATAAATAGGATTTTTAAATGAATATTTTGGAGCAATAATTGTCAAAGATGGTTTTCTGAATTGAGTCAAAAAAACTCTAAAATATTAAGCTGAAAAATTTCACAGTTTAAATAAAAACTAATTTAAATGGAGACAGTCTTCCATTTAGTAGAATTTGCTCTGAACTTATTAAGCATGTCAGCTTTCATAGGCAGAATGCTTCATCAAGTAAAACTATCATAATCTACAGACAAGTCAGGCAAATTCAGCATCATAAAATATAATTTTCAAGAAGATTGCAGATAATTTTATGAAAAATCAATAATAAGAACATTGCATTGAAAAATTATTCTCTATAAATTAACAATGACAAGGTATTAAAAGCAGAAATAGCTATAAACTGATTAAAGTATATAAAATATATGTACCACAGAATCAATTATTTTGCTCATGTTATTCTAAATTTTCAGCTAATCAATAGTTTTGTTTTAATGTAAATAAACATAGTCTATCTATGAAAATAAATTTTAAGTAGGATAATTTTTATAGTTATATCAAAAATATAAAACCAATTTACTATCCTATAAGTATTTTCAAAATGTATAACATTTTGATGATTTTAGTGCTCAAGTTTGTTCTCAAAAGTATCCCAATTCGGGGTATAAATTATTTGGTTACTTTACTTATTTCTAATCTGATTTATTGTTTTCAGACACTTTGCTCACCATATAACCTCCTGCCATCATTAGCAGATTATTTTTCTTTCTTCACGCCACAGAAAAAGTCCATTTTCTTATAATCTTTTCCAGTCTAACATTCCTCTTCATTTTTCTATGTACCCCACTTTCCCATCCCTGAACACGTTTTTTCCCTTTCTGATGCCTAAGACATTGCTAATCCACTTACCTGACCTTTTGAATGTTTCTTTACTAAAACAGCCTGCAGCAATCTTCTTCATCCTTCAACATCTAGCTCAAATATTTTCTCCTCCCAGATTCCCTAAGCCACAATTAATCTCATCTCTTTTATTCTTTCCTAAGAGCTTTACTTAAACATTTGTTGGAGCATATATTTGCTTTCCATAGCAGTTAACTACATGCCCAGTTTTCTTCCTGTAAATCATTGTGTTTTTAAAACACCATATTTTCTGGCTTATTTCTGCATTTCTTGCCTTCCAGACCCTCCCTACTGTGGTACAGTGGATTAAGCAGAGTGGTGCTCTATAGTTTTTTCAACTAATTACAATCTTCTATAAATATTACTGATTTATCTAACTCTCTGTACACATGCAATCCTTATTAGTTTTATGTATTTAGTGCATTAAATCTTATACCCTTTTCACAATGTGCCTTAATTGAGCATTCTAATCCAAGCTCTTAACTATTCACTTTCAAAAATGGCCTCCTAAGTTTTTTCTCTCAAATGGATACATTTTCCTGTTTCCTTTACCATCTCTTAGTTTTGCCCCAAAGTCTATGTAGCCTTTCACATTATAATTCTAATGCTTCTGACAAAAGATGACAATTTCTTCTCAATTTTTAACCCTCAATATTTCTCTGCACAAATGATAACATATGGAAAGGGGCAGAGCAAGGTGACAAAATAGAAAGCTGCACCGAGTGTACCCCAACAGGAACACCAAATGTAACAACTATCTACACACAAAAAGCACCTTCATAAGAACCAAAAATCAGGTGGTATTCACGGTACCTGGTTTTAACTTCATATTACTGAAAGAGGCACTGAAAAGGGCAGGAAAGACAGCCTTGAATCACCAGTACTACCTCTCCCACCATCCCCCAGCAGCGGCTGCATGGCATGGAGAATCTGAGTGCTTGGAGAGGGAGAGCACAGCAATTGTGAGACTGTTTACGTTGAACTCAGTGCTGCTCTGTCATAGGGGAAACAGAACTGGGCTGTACATAGCTGACACATGCCCACAGAGGGAGCATTTAGACTGGCCATTGTAAGAGGGGAATTACCATCCCAGTGGTCAGAACATGAGTTCCAGAAAGCCTCACCACCACAGGCTAGAGTGCTCTATATAAACTTGAAAGGCAGTCTAGGCCATAAGGACTAAAACTCCTAGGCAAGTCCTAGTGCTGAGCTGGTCTCAGAGCCAGTGGACTAGAGGGCACATGACCTACTGAGACAACAGCTGGGGTGGCTAAGAGCGTGCTTGTGCCATCCCTTCCCCAACACCAGGTTGCACAGGTCACGGCTCCAAAAGAGACCCCCTCCTTCTGTTTTAGAAGAGGAGAGAGAAGGGCAAAGGGGACTTTGTCTTACATCTCAGATACCAGCTCAGCCATAGTAAGATAGGGCACCAGGCAAAGTTGAGAGGCACCCATTCCAGGCCTTAGCTCCTGGACAACATTTCGAAATACACCTTGGGCCAGAATGGAACCTGCTGCCTTGAAGGGAAGGGTCCAGTCATGGCAAGACACATCACTTGCTGAATAAAGAGCCCTTTGGCCTTGAATAACCAGCAGTGATGCACAGGAGGTACACTGTGGGCCTTGGGTGAGACTCTGAGATGTGCTGGCTTCAGGTATTAGCTCAGCCACAGGGAAGTAGGGCACCAAGAGGCCTCTTGAGGTCACTGATTCCAGGTCTTGGCTCTTATGGCACTCCTGAACCTTCCTTCAGCCAAAAGGGAGATCACCATCCTGAAGGGTAAGTTCTAGGACTGGCAACATTCACCACAAGCTGACTGAAGAGCCCTTGGGCCTTCAATGAAATCAGTGGTAGCCTGGCAGTATCCCCATGGGTCTGCTTGTTGTGGCCATGGGCTAGAGCTCTTTGCCTGTAGAAAGAGGAGGGAAGAGTGGGAAGAACAATGTCTTGTGAATTGAGTGCCAGCTCAGCAGCAGTACAACAGAACATCAGGTAGACTTCTAAGGTTTTAGACCCCAGTACCTGCTTCCTGGACAGCATCTCTGGACTCGCCTGCAGCATGAGGGAGTTTGCTGCCCTGAGGGAAAGACACAAGCCTTACTGGCTTCACCACCTGATGATTGTACAGCCCTAGGTCCTTGAGTAAACAGAGGCAGTAGCCAGGTAGTGGTTACAATGGACCTTGGGCAAGACCCAATGCTGTGTTGGCTTCAAGTCTGATCCAGTGCTGTCCCAGTGGTGGTGGCCACAGGGGTGCTTGTGTCATCCCACTCCCAGCTCCAGATGGCTGAGTACAGAGACACAGAGACTATATATGTTTGGGAGAAAGTAAGAGAAGACAACACAAGTCTTTGCCTGGTAATCCAGAGAATTCTTCCAAACTTTATTAAAGACTCCCAGGTGGCATCTCTATGAGTCTGTAAGAACCGCAGTGCTACACAGTGCCCTCTAATGCAGATGTGGCTTAGATCACACCACCTAAGTTCTGTTGAATACTTGGAAAGCATTTCCAAGAAGGATGGGTATAAATAAGCTCAGACTGCAAAGTCTACAATAAATACCTAACTCTTAAATGTCTAGACACTGATGAATATCTACAAGCATCAACACCATCCAGGAAAACATGATCTCACTAAACAAACTACATAAGGCATCAGGGACCAATCCTGGAGAAACATAGATATGTGACCTTTCAGACAGAGAATTCAAAATAGTTGTGTTGAGGAAACTCAAAGAAATTCAAGATAACATAGAGAAAGAATTCAGAACTCTATAAAATAAATTTCACAAAGAGGTTGAAATAATTACAAAGAATAAAGCAGAAATTCTGAAGTTGAAAAAATGCAATGGACATACTGAAGAACACATTGGAGTCTTTTAATAGCAGAATTAGTCAAGCACAAGGTAGAATTAGTGAGCTTGAAGATAGGCTGTTTGAAAATAAGCAATCAGAGGAGACAAGAGAAAAATGAATTAAAAAAACAATGAATCATTCCTGCAGGATCTAGAAAATAGCCTCAAAAAGGGCAAATCTAAGAGTTATTGGCCTCAGGGAGGAAATGGAAAAAGAGATACGGGTAGAAAGTTTATTCAAAGGGTTAAAAACAGAGAACTTCCCAAACCTACAGATACTAATATCCAAGTATAAGACAGTTATAGAATACCGAGTAGATTTAATTTAAAGAAGGCTACCTCAAGGCATTTAGGATTCAATCTCTCAGTGGTCAAGGATAAAGAAAGTATCCTAAAAGTAGCAAGAGAAAAAAACAAATAATATATAATGGAGCTCCAATGTCTCTGGCAGCAGACTGTTCAGTAGAAATCCTACAGGCAAGGAAGGAGTGACATGACATACTTAAAGGGCTGAAGGAAAAAACTTTTACCTAGAATAGTATGTCCAGCAAAAAATATCCTTCAAACATGAAGGAGAAATAAAAACTTCTTAGACAAACAAAAGCTGAAGGACTTCATCAACACCAAGCCTGTCCTATAAGAAATGTTAAAGGGAGTACTTAAGTCAGAAAGAAAATGACATTAATGAGCAATAAAAATAATGTGAAGGTACAAAACTCGTGATAGTAAATACACAGAAAAAAGCCAGAATATTATAACACTGTAACTCTGTTGTGTAAACAACTCTTATTTTATGTAGAAAGAATACAAGATGAATCAATCAAAAATAATAACTCCAACAACTTTTCAGGACATAAGTTGTACAATAAGATATAAATGAAAACAACACAACATTAAAAAGTAGGGAGACAAAGTTAAAGTGTAGAGTTTCTGTTAGCTTTCTTTTTGCTTGTTTTTTTTTTGTTTATTTATGCAAACAGTGTTAAGTTGTTACCATATTAAAATAATGGGCTATGAGATAGTATTTGCAAGCCTCATGGTAACCTCAAACCAAAAAACATACAATGGATACACAAAAAATAAAAAGAAAGAAGTTAAATCATACCACCAGAGAAAATCACCTTCATTAAAAGGAAGACAGGAAGGAAAAAAAGGGAAGAAAGAGAAGACCACAAAACAACCAAAAAACAAGTAACTTACCAATAATAGCATTTAATGTAAATGGACTAAACTCTCCAGTCAGAAGACATAGAATGGCTGGATTGATAGAAAAACAAGACCCATTGATTCCGTTGCTTACAAGAAATACATTTTACCTGTAAAGACACATACAGGCTGAAAATAAAGGGATGGAAACAGATATTCCATACCAATGGAAACCAAAAAAGAGCAGAAGTAGCTATACTTATATGAGAAAAAAAAATAGTTTTCAAAATAAAAACTATAAGAAGAAACAAAGAAGGTCACTATACAATGATGAAAGAGTCAATTCAACAAGAGGATATAACAATTATAAATACATATTCACCCAACACTGTAGCACCCAGATATATAAAGCAATTATTATTAGAGCTAAAGAGACAGACCCCAATACAATAATAGCTGGACACCTTAACACTCCACTTTCAGAATTGGACCGTTCTTCCAGACAGAAAATCAACAAAGCAATTTCAGACTTAATATGCACTACAGGCCAAATGGACCTGATAAATATTTACAGAAAATTTTGTCCAATGGCTGTAGAATATACATTCTTTTCCTCAGCACATGAATCATTTTCAAGGATAGATCATATGTTAAGTCACAAAACAAGTCTTAAAACTTTCAAAAAATTGAAATAATATCAAACATCTTCTCTGACCACAATGGCATAAAACTAGTAATCAATAACTAGAGGAATTTTGGAAACTATACAAATACTTGGAAATTTAACAGTATGCTCCGGAATGACCAGTGAGTCAATGAAGACATTAAAAGGGAAATTTAAAAATTTTTTTAAACAAATGATAATGAAAACATAACATACCAAAACCTATGGGATACAGTGAAAGCAATACTAAGAGGGAAGTATATAGTTTAAGACCTAGCTAGAGCAATCAGACAAGAGAATAAGTGCCTACATTAAAAAAGAGGAAAAACTTCAAATAAACAACCTAGCGATGCATCTTAAAGAACTAGAAGGCCAGGCGTGGTGGCTCACGCCTGTAATCCCAGCACTTTGGGAAGCTGAGGCAGGTGGATCGCTGGAGCCCATGAGTTCAAGACCAGCCAGGGCAACACAACAAAACCCTAACCCTACTAAAGACACAACAAGTATCTGGGTGTGGTGGCCTGCACCTGTAATCCCAGGTGCTCAGTGGGCTGAGGCAGGAGAATTGCTTGTACCCAGGAGCTGGAAGTTGCAGTGAGCCAAGATTGTGCCACTGCGCTCTGGCCTGGGTGACAGAGCAAGACTTGGGGTAAAAAAAAGGAACTAGAAAAACAAGAGCAAACCAAACCCCAAATTAGAAGAAAAGAAATAATAAAGATCAGAGCAGAAATAAATGAAATTTACATGAAGAAAACAACACAAAAGATCAATGAAACAAAAAGTTGGTTTTTTGAAAAGTTAAATAAAATGAACAAACCGTTAGCCAGAATATTAATTAAAAAAATGGAGAGAGGCACTAAACAAATAAATCAGAGATGAGAAAGAGGACATTACAACTCATAACACATAAATTCAAAGGATCATTAGTAGCTACTATGAGCAACTATATCCCAATAAATTGGAAAAGCCAGAGGAAATGGATGAATTCCTAGATACATACAACCTACCAAGACTGAACCATAAATAAATCCAAAACCTGAACAGACCAATAAGTAATGAGATTGAAGCTGTAATTAAGTCTTCCAGCAAAGAAAAAACCCAAGACCCAATGGCTTCACTGCTGAATTCTACCAAACATTTAAAGGAGATCTAAAATCAATACTGCTCAAACGATTCTGAAAAATAGAGGAGGAGAGAATACTTCTGAACTCATTCTGCAAGACTGGAATTACCCCAATACGAAACCAAACAAATAAATACAAAAAAGAAAACTACATTCCAATATCAGTGATACGAGAAAATCCTCAACAAAATACTAGCAAACTGAATTCAACCACACATTGAAAATATCATTCATCATGACCAAGTGGGATTTATCCCAGGGATGCAAGGATGGTTCAACATATGCAAATCAATCTATGAAATCTATGCAATATATCGTATTTTATATCAACATTATATATCAACAATATATGAAGGATAAAAACCATATGATCATTTCAATTGATGCTGAGAAAGTATTTGATAGAATTCAACATCTTTTCATGATAAAAACACACAAAAAGCTGGGTATAGAAGGAACATACTTCAACAAAATAGAAGCCATATGTGACACACTCACAGCTAGTATCATACTGAATTGGGGAAAAATTGAAAGCCTTTCCTTTAAGATCTGGAACATGACAAGGATGCCCACTGTTACCACTGTTATTCAACATAGTACTGGAAGACCTAGCTAGAGCAATCAGACAAGAGAAAGATATAATAGGCATCCATATTGGAAAGGAGGAAATCAAATTATCCTTCTTTGCAGATGATATGATCTTTTATTTGGAAAAATGTAAAGACTCTACCAAAAAATTATTAAAACTGATAAATCAATTCAGTAAATTGCAGGATACAAAATCAACATACAAAAATCAGTAGCATTTCTATACGCAAACAGTGAACAATCTGAAAAAGAAATCAAGAAAGTAATCCCATTTATGATAGCTACAAATAAAATTAAATACCTAGAAATTAACCAAAAAAGTGACAGATCTCTCTAATGATAACTTTAAAACATTGATGAAGGAAACTGAAGAGGACACACAAAAAAATAGAAAGATATTCCAAGTTCATGGATTAGAAGAATCAATATTGTCAAAACGTCCATACTACCCAAAGCAGTCTACAGGTTTAATGCAATCTCTATCAAAATACCAATGTCATTCTTAACAGAAATAAAGAAAATAATCCTAAAATTTATATTGAATCACAAAAGACCCAAAACAGCTAAAGCTATTCTTAGCAAAAAGAACAAAACTGGAGGAATCACATAACCTGACTTCAAATTGTACTGCAGAGCTGTAGTAACCAAACAGCATAGTACTGGCATAAAAACAGACACATAGACTAATGGAACATAATAAAGAACCCAGAAACAAATCCACACACCTACAGTGAACTCATTTTCAACAAAGTTTCCAAGAACATTCACTGGGAGAAAGGACAATATCTTCAATAAATGGAAAAAGATATCCATGTGCAGAAGAATGAAACTTGATCTGTATTGCTTGCTTTATACAAAAATCAATTCAAAATGGATTAAAGACTTAAATATAATATCTCAAACTATGAAACAACAACAAAAACACATTGGGGAAACTCTCCAGGACATTGGAGTGGACAATGACTTCTTCAATAATACCCCACAGGTGCAGTCAACCAAAGCAAAAATGGACAAATGGATCACATCAAGTTAATAAGCTTCTGCATAGCAAAGTAGACAATCAACAAAGTGAAGAAACAACCCACAGAAGTGGAGAAAATATTTTCACCACTCATCTGACAAAGGATTAATAACTAGAATATCTAAGGATCTCAAACAATTCAATAGAAAAGAAATTTCATAATCTGATTAAAAATGAACAAAAGATCTGAGTAGACATGTCTCAAAAAAAGACATACAATGGCAAGCAGGTATATGCATAGGTCTCAACATCACTGATATCACAGAAAGGCAAATCAAAATTATGAGTTATCTCACCCTAGTAAAATAGCTTTTATCCAAAAGACAAGCAATAACAAAAGCTGGTGAGGATGTGGAGAAAAGGGAATCCTCCTATATTGTTGATGGGAACGGAAATTAGTACAACTGCTATGGAGAACAGTTTGGAGGTTCTTCAAAAAACTAAAAGTTGTGCTACCATATGATTAAGCAATACCACTCCTAGGTACGTACACCCCAAAAAGGAAATCAGCATATTGAAGAGATATTTGCAGTCCTGTATTTATTGCAGCACTATTCACAATAGCCAAGACTTGAAGCAACCTAATTGTCTATCAACAAATGAACAAATAAAGAAAATGTAGTATATATACACAACAGAATACTATTCAGCCATAAACAAGAATGAGATCCTGTCATTTGCAATTACATGGATGGAACTGGAGGTCATTATGTTAAGTGAAGTAAGCCAGGCACAGAAAGACAAACATCATACATTTTCACTTATCTGTGGGACCTAAAAATTAGAACAATTGAACTCATGGACATAAAGAATAGAAGGACAGTTACCAGAGGCTGAGAAGGGTACTGGGGGTGGTGGGCAGGAAGTAGAGATGATTGATGGGCACAAAAAATTGTTCAGAAAAATAAATAAGACCTGGTGTTTGCTAGAACAACAGAGTGACTGTAGTAAAAATACTTTAATTGTGCATTTAAAAATCACTAGAAGAGTATAATTGGATTGTTTGAAATTCAGAGGATGGGTGCTTGAGGTGATGGTTATCCCATTTGCCCTCATGTGGTTATTATGCGTTGCATGCATGTATCAAAGCATCCCATAAATATGTACACCTACTATATACCCACAACAACTAAAAATTTTAGAATAACAACACATGATTTGTTTATAAATTGAATACCAAGAGAAACAAACACATATACTATTTGGCACAAATAGATGAGAATGATAAAGCTAAGGATATTTTAGTATAATGATGTTATATAGATGGCAGCATTCAGAAGACACAAATATAATCATATTTAATCAAATGCAACTCACCAAAAAAAGATGTGAGAATTTGTTTAGTTAACACAAACAATAAAAAAATGCTTGAAATTAATTTGTTATAAGAGCTTTGTTGTATATTTAAAAATTGACATCATAAAATTCAAAAAGCAAATAAGAGAAAATTATATGCTATAAAATTCTATGCAGTAAGAAGTATTAAAATAGAGATCAGATTTTGAGTATGAATGAGGAAAATATTACTGGCTTTATTTGTAGCTTCATGTTCATTATAACTTGATGTACATTATAATTTTTTAAGTCATACTTAGTACTTTTTCAGTTTTATATGTCTATTGCTTTGGAAGTTATATATTCTAGTTCTATTTTTTATTGACTTAAAAGTTAAGTGTGCATGCATTACCTATAATCTAATAACATTTAATATCTCTGTTATTCCTAAATGACTAAGGGCTTCTTGGGCATATTAAATTACAGTCACCAACCCCTTTCAGCCTTTCATACCATTATTTTGGTACTTTTTTGTTGTTTCTTTAAGCACAGTATTAGGCATCGCTATCATTTTTAAAAAACAATTAATGTTAATTTAAGTTTACCTACAAGTTCAACCATTTATTTGCACATTATTTCATCCTACATCTCAGACATCCATTTTTCTTTCAAAATTTCTTTAGTTAAGGTCTACTGGTAATTAAATATAAATTTTTGGTTGCCTGAAAATGGATGCATTTCAACTTCATTGTTGAATAAAAATGTACCTGGGAATACAGTTCATGTCAACAGTTACATTTCTTTTACATCCCTCAAGTTAAAATTCACTACTTTCTAGCGTCCCTAAATATTGTTTAAATTCTCAGTTTTATTTACAATCTGTCTTTATATTCTGTCTGAAGATCTTTACTTTGCAGTTTTCCTATGATTTGCTCCTGAATCTTCATTTTCCACCAGTTCTGTAAGATTCTCTATCCCTTTAAATATTATCTCTTCTTCTCAATTACTTTCTTTGGGACTCCAGTTAAACATATATTAGACATTTTCATTCTATCCACTACTTAGCTACTCTTATATTTTCCATCTCTTTTTCTCGCAACTTTGCATTCTGAGTAATTTCTTCATATCTTCTGCTTTATTAATTATCTTATCACTAGTCAATCTTTCATATTACTCTAACTTTCCATGTGATATTATATTCTTTCTCCCAAAGAATATGCTTTGCTATTTTAAAAATACTACTTTGATGATGATTTCTTTAGTTGAAAATGTCTTATTTTCCTTCTTTCTTGGAATAAGGTTTGCATGAGACCATAATTTGGTTTTGACCATTTTTTTTTTAGCTGTTTGAATATAATCTTCCCTTGTTTTCTGGCTCTTCTTATTTCTCAAGAAGTTTGTCAACAGTTAGTCAAACAGGTGCTCCTTCAATAGTAATCTGATATTGTTTCCTATCCATTTTTGAAATTTTTTCTTTGTATCTTTAGTTTTTAAATATTTTTATTTTTAAATAAATATTTTTAAAAATATTTAAAAATTTTAAATATTTTTAAAAATATTTAAAAATTTTAAATATTTTTATTATATGTCTGGGTGGGGTTTTGTTATCCCACTTGGAGTTCATAAACCTGTAGCTTGAATCTTTTTCAGTTATGGAAAATGCTTAGGCATAATCTCTTCAACTATGGCTTCCACTCTTTTCTCTCTTTATAGGACTCCAACTATATTTGTGTTAGACCTTTCACCCTATCCTTTATGCTTTTATCCTATATTCCTCTTTTGCATCATTTTTCTCTCAGTTTTTTGTGGTGGATTTTTTTTTCTAAATTATCTTCCAGTTTGCAAATTCTCTGTTTAGCTATCTCAACTTTGCTGTTTTCAGAATCCATTAGTTTTCATTTTTATTATTGTTATTTCCAATTCTAGAACTTTCATTTGGTTCATTATCCAATCTGCTATGTCAGTTGTTTACTTGAACTATGGTAATTATTTATTTTGAGACATAATTTGCATACTATATGATTCGTCATTTTGACGTGGTTTTATTCATTGGGTAATGCAACCATCAACACTATCTCATTCCAGAACATTTTAATTACCCCTAAAAGAAATTCTATATCAGAAGCGAGCACTCCCCATTATTCCTATATCCACCTTCTGCCAACCCCTAATCTATACTCTTTCCATAGGTTTGCCTATTGTAGATATTTCATATAATGCAGGCATATACCATGCAGGCATTTGTGTCTGGCTTCTTTCAGTTAGAATAATGCTGTCAAGGTTCATCAACGTAGCCTGTATGAGTACTTCATTAATTTTATGGATGAATAATATTATATTGCATGGATAAGTCACATTTTGTTTATTTCTTCATCCATTGATAGAAATTTGGGTTGTTTCCATGTTTTGACTATTTGACCAATGTTATCTTTTGTAAACAACATAAAACAACATAGAGCTGAATCATTTCTTATATCTATTATTTCAATCTCTGCCCTTTAATTGAAGTATTTCATCCAATATTAAGGTAGGATTTGTATTTGCCATTTCGTTATTTGTTTTCTATATGTCTGGAATTTTTTTCCTCAGGTATCCATATAGTTCACTCTCTCATAGTTCTTCTGTTTTTTTGTCAAATATCAGCTCCTCAGTGAGATCTTTCCCGGCCACTCTTCAAAATGTAAGCATTTTCAACACGCATACATTTCCCAACTTCTTCTTCTCAATGCTTTCTTTTCAATATTTATCACTATCTAGCAATTATATAGTAAATTTATTTATTTAATGTATATATTATACTGTATGCAAACAAGATTAGCTTACTAAATTGTAAGCTCTGTGTGGCTAGATGTTATTTTTTCTGTTTTGTTTACTGCTGTATCTCTAGCACCTGGAAGAGAGTTCTGCCCATAGTAGATGTCCAATAAATATTTTGTGGAATGAATGATCAAAATAACTGGGCATTTTTTCTATAAATTTGTCAATGAAGGCTAGTTGTTGGTTTTTTTTTTCAGTCAACAACACTAAAAAAAATGTAAAATTGAATTTTAAATGCCACATTTATGATAAATTAAAAGAGAAGTCACTTATAATGTTTATTATATGTGCTATACAATAAAGTTTAGGCTTTTAGAAGGTAAGGAATGCAAAATAAAATTCAATAGATGCATTAAAGTCTCTATGTGTACATGATCAGAAGGTAAACTTGATCTGGCTCAAAGGAGTTCCTAATCTCAGTATGCTATTTTCTTCTTACAGATGGAGCAAGAGGTGTTAAGTGGCTCTAGACATTCCAGACATATTCACTGAGCTCAAAATGCAGATATCTTGCTGCTACTTAACATTCTGTCTTTGGTATCTCAAGGGCTTGCAATCTCAACATATCTAAAACCAAAATATATTTCTCTTTACACTGGGATCTCTTCCCAAGAATGCCATCTCAACCATCTTATTACATATCACCTTTACTCAGTTTCCTGCAATAGATGCTTAACATTCATCTGTATTCCTCTCCAATCCATTCTACACACTACAGCCAGCACAAATTTTGCTAAAACATATCTGCTTAAAATATTTTATTGGCTTCCCATTTCTTCCTCTTTAGTTAATGAAGAAATACTGAACTGGGCCTAATGCTCTGAAATTGGTTTGCTCTCTGCCCGCTCCTTCATTTTAAACCACTCTGCCCCTCTCCTCTTTATATAGCTGCCACACTCACCATTTCTTATTTCTTAGAATACACCTTGTTTGCTCCTGTTGTTTTGTTCCTGCTTCCTGGCTCTCACTCTCTCTTATTCTATCTCCACATACATATCTTCTTCTCTCCCTACTCACCTAGAGAGAGCTATTACTACACATCCACCAGATCTTAGCTCAATCCTTTCATTTTCAAAGAAGCATCCCTTGTCCATCTCCCCCTTCCATATCTCCTTGTATATATATCAGATATCTTGGTTAAAATCTCCTATAAATCATGTTCCTTTTTCTTCATGGCATTTGTTGGGGTTGTAATTAAATACTACTCTCCTATAAGATTATTTGATTAATATTAATATTTTAAGCTCTACAAGGTCAAGGCCATTCTTGTTCTGTTCTGTATGTTTTGCTCAAATACAATGCCCAGAACAGTAACTATTTATGAATGTATTATGTAGCTCCATATGAAGTAGACTAATACCTGATGTTATGACATCCATACAATGTCCTTTTTGCATCACCTTCACTAACATTGACCTCTCGTGCCCCCAGAGACTGCTCCACATAGCAGATACAGCTATCTCAAGCTGTTGGGACCAATGAAAACAGGACTGCTCAATCATGTGCTCAAAGACCAGTAATAAAAATATAACTTTATCAGGCAAACACATGGAGCACCACATACAAAAAAGATAGTTACATCATGAGTTACTGATATCCACACACTCTTTTATATCTGATATGTATAAAGATTATCCTATTTCTTGTAAGTAAATAAATATATGTATATGTATGTATTAGAAGTGTGTTTATGTATCTATCCAGAAAATCAGTAATAATCAGAAATGTAGTCAAGTCATTCAACTCTCTTTTTTTACTAACTGTTGACCACAGACCTAGCTATCTGAAAACTATGAGGTTGGAAAACTTGTTTATATTGTGTTATATCGTGTTTTTCCACCATCCTTTTTAACTATCATTGCCCCTACTCTCATTCTTTTCTCATGACCTCTCAAGATCTCCCGAGATCCTCTAGATACCTCACTGCCTCCTTTATGTCTTCCATCTTTGCTTCCTTTACCTTTCTCCCCTGGTATTGCATGTCAAAAATATAGGGCAACCAAATTGGTAGAAAGGAAGTCAAACTGTCACTGTTTGCTGATGATATGATAGTATCATCGTATCATGACAATAACCTAGAAAACCCTAAAGACTCATCCTAAAAGCTCCTAGAACTGGTAAATGAATTCAGCAAAGTTTCAGGATATAAAAATTAATGTACACAAATTGGTAGCTCTGCTATATACCAACAGCTGAGAATCAAATCAAGAACTCAACCCCTTTTACAATAGCTGCAAAAATAAAATAAAACACTTAGGAATATACCTAACCAAAGAAGTGAAAGTCCGCTACAAGGAAAACTACAAAACACTGCTGAAAGAAATCATAAACAACAAAAACAAATGGAAACACATCCCGTGCTCACAGATGGGTAGAATCATATTGCGAAAATGACCATAATGCCAAAAGCAATCTACAAATTCCGTGCAATCCCATTCAAAATAGCACCATCATTCTTCACAGAACTAGAAAAAAAAACTATCCTAAAATTCATATGGAACCAAAAAGAGTCTGCATAGCCAAAGCAAGATTAAGCAGAAAGAACAAATCTGGAGGCATCACATTACTTGAATTCAAACTATACTATAAGGCCATAGTCACCAAAACAGCATGGTACTGGTATAAAAATAGGCACATAGACCAATGGAACAGAATAGAGAATCCAGAAATAAAGCCAAATGCTTACAGCCAACTGATCTTTGACAAAGCAAACACAAACATAAAGTGGGGAAATGACACCTTATTCAACAAATGGTGCTAGGATAATTGCCAAGCCAGATGTAGAAGAATGAAACTAGATCCCCACATCTCACGTTACACAAAAATCAACTCCAGATGGATTAAATACTTAAATCTAAGATCCAAAACCATAAACATCTAGAAGATAACATCAGAAAAACCCTTCTAGATATTGGCTGAGGCAAAAATCAAGAACCCAAAGCAAAAACAACAAAAACAAAGATAAATAGATAGGATTTAATAAAACTAAAAAGCTTCTGCACAGCAAAAGAAATAATCAACAGAGTTAACAGACAACACAGAGTGGGAGAAAATCTTCACAATCTGTACATCTGACAGAGGACTAGTATCCAGAATCTACAAAGAACTCCAACAAATCAGCAAGAAAAAAACAAAAAATCCCATGACAAAGTGGGCTAAAGACATGAATAGACAATTCTCAAAAGAAGACACACAAATGACCAACAAGCATATGAAAAAATGCTCAACATCACTAATGATCAGGGAAATGCAAATGAAAACCACAATGTGATACCACCTCACTCCCACAAGAATGGTCATAATCAAAAAATAAAAAAAAAAAGGATGTTAGTGTAGATGTGGTGAAAAGAAACATTTTACACTCTTGATGGGAATGTAAACTAGTACAACCACTATGGAATACAGTGTGGAGATTCCTTAAAGAAATAAAAGTAGATCTACCATTTGATCCAGCAATCCCACTACTACGTATCTATCTAGAAGAAAAGAAGCCATTATACAAAAAAGATACCTGGACACACTTGTTTATAGCAGCACAATTTGCAATTGCAAAAATATGGAACCAGCCCAAATACCCATCAATCAATGGGCGGATAAAGAAAGTGTGATATTGGGAGGCCGAGGCGGGTGGATTACCTGAGGTCAGGAGTTCAGGACTAGCCTGACCAACATGGTGAAACCCCGTATCTACTAAAAAATACAAAAATTAGCTGGGCGTGGTGGTGGGTGCCTGTAATCCCAGCTACTCGGGAGGCTCAGACAGGAGAATTGCTTGAACCCATGAGGCAGAAGTTGCAGGGAGCCGAGATCACACCATTGCACTCCAGCCTGGGTGAAAAAAGCGAAACTTCATCTCAAAAAAGAAAATGTGATATATATATATTTATACACACACACCATGGAATACTGCTCAACCATAAAAAGGAACAAAATAATGGCATTTGCAGCAACCTAGATAGAATTGGAGACCATTATTCTAAGTGAAGTAACTCTGGAATGAAAAACAAACATTGTATGCACTCACTCATTAGTGAGAGCTAAGCTATGAGGATGCAAAGGCATAAGAATGATACAGTAGACTTTGGGAACTCCGGTGAAAGGATGGGAGGGGGTGAGAGATAAAAGACTACATACGCATTGGGTATAGTGTACACTGCTTTGGTGATGGGTGCACCAAAATCTCAGAAATCACCACTAAAGAACTTATTCATGTAACCAAACACCACCTGTTTCCCCAAAAATCTATTGAAATAAAAAATAAAGTAAAATAAAATAAAGGCAACATAAAAAAATTATCAGATGATTTGTAAATATCCTCAGAAAAATAATTTCTAATGGTGAAATTTCATTATACAAAATAGAATGCCAGATGGTAATTTTTGGAGCAAGAAATATGTTTCTCTTATTCAACAATATAGGTATCCTCTAACAACTAAAGACAGCACAGCTCTTTTCCCAGTGGTTCTGTTCTTAGCTAGCGTAGAAAAAAAAAATCAGCTAGTACAATATATAAGGAAATGTATCTTTTTACAGCTATTAAAAGTGTTTTAAAAGAAAGAACCCCACCCCTAAAACTAAACATTGCAGTGCTTGCTATAGATTTTCTCTCTGCCTTTGGAAACTGCCCAACTATTTTCATATGGTACTTAGTAGTAGTTCTCCACCCCCATGATTGATGTGGTTTGAATGCTAATGTTAAAGTTTCTTTGTCATCCAAAGTGATTTCCCAAGATGATCTGTTTCCTTTCAAACTTCAGACATTTTAACTCACACTCTGAAAATAGCCAAGGCAGTTCTTAAGAAAATCAAGTTAACTTACCATCAAGAGTATCCGAAAAAAAAGTTTTTTTCTGGATCCTAGTCAGTGTTATTGGATGTTCTTGGACGTGACTGAAGATCTAAAACACGTTCTAACTATAGTCACTAAAGAAAACAAATTCTTTTTATTTAAAGTTAAATGAGATTGATTTTAAACATTCATTGTTTTCTGTAAAATCATGTAAGCTTTGCTTTGATTAGTTAATCAAACAAAGAAAGGCTTTAGGGTCATTGCTGGGATAATATAAAAATGTTTCTCGATATTTTATTTTTGATTATCTGGATAGTTCAGGTAACAAGCTTTGTTTTGGTCTAAATTGCTCAGGCTATTCCGCAGCTATGGACATACTCTGATCAACTGGCGTGGGTACCTTTCAAACAGCAACTATGGGAGTGTTTCTAATTTTCTCTTATCCAAATTTTATTTAAAGAAAAGTGTTCAGTTTTGTACAAAGGAGACTAGAAAGAAAAAAGGATTCCCAAATTAATGTCATGTAAAGATGAACTGAAATGTGTAGAATTGTTAGTAATGGTGAGGTAGGAGGTGGGACGTGATTCCAGAGGTGGGGCTCAGACATCAGACCAGATTGAGGACTAGATAAAAGAAAGAAATGGTAGAAACACCTCTCCATAAGACATGCCCAGCAGTGTGCCATGTCAGTTTACCATTGCCATGGCAAGACCTGTAATTTACTGCCCCTTTCCATGGGAATGACCCAACAACTTGGAATTTACTACTCTTTTACTAGAAATTTCTGTATAATCTGCTCCCTAATTCGCATGTAATTAAAAGTCAGTGTAAATATGACTGCAGAACTGCCTTTGAGCTGCTGCTGTCAACACAGTGTCTACGAGGAAGCCCTGCTCTACAGAAGCAGTCATGAAGCTGTAACACTGCCACCTCAGTAAAGCTGTTTTCTTCTACCACCAGTTCGCTCTTGAATTCTTTCCTGAGCAAAGCCAAGAACCCTCCTGAGCTAAGCCCCAATTTGAGGCTTGCCTACCTTGCATCAACAGTAGCCTCTGCCTCCACCCATCAACTGTCTTGACCACATTTGCCAAACATACTTCTTCATTTGTAGCACCATTTCAGAGACTGGTAATACCAGCTCCTTATTGCTTAAATTGGATACTGGGACAAATGCTTGACTTCGGTCTTTTCTTCTATATCTATAAAAGGCACTGCATTTCCTTGCCTTTACCTCGTGTTAATATTTCTAGAATTCCTTAATTTCTCATCATTCCCACTGACTCTATTTTAGTTCAGACAATTATCTCCTCTTGCTAGAATATAGAAGAATCTTTGTCTGACTTCTCCAGCCACATCTCTTAATAGTTGGAACTTTCAACTCCTTCTTCCTCTTATTCTGTATTCTTCAACAAAGTTGACTGTCTTCACTGCTACCTTCCATCATACAAGGTTATATATTATCATCACTCTGATCCCTGAACTTTGTGAATTTTGCTTTTTTGTTGTTGTTTGGACAACTGTCCCCACCCCACCATTACTCCTTCTTGTCTTCTATTTGTGCTGCAATGTAGGGCTCAGCAATTAGCCTTTTTGACTCTTCTCACCACCAGAGGTTTGATAAGTGTCCCTCCTCTGTCTATTTTCAGTCAAAAGAAAATTTCTTTTTTTAAATCAAGCATGTTTTAACGAACACAGTATAGTTTTATTCTCTTAAAATATATTTTCCAACAGACTTTATGAATTAATGAAAAATAATATTCATCCCTTTTTTGTTTAGCTTTTGTGCTCCAGAAGTCAGGGATGCTGAGATTAACTTAAAGGAGTGAAGTTGCTGTTGCCACAGCACTTTCCTAAGGCAATGTAGTAGATGGAGTCTCATGGCTTGCCTCACAACAGCTCATTCTTGGGACTTGATTACAGACTTGTAATAAAGTCTGCAATTTTGCATCCTATCCTACTACTATCCACAAGAGAATCTGGATCATTTAACTCATTAGAATTTAAGCACTTAAGGCCAGGCATGGTGGCTTACGCCTGTAATCCGAGCATTTTGGGAAGCCAAGGCAGGTGGATTGTTTGAGCCCAGGAGTTCAGGCCCAGCCTGGGCAACATGGTGAAACTCTGTCTCTACAAAATTTACAAAAATTAGCCGGGGATGGTGGCACACACCTGTACCCAGCTGTTCAGGAGGCTGAGAGAGGAGAATTGATTGAACCCAGGAGGTTGAGGCTGTAGTGAGCCTTGATTGCACCAGTGCATTCCAGCCTGGGTGACAGAGTAAGACCTTGTCTCAAAAGAAAAAGATAAAAAAGAAAAAAAGAAAGAAATTTAAGCCCTTAGTGCTTACACTTGTTTTCTCTCATCCAAAAGGTCTCAGGGCTAATATTTGTTCTATAATTCTGGCATATGGCTCACTACAGAACAACATTTTTTTCCTTATAGGGGTTTCTATCATTACCTCAAACTTTAGTTATTCAAAAATACTTGTGGATTAAAGAACAGGCAAGTGAGTTTAGCAAATTTGAATTATTTCACCTAAAAGGAAAAGTAATCAATTTTCCAAAGCCCCTGCAAAAGCAGGACATAGATAAAGTCTAAAAGTTGTCAAAGTTGAATCTCATACCTGCAAGCACTTCCCAAGCTGTGCCCTCTTCGAAGCTTCCTGACTCTTAGGTATCTCGGGTTCCTGCATCTCTCTGCTTACCTTAGGAAAGTATAACATTAGCACATTCAAGTTAATGTAAAGAATTAGTTTAGCTTTAAATAGAATCCTTCTTCCACTCGCATTTGGAGGTTGGAAAACCTTGACTAGAAGAAATAGGTCTTCGGAGAAGCACACTTGGGGGAGGAGGACATTCAAAACCTCTCAAACCTTAATTGTCTACAGGTAAGTCACACTCTTTATCTGAGGGATGAAGGATTAGTTTAGAAACTGATTGTACACTATGTGCTCTATTATATGGTGTGTGTTAATAGTTCATATTAATCAAAGATTTAAGTCAACAAAACTGATATAATAATAAATTATAATATTTATAGTAGGTGGAACTAAAACAAAATAAAACATACTTTACTAAATCATCACTAATTATTTTTAATCTTTTTTTTATTTTGAAGGTACTTTAGGGTCTTGTAAAACTTCAGGATTCTCATTAATGAAAAATTTTTGCTGTGATCTAATAAATTTTGTTGTGATCTAATAAATTTGTATTAGCTAATACAAAAATTGAGTCATTTCTTAGTAATTCTACCAGAGATATGGATTGTTGTTTGCCTTTTCCAAACTTCCTTATAACAGCTGATGGAGAGCACCTTGTTTGTGCCTGTAAGATATACTCTCTTAGATGAGAAAATTAGAGTTCATTGAGCTTCTTGGATGTGTAGATTCACCTTTTTCATCAAATTTGAGGCGTTTTAAGTCATTATTTCTTCTGCTCAATTCTGTCTTCTGGTACTTTCATTTTGCTTATGTTTGTACACCTAAAAGTGTCCCATGTTTCTCTGGGGTTGCTCTTTGTTTTGTTTTGTTTTGTTTTTATCTTTTTTCCTCTCTGTTCTTCAGGTTGCATATTTTCTAGTGATCTAATTCAAGTTCACTCATTCTTTATTCTTTATTCACTCATTCAATTCTACTGTTGAATCTCTTCAGTGCATTTTTTATTTTACTAGACTCTGGAATTATTTTATTTCTCAACTCCATTTGGTTACTTTTCATAATTTTTATAATCAGTATTCTCTATTATGAGATCTTGTCAACATATCTTCCTTTATTTCTTTAAGCATGGTTGCCTTTGGTTTTTTGAAAATATTTATCCAACATCTGGTTGCTCTCACAGACAGTCTTGTTGTCTGCTATTTTTTCCCCATGTATAGGTCAGACTTCCTCCCTTTTTTTGAGGTGGGGTTATGTCTTGCCAATTTTTGTTGGAAAAAAGACATCTCAGTAATACATTATAGCAAATGCACCACCCCACCACTGTATCTGGGCCTTGCTATTGTTGTTTGCCTATTTGTTTAGTGACTGGCTGGATTCCTTTAGCGAAGTCTATCCCCTGCATCGCCACAGTGAAACCTCTAGTGTTGCTCCTAAAGGGAGAAGCTTTGAGAAGGCGTGGTCACTCTGGGATGACAGTGGTTTGGCAGGGCTTTCTTTGCCTGTGTCTTTCTCTAGCCACAACCAGCTATTAAGCCCCATTAATTACAGTTGATTGCTCTATTGTTTTCAACAATGAACTGTGGCATAAATTGTTCAGCGGATGGTCTAATTAAATTCAGATTTCTTTGTAGGGATAGTTTTTGAGGTAAGTGTTTCAGATTTGTTCCAACCTCAAGTCAGCTCTTAACTGTCTTAGCTCTTCTTGACTTTCACTAATTTTCTCTGGTAAACTAGCTGGTCTATGGTTTAGCTTATATTCCTAATGTATTGTTCAGGCTCCTCTTAATCGCTTTTTACCACAACAACCATTACTTTGTAGAGTACCCTTCCGGCTTGAACTTTCTCACATTCTGTTGCAAATGAAGTCAGTGCCTTTAGGGAGAGCATTTTATCACCTGTCTTTCTCCCTGGGTAAAATCTCTTATCCTCTCTGAAGCTCAGGGCAGAGAAAGTGACAACTTGTTTTGAGTGACACCCCTGCTTTAGGATCTGGCATTTAGCAGGGAGGTAGGGATCGAGTACAGTAGGCTCAGGTCTCAGCTTGCCCCTCCTGGCTTAGAACCTCTACATTAGGAGCCAGGACAGGGATGAGAGGGCTCCAGTGTTTGCTACTGTCCCAGGTAAACCTTATGTCTCTTGAGTGGAGGCTAGTTGGAAAAAAAAAAAGAGCCCCCAACTCTTGGCTATACTTGCCTAAAACTTAGCCTCTGTAACTTGTATCTGGGAGCAGTATGAGAAATGCTGATATTCTTCCCCTACTTGGAAGATAGTATAGACTTCTGTTTAGGAGGTAGAAGAGAAAGCCCTGTGTTCTTGGCAGTGGCCACCTGGAATGCAGTTCCATCATGCCAAGCTGGGATGGTGGGAAGGAAGAAGCAGGTTGTCATTCAAATGAAACACTCTCACTGTTTTCACCAAGGTGTACTAGGCTTTCTTGAATAACTGTGTCTTCATTTGCTAAATGCCCTTGGAATCATTTCTAAAAGCTTAATTAAAATAGTTGAGGTTTAAAAAAGTTTTTTTCCACCAGTTTCACCGGGAAGTGGGTACATTGAGTTTTCACATTGTGATGCCAGGGAAGTGAAATATTCTTATGAGTTTATTTTTAGTTAATGAACATATCTAGCCCAGATGATTAGACTCAAAATCATCAGCAAATCAAATTCCTTTCAGAAGTTTGAAATTGGGAAGCCAAGGTCCTGCAGCAATTATTAGGAAGGGAAGATGCCAAAATATTACATAATGAATTTTCATCAGGCAAATAGGACCTGGTCAATTAAAATGGTTAACAACAAACTGAAGTGAATGAAAAAGTGAAAATAATGGGATAATTGTTAGAATAAAAAATCCCATGCAAAGAAGAGAGACAGAGTGAGAGAACATGGGGCTGCTTTAATGCCAGTTCCACTTCTTATGCAGTCAAGCTCTACTCTGCTTCCCATCTTGGAGCCTTGAAATCCCTGTAATCCTGTTATATTTGTACAATACAACTACTCTACCAATAAGAAGACTAAATGAAAGCAATAATTCTCTATGTAGTAACAAAGCCTCCAGTTTCATTTTCTCTGCTTTCTTACTTACTTATCTAAGCAACACAATGGAGTAGAATAAAAGCTTAAAAGTCCTAAAGGTAAAATAAATAAAGAAATGCCTGTTTTGGGGAAAAAAAATGAAGTTCAAATAGACTGGACAACTTTCTGATATTATAAAACCTAATTATGTGGGTAAAATGTAATAAAAATATTTGTTTTTTTAATTGTAGTAACATGTACATAACATAAAATTAACCATTCTTAAGTGTGCAGTTCAGTGGTATTGAATACATTCATATTAGCATGAAACCATTACCACCATTCAGCTCCAGAACTTTTCCAGCTTCCAAAGCAGAAACTTCACACCCAATAAACAAAAGCTGCCACCTCTTTCCTCTCCCTAGCCCCTGACAACACCATTCAACTTTCTGTCTCTATGAATTGAATTACTCTAATACTTCACGTAATTGAAACCATTTGTTCTTTTGTGACTGGCTTATTTCACTTAGCATGTTTTGAAGGTTTATCTATGTTATAGCATGTGTCATAATTTCCTTCCTTTTAAAGGCTGAATAATATTCCAATGTATGTACATGTCACCTTTTGTCTATCCATTCATCCACTGATGGAAACTTGGATTGCTTTCACCTTTTGGCTACTGTGACTAATGCTTCTATAAACATTTGTGAACAAATATCTACTCAAATCCCTGTTTTCAATTCTTTTGGGTATACACTGTGATAATGTGTTCTTTCATTGCTATGAAGAAAGAACCTGAGGCTGGATAATTTGTAAAGAAAAGAAGTTAATTTTGGCTCATGGTTCTTCAGGCTGTACAAGAAGCCTGGTGACTGCATCTGCTCCTGGTGAGGCCTCAGGAAGTTTCCAGTCATGGTAGAAGGCAAAGGAGGAAGCCGGTGTATCACACAGCAAGAGTGAGAACAAGAGAGTGAGGGAGGAGGTGCCAGGCTTTTTTAAACAACCAGATCTCACATAAACTCACAGAGCCAGAGTTCATTCATTACCACCATGAAGTAATTCATGAGGGATCTGCCCCCATGACCCAAATGGCTCCCACCAGGCCCCACCCCCAACATGGGAGATTACATTTCAACATGAGATTTGGAAGAGACAAACATCCAAACTATATCATATACCCAGAAGTGAAATTTCTGGATCACACAGTAAATTTATGTTTAATTTTTTAGGAACTTCCATACTGTTTTCTGTAGTGGCTACAGCATTTTACATTCCGATCAGCAATGCCTAAGGGTTCCAATTTCCTCACATCTTTACCAACACTTATTATTTGTGATTTTTGATAATGGTCATCCTGATGAAAATATGTAACAAACATACATTTAAATCCATATCTGAGCACTCAGGAAAATAAGGGAACTCCCTAAGAAGAAATACAAAGGAGGCAAAAGCCAAGGTGGCAAACAATGGAAGGGTCTTAGGTTTTTAACTGTCATCAGGGCATAAGAGACAAATGTTGAGATTATGCAAGATGAGGAACTGACTAAAATGACTGGATAAAGCCACGACAATCAAAGAGCTACACCCTTCGTGAAGAAGTCTAAGGACAAAAATCATCTACTAGTTTATCGAGATGAGCAGAGAAAGCTTGTCCTTTTTGGCCTAGGCTCCAAATGAAAAGATCTCCTCTAAGAATTTGTAACCAGAGGTGTGCTCTTAAGCATATTTCGCATCAAATGCATACTCCTGTATGGTCTGGGAATACAGAAGCATAATAGCATGAAAGCAGTCAGGCCATCCAGTCTAGGAATGCTCTCGGCAGAAGAAAGCATAAAATAACTCCAGGGACTCACACCCTTAATTCATTCCCCAGGAAGTCTCCTTAAATAAAGTTCTCCCTTCTTTCTAACATAAGCATAATAGTCCCAAACGATAAGACATGGGGTATGTAAAGTGTCATGGTCAAGCCATTAAATATAAGAAATAGCACACTTAACACTTCAAAGTAGACTGCAGAATCATCAATAAGTAGTAACATTAAAGTGTTAATGCTGTTTAAATAAACGAAAATAAAAGGAAATATATGATACCTTCAAAATGTATCAGGCTGATTTGAAAAAACTTTAATAGAATTTCTACAAAATAAAAAAGAAAGTAATGTCACTAAAATTAAGTAATCAAAGGAGTTGTTAATATACAATATCAGACACAACAGAGAACAGATATAATAAACTCAATTATAATTCTAAAGTAACTGCCCATAATGCAGAATATATAAAATAAAATGTGGAAAACATAAAAAAGTAATTAAAAGACATGAGGGAAAAATGAGAAAGGCCAATATACCTTTTGTTTGAGTCTTAAGAAGAAGCACAGGTGATAAATGAAAAGCAATATTGACAAATAATGGCTAAGGATTTTCCGGAGTAATGTAAGACATGGATCATCACGCTCACAAAATACACTAAATCACAAGCGAGGTAAATATGAACAAATCCATGCCTAAAACACATGATAATTAAACCAGAATATGCTACAGATATAAAATCTTAATAACAGCCATAAAGAAAAAGACAGTCTAAAATTAAAAAAAAAAAAAAAAAAAGGTTGGAAGTAGAAGAGGAATAATAACCCAAAGTGCTAAAGAAAAATAATTGTCAAGCTAGATTTTATACCAAAATTTTTAAAAGTACCTTCCAAGAAGCAGGATACAATTAAGACATATTTTTAAAAAACAATATTGAGAATGTTTTTCACCAAAAGATCTTCACCTGAAAATTTCTAAATTCTCCCAGAAAGGAAAAGCTAAGGAAGAAGTAATGATGAGCAAAGGAATTGATAAATTTGTGGTTTTATGTATACAAGTAATTATTAAAAAACTATAAGACTAACAGATAAATTGGTTCAGGAACTAACTTAATGTGGACAAACTTCAAACTTCAAATACTGTTCTAAGATACTGTTCAGAAGGTATAAAGTTATTGATTTGCTTTTGACTTTCTCAATTATACATAAGTGAAAATTTAAAAATAAATATAGAAAACTAAAATATTTAGCTTCTAAATCAATAAAACATACTAAAGAATAAGAAAATATTGATCAATTCTAACAAGATTTTAAATGGAAAAAATGTTAAGTATAAAAATATCAAGATAAGTGGAAAGCACAAAATGTGATAGTAGAAAAAACAATACGTGTGATTAAGCTAAATTGAAGACCTATCTATTCTAGAAATAGACTTAAAACACATCACTGAAGGTTAAAAGTTTTTTAAAAAGCCACACACATAAGTAAACAAAAGTCTCCACAGCCCTATTAATTGACAGTAAGGCAAGAGGCTGTATCTGTCATGTTTTTTGACAGGTGGTATGTACATACTACCTTTTTAAGTTTTTGCATGGCTAACATACTTCCCAATAACAAACAATGATAAGGAAAATGGCCTAGGGTTCAGAGTTAGGAAACAGTCTAAGGGCACCTAGAGGAGCCTCAGTAGCTAATAATATAATAAGAATTTTGCTTATGGAACTTAAAATGTTACTGGTGGATTTATATAATGATGTGTGTAACATGCTAAGAAAACTGTCCACTGTGAGCTGTGAATCAGTAATGAAAAAAGCACAAGAGTGTCATTTTGGCAAAGACCCAAGGGACTTTTTGCCTTTATCTCCCTAGGCTCTCCAGATTTTATTTCACTTGAACAAATATCGAGTTTTTGATTTTATGGTTACTGTGAGGATGCCCAGGTAATCACTGTGGACTTTTCTGTCACCTGGTACAAATTTTGAATAAAGAAGGCAGGGCTTTGCTTTGGCAAGCATTTCTAATTTGATGTCACCACAGAAACGACAGAACATACATACATGCACATACACACACTTGTGTTATTTCCCGCAAATGCTGCGAGATTGCAGGGAACAGTAGGGGCAGTGAGGACAAGGTGTAGGGAAATGAAGATGAATAGGATGCCAAGGAAAAAACAATCCGGTTTTTTATTAGACAATGAAAGGCAGGAAGGGTTGGAGATTGAGAAAGAAAGGGACAGATGGAGAGACAGGGAGGGAAAGAGAAAGGAAAAGGAAGAGGACGAAGGAAAATGAGGAAGAGAGAATGGAAGAGAAGTGGAGATGAGAGGACGAGAGGGCAAGGGAGGGAGGAGCAAGAGCCAAGTGTCAGTCTCTCTTAGCAGTCCATATGGAGTTGCTGCTTTATACCCAAGAATAAGACAGGACTTCTAGACTTTGTGAAGATGGACAGTATCCTAAAGTCTGCCAAACCAAGACAAATCCACATAAACAAACAAGTCTAGTGCTGGTATTCCATGATGCATGTCTTCTCTAGGTAACATTACATGCACTACCTATACACTGATTTTCTTTATAATATAGTAATATTATTAGCTAAGTGTTTTCTCTATACATATCTATACCTCCCAATAGGGTAAGTATTGCTTTTATCTCCATTTTACAGATGGGGTCACAAAGGCAGAGTGAGCTGAAATCACTTGACTGAGGCCATGAAAGTAATGAGAGGTGGAGCTAGTATCTGAACCTAAGCAATCTGGTTCGGTTCCTATCTCTTATTCTGGATGGTAAACTGCCTCTCAACCTCAGAAAGGCAAGTGTGAGAGCTCACTCCAAACATGAAAGCAGGACAAAGGACTGGGACCTTTGCAGAGATCCCAGAAATCTCTTTTGCAAAGTGATCATTCTCCATTCTCTGGGCAGTGTCAGTGTGGTTTTTACGGGTCCTACAGAAGGGGGGAAGAGGTGTGTGCACACCCTTTTTGCCCTGTAGTTTCTCCACTTGCAACAAAGTTAAAGTGATAGGAATAAAACACTGAACTCAAAGACAGAACTATGTTTTAAGCCTGGCCCAGCCCACTATTGTGTGATCCCGAGTGAGCAGGAAGAAAAATACAGGGCACTGCAATGTACGAAGCTCTTTCCAGGCACGTCTCATTTACTACTCCTCAAAACCACAGGCCAGGGCTATCTCTCCTTTTAATAGCACAGTAAAATTAATTGCAGAGGACTTTAGTAAATAAGTGCAATGCCACTCTCTGATGGAACTCTCCTTTGTTCCCAATTTTGTGTGATTCCAAGTTCCATTTAGATTCCATCACATCTTGCAAAAGTTCCTGTCTAAATTCCTCAATTAAATCATACCAGTTGGCATAGAGGATGTGTGAAGTGTCAGTTCTCAGACTTTAAGACCCTCATTTCAGAGCAAGCCCAGCAACTCAACTCAGGACCCCTGGGCTGAAGACTGAGCTCTCCTGTGTCATTGAAGAAGTGGAGTTCGGTGCTGATCACGCACGAGGGCAGTTAATGAAAATTAAAAATTTATGTTTGACTTGAGATGCTCTCTGGGTAATTTTGCAGGAGTTTTTCTCTCCTGGTTGTTTTTCTTAGATTACAATTTTTGCCAGCATTCCAAGGGCATACACTCACTCATGTGCAGGGGCCCAGTAATGAGAGGGAGCGCCACTTTGGAGTCAAACTCTGCCAAGGCTAATACTAAAAGTAGGTGAATGAGATTTGACTGCCTCCTAAATTGAATGTCTGTGGAATTTCTTGGACCTAAAACAGAGCCCAGAACAAGGTCTGTATAGTAACATTCACTAGGAGTCAGTGTTTGACAAACTGTCTTGCCAGCATCATTAGTGGAATGTTCATTTTGGCACAAATTGTCTATGGAAAATGCAATTAGGAAAAAGTTGTGCAAGTAGCAATTAGAAAGTGAATAACTTGCCTTATTTCTTTTATTCAGATTACCCTTGGCTACTTAGCTGAAATAAAGCTCAGTTGGAAATCACTTGCAGACCATCACAGTAGCCTCTGGAATGCATTGTCTGCATAAACAGTGGGAAGAGAAGGCAAGGGTTTTCTTTGGTGTTGCCTGCTTCCTCTTTCTGACAATCTCTTACCTTTTTCTGGACCCTGCCTAGTGGCTGTATTGGTCATTAAGCCCGTACCTCCCTCCTTGGCCACAGGCTAATACCAGTGCAGGGAGAGGAAAACCCCTTCCAAAGAGTGGCATTTTAACACGTATTCAGCCTCAAAAAACATTGAGCTGCTCTATAATGGAGAGGTACAATGTACCAATCAGTGTTCCAGGTGCAATAGAAACAATAGTAAACTAAACAGACAAAAATCCCTAACTTTCTGGTGAGGGGAGACAGAAAATTAACAGAAAAGTAAAATACATAGTGTGCTAGGTAGTCATAAATGTTATGAAAGATAATAAAGAAGAGAAGGAGAGAGTGAATTCCCGGTGTGAAAAGTAGTTGCAAATTAATTATGGTGGAAGACATCCCTGAGTAGGTGGCACATAAACAAAAATCTGAAAGAGGGGAGGAAGTAGTACCTATCTCAAGAAACGGCATCCAGGCAGAGGAACCCGCAAGAGCAAAATTCTGGAGGGATGAATGCCCTTAGTAGGGTCAAGAAAGAAGCAAGGTCAGTGTAAGCTGGAGACTAGGAGGAAATGAGATCCGAGAAGTAAAGGGCAGCGGATGGGCACACAGTGTAGTAGGCTTTTGGGCCATTGTAAGGATAGGCATTTACTGTAGGAACCTTTGGAGCATTTTGAGCATGAGAGTGAATATGACCTGCCTTAGGCATAAAATATGACTTTGTGGAGGAGAGCATTCTCCAGGGGTGTGAAGGGAGAAACAAAGAGACCAATTAGGACTCTATTATAATAATTCAGGTAGGTGGTGAGATTGAAGTGCTAAGAAATGAAAAGATTCAGGATATATTTTTAAGGTGTAATGTAGGAGTATTTGCTGGTAGATTGTTTCTGGGATTTGGGAAAAGAGGAGAGTCAAGGATATTTCAAAAGATTTTGACTTAAGCAACTGGCATTGACATTTCCTGAGATGGAAAGGACTTAGGGGTAGGAGAAAATAGTGTGGTGGGGGGAAAGAGAGCAGTTTAGTTCTGACTTGTCAATTTTCATATGCCTCTTAGATATCCAAAAGAATATATTGAGTAGGCAATTTGATATACAATTGTAGAGCTCAGGGAAATGGCCTGGGTTGGGAATATGAATTTGGGAATTATAAGTGTATAGGTGAAATTTAAAACCCTGAGATGGAACAAAATCACCAATGAAGGGAATGTAGACAAAGAAGAGATGAGGTACAACGACTGAGTCCTAGAACACTTTACCATTTAGAAGCTGGGCAAAGGAGCCAGCAAAAGAAGCTGAAAACAAATAGTCAGGGGAGCAGGGGCAAGACATGGGATATGTGGTGTCTGGAAACCCAGGGAAAAGAGTGCTCAGAGAGAAGGGAGTGATCAAAAACCAGGAAATGAGCAATGGGGGTGGAGGGAGTGAGTCGAAAGAGTATTTCTAGATCCTAAGTTGGTTATCTTCTAGTGTAGTCCTTTCATTACGTTTAGAGTCAGCCTATGTTAGCTATGTGAGACACTGCTAACATTTGCTTAATGTTGCTTCTTTCCTGACTGGTCAGCTTTAGGAATTTTCACCCTTCATCCTTCACCTTAGCCATTCTTACATGGCTGCATATAAGAATTATTACACGGCTACATGCCCAGTGTGCAAACACACATACAGAGAGTTATTTCTGGGAATCAGGGGTTGGGCTCACCTGTGCTTCTAAGCAAGCACTTGGTCACCATAACGTGCCCTCTTCTGTCTTCCATAGGGATGTCTGTCACTGTTTCACCTAGACCCACAGATGAGCCTTTAATGTGTTAAAAGTCCTCAAGGTATTAAAGACCAAACTTAACACACAAGGAGGGAGATGTAATATTATCATGACTAAGCATTTGATTTCAATTGATCATCTTTTAAAATTTATTTTTATTGTTTTTAGGTATAATTTTATTTTTAATGAAAAATAATAATTGTACATATTTATGAGGCATATAGTGATGTTTTAATATATATAATATATAGTGATGAGATCAGGGTAATTAACATATCTATCATCTCAAATTTTTATTATTTCTTTGTATTGGGAACATTCACTATCCTCCTTCCAGCTACTTGAAACTATGTTTTTTTGTTGACTGTTGTCACCCTACAGTGGCATAGAACACTAAACATTGTTACTTCTCCAAAATCATGTTAAGACTAAGCCAAATGTTTTGTTTTACTTCTTCCTCTTTTTTATCTTTTTGTAATATGACCAAATTTTGAGTAAATATATTGAAAAGATTATGCTACAGATATAAGTAATTTAATTCAGTTAAAGATAAATATGCCACAGGAGCCAATTTGGAAGAGTTCTTAACGGTCAAAAATAGAACAATTTGAACAAGAAATAAATAACAAAAGTAATAGATTGTAACCCGTAGGGTAAAATAAATATCTGTAAGTCCATACTAATAGAAATCAACAGTTGAATAAATAAAGCAATGCTGTTTTTTGTTATATAAGAAGCCTGAGAAACAAATATGTTTTTACCTTTTTCATTTAACATTTGTTTAGAAGATCAAACTATATTGATATATAGATTTGGCTCACCATTTCTAATGGATGCACAGTATTTTACCAGTTTAATTATTTCTTACCTTCGAGATAAACACCTAGGTTTTCTTCAACTTCCCACTAGCATAAATCCTACTGTACAAAAATACTTGAACATGACTGTTATTATGGAACTATATGAGAATATTTCTCTGGAATATGTACACAAGAGGAGAAAATCTAGAACATAGAACACATGCATATTTAATTTCACTAAGCACTACTGCATTAGTCCGTTTTCACACTGTTGCTAAAGACATACCTGAGACTGGGAAGAAAAAGAGGTTTAATGGACTTAAAGTTTCACATGGCTGGCAAGGCTTCAGAATCATGGGGGAAGGCAAGGAGGAGCAAGTCACAGCTTACATGGATGGTGGCAGGCAGAGAGAGAGAGAGCTTGTGCAGGGAAACTCCTGGGTTCTGTTTTGTTTTGTTTTGTTTTTTAAGATGGAGTCTCACTCTGTCACCCAGGCTGGAGTGCAGTGGCACAATCTTGGCTCACTGCAACCTCCATCTCTTGGGTTCAAGCGATTCTCATGCCTCAGCCTCCTGAGTAGCTGAGATTACAGGCATCTGCCACCACACCTGGCTAATTTTTATATTTTTAGTAGAGACTGGGTTTCACCATGTTGGCCAGGCTGGTCTCGAACTCCTGGCTTCAGGTGATCCACCCACCTCGGCCTCCCAAAGTGCAGTAATTACAGGCGTCAGCCACTGCGCCCAGCTGGAAACTCCTGTTTTTGAAACCATTAGAACTCACAAGACTTACTTGCTATCACAAGAACAGCATGGGAAAGACCTGCCCCATAATTCAATTATCTCCCACTGGGTCCCTCTCACAACACATGGGAATTCAAGATGAGATTTGGGTGGGGACACAGCAAAACCATTTCAACTTCCAAATTGCTTTTTAGAATGGGTATACCAGGTTATACTTTCACATGCAGCACACAAGCTTCCCATCTCTTCACATTTTTTGCCAATACTAAATCCTATCTCCCCATCCAGTTTTTGCAATTACGATGGGTATTGTATTATTTTCCATTGCTGCTATAACAAATTATCAGACAATTAGTGAGTTAAAATAAGTCAAATTTATTATCTTACTATTCTGGATGTCAGAGGTCCAAATCAGTCTGAATGGGCTAAGATGGAGGTGTCCACAGGGCTCCATTACTCCGTGGAGGCTCTAGGGGTATATCTGTGTCTTTGCCTCTTCCAGTTTCTGGAGGCTGCCTGTATTCCTGGGGTCATGGGCCCTCCGTCCATTTTTAAAGACAGCAACATAACACAAATCTTCCTTTCACTTTAATCTTCCAGCTTCCCCTTATAAAGACCTTTGTAATTACACTGGGCTCGCTCAGATGATTTAGGATAGCAGGATAATTGCTCCACCTGAAGATGCTTAATCACATTTGCAGAGTCCCTTTGCCAAGTAAGGTAGCATATTCACAGATTCCAAAGATTAAAATGTATACATCTCTGAGGGGCTGTTATTCTGCCTACCATTATTCAGACGGGGGGGGATTATTCTGCCTACCACAGGTGTTACTTTTGAGAGAATCATAAAAAATGTAAGGGTTATATTACACATCAAATCTCAATGAGCTTTTTTTCCTTCACTCATACACTGCCTTGTCACAAGACACTCATTTGCAGCATAACATTGCAAGAGCATGGAGAGAAAAGATTTATATAAAGATACCAATTCTTCAAACAATTGACAGATAATGAAGCAGAAAGGAACATACCTTCACCCAGCTTTGAAGATACAAATTTAACTGAGAAAACCCTTATTTGTTGAGTATTCATATTCAGTGTCATGAAACAGACTTATAAAATGTGCAAGTATTACACAAATAAAATTGTAAACTGGCTATGTTTCCTCTTTGAAAATGAAATTATTCCCCTGAATTTGTATGCATAACTTTATATTATTCCCTATGTTAAGGGTGCATGTCAGAATCAGAGAAAGAAAATAGCCTAGAACATCAGTTTTCCATTTTTTTTCTTGTGAGCAGTGGAAGCCTTCTTGAAACAAACTCTAAAATTAGTCATCAAAGTTTAACAAGCTTAAAAACCAAGCTCTCTGGTTGAAACAAAAGGTAGAGACCCAAACAACCTCATTTCTCTTTGCAGATGCCCTGGTGACACCTCTGGAGCATCTTAGGCTTTGAGCATTACTCGTTGACTAGTTATGCTGAGTTGGTGTAAAGGGCAAACTCCCAAAACCATGTGAAATATAGAAACTTTCATGTACGCCATGAAATTGTTTGGGAAGAAGAAAGCTTACCAGGATTTGTCAGTGAGAGAAGAGCATCCTATTTACAACAGAGAATCTGGAAGAGATGCCACATAAAATATTAACCAAAATACATAGGTTAATTTTCAAGTAAGGGGACATGCGTGACTAGCAACACCTTGATAACTGGCTTATTTGGGTATAGCAGGTGAATTTGGAGGGGAAGCTCCATGTTGCTGTTTTAGATAATATGTTGTCAGATGGAGCAATTAGAAATATTAAATACAAAGTTCTAACGAATGTGCATGTATGGTATAGCCAATTAGATTACCAGCAAATGGAGATATACAATATCTCTGACATTTGAATCACTTTCCAGCCTCTTGTTGATAATGCTCTAAGCTGTCATTCCCTACTCTCTAAATCTTCCCTTCCATCTCGTTGTTCCTATGACTTACTCATCACCATTCAATCCCAATAAACTCATGCCCAAATGCATGCTGTGCCATACATCACATCTCTATAACCTGTCCAGTGTCCCCCATCCAATATGTGTTCAAAATTATGTTTTATGGTCATTTCTCTCAAGGCTGTTTTTAATATCCATGAAGCCTCAACATTTGTATGGTCTTCTTAATTTAATCTCCTGGTTCTCAGTTGGTGAAAATGTCAAGGATTTGGCAACATTTTCAATTCTTCCATTGAGTTGAAGAATTATTTTCTATTTTAAGCACTCAATTTAGAAACATTTCTTAGACAATTTAGCTTTTTTTTAAAAAAATTATTAACCCACACTCTCTTCTGTATTTGGTCATTGCCTTGTCTCTATCTGTAAAGGGGGTTCTGTGTCCAAAAAAAAAAAGGAAAAAAACCACGCAGTTTTTCAAATGTTGAAATTTAATCAATAAGCCTTGATTGTGAGTCGATTTGGTTTCACTTACCTTTAATGCTATAAAGTGACTCAAATCTTTTGGCTATAGTGGAACAATCCACATAATTGGCTGCTGATATGGAAATTCGAAGGTGAATTAGCCAGGTATAGCCATACAAACTGGATCAGAGAATAAAATGATTGAAAGATTGGCTTGAGAACACAGCAATGCAGCCAAAGTTATCATTCATATGCAACAGATTGGATCTGTAATCTGGAACTACAAGTTGGTGGTTTGGCTGCTAGAAGAAGCTCACAAGAGGTAAGAATGCTCATTTAACCCTTCCTTTCACAACTCAGGAAGCTAGTATTTACAGTCTAGGCAAAAAAATAAGAACATGATGGACAGATAGCCTGAATTCTGATTCCGTGTGAACAACCCCAGCTGAACTGGAAGCTCTGCAGCCATATCTACTGAAAAGTTAAAAGCCATCTTCTTGAATGACATTAGGTAGACCTTTTAATATTTTATTTTATCCTAGAAATTAATAAGAATAAAATTCATATGTATTAGGGTCCCCAGAGAAACAGAACCAATTTTGTGTACATCTATGCATGTGCATGGATGGATGGATGGATAGATGATAGATAGATAGATAGATAGATAGATAGATAGATAGATAGATAGTTAATTTCAAGAAATTGACTCGATAGATAGATAGATAGATAGATAATTTTAAGGAATTGACTCACATAATTATGGGAGCTGGCAAGTTCAAATTTGCAGAGCATACTAGCAGGCTGGAGACCCACAGAAGAGTTGTTGCAAACTGGGTCCAAAAGCAGTCTGAAGGCAGAATTCCTTCTTTCTAGGGGGCACTTCAGCCTTTTCTCTTAAGGCCTTCATTAGACTGGATGAGGCCCACCCACATTACAGCAAGTAAACAGCTTTACTCTGTCTACTAATCTAAATGTTAATTTCATCTTAAAAAATGTCTTCACAGCAACATCTAGACTGATGTTTAACCACACATCTGGGCACTGTAACCTAGACAAGTTGACACATAAAATTAACCAACACAGCACAGTAACCTTTATTCTAGTTTCTTTGTTTATTCATTCAAAAATATTTGCTGAGCCCCTACCCTGTGCTAGCTACTCCCCTAAATGTTCATGATGCATACAGGAACAAGAGCGACTGGGTCCTTACTCTCATAGGGCTCACAGCCTAGCCAGGAATTTGAACAAGGAAAAACACAACAGGACATCGAATGAGGTTTTGCCTACTGTTTAGGAATTTTGGTTGATGCCAGAGAAAAATAGGAGATAATTATCCTGAGAGTCTAAAGAAAATTGCTTGGGTTTTGCACATGTAAGTAAGCACATAATATATGGTATATGAAATCCTGTACTTCAAAGTCAACTAATAGACTCAAATGTCTCAGAATGGCCTAAATTTTTCAGAATGTTTATACAGCTTGGCTTTCAAGGAATAAAATTTGTATCAAGATATTTCTATCTAAATAAGTCAAATATTCAAACTAGCTATACATGTCTAGGTATAGCATTATTGGTTTAGCTAAGTTTCTGCCAACATTCCGGGAAACCATATAATGTTTTATAGGACATTGCTTGTCCTAAATAGACAATGGCCAAAATACAATCATTCCATTTGGATCTAATGTGTTTTTCTGTGGAGACATAGTGGAGCCCAAGAGCCTAAGTGGGATAATGATCTCATAAAAAAATGTCTATGCAGCCATTCTGTGGGTATTCTCATTCAGTCCACTCTGTCTTCTATGTGGAATATGCCTCAGTGATGTACCAATCAGCTTTCCAAAAGGGAGGCAGATTTCTCAGGAATGAAAATTAATCCAAGTTATTAAGATACTTGAGGTTAAGGAAACTAGCTCTGAATTCAAACTGCTTAGGTATAAAATAAGACTTATGAGCTATGTGACCTCAGGCACGTGGTTTCACTCCTCTGTGATTCAGTTTGCTGATTCATAAATTAGAGACAGTATGGTGCCTATCTCATTGGTTTATTATGAGTATGCAAAATAATGTATGCTAAAATGCAGATGTATTATTGTCATCTGTTGTCCTTTAAAACTTATTTAGTGGAGCAATAATTCCCTGGCTTATAACTCTTTTTCTGAAATGACTCCATTTTTTAAAAATGGTTTGGTCACTTTAAGTCCCAAACAGGTTTCAATTATGATATTAGGATATATAGTCCCAAACAAAGTTATCAAAACTGTGTTTGATCTGTGATCAAATCCTCTCCTCTGCCCCAAATAGGAGCGGCATCTCTCTGTTTCTTCCATCTAGGATTTCTCATCCCTCAACATGTTTGCTCTGTTTTCTGATCTTTTTGGGGTCCATCCTCGGAGGAGAGAGAGGTAGAAAAAATGGCAAGTCTTACATTGTGAGTGAAGTTGTCATCTACATCATTGGAGCCCACTGCCACTGGGTACCAGATGTATAATTGCTGTCACTATCCCCAGATCAGGTGTTTCTAGGTTGAAGGCCAAAGTAGACTTCTTGAAATGATACAAACTATTTTTATCCTATATGACTATATGTGTTTTTAGAGAGACCTGCATTCATAATTTTCACTCATTCCCAGAAAACAAAACAAAACAAAATACTGCTCTACATAGAAACAATGCCATTCTGGGAAAGCCAGTCTCACTGTCCCTCCTTGTCCCTGTGGTAAAGGGCAATTCAAGAGAAGGGGAGGATTTCAAGGGAGCTACTGGTCTTCTTAATAATAAGGCACGTAAGAAAAGTAAGGAGAGGCCAGGTGCGGTGGCTCACGCCTGTAGTCCCAGCACTTTGGGAGGCCGAGGCGGGCGGATCACGAGGTCAGGAGATCGAGACTATCCTGGCTAACGCGGTGAAACCCCGTCTCTACTAAAAATACAAAAAATTGGCTGGGCACGGTGGCGGGCGCCTGTAGTCCCAGCTACACGGGAGGCTGAGGCAGGAGAATAGCATGAACCCAGGAGGCAGAGCTTGCAGTGAGCCGAGATAGCGCCAGTGCACTCCGGCCTGGGCAAAAGAGCGAGATTCTGTCTCAAAAAAAAAAGAAAAAAGAAAAGAAAAGAAAAGTAAGGAGATGTGAATGTTTCCATAGCCTTAATTTGTGGAACGGATTATAGAGTTTACAAATATCTAACTCATAGAGTGCTAATAGAAGCAGAAATAATACAACTAGTAAAATAGTTATGCATTAAGCACCTCCTTTGTAGCTGGTACTAAATGTTTCATGTGTGTGCTAAAGGAATCTAGCAAATAGTAGGTACTTAATTCCTGGCTCTCCTTTTCTCTTTCATTCTCCCCTGCTTCTTCCTGCCATTCTAGGATCATTCATTTATCTGACTGACTGTACTCAGTTTCCTAAGGTCTTCCTTCCAGTTTTCTCCCAAAGATTTCTATAAGGTTGTTAAGCAAGAATTCATCAATGAGAAAACTCTTTACTTGTCCAAACATATTTGAAACCTCAAACAAGAGTTGGACGTTAACGAGTTAAAGTAATTCATGTTAGATACCTCTACTTCTCAGGATTCCTTTTCTTTTTATTTACTTTTTTCCTGTAAGAAAAAAACAATTTTCACTAGCATTCCTATACACCAAGAAAAGTCAAGCTGAGAGCCAAATCAGGAATGTAACCCCATTTACAATTGCCACCCAAAGAATAAAATACCTAGGAATACAACTAACCAGGGAGACGAGAAATCTCTACAAGAAGAACTACAAAACACTGCTCAGAGAAATCAGAGATGATACAAAGAAACGGGAAAACATTCCATGCTCATGGATAGGAGGAATCAATATTGTCAAAATGGCCATACTGCCCAAAGCAATTTATAGATTCAATGCTATTCCTATTAAACTACCAAAGACATTCTTTGGGGAACTAGAAAAAACTATTGTAAAGTTCATATGGAATCAAAAAAAGAGCAATCCTAAGAAAAAGGAATAAAGCTGAAGGCAACATGCTACCCAACACCAAACTATACTACAGGGCTACAGTAACCAAAACAGCATGGTACTTGATATGGTTTGGCTGTGTCCCCAGCCAAATCTCATCTTGAATAACTCCCACAATTCTCACATGTCATGGGAGGAATCCAATGGGAGGTGATTTAATTATGGGGATGGGTCTTTCTTGTGCTCTTCTCATGGTAGTGAATGAGTCTCACACAATCTGATGGTTTTAAAAATGGGAGTTTCCCTGAACAAGTTCTCTTGTCTTGTCTGCCACCATGTGAGATATGCCTTTCACCTTCTGCCATGATTGTGAGAACTCCCCAGCCAAATGGAACTGGAGTACAATAGACCTCTTTCTTTTGTAAATTGCCCAGTGTCAGGTATGTCTTTATCAGCAGCAGGAAAATGGACTAATACAGATCTGGTACAAAAACAGACACAGAGACCAATAGAACACAATAAAGAGACTTGAAATAAGGCCACACACCAACAAATAATTGATCTTCCACAAAAATTAATCTTCCACAAAGTTGACAAAAACAAGCAATGGAGAAAGGATTCCCTACTCAATAAATGCTCCTGGGATAACTGACTAGCCATATGCAGAAGATTGAAACTGTACCCCTTCCTTACACCATATACAAAAATTAACTCAAGATGGAATAAAGACTTAAATGTAAAACTCGAAACTATAAAAACCCTTGAAGATAACCTAAGAAATACCATTCTGGACACAGGAATGGGCAAAGATTTCATGACAAAAATGCCAAAAGCAATTTCAACAAAAGCAAAAATTGAAAAATGGGACATAATTAAACAAAAGATCTTTTACGCAGCAAAAGAAACTATCAACAGAGTAAACAGACAACCTACAGAATGGGAGAAAATATTTGCAAACTATGCACCTGTCAAAGGTTTAATACCCAGAATCCATAAGGAACTTACATTTACAAGAGAAAAACAACCTTATCAAAATGTGGACAAAGGACATTAACAGACACTTGTCAAAAGACATACTTGCGGCCAAAAAGCATATGAAAAAAAGCTCAGTATCATTGAGCCCCAGATAGGAGGGGCACCTCTCTCTTTCTCACACCTAGGATTTGCAATGCAAATTAAAGTAATGCAAATTAAAACCACAATGAGTTACTCTCTCACACAAGCCAGAATGGCTATTATTAAAATGTCAAAAAAATAAGAGATGCAGGCGAGATTGTGGAGAAAAAGAAATGCTTATACATTATTGATGGGAGTGTAAATTAGTTCAGCTATTGTGGAAAACAGTGTGGTGATTCCTCAAAGATCTAAAAATAAAACTACCATTCAACCTAGCAATCCCATTACTGGGTGTATACCCAAATGAATAAAATTGTTCTATCATAAAGACACATGCATCCATATGTTCATTGCAGCACTATTTACAATAACAAAGATATGGGATCAACCTAAATGCCTATCAATGCTAAACTGGATAAAGAAAATGTTGTACACATACACTATGGAATACTACGCAGCCATAAAAAAGAATGAGATCATGTCATTTGCAGGGACATGGATGGAGCTAGAGGCCATTATCCTTAGCCAACTAATGAAGGAACAGAAAACCAAATACTGCATGTTCTCACTTATAAGTGGGAGCTAAGTCATGAGAACACATGGACATATAGAAGGGAACTACACACACTGGGCCCTATTGGAGGGTGGAGGGTGGGAGGAGGGACAGGATCAGGAAAGATAGTTAATGAGTACTAGGCTTAATACCTGAGTGAAGAAATAATCTGTATAGCAAACCCCATGACACAAGTTTACCTATATAACAAACCTGAACATGTACTCCTGAACTTAAAAGCTAAAAAAGAAAAATGATTTTAATAACCTAACATGTTTCTCCTCTTTTATCATAAAGATCATACAACAGTATTAACAATACTTGGAAGTTATGCAACTGTTACTTGCAATTGGTCCTCCAAAACAAAACGTGTGCATTCATCTCCAGTAGTCATCATAGATGTTTGTCTCCTTGTATCACTGTAATTAGAGCACATGTGTTTACCAGAACCATTTTCCTGGTCGCTCCATAGTCTTCATAATTATCCTTATACTGGCTGCCTGGTATCTCATGAGGTACATCATCTTTCCTTCCCTTACTGCTAGCTACTTTGATTCTTTAACTTTTATCATGTTATAAAAATAAAATAAGGTTTTATGCTTCTTTTTAAAAATTAACATCTGAGCCGGGTGCGGTGGCTCATGCCTGTAATCCCAGCACTTTGGGCAGCCGAGGTGGATGGATCACCTGAGGTCAGGAGTTCGAGACCAGCCTGGCCAACATGGAGAAACCCCGTCTCTACTAAAAATACAAAATTAGCTGGGCACAGTGGCACATGCCTATAATCCCAGCTACTTGGGAGGCTGAGGCAGGAGAATCGCTTGAACCTGGAGGCTGAGGTTGCAGTGAGCCGAGATCACGCTATTGCACTCCAGCCTGGGCAACAAGAGCAAAACTTTGTCTCAAAAAAAAAAAAAAAAAGTTAACATCTGTTAGATTTGATTCCCAGAAATGGCTTTACTGGAAACTTTTCCTATAGAAGTATTTTCTCTATGGCATCATCAGAAGTCTTAAGTTGCCTGATATTATGGTCTACCTTCAGTAGATAGGAAAATCTGCTGAGTTTACTGAGCCAAATTTATCAAACCTGTACCACCAGGACTCACTCTATTTTAAGACTGATGATCCCATGAAACAACCGAGAGCCATATTGGGACTGCTGAAGAGGCTGCAGAAAGTGGCCACTTCTAATTTGAGGGACTCTAAAAAATATTGATTAGCTTCTCTCTTAATCTTAGAGGTGAGGATGTGTGAAGGAAGCAAGGATGACAGGGGGCAGATAGAGGTGGACAGCAGTCTTATCTGTCTTTCCTCCCTGGCTCAGGCTTCATGGAAAGTTTTTTAAAGGAACTGAAAGTGTGTGTGTCTTAGGGAAAATATCCATCTCATGTTTATAAAAGATCACTCTGGTAAGCTCTTGGCAAGCCTGAAGGATCATAGCTGTCATCTTTGCCTATTCTTCATAGTCTGGAGAAAATGAATGATGATAATGTTACTCATCTACAAAAGTTCAGTTTTCTCCATAAACACAGCTGTGTCATGAATTAAGCAAACTCAATATGTGAAAACTTAGATTGACTGAAAAATAAACTGAAGATGATTATTTGTACCATAAAATAATTCTTTACCATAAAAAAGATTCATCATGGAATTATTTTGAATTGTGAGGTCCATTAATGATCCTGCAATACAATTCTGTTTATTAAGGATGTGCAACTCTCTAAGGCCTCATCAGCTGCATAGAGAAAGGCCTCATCAGCTGCATAGAGAAAGGTATAATCACACTGACAGTTCTCCTCCTCTTTTGAGAAGGATTGTGTTTATTTTTCCAAAGACAAATCAGTTTTCTGTGATTATTTTATCATTGAGATATGAACTTACATATAAACTAATTTCCTCCTTAAATTGACTTTAGAATAGGAAAACAAGTTCTATTATTTCAATGCTAGTTAAAATACTTTTGCCTAAATGACCACTTTATTCTAGAAAAAAAAATGGAGACATTAGTAAGGATATGGTTTTTAATCACATCATCTGTTTCCAACATAGCCTTGAATCTAAAGGATTAATGTATACTCCACCATGGAATGGAGAATAGTGGTATAAAAAGTGGACTCTAGGGTCAGAAAGACTTGAAGGATTTCACCACTTTACAGTATATGTTATATTTCATCTCTCAGAAGTCAGCTTATGTATATGTAATTATGCTCCAGACTAATAAGTGAATTTAAAGCTGGCAAAAGTCGGGAAATGGAAGCAGGTAATGAGCAGTGAAAGGGAATATAGGAACATTCACATCCCCACTGCACAATGTAGGAAGAGTTATCAACAGATATTGTTAAACATGGCTTGGACAAAAGGAACGATCATTTAAAGTTCCAGAGGGTTAAAGAAAAACAGAATAGCTAAAAATAATAATGTACTTATCAAAAATTAGAAGAAAAAGAGAGAAATGGGGGTTTTAACATAAATGTACTAAGTCCTTATCTTCTATAGCAAAGGAGTCCTGAAGATAAAATGTCTAAATTTGTAAAATCAAGAAGAAATACCATCATGAAGTAGCATCACAAGTAAACTTGCTAAAGAAACCACTCAAATAACTGAAACAGAGGTAGCTAAAAGGGATTCTTTTGAGAAGCAGAAATGGGGCAAGAAAGGATGTTGTGCACCACAGTGCTTTTCAACAACTTTCAGCTCTTTACTTCTGGACTTAACAAAAAAAAATCATGTATGTGTTTTTATTTGATTTTAACAAAAACATTGCACGTATACACACACACACACACACACAGTCACACCAGAACCTTCAACGACTCAGATCTTGACCAAAAAAATGCAAACTTCTTAGAATGATCACAGGGTTATCTATGGTCTAGAGATGGGTTACCCGCCTAATAATCTCTTTCACCAGTTTCCATTGTCTGCCTGCAATCCAACCATACTGAGCAGCTCACACCTCCTCCAGACTTGTATTTTTCTCTTGTCCCTCAATATCCCTTTTGCTCTCCCATCCATTCCCCAACTTTTCCCAGCTCTCTTCAGTACCACCGGGAGCTGACCCCTGCAAAATATATTCTTTAGACTCCTTTACTTGGGCACTGGGAGGCAGGGATGAAAAACTGGTATGCAGAAAGAAGACAGAAATCAGGGGATTTTCCCCTCATCTGTGCTACAGGCAGCTTCCCAGGCAATACTGCATGTTCTCTCTGGTTCCAGCTCCCATCTGGGCACACACTTTTATAGCTCTGTTCCCACATGGCAGCCACAGATGCCCTTGCTCCTCACAGGTACAATCATCTCTTCTTTTTATCTCTCCAAGCTTAGGGAGCCTGAGTGGTTTCCTGGAGGTGCTAACCTCTGAATTTCTTCACCTTTTGCTATGTGCCCTATCAACTCTTCCAGCACCTTTGCAGCTTTGTTATAAATCCCTCATCTTGAACTACACAGAGTGAGTTCCATTTCCCTGACTGGACCCAGACTGATAGAGCTGGTTAGCTTTATTTGCCCATGAAGACTAAGGTCTGGGGTCACCACCTTCAGGAAATCTCTTAGGTCTGGGTCAGTAGCCCTTCCTCTGCCACCTAGGGCCCTCTGTGATCAGCACTCTCAGTTTCACACTGCACTGTATTTGTTTCTTTTGTCTCTCTCCCTAGAGGAATGTGGATTTCTCAAGAACAGAGACTGTTGTATTTGACTGTGTCTTCTGTATGGAACTCTACTGGGCTCAGTGAGCACCCAGTAAATATTTGTTGAATGATAATATTAGAAATATGGAAAATTTTCTTTTGAAATTGACAGGAGAGTTGCCAGTCCTTAGATGGAATCCTAAGGTATTTCTTATGAATGTCTTTTATAGTGTTGTCTAAATAGAACCGCATCTTCCACCTACCAGTGCCTTTCACCTGTTTTCCACAACGACACCCAGTAAAATACACACTTTATATAGAGACTCAGTATTAATAGCAGTATTTTAAATTAAGCTTTTGGTTCGATAATATGTACATATACACACAAGATCTGGTGCTTTCTACCCTAGTCTTCTAAACTGTGTTCTGTCCTATTTTGTTTAAGAAATTACTAGTTGCAGCCCACTAAATCAATTTCATGACAATCTAATGGTTCACAAATTGTTAGTTGGAAAGTCTGCCTTAGGTAGTAAAGATGGATTTTACTAACACAGGTCTTCAATGATTTTTTAAATTTGTGCCCTCAAATATATTACAGATGCCTGAAATCCCACTGCACAGTTTTAGTGCCATATGTTAAAGATTAAACACCTAACAATGATAATAATAATAACAATTACAATTCTCCTTGAAAGTTGTAACACTATAAGCTGTTATCAAACACACTTGAATATATATATATAAATGAGTTTTAGATATTTCTCTAAGGGTACGATTTGATGAATAGACAAGAGAAGAGTGCTGAACACCTGAAGAGAAAGGAGAAAGGTTTCCTAATTTGGATATATATACACAAAAAATTTTAAACACTTAGACTTAACACAGCTTCTCCACTTATACCTCAAGCGTTTGATTGAAGAGTTTATGTATGTTAAATTGATATTTTAATCAACAGGAACTCATGTACCTCTCTATTGAGATACATAATTACAAAGCTGATTGTTAATCCATTGAATTCTGTCTTGCAAAAAGTTTGAAAATGTTCATAACCTTGACTTGGAAGTTGCACAAAACAGGCTGCAAAGAAATCGAAATATTATGGTTTCACTGATCAAATATTTTGGACCAGGCTCACTATCAGAATATCCTCAGTAGATTTATATTGCCCCGATCCATTAATCTTTCCTAGTGTACAGATAATTTCTTTTCTTATTAGATATTCATGCAAAGATGCAAAATCTTTTTTCCTAGATAAGAAACAAAAGACCATCACTGAGCCATCTGTGAACAATTTCACATCTGAGATGTATAATCAAGGTCGGGAACAAAAATACATAATGAATGGTTCAAGTCAAAGTATACATCCTGAACAAAGAGGTAGATGTGATCCAAAGCAAAAGAAATGTTGCGTTCTTTCCTTCTGCTTCAGTTTTTAGAGACTGTCAACTTAGGATTTGATTGATTGGGGTGGGGAAAGCAGATGAGAACTTTTACATACAATTATTTTATTTGTACATTTCTTAAAAATAGGTATATGTACTTCTATCAAGCTATTGTTTGGTATTATTAAAGGACCTTGTATGTGGTCTATAGCAGAGCAGGAAAAATAAATTTATTGGGCCAGACAAAACAATGCTAGAGAAACCTGAGTTTTGGTCTAGCCTGCATATATGTAACATCCCTCATATTTTCTGGATTGTAGTCTATTTAAAGAGAACAGAGTAGAGAGAAAGGAATAGTGACAAGAATGAAAGAGAAAGGGAGATCACCATGAACATATATTTATAGGGTTAAGTGTCTTTCTTTGGGGAATTTAGATATTACCAAAAATATGTAGCATTATATTATGAACCAGGTCCTATTTAGAGCCTAGGTTTCTTGCTGATTGTTAATTTGTTCTTAAAATGGATACTATTATGGGTTGAATTGTGTTCCCTAAAACCTCATATGTTGAACTCATAATCCCCAGTACCTCTGAATGTTACCTCATTTGGAAATAGGGTAATTGTAGACATAATCAGTTAAGTTAAAGTGAGATTATACTGGAGTAGGGTGGGCTTCTAATCCAATATGATTGGTATCCTAATCAAAAGGGGAAATTTAGACACAGAAACAGACATGTACAGAGGAGAGATGATGTGAAGAGCACAGGAACAAGATGGCCATCTACAAGTCAATAAGAGAGATCTGGAACAGATCCTTTTTACACAGTCTCCATAAGGAACCAACACTACTGACATCTTGATTTCGAACTTCTAGCCTCCAGCACTGCAAGACAATGATTATCTGTTGTTGAAGCTACCTAGTGTTCTGTACTTTTAAAAAATTTTCTTTTTTAATTTTTACAATTTTTGTGGGTACATAGTAAGTGTGTATATTTATGGGGCACATGAGATGTTTTGATACAAGCATGCAATGTGAAGTAAGCGCATAATGGAAAATGGGGTATCTATCCCCTCAAGCATTTATCCTTTGAGTTACAAACAATCCAATTACACTCTGTAAGTTATTTTAAAATATACAATTAAGTTATTATTGACTATAGTCACCCAACTGTGCTATCAAGTAGTAGGTCTTATTCATTTTTTCTATTTTTTTGTACCAACTAACCATCCCCACCTCCCTCCCTCCAATCCCCCCACTATCCTTCCCAGCCTCTGGTAACCATACTTCTACTCTCTATGTCCATGAGATCAGTTGTTTTGATTTTTAGATCTCATGAATAAGTGAGAACATGTGCTGTTTGTCTTTCTGTGCCTGACTTATTTCACTTAGCATAATGATCTCTAGTTGCATCCATGTTGTTGCAAATGACTGGCTCTCATTCTTTTTTATACCTGAATAGTACTCCATGGTGTGTTAAGTACCACCTTTTTTTAGCCATTCATCTGTTGATGGACACTTAGGTTGCTTCCAAATCTTAACTATTGTGAACAGTGCTGCAACAAGCATAGGAGTTCAGATATATCTTAGATATACTGATTTCCTTTCTTTTGGGTATACACCCAGCTGTGGGATTGCTGGATCACATGATAGCTCAACTTTTAGTTTTTTGAGGAACCTCCAAACTGTTTTCCATAGTGGTTGTACTAATTTAGATTCCTACCAACTGTGTATAAGGGTTCCCTTTCCTCCACGTCCTTGCCAGCATGAGTTATTGCCTGCCTTTTGGATATAAGCCATTTTAACTGGGGTGAGATGATATCTCATTGTACTTTCAATATGCATTTCTCTGATGATCATTGATGCTGAGAACTTTTTTACATGCCTGTTTGCCATATGTATGTCTTTTTTTTGAGAAACGCCTATTCAAATCTTTTGACCATTTTTTGATTGGATTATTAGACTTTTTCCTATAGAGTTGTTTGAGTTCATTATATATTCTGGTTATTAACCCCTTGTCAGATGGGTAGTTTGTATTTTCTCCCATTCTGTGGGTTATCTCTTCACTTTGTCCATTGTTTCCTTTGCTGTGCAGAAGATTTTTAACTTGGTGTAATCCCATTTGTCCATTTTTGCTTTGGTTGTCTGTGCTTGTGGGTTAATGCTCAAGAAAATCTTTCCTCAGACTAATGTCCTGGAGATTTTTCCCCAATATTTTCTTTTAGTTGCTTTATAGTTTGAGGTCTTAGATTTAAGTCTTTAATCCATTTTGATTGATTTTTGTATATGGTGAAAGATAGGGGTCTAGTTTCATTCTTCTGCATATGGATATCCACTTTTCTCAGCACCATTTATTGAAGACACTGTGTTTTCCCCAGTGTATGTTCTTGGCACCTTTGTCAAAAATGAGTTTACTGTAGGTGTGTGGATTTGTTTCTGGGTTCTCTATTCTGTTCCATTGGTCTATGTGTCTTTTTTTATGCCAGTATCATGCTGTTTTGTTTACTATAGCTTTGTAGTATAATTTGAAGTCAGGCAATATGATTCCTCCAGTTTTGTTCTTTTTGCTGGGGATAGCTTTGGCTACTCTGAGTCTTTTGTGGTTCCATATAAACTTTTTTGCTATTTGTGTGAAGAACATCATTGGTATTTTGATAAGGATTGAAATGAATTTGTAGATTGCTTTGGGTAATATGGACATTTTAACAATATAAATTCTTCCAATCCATGAACATGGAATATTTTTCTATTTTTTGTGTGTCCTATTCAATTTCTTTCATCAGTGTTCTATCATTTCCATTGTAGAGATCTTTCACTTCCTAGATTAATTTCATTCATAGATATTTTATTTTATGTATGACTATTTTTTATTTCCTTTTCACATTGCTCACTGTTGACTTATAAAAATGCTACTGAATTTTGTATGTTGATTTTGTACCCTGCAAATTTACTGATTTGTTTATCAGTTCTAATAGTTTTCCTGTGGAGTCTTCAAGTTTTTCCAAATATGAGATCATATCATCTGCAAACAAGGAAAATTTGACTTTGTTATTTCCAATTTGGATGCCCTTTATATATTTCTCTTGTCTGATTGCTCTAGGTAGGATTTTCAGTACTGTGTTGAATAATAGTGGTGGCAGTAGGCCATCCTTGTTGTGTTCCAGATCTTAGAGGAAAGGCTTTCAGTTTGTCCCCATTCAATATGATACTAGCTGTGGATGGGTCACATGTGGCTTTTATTATATTGAGGTATGTTTCTTCTATACCCAGTTTTTTTGAGGATTTTTATCATGAAGGATGGTGAATTTTATCAAATGATTTTTCAGCACCAATTGAAGTGATAATATGGTTTTTATTTTTCATTTTGTTGACATAATGTATCACATTGATTGATGTGCATATGTTGAACCATTCTTGCATTCCAGGGATAAATTCCACTTGGGCATGATGAATGATCTTTCTAATGTATTGTTGAATTTGTTTTGCTAGTACTTTGTTGAGGATTGTTGCATCAATAATTATCAGTGATACTGGCCTGTAGTTTTCTATTTTTGATATGCCTTTGTCTGGTTTTGGAATTAGGGTAATACTGGCCTTGTAGAATGACTTTGAAAGTATTCCCTCCTCATTTGTTTTTTGGAATAGTTTCAGTAGAATTGGTATTAAGTCTTCTTTAAATTTTTGGTAAAATTCAGCCATGAAGCCATCGGGTCCAGGGATTTTTTTTTACTAAGGAGACTTTTCATTATGGCTTTGATCTTCTTACTTGTTATTGGTCTGTTCAGGTTTTGGATTTCTTCCTGATTCAATCTTGGTAGGTTGTATGGATCTAGGAATTTGTCCATTTATTCTGGATTTTCTGATTTATTGGCATATAGTTGCTCATAGTAGCCACTAATGATCCTTTGAATTTCCACAGTATCACTTGTAATGTCTCTTTTTTTATTTCTGATTTCATTTATTTGGATCTTCATTTTCTCTTAGTTAGTCTGGCTAAAGGTTTGTCAATTTTGTTTGTCTTTTCAAAAAACCAACTTTTTGTTTGATTGATCTTTTGTTTTTGTTTTGTTTTTTCATTTCAATTTCAGTTATTTCTGCTCTGATCTTTATTATTTCATTTATTATCCTAATTTGTTTGGTTTGTTCTTTCTTTTCTTGTTCTTTAAGATGCATCATTAGGTTGTTCATTTGAAGTTTTTTCTCTTTTTTGATGTAGGCACTTACAGCTATAAACTTCCCTTAGTAATTCTTTGGCTGTATCCCATAGATTTTGGTATGTTGTGTTTCCATTATCATTTGCTTAAAGAAACTTTCTATTTCCTTGTTAATTTCTTCATTGACCCACTGGTCACTCAGGAACATATTGTTTAATTTCCATAACTTTGTAAAGTTTCCAAAATTTCTCTTGTTATTAATTTCTAATTTTATTCTATTGTGGTCAGAGATAATGCTGGATATTATTTCAATGTTTTGAATGTCTTAAGACTTGTTTTGTGACCTAACATATGGTCCGTCCTTGAGAATGATCCATATGCTGAAGAAAATAATGTGTATTCTGCAGGTCTTCGATGAAATTTTCTGTAAATATCTATTAGATCCATTTGGTCTATAGCGTAGATTAAATCTGATGTTTCTTTGTTGATTTTCTGTCTGGAAGATCTGTCCAAGGTTCAAAATGGGGTGTTGAAGTCTCCAACATCTATCTTATGGAGGTACTGGAATCTCTCTCTAATAACATTTCCTTTATATATCTGGATGTTCCCATGTTGAGTGCATATATAAAAATACATTTGTTTAAACTTGTTACATCCTCTTGCTGAACTGACCTCTTTATCATTATATAGAGACCTTCTTTTTCCCTTCTCATGGTTGTTGTCTTGAAATACATTTTGTCTGATATAAGTATACTGAGTCCTGCTCTTTTTTGGCTTCATTGGCATGGAATATCTTTTTATGTCCCTTTATTTTCAGTCTATTAGTGTCTTCATAGGTGAAGTCTGCTTCTTATAGGCAACAGATCAATGGATCTTGGTTTTTCATCCATTCAACCAGTCTATGTCATTTGATTGGAGATTTTAGTCCATTTATATTCAATGTTATTATTGATGCATAAGAACTTATTCCTGCCATTTTGTTAGCTGTTTTCTGGTTGTCTTATCGTCTTCTCTTCCTTGTTTCTTGCCTTCCTGTCTCACTCTAGTGAAAGTGATTTCCTCTGGTGATATGATTTCATTAATCCTTTTTATTTTTTGTGTATTCATTGTATGTTTTTTTGTTTGAGGTTACCATAAGGCTTGCAAATACTATCTTATAATCCATTATTTTAACCCGATAACAACTTAACACTGTTGGGATAAGCAAACAAACAAGCAAAAAGAAAACTAATAAGAACTCTATGCCTTAACTTTGTCCCTGTGCTTTTTAACTTTTTGTTGTTTCTATTTATAGCTTATTGTACCAGCTATGTCTCAAAAAATTGTTGTAGTTGCTATTTTCGATTGGTTCATCATTAGTCTTTCTACTTAGGATAAGAGTAGTTTACACACTAAAGTTACAGTGTTATAATATTCTCTGTTTTTCTGTGTATTTACTATTTACCAGTGAGTTTCACACCTTCAGGTGATTATTTATTGCTCATTAATGTTCTTTTCTTTCTGATTGAAGTAATCTCCTTAACATTTCTTGTAGGACAGGCCTGGCATTGATGAAATCTCTCAGCTTTTGTTTGTCTGGGAAAGTCTTAATCAAGGATAAGACTTCATATTTTAAGGATATTTTTACCAGTTATAGCATTCTAGGGTAAAAGTTATTTTTTTTTCAGCATTAAATATGCCATATCACTCTTTTCCAGGCCTGTACGGTTTTCACTAAAAAGTCTCCTGCCAGATGCTTTGGCTCTCCATTATACATTATTTGTTTCTTTTCTCTTCCTACTTTTAGGATTTTTTCTTTATCCTTGACCTTTGGGAGTTTGATTATTAAATGCCTTGAGGTAGTCTTTTTGGGTTACATCCACTTGGTCTTCTACAACTTTCTTGTACTTAGATATTGATATCTTTCTTTAGATTTTAGAAGCTCTCTATTATTATCCCTTTGAATAATTTTTCTACCCCTAACTCTTTCTCTGCCTCCTTTTTGAGGCCAGTAACTCTTAGATTTGCCCTTTTGAGGCTATTTTCCAGATCATGTAGGTGTGCTTTGTTTTGGTTTTTTAATTCTTTTTTCTTCCATTTCCTCTGGCTGTGTATTTTCAAACAGCCTGTCTTCAAGTTTGCTAATTCTTTCTTCTACTTGATCAATTCTGCTATAAAGAACTCTGATGCATTCTTCAGTAAGCCAATTGCATTTTTCAGCTCCAGAATTTTTAATTCTTTTTAATTATTTTAATGTCTTTGTTAAACTTATCTGATAGAATTCTGAATTCCTTCTCTAGGTTATCTTGAATTTCTTTGAGTTTCCTCAAAACAGCTGTTTTGAATTATCTGACTGAAATGTCACATAACTCTGTTTCTCCAGGATTGGTCCCTAGTGCATTATTTAGTTCATTTGGTGAGGCCATGTTTTCCTGGATGGCTTTGATGTTAGCAGAAGTTCTTCAGTGTCTGGGCATAGAAGAGTTAGGCATTTATTGTAGTCTTCACTGTCAGGGCTGATTTGTAGCTGTCCTTCTTAGGGAGACTTTCTAGATATTCAGAAGGACTCGAGTGTTATAATCTAAGCTTTATCTACTTTAAGGGGCACCCAAGCCCACTAACACTGTGGTTCTTGCAGACTCATAGAGGTACCACCTTGATGATCTGGATTATTAGGCACAAACTCTTGTTCTCTTTTTTTACTTTCTCCCAAACATACAGAGACTTTTTCTCTGTTCTGAGCCACCTAAAGCTGGGGGTGGAGTGACACAAGCACCCCTGTGACCACCATTACTATGACAGTGCTGGGTCAAACCTGAAGCCAGCACAGCACTGGGTCTCACCCAAGGCCTGCTGTAACCACTCCCTGACTACTGCCTATGTTTACTCAAGGCCCTGGAGCTCTACAATCAGCAGGTGGCAAAGCCAGCCAGGTTTGTGTCCTTCCCTTCAGGACGGAGAGGTCCACCAGGCCCTGAATGGGTCCAGCAGTGCTGTCTGGGAGTCAGGGACTAGAGTCAAAAAACTTAGAAGTCCACCTTGTGTTCTATTGTGCTGCTGCTAAGCTGGCATTCAAACCACAAGATGCAGTTAGCAGGCGATGAATACTCCCAGGACAGGGCCCTTTCCTTCAAGGCAGCAGGCTCCCTTCTGACCCAGAGTGTGTCTAGAAATGTCACCTGGGAGCTGGGCCTTGAACGTCGGCCTCACAACTCTGATTGATGCCCTATCCTGCTACGGCTGAGCTGGTGTCCTAGATGTAAGAAAAACTCCTCCCAACTCTTCCCACTCCTCTCCTGAAGTGAAAGGAAGGGGTCTCTTTTGGAGCCACAAGCTATGCACCCTGGGATTAAAGGAAGAATGATGCCAACACTCCCTTACTGCCCCAGCTGGTGTCGCAGTATGTCACATGCACCCCCAGTTCACTGTCTCTGGGCCTAGTTCAGCACTGCTCGAGAGTTGCAGTCCTTGTGGCCTAGCCTTTCAAGTTTAGTTGGAGACACAATGTGCTATAGCTCTTGGTGGCAAGGTTTGCAGGCACTCAAGTTGAGACCACTGGGATCCACGATTCCCTTCTGGCTAGGGCTGCTGTTAATTATCCCTCTGTGGGTGGGTGTCACCTGAGTTAGCTCTGATTTTTCTTTCTGCTGTAACAGAACAACACTGAGTTCAGCGCCTCACAAGTGCTGTGTTCTCCCTCTCCCAGCATCCAGAGATGCTGTCTGCACCATACAGCTGCTGGCAGGGTTGGGGAGGGGTGGCGTCACCAATTCAGGACTGTTTTTTCTATCTGCAGAGCGTCTTTCAGTGATATGAAGTTAAAACCAGGTACTATGAGTCCTCACCTGATTTTTGGTTCTTGTGAAGGTGCTTTTTCTGTGTAGACATTTGTGGGGATGGCCATCAAAGAAGCTTGCTATTCTGCCATCTTGCTCCACCTCACCTCTGTACTTTACTAAGGCAGCCCTAGAAAGCCAATAGAGATACTAAGGTGGATGTTCATTAACTCGCTAAATATTTAGATGGTCTATAACACTCTAAGCACTGCACTAAAACAGGGATAGAATGATGAGATGCCTCAGCCCCTGTTCTCAAGGAACTCATGGCCAGAGTTTAGTGGTCAAAAGCAAACAGAATATATCTTTTTATCACAATATTTGAGGTCAAGTAGAGGACAAACATCATTGTCCCACTTGTAAAGATAAAGAACAAAGGAAGGGAGTTTAAGTGACTTTTGAAACAGAACATCACAAAGGTGGATTGAACTTTTCTCAATTTACCAAGGAAAAAATAGTTTCATTTATAAGTTAAGGGTAAGGGACAGTGGGAGTAGAAAGCCCCTTTTTAAGCTAGGGGTCATTTTACATATTACATAATGTGTGAAATGTTGAAGTCTAAACATTTGTCTCACTCTGCCATTCTCATACTCCAACCTCATTTATATCTATTTGTTCCTGTCTTTACTGGTAGTGTGCTTGTAAGATATTATGATGGTGGGCTCAACAACAACGGGGATAAGAACAAAATTGCATTGCATAACTATGACGAAGACCCTAGTAGGATGATCATTAAAAAGTATTTTAGGTGCAGAGAACATATAGTATTGAATTATTTCTTTAAGTAATTGGATTATTTGCCACTTTTACTCTCAGCTGTGAGAAATAATCGGCAGTGTTTGAAATGACACCGTCTCTGCAGGACTGTCAATAATTGTATAGGCTGTCTGGTGATTTTGCCAAGTTTTACAATGATTCCCATGAAGACAAATACAAGATTCATATTAAAGGGATGTTTTATGCTGTGCAAAAATTGACCCTGAATGACCTTTAATATACACAGTTAAGGTATGGTACGGACTCCAAAAAAATCTGTCTGCTTTATTGTAAATGTATGCTAACATAAATGACACTATAAGATACTAGCATTAGGATAGCAATTTGATTTGTGTGTCTTTCAAGCACACTTTTTCTTTTTGTAGAACATATCAAATACTTATTTATCCATTAGAGGGCAGTCTTTCACAAGTTTTAATTCTAACATCACTTGGAAAATTTAAACGGTCAATTTACTGACACAATAGTCTCTCAAAAGCCTTAGAATTTTTTCATTATTTCAAAAACTATTTATTCATAATTTTGAAGACACTACACATTAAGTCTTCATACAGAATGTACATTCTAAGAGCACATTACATGTGTTTGTTCATTTATGTGGTATTTGCGGTAAGTGACCACAAATGTACAAAATATTTGTACCATTAAGCTGATACTGATAAGGCTATGTAATAAAATGTTAAGGCTTCAATTATTTTTTGGGCTTTGGAAACTCTTTCTTGTCTTCAGATTTTTGCTGGCCCATCTAAATATTTTATCTTCTTTTATTTTTCTGTATTCTAGGCACAGAGAGAGCAGCCTACAACTCTCTGTAGTACAGTATTATCAAACCAAAGAAAACTAATGCATAAAGAAGGTTCTAGAAGGAAACATTCACTGATGTAGTGATGACCTCCAGACAGAAGTATGTTTAAGGAAAGGTAAAGGAAAACTTGCACTATTAGCTTTCCATATTTTTGTTGTTTGAATTTGATATAACAAGAATATGTTTGTATAAAACAATGAACCGAGTGGCATCTTTCATTTCAAAAATGTTATTACTTCGGTTAAACCTTATAGCTCTCTTTTCATCCCAAAGAAATCGTTATAAAGGTATTTTTGAGGGAAACATTCTGTATACAATCACAGATATCGGATTTAGAAGCAGAAGACAAAGAATAAAATGAATGTTGGCATTTGGGAATTTTTACAATTGGTATTGTTAAGTAGTTTGGGGGATTTTACAATTTAAAGATAGTAAGTCTCCAGTGAACAAAGATTTTCACCATTTCCTAGTTCTACAAAAAAGTGTTTTTTAACCTATAATAAATTTAATACTTGAAACAGAAAATTATATAGAATTAAGAAAAACTTTACAACATAAAATTAAAGGCAAAAATTTTGACTTTTTACTCCAAGTAGAAGTTCATATGCAGATAGTTATTGAGTACTCGTTCTACATACTCAATTAAAAAGGAATTCAATTGCATAGGAACGATGATTGATTTCTGCAAACTCCTTAATTCCATGAGGTAAATTCAAAGCACATATCCTGTCTACTCCATTGTTATGCCCTTCACCACTTCCCAAATCTTTCCACATTTTATTCATGCCCACAACCATCTTAGTTTTTGATTAGGCTTTAGGAGATGAACTGATAGGCACATCTAACTATCTGATATTTTCTGCTTTCCAGATTCTATTCATGAACTTGAAAGCTGGGGGATCTTTTTTAATGACTGGAAGCAAAGAGGAGCATATGCTTTCTGAGAAGTTTCCTTTTCTAACTGAATGATTTGGTCCTCCAGACTTCTATGTCTGTAATAGGACTGAAAGAGCAAGTTCCCAAAAGTTAAGCTATCTCTGGTCAAAGACCTCAGCTATTTGGAGCATTTACAAATGGTAGCCTGGATTACTTCTAAGAAATTAATAAACAGAATAGAATTCTTTTTCATATTTGCAGAGTCATCCAACAATATTAACTTCACTCTCTACTCATGTCTCAAATCTATGAGTAATGTGCACTTTGTTTGTTGGGACAGAACTGGTGAGTGAAAATGGCCAAAAGGGAAATCTGTGGCTTGGGAAATTCTGTGAGTTTGATGGCTTAATAGCAGTATGAGATAACAAGTCTAGACTATATAAATTGAAATGCTATTATATGCTTTAAAACAATGGGAAGATCTGGAAAATGCATTTACCTAATTCATTTCATGCCCATGCAAATACCAGAAAACTAACCTGCAGGATAAATGCAAATCCTAACACTCACGCATTATTATCATTATTCCCGAATGTTTGATCCTCAAAATTAATTAATTCGCCCCATTAGTTTGTCTTTTTAAGCCCACAAACAACAGTCTTTAGTTTCTTCTTAATTAGGTTGCCTGGTGTGAATTGAGCCAGTTGAGTGCTGGTGTTATCCACTCAGCTGACCTGAGTTTGATATCAAAACTGTGCCAGGGTTGGGTGAGTTTCTCACAAAAATAGATACCTTACTCTCTGCCAGGCCACAAGGTGGGGCATTAAGAATATGTTGACATATTACATCTTGAGAAATGTACAAAAACCTAAGAACTGAGCAAGAAGAGGAAACTGAGGCCGTTTGGGGTTGACAGGTCATTGGGCTCCCTCCAATGTTCCCATTCCCACAGAACTTTTTCAAACTATGACCACTCTCAAGTTTTCCTAGTCTTGCCAGCTCTCACTCAAAGAAAATGACCTCTCCTGTTGCTTCCTTGGGAACAGTTTTGTTGGCATGAACTCCCTCAAGTGGTCTCCTTTCCCGCTACAAACTTAACCTTATGTTTTCTAAGTCTCATCTCCTTTTTCAAAAGGAGGCCTGCCTCCACCATTTCTCTAGCCTCTCAGTATGTGATCTTCATCCCAACCTCTTCTATCCAATTACTCCTTCAGAACCTTGTTTCATCAATTAGTATCCTACTTTCCCTTAACACAAGATCATATTCAAATTTTTTGCTTCAAACAAAACCCAAACTTTCCTTGGTCACCCATATTCTTTAAAAAGTGTCATCAACACATAAACATCTTACCTCTTTAAAAATCTTCTTGAGTAAGTAGCCTATATTTCCATTCTGTTATCTTGACTTCAATCTACCACCACCAGCTATGATCTTATTACTCCTGAAGTTTTAACGGAAAATTATCCTTGTAATGTTTCCAATGCGTAGTTGAGTGAACTCTGATCAGTCTGTTCAACACATGAAATTTCTGCAGTATCTGACCCTGAACATACCTGAAACTATCTCTGTGAATGAGTCTGTGATATCACACTCCCGCCTATTTCTCAGACTTTTTCTTTAATGGTTCCTATTTTTCTCCCAATATAGTAAACTTTAGGGTACATCAGAAGCACCTGGAACATAGATTGCTAGATTCCAACCAAAAGTTTCTGGTTCACTAAATCTGGGGTAGGGCCTGATAATTTGCATTTTTAATTTGCATTTTGATTCTGATGCTGCTAGTCTAAGAGGCCCACACGTTGAGAACCACTGCTTGAAACAGATATATTCAAATTTTTTAATCTGCTTTGCTTCTATTTTATACTTTTAATTAAGAGAAACTACCTATTTCCATGCTTCATCTGTTACTTGTACAAGAATGACCCCTCCCAACTCTATGTGAAAGGCCCAATCACATCCTCTCCTAAACTCCTCACCCAGGTTGCCTACTACCTCTGCTTAAATTATAGGGTCCCTCAAAATCAACATGCCCAGTATGGTACACGTTGTGTCCTACATCCCAAATGGGCTTCTCCATTTGTGCACTTATTCCTACGTATCATAGGCATCAACCCACCTGCACAAGGCAAAAAACTTGGAGTCAGCTGGACTTCCCTGGCCCTCAATCCTTTTCACCTCATGTGTAACGATTCACAAGTTTTTCTTGCAAAACGTATAACGGTTACAGGTAGAATCCTGTCAATTCTACCTCCAATATATTCCTCAGCTTGGGTTTTCTCCAGTTTTTCTTGTTTGCTATATCACAAATGCATTCTACTTTGATTCTCTGCTTTCATTATCTCCCATCCTGTTTTAAAATTCATCTTTGTAAAATTAATATCAGATCATGTCATTTACCTCTTATTCAAAAACAAAACTTTTAATGACTGTATTATCTACAGTATAGAGATACAGCGACTCAGTATGACATTCAATATTCTTGATAATCTAGCCCCCACCTAACTTCATCTTATGGTTTTCCCTCTTGCTTCTTGATTTATGGTTACTCCTGACCACTACCACATCCAGAATCAACCACATAGAGTTAATTCGTGTCTATATGCATGCTGGATTCTTTCCTTCTGCGTGTCATCCCAATTCACCAGCATTCACCTGTCTTCTGACTCTCAGCACAATTAACTGCTTTCTCTTAGACTCTCATGCCATTTTATCCATATATCTTTTAGAGTTCATTCCACCTGGTATTATGGGCCTTTGTACATACATCAGGCAACATTGCCAGGTTAAAACTCCTTGAAGGTCTGAACTATACATCAGTTATGTTTGTATCCATAGTACACAGCACAGTTCTTGGCAGACTGAAGGCTTGCAAGAAATATTTAGTTGAATTGAAGCTCTGCAGTCAAAAAAACTTCATAAAATGGATAGGCAAATACCCATGAGACCTGGATTTCTAGCCACTATGGCTGGGACTTGGATTTCCATTTCTCTTTCCACAGCATTACCAGAGCTGGAATAAATGCTCAAGTGTCATGGGGGTGCCCTAACTTGGATTGCCTAGTGATTAGCTCAAAGAGCATGTTCTAAACTAGTTTTTTATATTATATTTCCTGAAGCCCTAACTCTTCAACTACATTTTGTCTGTTGAGATAGAACACCTGCCTGTGCTATTATGGTGGAGCCATGATGGACCATCTCTTGTGTAGTTCATAATTCTACCATAAAGACAATGTTAGCCTGCCATTTACATTTCTCAAGTGACTCCACCTATCTGTGCCTCAGTCTCCTCACTTCTAAAACTGGTATAACAACAACCTCTACCTCATAGTCTCTGGCCTGGGCTTCTCACCTAGACTCCCTGGATTCATTCTCTCCCTCTACCATTTGTGAATATTTAAATGAGTTAATTTAGATATTAAATATTAAATGAGTAAATGTATATTAGGTACTCAATAAATAGTAGCTATTTATTGTAACTATGTAAATGGTAACTATGTTAGATCTATTTTGAAACTATTCCAAGAACCAATAGCACAGAACTCCAAATATTAAAATTTCCAGGGTGTGGACACTTTATGTTACGGTGTCTATATTTTATCTATAATCCAAGCTTACCCAACCCATGGCCCAGGCACCACATGCATCTCAGATAGCTTTGAATATGGCCCAACACAAATTCGTAAACTTTCTTAAAACGTTAAGAGATTTTTTTTGCAATTTGTTTTTTAGCTCATCAGCCATCATTAGTGTTAGCATATTTTACGTGTGACCAAAGACGATTCTTCTTCTTTCAATGTGACCCAAGGAAGCCAAAAGATTGAACATCCCTAATTATCATTAGAGATACAAAATTATTTTTAACAATTGGACCTGGAATCTCTGAAAATGTCTTTCAGCTCTTTAAATACTAGAAATATGCCTTATTTGTCTTATATAAACTGACTTTCTATCCTGTACCGTTTGCTGGTACATTTCTATATACCACATACAAGAGCAACGGGCTTGTATCACTTTGCAATTCCCATAATGTATATGGGAATAGCAAATGTTAATATAAGGAAAACTATGTTGAATCTATTTTTTCTCCTTATTAATAAAAATTGTGTTTCTCTTTAACCCACAAACATATTAAATTATCCTCTAGGAAAGAAAAACTAAAAGTAATTTAACATCGAAATCTAAAATCACTCAAACTCCTTTATCCACCCCACACAGAGCTCTTAGCGAAAATATTTTCCTATTGAAAACTTAATTTTATTCCCCATTTAGAAAATATTCAGTCATTCTTGCAGCATTCCTGGGTCTTAAGAGAGATAATTCCAAAACCCTATCCTCACTTCACCCACTGAAATTTGAGACTTAAAAGGGAATCTGAGACATCAAGAGGTTAAATGGCTTTCTCAGGACCACACACTATGTTAGGGTCATAGCTGAGGTTACAAACTGCAAGTTTCTCCATTTCTTGCTTAAGTGTTTCACAGGGCAAGCCTTCCTCTCTATTTATTTAGGTGTAGTGACTGTATTGGTCACCAGTGAGGGTTCACAGTGTGACAATCAGATATTTGAAGGATGACCTTTTAAGAAAGCATTTTGTGCCCTTTGTTTAAAGTAACACAGATACTCTCAAAATAAATCTTACTGTCCATTTGTCTAGATCTGCAAGTCTGTGTATGTCAACATAGCAGGTAACGAGCTTTGGGACATATGGACTTCTTGTTTGGTTCTTTGGGAAAATCCCTTTCTCGTGGCCATCTTGTTTTACATTTTTGTAAGAAACCTACACTGTATCTCCAAATCACATCTTGGAAAATACCTATTTACTGTTATAGAATACAACATTTGTGATATAACCAACTACCCAGTAGCTTCCTTAGACAGGAATGTACAATTGAGTAGGTCATGCAGTGACCAACTCCATGGTGTGTCATTCCCATCATAGTCTATACGAATGGTGCCCTCTGGAGTTGTCCAATGCATGACATATGTGGCCACAAACCATGGTGGTGTTTTGTTTGTTTGTTTTTGTGAAGCTGAAGGTTCTCTTCACGCAGAGTAATTTCCAGCTATGTCTTTGTGCTTAGCCTATGAAAGATAAAAGTACTGATTGATATTAGCCAACAAAAATGTTTAAGAAAATGTTATATAATATATAGAAGCAATTCAAATTTGCTCCTGGGTTGTTTTTTTTTTTTATCCTGCCTCATTTTTTATTTATCTTTTTTTTATAATCCATTCTCTCTTTTCTTTTCCACTAGCACCACATCTCCATTTTGTCACTGGAGTCCTATGTTATTTTATTATTTGTTTTTTCTTTTACTTTTCTCCCACAATTTAAAGTGGGGGGTGATGTGCCTGTATCTTATCGTAGTTCTTAATAATGAATATAGGGGTAGCAAATAATAATACGCCAAGCACCATGTTGAATGTATTTTACTCCTTATTAATAAAAATCTTATTTCTCCTTAAGCCATGAGCGTATTAAATTGCCACTTGGGTAACTTAATTTTTACTTGGATTTAACTATTATGGCTCTCCCCAGCAAGTTCCTTCCTCCTTCTCTAATCCCTTTAAATTTACTTTATTACTAGTTTATCTTTGGAGTCACATAAGAGTATGAAACACCAAACCAGAGTGACATGTTTCGAGTTCCAATGGTTCTGGATAAGTGATTCTGTGACTATGTGTCTAGATGTCCTGCAGTTTCAACTTAAAATAATGAAAGAGGTAGATCAAAAAATTCCCAGTGCCTCTCAGAATTTTGCAGATTTGTAGTCATTGAATTCTCTTCTTTTTTACAAACTGCTACATAGAAAACTATTTGTGATTTAAGGAAATGCTGTCTGATATGCACTGACTTTTCAATTCTACTTTGACCAATAATCTAAGTTATAGTAAGCACTTCAGGTTAGCCCTATAAAATTATAAGAAACAACCATTCTCCAGAAAAGCTGTGTGGTAAGCTAAAATATGAGCTGATGCTAGTCAGTGACAAAGGAGTCCAATTCCGTTATCATCATCATCATCATCATCATCATTATTCTCAGCATTTTTCCTTTTCTTACTAGCTATCACATATTACTTAAGCCAAGTTTATCTCCTAATCTGTAAAATGAAGATGATATATAATGCACAGGACTTGTATAAGACTGAAACGAAACAACATACATGATTGCATTGACACTGGGTAAGCATTCAACATATTTTAGCATTCCTTCAGTCCTTTTGACAACTCAAAGTAAAAAACAAAACAAAACAAAAAAGCCTAACACACAGATCAAAGTATTTTGAGGGACTAAAGTTAAACAATACTAGCTTTACTAAGGGGTGCGACTTATCTCCGAAGTCAAAAGTCATAGCATGATTTAATTGATTCATTAGTTGGCAGTCAGTCCAAAGATCTTTGAGAAGCTGGGGATACACTTCGTTCTGAGTGACACCTGAAATCACTACCATGCTGCACAATGTGAAGCCCTGTTCCATGTCTGCCCAGCATGTGACATAGTGTCTGCAGGGTGTCTAGGGTTCTCTGGCAGGACTTAAAAATTGGCATGGAAATAATAGTAAGCGTGAATGTGCCTAAACAAGTCTCGTATCTATTTTTCAAAATATTCTGAGATAGTCTGTAAGAGCAGTTGAAGTCCTTCTCAAAATGAATGATAGTTCAAGACATATTTAAAAAGTAATTTGTTTCACTTGTTGAGCAAATGCAAAGGATCGCCTGACAAAAAAGTCATGGATTACAAACGAAAAATTTAGGAAAGTAATCTGCTTTACAGATTTCCAAGGAAATAAATAACTCATAGGTTTTGAAGGGTTTTAACTCTTCTTATTGACCTTAGATAAAATAATCACTTAGATGTCCTGACATAGCAATGATAAAATAAGAATCATTTTTAAAAACTAGGTATTAAAGTTTGAAAGAACATGCTTTAGGAACATTCCACTATTTAACTCACTGTGTGTGAGGCAGTGTCTAATAAAAAGTATATCCCTATATCAATTCCTATTCTTTCTGTTGCAATTAGCCCTCCAGCCATGTCCAAGTGTCTCTAAAAATAAAGGGAATTATCTTGGTCTATGTTAATGAAAAGTGTTCAGGCTTCAGGTCTGATCGTTAGCTCAATGACATCACCAAGAATCTGGTTTCTCTCTCCCCATTTATAGGCTCATATTTCTTGGTGGTGGCTTCATCCTCAGGCTGGGTACCCCTTGTGGACTTCCAGAGAGGTATTGACTAAAAGCTCTGTGTGATTTAAAGAAATGCTGTCTAATAAAAAGCTTCTGATGTTAAATACTTCCTCATTCATTTCCAGTGTAAAATGAGAATGTCTACTTCCCAGATCCCTCAATCTCAAATCCCCACATTGAGTCTCCCAGCCCTCATTGGCCTGGTTTGTGTATGTGCCTACCCCTGAACCATTACAGTCAGGAATATGAACTATAAGGACTGGTCTAAGTCAGTCTGGACTAAATAGAGTTAGGAGTATGGCATATCCCTGGCAAACTATACAGTTAGGAAATTCAGACGAACGGCAAGAAAGAGGGAGTGGAAAAGGATGAGGTGAACGTAAACCACAAATATCTACCATAGTGATTCCCCCAAGCTTTTTAGAATCTAGTGAGGCCAATAAAAGAAAAGAAAGCTAATAATGCCAGACCTCTTTTATCTGAAAAATGAATAGTTCTTTAGACTATCCTGATTAGAAGAGGCACTTTGAATCTCAATATTGTCATCATTCACGTAGGATTTAAAATAAAGACTTTCTGGATCTTTCTCACTTGCCCTATGTACCTTGAGTTTCTTAGGCCCTGGGAAGAGTGTGTTCTGACTCTAAACTGAAAGATCAAGTTCCATTCAATCAGTCACCCTCCCTAAGAGACAGGGGAGTGGAAGTAACCAGTCAACAAATGATTTTGTAGGATATAAATACATTACCTGTAAACTCATATTTTTTACCTTATAGATGGATTTTCTATTATTTATATATAACAAATAACAATAATATAACCTGCCCTGTTCTTTTTCTCATAATTTAGAAATGATCTTGTTCCATCCTTAAATGTAATTAATTGCTTTTCAGAAAATGACTCATATGATTTACTCACTTTAAGCCTTCTTTCATTAATTCACTCAATGGATACTCTTTGAGTATATATGATAATCTAATACCACAATTATACCAGAGTTTATTGCTGCTACACCCTGCTACTCCCACACACCCAAAAGAAGAGAGTGAGGCACAGAGAGGTAATGTTGTGTTTGTTGCGTTATTTAAACCATTTATACTGTCCATATCCAGACTTGAATTCTAAAATACAAAAAATATAAAGAAAATTGAGGAGATAAAAAGGATGCTTTCGATTATGTTGGATTTTTTTCTTTTGTATTTTGTTTATTTGTTTGCCCTATGGCCCACATTTTTTTCCAGTTCTTTTCACAATTCATCACAAATGCATTACTTAAAAAAATTAAAAGTTTTTTATTATATTCTACCCAAAGTTCCACATTCATATTTTCTGTTCCCCTGCTCCCATAGCAATTTAGGATTTCAGGGAGGAAAAGAGATCATGTAGAAATAAATTGGAAGTGAACGACTTTGATAAATTTAGAAACCCACATTTTTTTGGCCTCAGTTTTGATTTTTCTGTCTAAATAATTAGCAGGATTCAGGCTGGCTTTCATTGACAAAATTATCTCCAGGACCAGCCATATTCATTTCGGAAAATAGCTTCATTTTGCATTTACTTGATATTGTATCTCTCAGCCCATCAAACCTGATTCTTGGATGTTTCTGTGCTAAGCTACTCACATTACTCATAACCATGTTAAGTGGGCAGGCAGCAATATTCAAAATCAAGTACTCTACTAGCTGTATAAATTTGGTCAAGTCTGAACATTTCTAAACCTTGGTGCTGTGAAATGGTAGTGATGGTAAATAGTCCACAAGAATTTTGTGATGAGAGAATAAAATAATGCACACAAGGAACTCAGCAGGGTTCTCTGCACAGAGGAAGAGGCTGCTGACATGTTAGCTATTGCTGGGAGGTCGTTTTTTTCCAGAAAACATTCTTCTAGAGAAGCTCCCCTTTCTTTTTGGAGGTAACAAAGCCCCTGCATACTACAAATCTTTAAAACTTGCTCAGTTTTGTTTCCTAATAACATAGAGAATGTGATTATTTATGCTTTTAGCAGAATTTGTAGCAAAATATGCTGTTTTATATTCATCCTAATGTCTCACTATCTAGTGAGGTCTAGACAGCTTTTGAGTGAAGTGAACATTGGTTTGTGAAGCTTGATACAGTAATTCAGGACCATTGTCCCCACTGGTGCCAAGAACTGAAGAACTTCCACATTTCTGCTTAACTTTCTGCAGTAGAGACAAGAGATTTGATGTCTGCACATTCTAGAAAAGTGCTGTACCTAGCACTGGCAAAGCAAATAATTTTTAGTGAGATGATGATGGGATAAGGTGGGTCTTTAAATCTAAAATGAGGATAGGATAATTTTAGTGTGGGAAATTCTGACTAATATGAATGGACTTGTAGTACTCTTTGCTTGTAGAGCAACTAATCTTTTTCCAACGAATAACATAATTTGCCTGTTCCAGAAGGTAGAGTTGTGTATTGCCAATGATAAGGATACGTTCTGGAAAATGCATCATTAGGTAATTTCATCATTGTGTGAATATCAGAGAGTGTATTACACAAACCTACATGGTACAGCCTATTACACACCTAGGCTATATCATATATAGCCTACTGCTTCTAGGCTACAAACCTGTACAGCATCAGTCCCCAAGCTTTTTGGCACCAGGGACTGATTTTGTGGAAGACAATTTTTCCATGGACTGAGGGGGGTGGGGAGAAGTGATGGTTTGGGGATGAAACTGTTTCTTCTCAGATCATCAGGCATTAGATTCTCGTAGAGTGCACAACCTAGATCCCTCACATGCACAGTTCACAATAGGGTTTGCTCTTTTATGAGACTCTAATGCAACCACTGATCTGATAGGAGGTGGAGCTCAGGCAGTAATGCTCACTGGCCTGCCACTCACCTCTTGCTGTGTGGCCCGGTTCCTAAAAGGCCAGGACCAATACCAGTCTCTAGCCCAGGGTCTGAGGACTGTTGCTGTACAACAAGTTACTGTACCAAATGCTATGTGCAATTGGAACACAATGGTAAGTATTTGTGTATCTAAACATAGAAAAGATATAGTAAAAATATTGTATAAAAGATAAAAAATGATACACCTGTATAGGTGTACACCATGAATGGAGCTTGCAGGACTGGAAGTTACTCTGGGTGAGTCAGGGAATGACTTGTGAGTGAAGGTGATGGCCTAGGATATTACTGTGCATTGCTGTAGACTTTATAAACCCTGTATGCTTAAGCTATGCTAAACTTATAAAAATATTTTTCTTCCTTCAGTAATAAATTAACCTTAGCTTATTGTAATTTTTTTGCTTTGTAAACTTTTTAATTTTTTAATTTTTTGACTCTTTTGTAATAACTCTTAACTTAAAACACCAACATATCATACAGCTGTATAAAAATATTTTTTCTTTATATCCTTATTTTATAGCCTTTTTTCTATTTTAAAAATATTTTTAACTTTTTAAACTTTTTTGTTAAAAACTAAAACATGAACACACAGATTAGCCTAGGCCTACACAGGGTGAGGATCATCTATGGATCATCAATATCACTGTCTTCCACCTCCATGTTTTGTGCCACTGGAAACTCTTCAGGGGCAAAAACACATATGAAACTGTCCTCTCCTGTGATAACAATGCCTCCTTCTGGAATACCTCCTAAAGTATCTGCCTGAAGCTGTTTTACAGACAACTTTTTGTTTTATAAGTAGAAGGAGTGCACTCAAAAATAGCAATAAAATGTATAATGTAGCATAATATAGTAAACACATATACCAGTAACTAATCATTCATTATTATTATCAGGTATCATGTATTGTGCATAATTGTATGCGCTATACTTTAATATGACTGGCAGCGCAGTAGTTTCATTTACACCAACATCACCACAAATATATGAGTAATAAGTTGCACTGTGGTTATGACGCCTCTAGGCAATAGGAATTTTTCAGCTTCATTTTAGTCTTAGAGGACCACCATCACATATGCAGTTCATCATGGACCAAAATGTTGTTATTTGGTACATGGCTGTACTTGAGATGCCTTGATATTTTATGTTCTCACACCCAGTACTCTCAATCAACACAAGATGATGACATTCACAGGGGCAGAGAGAAGATGAGTAGCAAGAATAGATTTATGTCAATTCACTCATTTGTGAAGGAGAGAGAACTAAAGAAAGCTTAGAGATGAATAGGTCCCAAACTATCAGTTTGTATGAATCTATAAAATGTTGTGAATTCCTTGGAAATATAGTTGTCGTCCTCCTTTTAAATTGAACGAAAGGAAAGAAGATATAATGCCAAGGAAATGGATATAACATTTACTCAAGTTGAACAACAAATGCTAAGTTCATAGAAATTTATAGTCTGACAAAGTAGGAGGAATTTTGTCATTTTAAAGAATTTTTGTCCTCCAATTAACCATCAATTATCTTCCTATATAGCATGTAAAATAAGAATATAATATTTTATAAATTATTATTAGATAATATGCTGGTTTATTTCAGTTTCTAGATTTAAATACCTTCCCTCCTGGAGCCTTCTCGTTAAACAAATATTTTTAATGAAAATTTATTGGCAGCCATAGACTAATGTCACAATGATGTTAACTAAAGCAAATATGAAAAAAGATGTTATGGCAGCTGTTTCCAAGGTGTTGTCAAATCTTAAAAGATGGTGTCACTTTAAACTAAAAGTGCATCATTATTTTTTCCTAGAAAATTCTGCTATTTCTAAACACCCTTTGTAGCAATTAGTAGAATATCAAAGGATGCTGTCTTTAAACATTAGGACTTGCTTAAGACTTCCAGAGTTGTGATTTATAGATTTCATCGTTCTAGTACATTTCATTTCCAGTACCATCATTGTGCTCTATATTTTCTGCAACTCAGAATACTGTTGCTTAACTGATTAGAGATATTTTTAAACCCGAGATGGTGTCTTTCTAGTTAAGAGCTATATTCCTGGGGTTTCTTTTTTGCAATAATTTCTCAATCTTGCAAGGACAAGGGAGTAAATCACTCACAGAGATGACTTAGAGTTTAAGTGATGATTTAATAACCCATCTCTCTCTAATACCGTGCCTCGAGGGGCTCCTTGGCACCTGAAAGAATTTCAGCACCTCTAAAACTGACCATTTCCATCCAGCAGACACACAGAATCTGTGAAGATTTATGTTAGAATGTTTAGTGTCACCCACTATTCCACAATATAAAGGCCTACGTTAGACTTTTACTACCATGTTAAATGTGGTCCTATCGACCATGATCTTTCCCAAAATAATGCTGCAGTATTTTTATAATAGCAATCAATAAAAATCACAGGATATCATAGATGTCTGTATTTATTATGATAATTTTCTAACACGTCAGTCAAAGGTCGTTTTCTAACATAATACAATATCAAAAAACTACTGTGTTTTTATGGTATTATGACAATGGCCAAACGATGGAATTCAAGTGTTTAAGGTAGGTGAACCCTTTGCCAATTTGCACTTTATGCGCATTAGAAGTGAGCTGCAAATTTGGTTCTGAATTTGTAGCCATACACGCTTGGGGCATTTCTGCTTCCATCCCCCTTGTCCGGTATAGCCCAATCCCACAAACCCCTTCAACCTGCCAAGATCAAGTCCACTTCTTGATGTTCACATTTACTGTTCACTCCCCTGGGATTGCTGGGGTTTCCCAGGTATTTGTCTGGCTCCTTCTTCTTGTTCATCTCAGCTCAATTGTCAATGCCTCAAACCTATCAAAAGCAGTCCATGTTTTTACCACTACTCTGCTTTGGTTTTCCTTAGTATTCTCATTATAACTCTCTAAAATTATTTTCTCGTTTATTTTTTAATTATCTGTTTCTCCCATCCTCACTAGGATTTAAACTCCATGAAAACAAAGAAATTGTCTATTTTTTGCTATAACCCCAGCACCAGGAACAATGCTTGGCACATAGCCAGTGCTTTATTGTGTTAAACAAACACATGATGGATATTTATGGAGAATTTCTCTTAAGGATAAGCCGTCAGTAACTAAACTATAACCTTGGTTTCAGTGAGACCACCAATAATCTGTGTTCTCAGATGATATTTTAGGATTCTTTTCTGGAACTTTGCTCTGAAGGAACTTAATGGACCTACATTAAGGAACAGCACTGCAACCTCCCTGTGAAGGTCCTTGCTATATTCTTAATATGACTGAGATTGAAGATATTTTTCTCAAAATTAACATGTTCTCTCTATAAAGACACACCAAAAAATATTCTCATAGCTCTCTGTATCAGGAAAAGAGATAACTTCTCAACAGGAGTTTGTTTTCCTTCCTTTCTTCCTTCCTTCCTTCCTTCCTTTCTTCCCTCCCTCACTCCCTCCCTCCTTCTTTCTTTCCTTTCTTCTTTCTTTCTTTCCTTCTTTCTTTTTGGCAGAGTTTTGCTCTTGCTGCCCAGGCTGGAGTGCAATGGCATGATCTCGGCTCACTGCCACCTCTGCCTTCTGGGTTCAAGCAATTCTCCTGCTTCAGCCTCCCAAGTAGCTGGGATTACAGGCGCCCGCCGCAACGCCTGGCTATTTTTTTTGTATTTTTAGTAGAGACGGGGTTTTGCTATGTTGGCCAGGCTGGTCTCCAACTCCTGACCTCAGGTGATCCGCCTGCCTCAGCCTCCCAAAGTGCTGGGATTACAGGCATAGCCACAATGTTTTTCTTTCTTGATGTCAAAACTCATATGATTAATCCAGTGTTTCTTTTTTATTTGTTTGCTAGGAAATTCAGATCCAAATTTGTAGCTCACCTATAATGAGCATACAGCATGCATTCTGTGTATTAAACTTAATTTTATTTCCCTGTCCTTATTTTCTGTTCAATTTCCATTCAATTTCTACCTAATTTCCTCTCCAAGTTCTTATTTATTTGCTTTATCCTATTGTTTGATTCTTTGTAATCATATTGTTTGGAACAGGCAAGGTGGAAATGCATTTTAAAGTGAGATTGTATTCCAAAAAGCACTATGTTATTTTTGGATCTTATATGTTGAGAATGTAGGTGGAGCCTTGAGTGACACAGAGCCCTTGAGGGTATAAGCAGGTGTTCTGTAAGATAAATTGGAGAACTTCCCTTTTTAGTGACTTGTTTTTTGGCCCAAGTATTTAAGATGCTCCATATGCTGGACAAAAATCGTCTTCCAAAAGAAAAAAAAAAAAACATAAAAGTTACTTTTTGGACATTCAAGGAGGTGAAAGAAAAATCCAGACTGCTTTGAAGGAGCCTTCCTGCACTGCCTGCAGTGCAGAAGGGTATAAACACAATCCCAGATGCCAGATGTTCTAGCATAGCAATGTGAAGAAATACTCCCCTTTCTTTATTTACACTTTACAGCAAATATTTTACAAAGAGAAGGCAAAGAATGTTGATGTTCCACCAGTAAAGCTTCAAGCATAACAAGGTCCCCAAAGCCAAAATATTAGCCTTCCCTAAAGTGTCCTTTAATGTGTAGTGATAAACATCAGGCATTCTATTTTCTAGTATTCAGAAACGATGATTATTAGGAAGAAAGAAAAGCTTGCAACACTGATCAATTTCTCTTTTTTTCAATGTTGCCAGGATGTAATTAAAGTTGTCATCATTGTTTTGTGTGTGTGTTTTTTTTTAACCAGGGGAAAGAATTTGTAAGTTTACACACACACACACACACACACACACACACACACGGGGGAAGGGAGAAGGTAACCACTTTTCCTGCCAGCCAATTGCTTAAACTTTCTTTGAATGGCATTTTTTGATTATAGAATCACTTTCCAATCTAGCCATATGCTTGATGATGAGAAAATACTCTTAGTGGCGATCTCACTGTTCTGAAAACTAACACATTTAAAGGAATTTCCTTTTTTTTTTTTTTAGTTGGAGTTTCCCTCTTGCTGCCCAGGCTGGAGTGCAGTGGCTGATCTCAGCTCACTGCAACCTCCACCTCCTGGGTTCAAGCGATTCTCCTGCGTAGCTGGGATTACAGGTGCCCACCACCATGCCCAGCTATTTTTTTGTATTTTTAGGAGAGATGGGGTTTCGCCATGTTGGGCAGGCTGGTCTCAAACTCCTGAACTCAGGTGATCTGCCTGCCTTGGCCTCGCAAAGTTCTGGGATTACAGGCATGAGCCACCTCACCCGGCCAGCAATTTCTTAAAAGTGACCATTTGGATATTGTTACCAACCTAACATTCTTATTTCTTACTTTAGTTAGTAAATCAAAAGAAGAGATAGTAAATCATACATTTAATAAAACATCAAAGACAGAGCCTGCTGGGAGTGACTACCAGTACCAATTCTATCATATCTGTCAGGAAAGGCCTGATGCTTGGATAGCAAACTCAAATAGGCTGGGGAGAGACTGAGAGTAGGAGGGGACTTCATAAATCACACCACAGTGATTTATCCCAACATGCATTCAGCAAGCAAGGGAAGTTGATACAAGTATATTCTACACACAGTTCACAGCAAAGACGGATATATTATTTTGTCCTTTAGAATGGAAGATCGTATTAAATTAAATTTCAGAGACCCTGCAGCCCATTACACTTAAAGAATTGCCTTTTTTCTTCCTAAAGCCAAAATTTAGGGAATTCGGTTCAATAAAAGACCAAGGAAAAAGAAAGGCGCTAGAATCTTGCCAACCACCTTATCAAACCAGGACCTTTGAATAAAAGATCAAAGAAATTGAGCATTCACAGGAATCTTCCCTAATCCAAACAGATGGAAAGATTAGAAGAGATCCTAAATTACACCAAAGTTTTGTCACTGCCCTCCAGGTGAGAAGATAATCTCGATCTTATCTAATGAATAATGAAGGGCATAGCAGGAGACTGGGGTCCTGACCTCCTGAAAGATTACAGAAATATGAAACAGGCCTCATAAGAAGTCTCATATGGAGAACTAAAGCTAATGAAAACAATTGGATCAAAGAGGAAGTTAGAATGTGCTTTTGAGATTATTGGAATATTGACTTTACATTTTTTGGAGGGGTAAATATGACCATATAGCAAACTGAGATTAACCTTTTTCTATTTCTGACTTTTTCAGTATGTCTTTGGAAGTATGTGTGCTTTTAGATGAACGCATCATGTTATACTGTCTTTTATGCATGAATCTGCTATTATTGAAGCAGCCTATCATCATTAGGAATGAACACCTTCCCCTGTCTTCTTAACTATCACTTACCCCCATAACTTACTACTGTTCCTTCCAAAATCATGCCTTTGCAAGCTGGCAAGCCAAGTATGACTTAGGTAAACATGCACTAAAGCAGTTAACGGATCCAAATGGGATCAAACCCAGCATCTTGGCTTTATTCCACCAGATGCTAAGAAACACATTAAGACACCATATGGTGGATGAATATATAACCACAGGATTGCATTTAGCATCTTTACATTTTTATTTAGTTTTTGATTTAGAGGTTAGACAGTCCTTGTTTAAAAACCATTAAGTTTAGGGTGAGATTACAGTAATAACTAAATTTAATGAACCTTTAAATAGCATAGTAATCAATTTGCACCAAGTTCAAATATCAGGGGTTACCGACTTTGCCTATGACAATGTATTTAGTATCACCTCCTAAATAACATCAAACAAGGGGGAAGAAAACATGAACTCTAAATCTGATTCCACAGTTATTTCACTTTGTACAATGGCTGGTTCCTTCTCGGTCTACTGCCCGCACTGTGTCATGGACTTTAAATGACTCATCTCCTTTCATTGTCATAACAGCAGTCCTATGTGGTAGATATTATTATTTCCATTTTACAAATGCGGAAAAGAGGCAGAGATATGAAGTAACTCACCTGAAATCATGCAACTAGAAGTAGCCCAAACTCTTCCCCACTGTACTCATTGGCTTTGATTAATTCATCTATGCCATCCACACCTCTATTCTCCAAATATTTATTCCCCATGAATGTTCATAGTTTAATTAATGAGCATTTAGCTTAGCAATTGGCACAATAATTATGTTACCATTCATTAACATTTTATTCAACAAATTTTTTTGAACAAAAAAATTTGTTCAAAAAAAATTTTTTTTGCATAGCCGTCTCATCTAATTGGGCCAAAGTGCATTCTAAATAGACAATTTGTGCCAATGTATTCCAAGACATTTATCCTCTGCTGAATTGCTATGTTTTTGAACTATTTGTTTGATATTTTTTGAAAGTCCTGTTATTTTATTGGAAAAAATAGACAACATTCAACGTTTATTCTTTAATGCTTTCTACATTTAGGAAAAAATGATTTATAGTGCATAATATATTCCTATAAGTTGTCCCTGACCTTTCTTAACTCATTTAGTCTTTATAATGTGAATACATGTCTCCCAGTGAGCTATTTTTTTCCCTCATGGTCAGGAATTTTGGGGATAGGAATAAGTCAACTCTCTATCTCCTGCATGGATAGGTATTTACCTTTCTTTGCTTTTCTTGCTGGCAAAAGTTTCTATCTGTATTGTTTTTATCTTGATCAAACTTTTAACATTTTCTGAACTCTATTTACTTTTCTGCTAATTATCACAACTGGAGTGAATTGCCTTTTTTTAATACTAAAATAAAATGTCTACAGTTGCTTGACATAAAGGAGCATAATGCTTATATGGTAGGTATGCATTTTAGAATTGCATTTTTGCAGTTTTTGTTTAACATTTACTGGACAATATTGATTATTTCATTTTATTTTAAATTGGCAAATAAAATTGTACTATTGATTATGCACAATATGATGTTTTGAAGTATACATATATTGTAGAATAAAATTGCTCATTTTTTAGTTATGTTTCTTTGTGGATAATTCCATGGATTTATTCTTCAGGTGATTAATTAACCAATTAATTTTAATAAGGATCTAATTTTTATTTAAATTTAAATTTAAAGTAAGTTTTGCATGATATCAATTGTTTCTATCATATTTTGGAGCTATATAAAAAAGCAAACAGAAACGGGTCCATTATTCTAGACTATGAAAAATATACCAGTGGTAATGGGTAATATGAGGTATTGGGAATAATTTTTTTTAACTCTTACTTCTTTATTCTAAATTTCCTTAGAAAACATAACTATTTTGTCACATATTAACTTTATACTGGGAAATGTATCCTTTTTAAGAAGATATTTGGACATTTTGTTTTTATCTAGTGCTTCCCATCATATTGGCCTTATGCGATGCAGAAACACATACTCAGAGGTCCTTTATGCAATCCTTCTGTGCCACTGAGACCTTTCTTACCAAGCGCTTGTGTTACCAGAAAGGGGTCCTGATCCAGACCCATGGATAGGGTTCTTGGATCTCGCGCAAAAAAGAATTTAGGGCGAGTCCGCAGTGCAAAGTGAAAGCCAGTTTATTAAGAAAGTAAAAGAATAAAAGAATGGCCACTCCATAGACAGAGCAGCCCTGAGGGCTGCTGGTTGCCTATTTTTATAGTTATTTTTTGATGATATGCTAAACAAGGGGTAGATTATTCATGCTTCCCCTTTTTAGACAATATTGGGTAACTTCCTGACATTGTACCATGGCATTTGTAAACTGTCATGGAGCCAGTGGGAGTGTAGTAGTGAGGACGACCAGAGGTCGCTCACATCGCCATTTTGATTTTGGTGGGTTTTGGCTGTCTCCTTTACTGGAGCCTGTTTTATCAGCAAGGTCTTTATGACCTGCATTTTGTGCTGACTTCCTATCTCATCCTGTGACTTAGAACGCCTTAACCGTCTGGGAACGCAGCCCAGTAGGTTTCAGCCTCATTTTACCCAGCTCCTATTTAAGATGGAGTTGCTCTGGTTCACACACCTCTGACACTTGTTCAGCCTAAGAGGCCATTGTTTACAGATGGCTGTAGCAGAGGTGAAGCTCACAGAGCCAGCAGCGTTGACATTCTTGGGCCCAGGCCAAAATGGAGGGAAATATTTTTCTCTTCATCCAAAGCATCTTTAAAATCTTCACTCTGAACTGGGAGCTGAGACTCTTTGGAACTCAGGGATCGATTTGGCATCTGGGGCTGTGAGGAATTTTCTACTTTTTATAGAATTATCTTACTGCTTTAACAGAGAAGAAGCACTTTGTTTGTGTTGGTAGAGTTTCAAACGCTTTTGTTTCATAGCCTCTTTATTGTGTTTGGATAGCAGTAACCCACTCCTTGGGGTCACTTATAGGGAACTTCAGCCCACTCTATTCAGAGATTGTTAATATTGCCTTCATTTGAGAAGGTAAAGCATTTCACCATACTTTAATTGTTTCTCTGATTAGAATTAAAGAATCACAAAGCTTGAGTGATAATACCACCTTATTTTACAGTTAAGGCACCAGGGATCCAAAGTAGTTAAAGTGAGTCATTCAAAATCAGAATGAGGACCAGAAGCAACTCTCTGGAATGTTATGTAAGTCAAGTCGACCTGAGTTGCTATCCCATTTCACCTTTCCTTAACCATTTGGCTTGGCTTATCTTGTGCCACCTCCTGCAGAAAGTGTTGTGAGATTAAATGTCATGTACATTAGGCTCCCAACCCCCACCTATCTGTAAACTCAGGCCTTCCTATGTCCTCTCAAAAATTCATATTGGGTTGTTTGTTCTGCTCTGTAAAGGAAAGAGGTTTGAATCCAAAATGAAGGGAATATATACATACTTAATTCTGATCATATCAACTCATACTCCCTCACAACAGTAAAAATTCTTCAATGTCTCCTTTTTATAAAAGTTGGGTAAAATCCAAGCTCCTGCAGGAGGAACTCCAGGATCTAGCCTCCATCTCTCTCCTAGGGCTTTCCCACTTTTCCGTTTCCTCCACACGCCTCATCTCCAGTCATGCCTCTGCAGAGTCTCTGGTGGAAATAACTTCCCACTACAAAATCCATCTTCCAACACTCATCTCATCTCCCTTTCTCTGTGAATCTCTGAGTGCCCATTCACAAAGATGTAATTTTTAAAAATACCTAAATTCCTCAAGGCAAGGATCCTATTTTATTCACTTTTGTGTCCCAGCAGTTAATACCTAGGTTCTAGAACCAAGGTGAACAATATTAAATCTGTCTTTAGAATTGAGAGATATTATAGCTTAAAAGTTAAGAGCACAGACTTTAGGCTTAGATTTCTAGAGTTAAATCTCAGCTCCCCAACTTTCCAGTTTTTGTGGCCATGGGCAAGTAAATTAAGCTTTTTGTTCTTAGTGCCCTCATATGTTAAAAAGGAGTTATCATCACATCCACCTTATAAGGCTCTGTTGACAGTTAATATGTTTAAAACAATGAAAATAATGCTCAATATATGATGAGTGATATTATTACTAATCTATTATCATTATCATCATCTCCTCAACATAATTTATTAAATTCTAAATAACTGCTACCGAGGGAAACATTTTTATATAGCATCAGGAAGCATAAGCAAATCAAATTCTCAAAAAAGACTGCATTCAACAAATATCCTGGCTTCCTGCTAATACAGAAGACACAAGGTGACGCTCAGGAAAATATAGCTAAGAATACATCAAGAGGCTAATCTTCAATCTCACAGTGCAATGGGAAACACAGACACATACACATAAAATAGTAACACTTGTGGAATGGAAACCAACCAAATGAGAACACGCAACGGCAGAGTTTGCTACAGCAAGGGAGTAGCCACCATCATTTGCATTTGGCAGACACTCCAAGGCAGGCAGAGTAGTGGGAAGCTTTACAATGAAAAGAAGGGAAAGCTTCTGGCATGCTCTGGTTGGAGGCTGTTGGCATTGGCAAGCTGTAGGCAGCTAACTAGAAACAGGGTATCCTATGTGATTGGCTAGGGGTGCATATTTGGCTTTCTCTGTTTCTTCTTAAGTTGGAAGTGGGAATAAAAATTAAGGAAGCTGTCAGTGTTTAAACAAGTTTTGGGTCTTTTAGGTTGAACTAGGGGTAGCAGTCCGACTTCCTATAGTCTATCTTATAGATAGCAAGCTGGCTACCTGTAGGTGAAGAATGGGTTGATTTCCTCCGCTGGTCACTGCAGGTTGTGGGCCTATAGAAAATAAATGCTTCTAAACAAAAGACTGATTAAACAGGCAGCATAGTCACAGAGATTTAAAAGTACAGAAATAGATCTAAGTAATTATGCAAATTTAGTGTACTAGATATATTCAAATTAGTGGATAAAAGATAAATAATTCAGTAAATCATATAGGGATAACAGTCTGACAATGCTGAAATAATAATACCAAATTATTATTTCAACCAGAATTTCAAATAAATTCCAAATAGATCAAAGTCTTAATGATAAAGTATAAAATTTCCAAAATAATAGAATATTGGAGTAATTTTGTTTTTATCTTAAAGTCTTTCAAGCAAGATATAAATTTTAAAAATCATAAAGATTGATAATCAATTACATACATTAAGATTTTCTACAAGGCCAAAAATTGCCATAAACAAAATAAAATACAAGTGAACAATTGGTGTATAACGTAACACACATCAGGCAATATATTATTTTACTTATAAAGCGAAGTACTACTTTACTTAGTAAATAAAAGTACTATTGTAGTTACAAATCGATAAGGAAAAGCCAACACCTAATAGAAAAACAAATTGAGTGCTCAATAGTTAATAATTATAATGGCTTATAATCATATGAAAAGATGCTCACTTTCACATAGTCAAATGTATAACAAATGAAATCCAAATGATATGCATTTTTTTCACTTTGATTGCAAACATTTCACACTCTTGTTGATGTATAATTTACATACCATTCAATTCACCCACATAAAGTATACAATTCATTGCTTTAATATATTCAGAGTTCTGAAACAATTTGAAAACATTTTCATCACCCCACAAAAGTGATAATGCTACCGATTAGCATCATGTGCCATTTCCCCCATTCCCAAACATTAATCTTCTTTCTGCCTCAGTGAATTTTCCTATTCTGGATATTTCATATAAATGAAATCACATTCATTTAATGTTCACAAAATGGTTTTTCATGACCAGCTCCTTTCACTTAGCCTAATGTTTTCAAGGCTCATTCATTTTGTAGAATATATCAGTATTTTATTGTTTTTTATTGCCAAATAATGTTCCACTTTATTGATCCATTCATCAGTTTATGAATATTTGGGTTGTTTCCATTTTTGGCTATTATGAATGTGATGCTATGAACATTCATGCCCATATTTATATGTTAGGTATTTACCTTGGAGTGGAATCACTGGCATATTTAACATTTGAGGAACTGCCAAACTGTTTTCCAAAACATCTGTACCAGTTTTCATTCCCACCAGCAATATATAAGGGTTTCAGTTTTTCCACATACCAACCAACACTACTTACTAAGTAAGTCAAGAGTACAGACTCTAGGCCTAGATTCTCTTTTTTATTATAATTATTCTGCAAAATATCTGTTCAAATCTATTGCCATTTTTTAAATTGGGTTGCTTGTCTTGTTGTTGTTAAGTGCAAAGAGCTCTTTATATATTCTTGAACAAGTCCCTTGTTAGATAATAATTTTCAAACATTCTCTTCTTTTCTGTGAGTTGTCTTTCCGTTTTCTTGATGATGTCCATTGGAGCACACAAGTTTTTAATTTTGATCAAGTCCAATTTATTTATTTTTGTTTCATTACTTGTACTTTTGTGTCTAAGAAGGCTTTCCTAACCCAAACTTATGAAGATTTACTCCTATATTTTCTTTTGAGAGTTTTATAGTTTTAGCTATGATCTATTTTGATTTAATTCTTCAAAGATTGAAGGAAGAAGTCCACTTCCTTCTTTTGCACGTGAATACCACTTGCTCCAGTACCATTTGCTGAAAAGACAATTTTTATCATTTGAATTGCCTTGGTTCTTTTCTAGACATAGATAATTCTAGATATAGTGTACAAAGACCCTAGAATAGACAATTCTAGATATAGGGTACAAATTGGGCATACTTCTAGACTCTAAATTAAATTATATTGGTATATATATATATATATATATATATATATATATATATAGTCAGTACCATGCTGCCTTTATTACTATAGTTTATAGTTAGTTTTAAAATCAAGGAATGTGAGTTATCCAAGTTTGTTCTTCTTTTTAAGGATTTATTGGGCTACTCTTGGCCCTTGTATTTACATATAAATTTTAGGACCAGATTGTGAACTTCTACAAAGAATCCAGCTGGAATTTTGAGAGGAATTGTTCTGAATCTGTAGATCATTTTTGGAGTCTTTTTATCTAACAATATTGAGTTATCTGATCAATTAACATTTGATGTCTTTCTGTTTATTTAGGTCTCCTTTAATTTTTTAAACAATGTTCTGTAGTGTTCAGTTTATAAATCATGCACTTCCTTGATTAAATATATTCCTAAATAGTTTATTCCTTTTGATGCCATTGTAAATTGAATTATTTCCTTAATTTCATTTTTTTGTATTTTTATTGCTAATATAGAGAAATGCAACTGATTTTTGTATATTAATCTTGTATCCTAAAATTTCGTTGAATTCATTTTTTAGGTTTAACAGTTTTTAATGAGTTTTTTAGTATTTTCTATATATAAGACCATGTAATGCATAAATACAGACAGTTTTACTTCTTCTTTTCCAATCTAGATTCTCTTTATTTCTTTTTCTTGCCTTATTTCCTTGGCTAGAATCTCCAGTACAATGTTGGATAGAAGTGATGAGAATGGACATTCTTATTATGTTTTTGATCTCTGAGAAAAGATTTTCTCAGTCTCTCACCATTAAAAATGATGTTAGTACTGGGATTTTTACAGATGCATTTTATTAGGTTGAGGAAGTTTTCTTGTATTTTAAGTCTGTTGAGTGTATTTATTATAAAGGGTGTTGGTTTTTTTTAAATGTTTTTCCTGTGGCTATTAAGATTATCCTGTGTCTTCTGTTTTTCATTTTATTGATATACTATATTACGTTAATTGATTTTAAGATTTAAACCAACCTTGTATTTCTCAGCTACATCCCACTTGTTAATTGTATATAATGCTTTTTAAATGGTGCCTGGTGGGTTTGATAGGTTTTCCTATTCTGGATATTTCATATAAATAGAATCACATTCCTATAAGTGGTCACAAAATTTCTTTTTTGTTTCCGAGGTTCATTCATTTTATATTTGGTTTGCTAGCATTTTGTTGAGGATTTTTGCAACTATAATTACAAGAAACATTTGTCTTTTGTTTTCTTTTCTCGTGATGTCTGTCCAATTTTGATATTAGGCTAATACTGTTTTCATAGATTGAATTGGGAGGTTTTCCCTCATCTTTTATATTTTAGGAATAATTTATTTGCAATTGTTAATTATTCTATAAATGTTTGTTAAAATTTACCAGTGAAGTCATCTGGGTCTGGGATTTTCTTTGGGGGAAGCTTTTAAGTTATTAATTTAATTTATTTACTTGTTGTTGGTCATTTCCAATTTTCTATTTCTTTTTGAGTCAGTTTTGATGATTTGTGTCTTTCTGGCAATTTGTCCATTTCATCTAAGTTATCTAAGTTTTCAGCATACAAAATGTTCATAGAATTATCTTATAATTTTTTGAAAATTTTCTGTAAGGTTGGTAGTAATGTTCTCCCTAAAGATTAAAACATTTTTAGTATACAATGTTGACATGAATGTAGAGAAAGTCTTGTACACACTTTGGTAGGGACTGCAAATTGTAAATTGATAAAATATTTTCCAAGGAAAAGATTTAACAATTAGATTCAACAGAACATGGTGACAAATTAGATGGGGGTGGTAAGATGCAATTAATGACAGCCTGGAGTATTTTAGCCTCAGTGATAAGAACACTGCTGTTTTACACACAAATAAAATGAAAATGGGGGAAAATCAGTTTTAAAGAGAAAGTAATACATTTAATTATCAATTTTTATGTTTGATTGTTAGATGAGTTGTAGAGGTAGAAATGTAATCAGCCAATCAGAAATTCAGAATTACTATTTAGAAGAGAATAATTTGGAGATCTGTGTTGAAACAACAGCTTCTTGAACCTCCATGGTCAGATGAAGGTATTTGTATTTTTATTTTCAGAACTAAGTATAAGAGACAGAAGAACAAAATATGGCAGAACTTGGAAGCATACCTACAATTATGGAGCAGAAAAAGAGAAAGAAATTATCACAAGCTGAGCTGGAACATTTATAGGGGTAGAGGGAGAACTAAGAATAACATTGCACAAACCAAATAGTGAGAAACTGTAAAGGAGAAAAGGAATAAGAATATCAATTATTCTATGAGATCAAGTTTGGTAATGACTGGGAATATGCTACAGGGCCCAACAAATAGGACGTTAAGTTTGGCTTTTGAAGAAGTAGTTGATCTATCAGAAACTCATAAGAATTTTTTTCCAAAAGTTACTTATTTCAAATTGTATTAGTTACTAAAATTGATTTAGCAGAAATACGTTCAAGTACTCAACTGTACAATTCTTTTGAGTTCTAACATATAATCATCCTTACATATCATAAATATAATTGCCATTAACCGTATTTCTGTGCTGAAACAGAAATTCAATATTTTTGCACTAGATCAGGGAAATTGTTTATATACTTTGCCAAATATTTATATCTCATTTTATATGTTAGCTCACTGCTACCAAATATTGAAAAACCAAATGGATCCCTAAAACCAAGATGAAATGTTTCCGACTGAAAGATAATATTGGGGGCTGAAATTTATCTTGGCATAAATTTTATCCTGTGAGTAGAGAGTACTAAAATCTGACTCTTATTCTCTTGTGAAAAAGTTTAAAAGGCTACATTATCCCCTAAATAGTAACTGTCTGGATGTCTGACCAGAATATATTCCATCTGGTCCTCGGTTTAGGCAAGTAGAGACATAATGTTAGAGACGTAATATAAGTTGTAGCAAATTAGGAACATTAAGCCACATAAAAATGTCATTTTGAAACTGTTAGGACATTCTCAGAAAACTGTGACTCAGTGAAATATGATGTGGAAGCACTAGGTGGTAAGGGAGCTATAGCTTCCTGTTCGGTAGGCTTACACACCAACGGGAGTCCTGCTGCCTAGACTCTTTCGGTCTCATGGAAGCCATCTGCCTCTCAGCGGACCTGAACACCTGAGGCTGCAAAGGCAAGGCCAGCTCCCCATGCAGCCCTTAGCCTGAGCAGGGCTTCCCTGCATTCCTGAAATTTGATCCTACTGATTGCTCCAAAGGGCTAGAGATATGGCTAATGGCACTAGTATTTGGAACGGAATGGGCCCTTGAAAGGTCTCAACTGTAAAACAAGTCCTGTGAATAAGGAGTTTAACTTTCACATTCCACTAAAGCTTCAAATATGTAACAGAAAAATAATTGTTTTCTTTTGCTAAAAATAAATGGCCATTTTCTTATTTTATGATATCTTTGTTGGAATTAGCAATATTTTCTATTTTTTCCTAAGATTAATCCGCATGTAAGTGTTGATAACTAACCATGGCTCTGATTCCAGCATGACTTGCTGAAATTTTAGAAATGAATGTTGTAAGGGCAAAGGGCTGAAAAGTTGTTATTTTTGTTTGTCTGTTTGTTTACCTACCCAGGCAATGCTTCTTATAATGAAATACTTTTCTTAAAAAACTATGAACACACCGAAAACCTCAGGATAACCTCTCCTTCCACCTGATCCCAGACCCAGAGAATCAGGATCTATCATAAGATAAAAACTGGATTAGTTAGCAAACCACAACACTGAGGTCTGTACAAACTCTTTCACCTTTTAGCACAATCCACTTCTCCTACTTTTCACTAACCACCTTTCTTTATTCACTCAAAGAAAGCAATTCATGAGAAGAAGTTAGGCAAGGATCTGTGCAGAGCAACAACTGAGGGCACTGGCAGGGACTCACAACATCTTGTGAGTTGTGTGACATACTGCAGGACAGGGAAGAGGTCATTGTCCTTGGAAGTAGTGCGCATTGGTGTGTTTTCATAAGTTCCATGAGTTTACAGCATCAGATATCAGAAGACAAGGATAGGTGAAGATGCTCTCTCTGCACAAGTGAGGTACACCATGTGTATATCTACTAGAAAATGCCTCCTAATTGTGCAACCAAGGAAGAAATTCCTCAATATCCCAAGACAATAAAGATTCCACATACTCTGACTTTTGAGGAAGTATGGCTCAATCATATATCTTATGGGAATAAATGGAGAAAATTAAAATGAGGACTGTGGAAAGAAAATTACCAATTAAGAGGAATGAAAAATTGCCCTTTTTCACTAGAGGCAGCAATGTCTACAGTTTTGAAGAGAACAATTTAGTATTCAACAATTTTATTCACAAATGGTCCTTCTTGTGTGAAGGTAGTATAAATACATCCTTGGGTATAAAAGACCTTAGAAAATATGCCAAACATGCTCTCTTCTTTTAAAAATCACTCATTAATAAAAGAGGAAGGAAGCAAAATTAAAAGATAAAAATGGGGAAAATCATGAAATAAATGGTCTGGCAACAAGCATTGAAATCAGCTCAATGTGGAGTTTACATCAAATAATTATATATTTTGTTACAAGATAGCAAATAAATGCCAAAAATAATTCTTCAAAGACACTTAATAGAAAAAGAGCAACTTAATGCCAATAATTTGAATAAAATTCTGAAGTCTGACTTCAAAAACAAATTGACTAGTAGAGAGCCAGTGTTGAAAATTAAGTTTATAATTGCAAAATATTTGAACGTTAAGCCTTAACTTAATAATGTTGCCCTGCAATCACAAACACCATAGTGGGGGAATGCATTATGGGGTGTGCAGTACCAAAGTGTTTGATAATGTGAGCTCTTGTACTAGGCCTTGAGAAAGAGCTGATGTAATCATATATGAAGGTGCTTTTTCCAATCTTTCTAAATAAAACACAAAAAGAACATGTAAATTCTTTCTTTTTTTCCCAAACAACAGTAAGAATAATGTCGTTTCTGGTTAATATCCGAAGCATGATAATGAGAACACTGGTTACACACAGGGCCATCAGGAAGGAAATGAGGCACCAGGGACTCACCATGTCATATTGGAAATCACAGAGCAGAGGGGCGTATGCCCATTTTTCCACTCGAACTCTGAGAGGAATAGGCTACAACGATTGCTTTCCTTGATCCTGGGCAGCCATAGTATAGCATAAATGTAATTTTGGCCTATGTTTAGGCAGAGAGAAGGCCTGAGAGACTGGTTTCAAGTTACACGGAAATCTGAAAGACTCCATACTGGAAGTAACTTTGCTTACTTTTTTTGGCTGGATTTTGATTGAATTGCTCTTAAAAATGGCAATTATAAAGTCTTCTTTTTGACACTTTGCTGATAGGTTTTTAAAGATCAAGAATTATAACACAGGATTTTTTAGATATGTAGAAATGCTTGGCTCCCTAAAAGAAAAAAATGTACAGAAGTGTGTCAGTGGCCATAGTCAGATTCTTAACTTTCTATTTAATCTTATTATTGGGTAGTATATAAATAAGAACTATTAGTACCACTTATACAAAAGGAAATAAGTCTTTCCTTTTCTCTTTCTCAAAGTATGTTGGAATAAATAAATGGACATTTGGTTTGTAAATATCCATCCAAAGAAGGAATTTTGTGTCCCTTCTGTCTTTCTCTTGGGCTCCACTTCTACCCTAAGGCCAGGAAGCTTACGAGACTCTTTTCATGATTTCTGAAAAAAATTGTTCAAGGGACAATACTGCAATAGGAAATTTAATTGAGAATTTCCTTAATTCTGAGACTTTGAATTTGAGACTTAACTCTAGAAAAAGTGATAAAAGCATTTCTACCATTATAAAATGCTTCTTGTAAATTTATGTTGTTTTCATTTAGTGATCCTAGACAAATTCTAATTCTCATAGCATACCTGGTAAAGGAAGAAAATATCAACTATAATTAATATCCCATTTTACAAAATGCAAGGTTAATTCTTTTAGCATTTACATGACCCTTCAGTCCCTCATCTTAGAGCAAGAAAAATTCAGTGACTTTATATCTCCCAACTGCTAAAGCATAGCAATAACCTGAAAACGTTAACTATTTCACTATATGTCAGGTTTACAAGCTTTTCACAGTACAGATTGTGAGGAGAAAGAGAAAGAGAGCTAGGTATTGTGACCCTGGAAACATAAAATACTGCATATTACACAAATATGTTTATTTATGTTTTTTTCCTAAAAAACACCAGCAACTGAAAAAAATGAAATTAAAGAAGGAAAGGACAACATTCTTCCTTCTCTGGCATTAATATGATGATTAATCACATTTTTCTATAGGATGAAGGGTGCTTACGGGACATGTTCTCCTCTTAGAAGATTTCATAGTATCATGTTCCTCTACTACAAAGCATTTAACACAGTCCTTATTTTACATTAATTTGTAAAATTCTTTATTTAATATCTATTTATTTGCTAGATGTAAGAACCATGAAGACAGAAACTGTTTCTTTTGCTCTTACTATATCCTTAACACCTAATTTAGTGCCTGGCACATACAATTCACTTATTAAACGTTTAATGGAGAAAGAGAGAGAGAGAAAAATGAAGGAGGGAAGGAAGGAAGGAATTAAGAAAGGAATGAGGAAGGAAGGGAGGGAGGGAAGGAAGGAAGGAAAGAAGGGAGGGAGGGAGTGAAGGAAGGAAGGAAGGAAGGAAGGAAAGAAGGAAGGGTTTGCTATTGAGGCCAGAGAGGATGAGTAGAGGTGAGTTTGAGTAAATTGTCTCTTAGTTAACGATGTACAGTTGAGAGAACAGGAAAGAGCAGTAACACAAGATAATAACAAAGTAAAGACACTTGCTATTTTGGCAATTGTATGAGTTCATGACATGTTTGATCTGCTCCAGGCTACAATCTACAACCAAGTTCACGTATTGACATAGAATTACTAATGAAATTTCCCATTTAGCTGAGAAGAATATGGGGTAAACAGGCTTATACAATTCCAAAGAAAAATCACAGCAACCACTCATACTAATCCTTTGAAAAGAAAGATATTGTAAGAGGTAAACAACTACCTGATAATTTGAAAAGGAAAATGGTTAACACACAGGAATAATACTGAGGCCACACATCTGTAATGCCTCACATCTGTAATCCCAGCATTTTGGGAGGCTGAGGCAGGAGGATTGCTTGAGACTAGGAGTTTGAGACCTGCCTGTGTAACATAGTGAGACCTCATGTCTACTAAAAATAAACGAAATTAGCCAGGTATGGTAGCAGGTGCCTGTAGTCCTAGCTACTCAGGAGGCTGAGGTGGGAGAATCACTTGAATCTGAGAGGTTGAGGCTGCTTAAGCTGAGATTGTGCCACTGCACTCACACACTTACAGGATGAGTGACAGAGTAAGACCTTGTCAAAAAAAAAAAAAAGGAAAAAAAAAGAACGAAGAAGAATACTGAGATACCAGAATCCTCCTCAGTAACACTTGAAATTAGATAATTAGATAATGGGAAAAGATAATAACACTCCTAGACCTGGACAAGTAGGGTAGGGAGCCCCTTGCCTCAAAAGCCTTACATTTTGCAATGCCATTCTCAAAAACAATTTATATCCCCCATTTGGTGTTTCTAACTAGAGAGAACCAACGATTCTTTTTAAATACAGTACCCTAAGCAGAGACTGGCATCTGCATTGGCCCTGGTCCCATTTCTCTTGTCCAACCTCAATGTATGCTCAACCAGATTCCCTGAGAGGCTCTAGAACTAATATCTATAGGGTCCTGAATATCTCTGGGAACTTTATTCTTAGATACTTGATTTTTAAAATTCTATTCTAAGTGACACTGTTTTTCTATTTTAATTTTCAATATACCATTACTAGGAGATATATGCATACATACTCCTTGTGTCAACAGGAATTATTGTCTTTTATTTGTTTCTGGTTAATTTTATTAAAAATTCTGTCCCTGTTCATGAGAAATATTGGGCTTTAGTTTTTTTCCTTTAATATTTATGGTAGATTTTGGAATACAAAATTACACATTCTTCTCTGACTTTCTATATCCTAAACTGAAGTTGAAGTCACCTTCTACTGTAGTTTGTAGGTTACAATTCCACATTTCTGAAAGACTTTGGTTGTTTTGCTCCTAAAATGTTTCATAGAAATCCCCAGTGAATCCATATAGAACTAAAATTTTCTTCGTAGAAATATTCATTATTATAAATACAGTTTATTTAATAGAGAAAGGCTATTTCATTTTGTGTCAAAGTATTTTATAATATATTCTTACTAACCCTAAAATTTTAGTACAATTTGAAGTGAGTTCCCCTTTTCATTTCTGAATGAACAGTTTTGTTTGTAGTTGATTCAGTGGCTTAATCTTTCAAAAAACAAACTTTTGACTTTGTCGTTTTTCCCAATCATCCTTTTTTATTGCTTCCTACTCTGATTTCTGTTATTTCCCTTTTTCACCTTACTTTCTTCTTCTTTTCCTGACTTCTCTAGATGGGAGTTTAGATAATTGATTTTAAACTTTATTCATTTCTAATATAGGCATTGAAAGATTTAAAAATTTCCCTCTAGGAACTTCTGGTTTCCTATCTGGCATGCAAGAAGCTTAGAAGTCATCACCCTGACCTAATAGCAAATAAAAAGAAGAACAAACGGTAAAATCCACGACTCTTGTTAGATCCATCAGAAAAGTGAGGTCACAAGGCAAACTGCTGTCCTCAAAATTGGAGTGACAGACAAGTGGATACAGAGAATCACAACTTACCAGACCAGGAACCCGTGAGCAGAAATCTTTATGGAAACCTGTGCCTGGGCTGGAAAACCTGAACTGCCATTGATGAATTATAGGAGACTCAGTGTGGACAAATCTGAGACTCAAAAACTCCTGGGAAACTCATTCAAAGGAAAGTCCTCAAATTTTTAGGAGCTTCACTTCCAAGAGCTCTACCAGGTGCCCACAATTAATGTCAAAGAAAAGTCCTTTTATCTTTCCAGCAGAAGGAGGGAAAAACGAAACACTTTGAAATGTGCCAGAGCATTCTATTCTTAATAAGTTCTGCCCTCAAGAGAAACTATTTCACCAGAGGCTAACCAGCTGGGGATTTATCAGAGCCTAGCCCACATGGGAGAAGGGGAATCTTTAAAGCCATCCAGCTCTAGCCTTCCATGTGAAAGCAGAGAAATACACAACTCCAGCCTCCTCCAGCCATCCTGTCCCACCTAATCTAAAAAGCATTAGTGAAGTTCACAGGACGGGGTCACAGGCCCACCAAGAGACTGAAACTTAATAATAGAACTATAGCACCCTTTCTTCTCCACCACAGGTACACTTTACTGCTACATTTCTACAGACCAACTTACTATAGTGTCTTTGTGTAGTACATCATGCCTACCTGTCAATAAAAAATTACAAGGCACAGTAAAAGGCAAAAATGACAATTTGAAGAGATTGGACAATCATCAGAACTAGAGTCAGATATGGTATAAATGTTAGAGTTAGCAGATAACATTTATTTTTTTAAAAAAGCTATGATCAAAATGCTAAGATATTTAATGAAAAAAGTAGATGTATGCAAAAAAAGATAAATAATTTAAGCAAAAGATGAAAATTCTAAGAAAGAAAAAAAAGAAATGCCAGACATCAAAAGCACTGTAACATAGTGAAGAATGCCTCTGATGAGCGCCTTAGGGGACTGGACATGGCTGAGAAAAGAATCTCTGATCTTGAAGATAGGACAGTAGAAACTTCCAAAACTGAAAAACAAAGAGAAAAGAAAAATGAGAAAAACAGAACAGAATATTGAAGAATTTGGGGACAACTACAGAAGGTATAACATACATATAATGGGACTACTAGAAAAGAAAGAGAGAAAAGAACAGAAGAATATGTCCAAACTCATAGAACTATACATTAAAAGGGAGAAGCTTACTATAAGTAAAAAACAAAAACAACAACAAAAAAACCCAGAAGAATAGCTGACAATTTTCCCTAACTGACATCACACTCCAACTACAAATCCAGAGAATACCAGGCAGAATAAATGCTGAAGGAACTACACCTAGGCATATGATATTCAAATTTCAGAAAATTAAAGACAAAAATCCTGAAAAAAGTCAGAGGAAAAAAAATCTCACCTGTAGAAGAGGAAAAATAAGAATTATATTTCACTGCTTCACACAAACCATTCAAATAAGAAGAAAATGAAGTGAAATATTTAAAGTGTTGAGAGGAAAAAAAAAAAAACTCTGCCAACCTAGAATTCTATACCCTGTGAAATTCTCTGTCAATTATTTTAGGAGAAATAAAGACCCTCTCAGACAAACAAAAATTAAGAGAATTTATTGCCAGTAGAGCCGCCTTGCAAGAAATATTCAAACAAGTTATTCAGAGCAAAGGAAAATGAAACAGGTTAGAAATGGAGAACTATATAAAGAAAGGAAGAACACCAGAGAATAAATGAAGGTAAAATAAAAATTTTACTTTGCACATTCTTTTTTTTTTTTTTTTTTTGGAGACGGAGTCTCACTCTGTCACCCAGCCTGGAGTGCAGTGCCACAATCTCAGCTCACTATAACCTCCGCCTCAAGGTTCAAGCAATTCTTCTGCCTCAGCCTCCTGAGTAGCTGGGACTGCAGATGCACGCCACCATGCCCAGCTAATTTTTTGTATCTTTAGTAAAGATGGAGTTTCACCGTGTTGCCCAGGTTGGCCTCGAACTCCTGGAGCTCAGGCAATCTGCCCACTCCGGCTTCCCAAAGTGCTAGGATTATAGGCATGAGCCACCACTACTGGCCTGCACATTCTCAATTAATCTAATAGATAATAATTTGCTCAAAATAATAATAGCAATAAGGTATTTGATCATTTGTGTATGCTTGTATGTAAGTAAAATGAATGACAACAATGATATAACCAATGGGAGAAAGAATTAGGGATATTTTGTTGTGAGTTACTTGCACTATTGGTGAAGCACTGTAGTGTTATTTGAAAGAGGACCTGGATTAGTTGTAAATGTATATGCAAACTCTGGGGCTATCACTAAAAAAAAAAGTAAAAAAATTAAAGAGGTATAATTGATATGCTAAGAAAGGAGAGAAAATAGAATTATATAACACTATAATACACTCAGTTAAAACCACAAAAGACAGAAAAAGTGTGTAAAACAAACACAGGAACCAAAAAAACAAGGATAATAAATCGAAAACAGTAACGAATATGGTAGCTATCAATCCAAATATATCAATAATCATCTTAAAGACCAATGGTCTAAATACACCAATTGACAGAACAAAATCCAATTACATGCTATCTACAATAAACTCACTTTAAACATAAAAGCATATATAGATTAAAAATATAGGGATGGGCTGGATGCAGTCCTCATGCTTGTAATCCCAGCAATTTGAGAGGCCAAGGCGGGAGGATCACTTGAGCCCAGGAATTTGAGACCAGCCTGGGCAACATAGTAAGACCTCATGTCTACAATGAATTTTTAAAAATTAGTGGCACATGTTTGTAGTCTCACCTACTTGGGAGGCTGAGATGGGAGAATCGCTTGAGCCAGGGAGGTTGAGGCCAGAGTGAGCCATGATCGTGTCACTGCACTCTAGCCTGGGTGACAAGAGTGAGACCTTGTCCCAAAAGATAATAAATAAAATAAAGGGATGAAGAATGTATTATCCCATGTTAACATATCCCTTGTTAATACTAATCAAAAGAAAGTGGGAGGAACTATGTTAATATTAGAGCAGACTTTAGAGACTTTAGAGCAGGAAAGCTATCGGGAATAAAAGTGAAATCACATAATAAATACGGGTCAATACGAAGACATAACAATCTTTCACATGTATGTGACTAACAACAGAACATCAACACTTTGGGAGGCCAAGGTAGGTGGATTGCTTGAGCCCAGGAGTTTGAGACCAGCCTCAGCAACATAGCAAATCCTCATCTCTACAGAAATTACAAAAATTAACCAGTCATCGTGGTAGGTACTTGTAGTACCAGATAGTAGGGAGGCTGAGGCAGGAAGATCACCTGATCCTGGGAGATCGAGGTGGCAGTGAGTCGTCAACCATGATTGTACCACTGCACTCCAGCCTGGGTGACAGAGTGAGACCCTATCTCAAAAAATAAATAAATAAAAATAAAAAAAAAAACCCATGTGAGGCAAAAACTGATAGAATTGCAAGGAGAAATGGATGAATCTACTATTATAGTTGGAACTTGAACACTCCTCTATCAGAAATGGACAGATATAGCAGACATATCACTAAGGCACAATGGAACTCAACATCACCACATCACCATCAATTAACTGGATTAATTGACATCAATAGCCTACTTCATCAAACAACAGCAGAGTGCACGTTATTTGCCAGCTAACATGGAAGCTTCAAGATAGACCACTTTCTGGGCCATAAGACACACCTTAAAAAAATTAAAACAATACAGTTCACACAAGGTCTTCTATCAGATCACAATGGAATTAAACTAGAAAACAGTAACATAAAGATATCTGGAAAATTCCAAAATATTTGGCGATTAATATTCAGATCTACTTCTAAATAATAGGGATCAAAGAAGAAATCTCAAGAAAATTTAAAAAATATTTTGGAGTGAGTGAAAATGAAAATACAACTTATCAAAATTTCTGTGATGCAGCAAAAGCAGTGCTTAGAAATTTATAGCATTGAATGTATTTCTTAGAAAAGAAAAAAGATCTAAAATAAACTAAGTATTAGAAAACTAGAAAAAGAATATAAAATTAAATTCAATGTAAGCTGAAGAAAAGAAATAATTAAAAAATAGAGCAGAAATCAGTAAAAGTGAAAGAAAATTTATGGAAAAAAATTAGCAAAACCAAAAGCTGGCTCTGTGAAAAAGATCAATAAAATTGATAAGCCTCTAGTCAGGGTAACTAAGAAAGAACTAAAGCAGACACTAATTATTAACATCAGAAATAAAAAAAGAAGCATCAGTACAGATCCAATGGATATTAAAAAGATAAGAAAAGTATTATGAACAACTTTATGCCCACAAATTTGATAACCTAGATAAAATGGACCAAATTCCTAAAAGATACAGTCTGCCAAAATTCACATAGAAGAAATATACAATATATCTATTAAAGAAATAAATCAATAACTGATAACCTTCCAAACAGAAAATGCCAGGCCCAGATGGGTTCAATGGTGACTTCTACCCAACATTTAAGGATGAATTTCCTTAGTCAATATTACCCTCATACCAAAACAAGACAAGGAAATGATAAGAAAATTACAGACTGATATCTCTCATGAATATAGATGCAACAATCCTCAACAAAACATTATCAAATCAAATCCAACAATGTATAAAACTAATTATACACCACAATCAAGGGGGATTTATCCCAGGTATGCAAGGATTGTTCAACATTCAAAACCCAATTAATACCATCCATTACATGAACAGGATAAAGAAGAAAAATCACATCATCTTATGTCTGCATGCAGAAAAAGCGTTTGACAAAATCTAACACCCATTCATGATAAAAATTTTCAGCAAAATAGAAATAGAGGGGAACTTCCTTAACTTGATAAAGAACATTTACAAAACCCCACAGCTAACATCATTAACAGTGATGAAAAACTCAGTTTTCCTACTCAGATCAGGAACAAGGCAAGGATATGCCCTCACACCATTGCTTTTCAACATTGTTCTAGAAGTCCTAACTAATGGAATAAGACAATTAAAAAATATAAAATATATAGTTTGGACAGGAAAAGATAAAACTGTCTTTGTTCACAGACGAGATGATTGTTTTGTAAAAAGCCTAAAAGAACCATCAGCAACCACAAAAACTTGGAAACAATATATAAGGTCATGGGATGCAGGGTTAACATACAAAAGTCCATTTCTTTCTATATACTAGTAATAAAAAATGGAACTTGGAATTAAAAACACACTACCATTTATATTAGCACCCCAAAAAGTGAAATACTTAGGTATAAATCTAACAAGTTATATATAAAATATGAAGAAAACTATAAAACTCAGATGAAAGCTTCCAAAGAATAACTAAATGGAGAAATTCTCCATATTCACGGATAGGAAAACTCAATATTGTCAAGATGTCAATAGTTTCTTGAACCATAGTTTGATCTATAGTTTCAATGCAATCCCAGTCAAAATCGCAGTATGCACTTTTGTGGATACAGACAAACAGATTCTAAAGTTTATATGAAGAGGCAAAAGACCAAGAATAACTAACTCTTTTAAAGGAGAAAAATGAAGTTAGAAAATTGATATACCTGACTTCAAGACTTACTATAAAGCAACAGTAATCAAGACAGTGTGGTATTGGTAAACGAACAGGAAATTGATCAATGGAACAGAATAGAGAACCCAGAAACAGGCCCCCATAAATATGTTCAACTGATCTTTGATAAATGAGCAAAAGCAAAGCAATGGAGCAAAGATTGTCTTTTCAACGAGTGCTGCTGTAACAATTGGACATCCACACACACACACACAAAATGAATTTAGACACAGACCTTATATCTCTGACAAAAAAAACTTGTAATCAATCCGAACAATCTAACTTTTTATTTGAATATTTAGTCCATTTACATTCAATGAAATTATGTTACAGTTGGGTTTAGGCATAATATCTTGGTATTTATTTTCTCTTTTCCCATCTAATTTTGTTTTCATTTAGATGTAGGAAGTCAGAAGAGACCTTTACTTCTTCATGTGTTATGTGATTTTAAAAAATATATATGTGTAAAGGAACAATAGAGACTGAAATAATATTTACCCCCCACCAAAAGGCGTTATCCCTTTTACTGTTGTGTCACCATTGTGGTGAAGTACGTTAATCGAATATGTAGTTGAGTGACTACATATGTGGGCTTCGTTACAGCTTTAATATGTGGGCTTCGTTACAGCTTTAATTAGATTCACTTCACCACTAACTTCAAATATTTTGAGGGGCAGTATTAGCAATTTCTCTTTATCAGAGTTTGAGATTGAAGCACTGGCAAGACTTCAGGTTGACATTTTCTTGACTTCAACATTCTTCTGTAACTTTCTGCATCCTAACCATAAGTGGAATTTTCCTTTTACTGTGGTTTCTAAATTACAATTCAGAGTTTAATAGTCAAGATCTTTTCACATACTTATTGGTCAATCAGATTCCTATGTATTCTAACAATTGTTTATTCATACCTCTTGCCCATTTTTCAAATACATTGTTTTTAATTTTATATTTTTATCAGCAAGTTTAATTGTTTTTATCATATGGTCTTGAGTATCCAGTCCATCATACTGCAAAAAACAGAAGCTATTGAGTTATTATTTTTGGAATCCATGTGTGTATGCATCTCTGTGTTACAGTTTATTCTCATCATAGGATCTTTTCCTAGCTGTTTTGCTTACCTTGAATGCTATTCCTTCTGATATTTCCATGAGAAATTTCTTGTATCTCAAATCTCAGCATATATACCCCTCTCAGAGATACTTTCCTAGCCTCATAATGTAAAGAAATCATCTTAGTCATTTCTCTTTCTTACTTTCCTTACTATTTCTTTTAACTTTCTTTTTTCCTTTTAATTTAATGTACCCAAAATTAATATGACCATGCATGTTTTCATCAGTAGCCTGTGAAAGGCCTAAACATTGTTTCTGACAAAACAGTTTTGTTTTCTCATTGTTTGTCCTCTTTGTTCACCATCTCCAATTCCCCTTCTTTTTCCTAATAGATACTCATCCTCATTTATGTCACTTATGTCCTTTTCATCTACCTTACACTATTTATTTGCACATACTTATATTAATTAAAAAATGCAATATGTTATATGTTGGCTTTTAATTAATATAAATGGTATTACAAAAATAAACTTTATTGTACTTCCTTTTTAAATTTGTTGATGTGTTTTGATATTAACCCATATTGCTATATGCAAATCTAGTATGATTTCTGAATACTTCTCATCATAGGCATATAATTATATGTTATCTATACATTGTCTATCTAAGGGCATCTATTCAGCCTCCATCCTTTTGCTAGCACTAACAATATTTCAATTAATAGTCAACTGTGCATGCTTCCTGTTTGTGTCTGTGTAGTGTCATTCACATCAACTTGCTTTGTTTGCATAGCACTTCTCAATATGTAACATTTTTCTTGTTATGTTTATTGTTTGCATATTTTTTGCATGATCAGCCTAGAATGTAAGGGCCATGAGAGGACAGACCTGATTTGTCTTACTAAGATACTGCCATATCACTGTCATCCAGAAGAATACCTGGCATATAGTAGACATTCATTATCATTTGTTGAATGAATCAAAGTTTTAACATAAATTTGAGTATGCACTTAAAATAGTCTAGAAATATAGACTGTTTTGTCTATATTTTGACTGTTTATTGGAATATTTTTAGTTCTAGCAAAGGGATGGAGACCGAATAGGTTCCCTTAGTTAGGCAATGTATCAATAACACATAATTATATGCATATGATGAGAAGTATTTAGAAATCATACTAGATCAGTGTAATGAATGAAGTCAGGAGAAGAGAAACTTTTGTCATTTTCATGTATACTTCTATATTTGTATTGCTTGCAAAGAACATGTTTATTTCTGCATTTTTAAAAAGACTGATAAGTATAAAATGAAAGTCATGGGAGAGAATATCTCTTAATTATTTACACTATTGTTTATCCCGTTAGTTATAAACAATGATAATGATGATACGTCTTACATTTTTAGAATACATTATATTTTATAAAATGTTTTAGAGTCACTTCTGGTTTGATGTCTCCATTGACCCTTTGAGGTAGACAAAGAAGATATTTATTCTCATTTTACCCAAGAAAATACAAGGTTTGGAGAAACTCTGAAGCCATACGGCTAAGTATGGCAGTCTGGATACTCAAATCCACTGCCTCTCACCCAACACCAACATACTCACTATGCTTCCCCCATTGCTCATGGAGGAGCAAGGGGAAACTTCTGCAGCCCTCATGCAATAATTACAACTGAAATTTGGGAGTATCCATAGTAAAAAATATTGGGAAAATTTGGGAGTATCCATAGTAAAAAAAAAAAAAAGTAATTGAATAAATCACTGAAATGTATTATTAAAATTTAGGTTAAATTAAGGGTAAAATATAATCAAAATATAATCTAAGGCTCTGAATTGTCCTTGAATCCACTGATATTTACAATTACAATCATCGTATATTATTAGATATTTTCTAACATCTAATTGACATTGGTGTTGGGATTATGGATAACCACACTTTTTAATCCTGGTGTTTTATCCTGATGTTTCCAAATTTTCTGTATTGTATTCATAATACTGTTTCTTAGGGCCTTCCCGCCACTCAAGCATATAAACCCAATTGATTTGAATTTCTCATTTCCCATTCTTCAATCCCATCCCGAATCCCTATGAGTCAATTCCACAATCACAATCCACCACATGTTCCAGCTTCCTATGATTTCATAGGAGCTTATGTTTTTATAGTCTTCTGGGCACCTCTATTTTTACTGACGATGCAGACACGAACAGAAAGACTTAAGGCTGCTGGCAGACAATTTTGTGATCATTACCATCATTCAGAATAACGTTTCTAAAAATAACCGTAGATTAGAAAGATCAGTTTCTGCCACAAAGAACAGAATTTTTGTAGCTGTGGTTAGAGAATTTTATTCCTAAAGATCTGTAGGTATACATGGAATTCCATTGCCAAAATAAACAATGTAACTTTGCAAGGTCTAACTGATACTATATGCCTTAGGAGCCATGAACTAGCAAAACAAAGCTAAATTCAGTGCCTATTATCCTTTGTGATTGATTATTGTATTCGATGTTGTGTTTTTAATATTCTTTTATGTTGATGATGTTGCTTGTGACAGCAGTGGCTGCTCCAGACAGTTTGCCACTGCCATCACCCAGGCTGATTTAGGGAGGCGTGGCTAGGGCTGCACACTCCACAGAGCGGCCAGGAGCCCTGTCCTCCTGGGTGGGCCTGCAGCCACCCAAGTTGTGGCTGCAGATCCAAGCCTCCCTGTGCTCTTGGGAGTCTCGGAGCAGGCAGCAGCCCTGCCCTCCCAGGCACGGCTGCAGCCACCCAAACCAGGGCTGCAGACCTACAGGAGCCCCACTGCCACACTGCAGCTATAGCTGCCCAACCCTTGGCTACAGACTCAGGCATCCCTGCACTCTTGTGGGCCCAGGAAGGCCCCACATGTCTTCATAGGCTCAGAAGTGCCTGCTCCCACTGCCTGACTTCTCCCTGCTATCTGTACCCTCTTCGAACTTGGAACAAAGTCTGGTGGAGCCCAGTGGCCATGAACAGCAGCAGGAGGCAAATTCCTGGCTGGAAGGGGGTAGGTCCCTGTTGAAGCTCCACCTTCAGGCCAGGGAGGGCCTGAAGGCTGGGGGTTGGGCTGCCAGTCCCACAGATGGGAGTGGGAACTGGCACCTTTTCAAGGCTGCCCATGGACCAATCGGTGTGCACTACCTCCCCTCTGAGGACCATAAAAGCCCCAGGCTCAGCCAGAGCTGAGGAGACCAGACCAGACAACCAGCTGCAGAGAGGAGCTACCCTCTCTGCTGAAGGCTTCAAAGACCTGCAGTGACACTGGGACTACCAGAGTGGCGCAACTCACTCCAGGGCCTACTATCTGCTAGGAGCTGGGCAGAAGACAGGACAACCAGCTGAACAGAGGAGCTACCCCGCTCCAGGGCCTCCTCTCTGCTGAGAGCTGAACAGTCCATGGTATGACCTGCCTACAGAGAGGAGCTACCTACTGTGGGTCTCCTCTGAGCTGTTCTAACACTTCATAAAGCTCTTCATCTTGTTCACCCTCCACTTTTCTGCATGCCTTATTCTTCCTGGATGCAGGACAAGAACTCAGGGAAAGATGCCACTGGCAACAGAGGTTTCTGGCCAGAAAATTGACACCCCAAAGATCCCATAACACTTATATTTTATTGTCATAAAATATTGCTTTTTAAGAATATACCAAATGTATTTAATCCATTCTACTCTTGATAGATGTCTAGTCTATTTTTGTTGCTATGCCAAAATGCTTGAGACAGGGTAATTCATGAACACAGACATTTTTTTCTGGTAGTTGTGAAGGCTGAGGTCTACAATAAAGATGGTAGCATTTGGTGTCTGATGAGTCTTCTTGCTGCATCCTCACACAGCAGAAGAGTGGAAGAGAAGGAATCCAGTCTTTCAACCTCTCCTATAAGGGCCCTAATGCCAAACATAAGTGCTACATCCTCTGGCTTAACAACTTCCTAAAGGCCCCACTTCTTAATAATATCACATTGTCAATTAAGTTTCAACACATGAATTTTGGGGGACATTCAAACAGTAGCAATGTTTTTTTTTTTTTTTCTTACAGAACAATACTGTTTTGAATATCCTTGTCTACGTAAATGGTGCATGTGTGCATGAGCTTTGTTTAAGGATATTTACCCACTCAAATTGCTAAGTTACAAATTACACAGTTTCATATTCATAGACAATGCCAAACTATTTTCCAAAGTGATCATGCCAATTTATACTCCCTCTAGTAATGTATGAATGCTCCTATTTTTCTATATTCTTGCTAACATTTGATATTATCAGGCTTTTACTTTTTACCCCAGTCTGGTGGAAATATAATGGCTTATTATTTAAGTTTTAAGTTTTTTCCTTTATCAATTCTGGAAAATTCTTATCCATTTGTTTTCAAATATTACCTCTGTTCTATGCTCTCTTTTCCTTCTTAGAGTCCAAGTAGACAAATGTTAGACTTACCAGTTCCTCAATGCCTCTTAATCTATCCTTCATACTTTTCATCTTTTTGCCTATTTGTGTTGTATTCTAGATAAATTTTTCAGATCTTTCATTCAATTCACTAAATCTTTCTTCTATTAGATGCATTTTAGGTGAAAAATGTCTTTTGAATTTTTTATTCCAATTATATATTTTATTTCTAATTTTTTTTCTTCCTTGAAGTTGTTTGGTCATTTAGTATCATTCCTTATTTCCTACACATATTTTTTAACTTGGCTTTTATTTCCTATAGGGAAACATATTTTATAATTATGTATTATATTTCACTGTCCTTCAAATTTCTGAGTCTGTTTCTACTGTTTATTGTTTCTGCTGGTTCTTCCTCATGGTGTCTTGTTTGGTTATTTTTTATTGTGGGCTGCTCAATTGCTTTAAAATTTATTATGAAAAATCATTGAGTTGGGGCATGATGATGGGTTCCTGCAGAGATTTCCATTTGCTTCTGCCAGGTGGTCTTTGGGACACCAACACTTTGTGATCAGTCTAAATTAAATTCTCAGCTTGAGGTTTGTAGACCACCCATGTGCTGTGTATTTAGGCTTCAAATGAATTTGAGAATTTGTTTGTGGTTAGAAGTTCTCAAAAATTTTGTTTTCCCTTCCATTCAGCACCTGTGTTTGAGAGAGTTGAGTTTCATTTAAGCCCAAGATTGGAGGAGGTAGTTTTCTGAGTTTACTTTTACACTGAAGGTATTGCTATTTGGATCTCACCTTTATGGGAAAGGTGAGGATCTCTATTAGGCTCCTCAACACGAGTGGAACTTTAACCTGTCTCATCTTTTTTGAGCCATTCAAGCCCACAAAAACCAAAGTTCGTGTTAATTTTGTTCAAAAAAACTTCAAAGTAAAATCCAGCTGCAGTGCTCCACCTACTTCTCAGTCCCTAGACCTAATTCCTTACTCTTAACTCATTGATCCTTCTAGAAACATAAAAGAATTATGTTTCTATCTTAAGCAAGCAGTTTTATTGTTTTCAGCATGAGATACAAAGTTGTGTTGGTTTTCTCTTAAGTCCTTTTATTTTCCTGGTGGGCTTATTCCATACCATATCTAAAGAATTCTATCATCTTACCCAATTTCATGTGACAACAGAGACAGAGATTGAAGTGCTGCAGCTGTAAACGAAGTGATGCGCAGATTGCAGGCACTCCACAAGAGGCTAGGGGAGGCAAGGAAGGATTCACTTCCACAGATTTCAGAGTGAGCACAGCCCTGTTGGTGCCTTGATTTCAGACTTCCATCCTCCAGAACTGTGAAACAAATTTCTGTTGTTTTAAGTCACCTAGTTTGTAATACTTTGTTACCACAGCCCTAAGAAACTAATACAGCCTCTATTCAAAATAATCCGTTTGTAGTGATAGGATCATCAGGATAGAGGATCCCTTATGGGCATGAAGCTCTGTGCCCTGGGAAAGAGAAAAAAGAAGAAGGGCTTTTCCCAGTGTTCTTCCTGGTATTGAATCTGTCAGACAGTTAAGAATGGCCAGGGTCGTTGTGCTATGCTTTATTCCTTGTAAACACCCACTGATGTTTCACAAACTGGAATCTGAAATACTTTCTAAGAGAGATTTAGTAAGTTTGTTACATAGCTGTACAAAGTAACATTATCTTTTTGTAATATTTAAGTACAGCCACAGAGAATAGTGTTACAATTAGAAAGCAAGCTGACATCATATTTCTTTCCCAATATGAGTTGAAATAAAAATGAATGCTAGTCCTACTTTCCCAGCTAGGAGCCAAAAACAGCAAGCCAGTGAACCCAGGAAGGCGGTCACAAGGAGAGCGGAGGATACTGTATGATTTCTGCATCCCAGATTTCATAAAATGTCCAGGAAAAAATTAGCTTGAAGCAACTTATATGGTTAAGATATAGCACTGGCAGTATTTACCGGAGACATAAATTATATTAGGAGTTAACTAGGCACAGGTGGAGAAGGGTTTAGGGCAATAAGAACATTCCAGATGAGAGAAGAATGTGTGAAAGGCTCAGTGGAGGGATAGAATGCAGTGCCCTGGAGGAACTGAAGTAAGGCCAGGGTTTCTGGAGTGTAGAAAACCAAAGGAATGTGGTACAAGATGAGGCTACAAGAGGTAGGCAGCAGATGATTGCATGAAGCTTTGCAGATATCATTAAGGGAAGACTTTAAAGTGTTTCAAATTCTTGTACAGGAAAGCTGCATGTCAGAGGAAACCTCAGATAGAGATATAAGTCTGAGACCAATCTGAGTATTAGTAGACAATGAAATCAAGGTCTTACCTACACAAAGTACACAGACTGAGAAGACAAGATGGTTAAAGACCATGCTTGCTAACCTTCAATTATCTTTTATTTCAATGGGAAACTGAGTTTCAGAGACTTTCAGTAACTTGATCAACCCTATTATCACACCTCTTATCACATCCTCCTGGGGTCTCCTCTGTGAAAGGAAGTCTTGCTTTAAAAATCCTTCTGCTGGTTGTAGATGTGTGGTATTATTTCTGAGGGCTGTGTTCTGTTCCATTGGTCTATATGTCTGTTTTGGTACCAGTACCATGCTGTTTTGGTTACTGTAGCCTTGTAGTATAGTTTGAAGTCAGGTAGCGTGATACGTCCAGGTTTGTTCTTTTGACTTAGGATTGTCTTGGCAATGCGGGCTCTTTTTTGGTTCCATATGAACCTTAAAGTAGTTTTTTCCAATTCTGTGAAGAAAGTCTTTGGTAGCTTGATGGGGATGGCACTGAATCTATAAATTACCTTGGGCAGTGTGGCCATTTTCACAATATTGATTCTTCCTATCCATGAGCATGGACAAGAAATGGGGAAAGGATTCCCTGTTTAATAAATGGTGCTGGGAAAACTGGCTAGCCATATGTAGAAAGCTGAAACTGGATCCCTTCCTTACACCTTATACAAAAATTAATTCAAGATGGATTAAAGACTTAAATGTTAGACCTAAAACCATAAAAACCCTAGAAGAAAATCTAGGCAATAGCATTCAGGACATAGGCATGGGCAAGGACTTCATGTCTAAAACACCAAAAGCAATGGCAACAAAAGCCAAAATTGACAAATGGAATCTCATTAAACTAACGAGCTTCTACACAGCAAAAGAAACTACCATCAGAGTGAACAGGCAACCTACAGAATGGGAGAAAATTTTTGCAATCTACTCATCTGACAAAGGGCTAATATCCAGAATCTACAATGAACTCAAACAAATTTACAAGAAAAAAAACAAACAACCCCATCAAAAAGTGGGTGAAGGATATGAACAGACACTTCTCAAAAGAAGACATTGATGCAGCCAACAGACACATGAAAAAATGCTCATCATCACTGGCCATCAGAGAAATGCAAATCAATACTACAATGAGATACCATCTCACACCAGTTAGAATGGCGATTATTAAAGTCAGGAAACAACAGGTGCTGGAGAGGATGTGGAGAAATAGGAACACTTTTACACTGTAGGTGGGACTGTAAACTAGTTCAACCATTGTGGAAGACAGTGTGGCAATTCCTCAAGGATCTAGAACTAGAAATACCATTTGACCCAGCCATCCCATTACTGGATATATACCCAAAGGATTATAAATCATGCTGCTATAAAGGCACATGCACACATACGTTTATTGCGGCACTATTCACAATAGCAAAGACTTGGAACCAACCCAAATGTCCATCAATGATAGACTGGATTAAGAAAATGTGGCACATATACACCATGGAATACTATGCAGCCATAAAATAGGATGAGTTCATGTCCTTTGTAGGGACATGGATGAAGCTGGAAACCATCATTCTCAGCAAACTATCACAAGAACAAAAAAACAAACACCACATGTTCTCACTCATAGGTGGGAATTGAACAATGAGAACACTTGGACACAGGAAGGGGAACATCACACACTGGGGCCTGCCATGCGGTGGGGGGAGGGGAGAGGGGGGAGGGAAAGCATTAGGAGGTATACCTAATGTAAATGACGAGTTAATGGGTGCAGCACACCAACATGGCACATGTATACATATGCAACAAACCTGCACGTTGTGCACAGGTACCCTAGAACTTAACGTATAGTAAAAAAATTAAAAAAAATGTTTCTGCTATGTTGACTTTAGGCCCTAAAGTTTTCCACAGGAGAAAATGTTGGCTCTTTTAACAAGCAGTTTCTTCCAGTTCAAATAAAATGTTATAAAATCTCAGTAAAGGTTCTTCCTCAAAAAGAAAGAAAGAAATCATGACAATCTGGGTATGCATATTCCTAAGAAAATGAGTAGCCTCTTCTGTTGCTGATCTTGAATAATTAAGGTCTAATGTTGAAAGAGCTAAAGAAAGCAGCTTGAGACAGATTATTACAGGAGTAAGTGGCTCACACACTTAAGAACTGCACTCAATCATATTCAAGACGAGGGTTTATCAACTAGGGAATTGACCTTTCAACACCTGAAAGCACTTTGTATCAGAAAATTGTGGATTATATCCTGAGTGAAAAGTCAGGATAATTAAATATTGATTAATAGTAGTTGAGTTTAATGAGAAACACATCAGAAGTTGAGATACCCAAATTCACTTTCTATTTTGCATGAGCTTGCCTCAGAGCAAACTTTATGAATTTAGGTACAATCATTATAATCAATGTTGTATTTTTTATGAAAACTTCACATTACATAAATCTTATGCTATGTCTCATCTCTTAAAGCTCTTCATACCTGGAAGTCACTTTGTTTTCACAGTTTTTGCTAGGTACTGCCATTCTCTGGGAAGCATTTGTTTACCCAGTCTTCCAGAAAAACATCTGTATACACCATACTGTATTCCAGCCCCTGTAGCTTCATTTCTGCTTTACTACATGGCAAAATGAGTTGACTGCAACCTCTGCTATAATACTCATTTCCCTGCTCATTCCTGATCATGCTGAACTCAGGCTTTTGCCCTCATTGTTCTATTTAAATGGCATTTTTTAAAAGAACACCAATGACCCAATGACCTCTTTGTTGTTAAAGCCAGTAGTCACTTCTCAGTGCTCATCTCATTTGACCGATGAGTGGCATTTGTCACAGAAAATGGATATCACACACTCATGTGTTTCCTTCTCCTTCTGTCACTGATCTTTTTCCCTATCATTTCTTTCTCATTGATCTGAACTCTAAAAAGTTTAAATGCGCTAGTCTTTGTCCTTGGCTTTTTTCTCCTTATCTTCTACTCACTTTCTTGGTGATCTTATTCAGTCTCATGGCCTTAAATTCCACCACCAACCACCTAACTGACATAAAGTGATGAGGGTATTTTAAAAGTGAAACAGAGCATTAAAAAATAAAGGAGAAGATACTGCTCAGAAAGATGAAATAAATGTCAAAGTGATAAAAAGTATGAGAAAAGAAATAAAAAATTTTAGAATCTATTCAAGAAATTCCATAGTTTACTATTAGAAAATTTAGAAAGGGAGACTAAAGGAAAGGTAATAACAAAAAAGGAATGAATACAAATATTAATTTTCCATAATAAAACACCCTAGATCAGTGTATAAAAAGGCCCACTGAATGCATAGCAGAATAATTTTTTAAATCTATACTCATGCAAATCATTCTGAAATATCAAATATGTTGAGATGAAGAGGAGATGCTAAGTTCCCAGACAGAAAAACAGGGTAATATAAAAGAGTAGTCATTAAAATGGCATATGGAATTGGACTTTCCAAAACAGCAACACTGTAAGCTAGAAAATAATTCATTCAACAATGATTTACTGAGTGCCTGCTCTGAACCAGGTACTATTTAAGGTGCTGACAAGAAAGATGCCTTTGAAATTATGAGAGAAAATTATTTCTAACCTAAACCAAGATACTCAGGAAGACTAAAGTATATAAAAAAATAAATGTACCTCATATGAACTCTTGCTGAGCTACTGGAGCATGTGGACTGATAAAATAAAGTTTGCAAACCAAGAAAGAAGATTCAGGCTTCAGGGGATATGGATTAAGGAACAGACTTCCAGGGTGATTGGAAGGGATGTCCCAGGACAAGAATGATTGGACTCCAGGAGAGATGTTACGGTGGTGGCGGGGAATGAAACTCACTGATAACCTACTGTGTTTCACTATTTTGAGAAAAGATTCAGAATTCTATTAACTCGGAAAATTCAAATTAAAAGTGTTGGAAGTAGCAGCCTGAGAAGTGAGACTTGAGGTGGGGTACTTTTATTGTTATAAGTTGTATATTAATACTTAACTCTTTCAAATATGGTCATTTATTACTCAGTAAAATAGTTAAGTATATGTCTTTAAAAGAACTGAATTAGAATAAAAATATGTCAGTTAAGGCAAAAACACAATAGTATTTCTTCTTTTGTTTAATTAAAGCTAACAATTCCAACAAGATTGCCACAATCCCCTTTAAGGTAGTTTGAATAGATGAACATCAGTTTCCATACACAGTTAGGAAAGCAGATTGTGTAAGGTAAGGACTGAAACAAAGTTTATTGCCTCCATAAACAATTGCATCAGGCTATGCAGCCTATATTTTCTTAAGAATGAAGATAACATATTCTTTATCAAAGCAAGCCAAAACAGACTATAAATTATATATGTTTCTTGGTTCACAGAGAACTACAATTCATCTGGAACCAAGCAGGAATGGAGCTCTATAAAGACTCACTAAGTCACTGTAAATTATAGACAGAGGAATTTTTCCACCATGGTGCAGCCTTCTTTCTGGTCAGTTCCTTTCCTAGATTTTGAAATGCAAGGCATCCAACTGACTATCGTATACCCAAAACACTTTTATATGTATTCCCCAACAAAAAAAAGTCAGTGGAAATAATTAGAACCATGGTGAAAACAGGCAAATTGTTCAATTTAGTTAAAGTTAGAATGGTATTGTTGGGGTACACATTTCCCAGGTACATGTAGCAGGAGTCCAATGTCTGTAGCATTGACATGTTGATAAGAACATAAAACATTGACATTCAGAATATGAATACCTTTTCACCCAAAGAAACAGGAATTCAAAGACGGTTAACCACAGAAGTGAAAATATCGTGGGTGGTCTAACTCTAGATGTTTGTTCTTAGCGTATTTGGTCAAAGCACAAAACCACCAAAGAGTCTGGCATGATGTATGGTCTCTTCCTAGAAGATGCTTGGGGTTAAACAGGTTGTTGTTAGTCAGACATGGGTGAAGTAATTGTGGCAAGAAGCTTGTGGAGAGGTTTATCAGGGGCCAGGTCATAACCAGCCCTTTCTCCCAGAGGAAGGATCATTAATAGGGGCCAGCTTCCTTCAAAAAGCCCTACTTTTTCCTGATCTCACCTACTAAGTAAACTAAAATTCCTGGACATTATATTACAAAGCACATTAAGAAGATTCTGAAACATGGAGAGAGGAAGACAGGCCAGGACTCAAAGAATGACACAGTGGCCTTGTATATCCAACACTAGGAGCTGAACAAGATGTTAACCTGGAAACACCAATGAGTGCAGACAATAAAAAGCCCCAAGGAAAGCTTGCTTCTCTATCCAAAGGGCCAGGAAATAGGTAGCCTAGCAAGATGGACAAAAATCCACAACAAATAAAATAAAAAATAAAGCCACAATCTCATTCCTACCAACATCAAGAAAGGCTGTTTAGAAAGTTTAGCCTTCCACCCTCTTCAAGCTATAACAAGGTGTCCTATCCCCATTTTCCCCTCCCCTTTCTATTCAGAGAAGGCTGAATGGAAAGTTGGAATTTTCATCACCACAAGGCTGCACCCCAACCCTGTGGTGTCAGTGGCAGCCAAGTGAGTAGTAGCAGGAATGACCCCTAAGGGTGCCCCTTCTCCTCCCAGCTTAGGACATATTGGTGGATGCCTATGGGGAGTTGCAACTCCCATGTCTGCACAGTGGAAATGAGGAATCTCCCACCTTAGGTGTTAACTGAGACCAATAGGAACCTGGACTTCTACTCCCATCTGGCAGTGATGATGCGGGATATAACATTTCACATCCCCTGCTGGAGCCATGTCATAAACACCCAGCTAAACCAGAAGGTTTAAATAGGAGCCATATCACAAATAGCCAGCTAAACCAGGAGGTTTAAATAAGATCCAGAGTTTCACAGCATCATACCCAAAATATCCAGGTTTCTTTCTATTTTTTTTTTTTTTTTTTTTTTTTTTCTGAGATGGAGTCTCACTCTGTCCCCCAGGCTGGAGTGCAGTGGAGCGATCTAGGCTCACTGCAACCTCCACCTCCCAGGTTCAAGCAATTCTTCTGCCTCAGCCTCCTGAGTAGCTAGGATTATAGGCGTGTGCTACCACAACCAGCTAATTTTTGTATTTTTAGTAGAGACAGGGTTTCACGATGTTGGCCAGGCTGGTCTCGAACTCCTGACCTCATGATCAGCCCACCTTGGCCTCCCAAAGTGCTGGGATTACAGACGTGAGCCACCGCACCCGGCCTCCAGGTTTCTTTTTTTTTGAGATGGAGTCTCGCTCTGTCACCCAGGCTGGAGTGCAGTGATGCCATCTTGGCTCACTGCAAGCTCTGCCTCCTGGGTTCAAGTGATTCTCAAACCTGAACCTCCCAAGTAGCTGGGACTACAGGCACGTGCCACCATATTTTTAGTAGACATGGGGTTTCACCACGTTGGCCATGCTGGTCTCAAACTCCCAACCTCAAGTGACCCACTTGCCTTGGCCTCCCAGAGTGCTGGGATTATAGGTATGAGCCACCATACTTGTCCAGCTTTCAATAAAAAAATCATTCGTACAAGAACCAGAGAGATATCAAACTGAATAAACAATCAACAGAAGTGTGCGCACTAAACAACAGAACTGCAACTTATACAAAACAAAATATGATAGAACTGAAAGGAGACATAAATAAATCCATAATTAGAATTGGAGAGTTTAACACTATTCTGTCAACAGATAGAATAACTAGACAGAAAATTGGAAAGAATATATAAGAACTCAATAACACCATTATCCAACAGGATCTAATCAACACTTAGAGACCACTCCACTCAACAGCAGAATGCTCATTCCTTTCAAGAGCCCACAGTACATATTCCAAGAAAACTATATCCTCGGCCACAAAACAAACCTCAGTACATTTAAAGGCATTGGAATCATACATATATTCTTCAATCACAATACAATCAAATTAGAAATGAGTTAACAAAAAGATAACAGGAAGATCTCCAAACACCTGGAATCTAAACAAGACACTTCTAAATAATCTATGAGTGAAAGAGGGAGTATCAGAAGAATGAAATATAGATTGAATTGAATGAAAATGAAAATACATCAAAAATTGTGGGACATGGCAAAAGCAGTGCTGAATGGAAATTTATAGCACTAAGTGCACACATTTGAAAACATAAAAAAACTCAAATAAACAATAATGACATGATTAACTATATAGAAAGTCTCAAGATATCTCCCAACCATAGGTGTTAATCTAACAAAACATGAACCATACTTGTATGATGAAAACACAAAATGTTCATAAATCAAAGAATATCTACATAAATGGAAAAACATACTGTGTTCATGGATTGGAAGTTGAACATATTAAAGATGTCAATTCTTACTAAATTAATATGCAGCTTTAATTCATTTCCTATCCAGATCCCAACAATAATTTTGTATACACAGTTGCCTCTTGAACAGAAGTTTGAACAAGACAGGTCCACTTATCCACAGATTATCTTCCACTTCTGCCACCCTAACAAAGCAAAACTAACTCCTCCTCTTCCTTTTTCTCCTCCTCAGTCAACTCAACATGAAGAGGATGACGATGAAGACCTCGATGATGTTCCACCTCCACTTAATGAATAGTAAATATAGTTTCTCTTCATTATGATTTTCTTAATTACATTTTATTTTCTCTAGCTGATTTTACTGTAAGAATACAGTATAGGCTGGGTGCAGCTCATGCCTGTAATCCCAGCACTTTGGGAGAACAAGGTGGGTGGATCACATGAGGTCAGGAGTTCAAGACCAGCCTGGCCAACATGGTGAACCCATCTCTGCAAAAAATACAAAATTAGCCAGACACAGCGGTGGGCGCCTGTAATCCCAGCTACTCAGGAGGCTGAGGCAGGAGAATCACTTGAACCCGGAGGTGGAGGTTGCAGTGAGTCAAGATCACACCATTGCACTCCAGCCTGGGTGACAGAGTGAGATTCTGTCTCAGAAAAAAAAAATACAGTATATAATTCATATAACATACAAAATATATTGTAATAGACTGTTTATGTTATCAGTAAGGCTTCTGGTCAATAGTAGGCTACTCAGTGGTTAAGTTTTGGGGGAGTCATGAATTTCTGACTGCATGAGGGCTCTGTGCCCCAACCTCCACATTATTCAGGGTACAACTGTATAGATAAGTTTATTCTAAAACTTATATAGAAATGCAAAATAACTAGAAGAGTTAGTTATGAAATAAAAAGGATAGTCATAGAAATCAATCTACCAGACTTCAAGGCTCATTAAGTAGCTACAGTAAGTAAGACTGGTATTTGGCAGAGGAATAAACGTAAAATCAATAGAATATAATAGAGAACCTAGAAATAGATCCACACAAACGTACCCAACTGATTTTGGCAATGATGCAAAATTCAGTTCCATGAAGGAAAGACATTTTTTTCAACAATGAAGCCGCAGAAAATGGGCATCCATGGTCCACGGCCAAAAAAAAAAAAAAGAAAAACCCACAGCGTTGACCTAAGTCATATACCTTATACAAAAATTAACTAGCACTGGATCATACACTTGGATTGAAATGTAAAGTATAAAACTATCAAGCCTCTAGGGAAAAACAAAGGAAGACGTACTACATAACATACAATGCTCCTCTGCAATAAAAAGGAACAAACTATTGGTACACACAATAACCTGGATGAATATCAGAATTAGGCAAAGTGAAGAAAGTCATTTCCAAAAGGTCACACATACTGAATGGTTTCACTTATATAACATCTTTAAAATAAAAAAATTACAGAAATAAAGAAGAAATTAGTGATTTTAAAGAGTTAAGGAGAGCTGGATGCAGGAAGAAGGGAGTGTGGCTGTAAAAAGTCAAAATGAGGGATCCTTGTGGCAATGAAGACATTCTGTGTCTTGATTGTATCGATATCAATATTCTGGTTGCAATATTATACTGTAGTTTTACAAGATGTTAATATTGGTGGAAGCTAAGTCATGGTTACATGGGATCTGATATGGTTTGGCTGTGTCCCCACCGAAATCTGATCTTGAATTGTAGCTCCCATAATCCTCACATGTCATGAGAGGGACCTGGTGGGAGGTAATTGAATCATGGGGATGAGTTTTTCCTGTGCAGTTCTCATGATAGTGAATAAATCTCAAGAGATCTGATGGTTTTATAAAGGGCAGTTCCCCTGCACACGCTCTCTTGACTGCTGCCATGTAAGACATGCCTTTGCTCCTCCTTCATCTTCTGAGGCCTCCCCAGCCACATGGAACTATGAGTCCATTAAATCTCTTTTTCTTTATAAATTACCCAGTCTCAGGTGTGTCTTTATTAGCAGCATGAGAACAGACTAATACAGAATCCCTCTATATTATTTCTTATAACTGCATGTGAATCTATAATTATCTCAAAATTTTAAATGTAAAAAAAGAAAACTAAAAATGAACTTCCTTCCCACATACCCAAATGAAGAATTTGACAAACCAAAATAATATTCCTAAGTAACAATGTACTCAGTTTTTTCCCCCTTTCTTTGTTCCCCATACCTCCCACAGTCCTTACCTTGCCTCATTTTTTAGGAATGATTTTTTAGGTAATGTTCAGTATATATGTTCAATGATGTATGCATTAAACAGCTTCCCTTATATCATCTTTCTCTCCAGCTATTTCTGCCACACCATCCCAGACATTGTTCATTTCATCAAGTTATAACTTATTAGTACTGCCCTCACCTCCCACCATGCATGACAGCCTTCAAACTGGCACCTTCATCTTTGTCTAGCAAACCAACTTTTCCACCCTCTTAGTTTGATTTTTATTTTCTAACCACAGGGTTGCTTATCTACCACTCCTGATTAAAATATCATTCTCATACTCCAAATCTTCATGCTCCTTTCTTAGATTTCTTAGATTTTTCTCTTTATTTGGAACATTTGTTTTCTTTTTCTTTCTTTTTTTTGAGACAGAGTCTCACTCTATTGCCCAGGCTAGAGTGCAGTGGTGTGATCTCGGCTCACTGCAACTTCTGCCTCCTGGGTTCAAGTGATTCTCCTGCCTCAGCCTCCCAAGTAGCTGAGATTACAGGTGCCCACCACCACACTTGGCTAATTTTGTATTTTTAGTAGAGATGGGGTTTCACCATGTTGGCCAGGCTGGTCTTGAACTCCTGGCCTCAGGTGATCCACCCACCTAAGCCTCCCAAAGGGCTGGGATTACAGGCGTGAGCCACCATGCCCAGCTGGAACATTTGTTAAATTACACAAGTAATACACAGATAGCACCTGTTTGTGACTCATAGAATATAGAAGTACTCAGAGAACATTGTAACATTGATACCTGGAGTAATTGTTTCTTTTCAGAATTTTTTGATTATTTTATGCATTTTTTCATACAAACTTAAAAATGAGCTTGTCATTGTACATGAAAAATACTGCTAAAATTTTGATTGAGTTACAATGACTTTGGTGATTGTTTTCTCAAGAATTAACACCTTCATGATTTGAATCTTCTATAGATCATGATATGCTAATCATTTTTAGATATTTATAGTCTAATATAATCAGACTAACACTGATTTTCATGTGTTAGTCTTCTATTCAGTCACCCTTCTGAATTGTCTTATTAGTTCTAGTAGTTTTTCCATTATTTTTCTTGCATTTTCTCAGTATAAAACTATATTGCTTGCAAATGATATCATTTTTTCTCCCATTCAGATATATGTGTGTGTATCTGTATGTGTATGTGTGTGCACACATACACCTATACCTGAATATACATATGTGTGTATGTGTGTGTGTGTATATATATATATGTGATGGTTAATACTGTCAACTTGATTGGATGCAAAGTATTGATCCTGGGTGTGTCTGTGAGGGTGTTGCCGAAAGAGATTAACATTTGAGTCAGTGGGCTCAGGAAGGCAGATCCACCCTTAATCTGGTGGACACAATCTAATCAGTTGCCAGCAAATATAAAGCAGGCAGAAACATGTGAAAAAGAGTGATGTGCCTAGCCTCCCAGTCTACATCTTTCTCCATGCTGGATGCCTCCTGCCCTCGAACATCGGACTCCAAGTTCTTCAGTTTTGGGACTCAGACTGGCTCTCCTTCCTCCTCAGCTTGCAGACAGCCTATTGTGGAACCTTGTGATAGTGTAAGTTAATACTTAGTAAACTCTCTTTTATATATATATATTTATATATTAAATATATTTATATATAAAATATCCACATTTCTGATATACACACACTTTTTTATGGTATGTAACTTGCATTTTTCTTGTATTTTTCTTAACTCACTGTATGACTAAGGTCCTTCAATAGCATATTAGATGTGATGTTGACAGTGGGCATTGTTATTTTTTCCAGAGTTTTACTTCACTGGACTTAATAGAAAAACAGATTGGGTTTTTATTCACTATTTTTCACATATTATCTATTGGATTAATTTCCTTCACTATTTTTCAAATATTATCTATTGGATTAATTTCCACATTTAATTTTATTATTTTATTCCTTTTATTTTTATTTTAGTTTTTATTCATTTTTCAGCTTTTTACATTTATACTTAGGTCATTCACTTTATCATATTTATACACATACAAAGATCTATGTATTATTTAGACATCTTAAGAACTGCATGTTAAAACATGTTAATTAATGTTTGCGTTATATTCTGGTCTGAATCATCTTGGGCATAGGGATGGCACTGTCACTTTGTCTAGCCTGGGTCCTGTCCCCACCCTTTGTTTGGATGGGAGGAGTTCATGGAGTACATGCTAATGTGACTCCGCCATCCTGGTTTAATATCTACCAACAGAAAGACCTATTTTAGTTGTGCTATATGCTCTCACTGCTTTGATTTTAGACAGACAGTGTGGACCAAAGATTGTCTCTTTCTTACAGAGCCACAAGGCCTGTCTAAGAGTTGTTGGTCCCAATAATTAAAGTTAGCATGACAGAGGTATGAAGTCAGGAACTAGAGAGGAAGACAGAGTAAGGAAGATTTGGAAAAGAAGGACAACAACGCTCCCATTTTCTCCCAAACCCTTCCTGCTTGGCATCCCTTGCTTGTTTAATGGGGCTATGAATTACATCAAGTTTTCAAGATAAGAGAAGATAAGCCTGGATAAACTCTGTGATGCAGGGAACCAAAGAAATACACATTACTTTTCATTTTCATCACAAATCTAAGTTGTGATGAGCTTCACAGAACCTGAGAGTTCCCATAGAGTAAACGAACAGGACTCAGGTTAAGAATCATTGTCCTTGGCTGAGAAAAAAACAAAACAAAATGAACTTCCTATTTCCATTTAGGTACAGTTGTCTTACACCCAAACTGGCACTTTTCTAGGTGTAGCCTCTGACCTTTGTGACAGCTTAAAGATCAGGAAATTCTTTAGGGATCCTCAAAAAAGATAGAATTATTTTTTATTGAAAAACACACACAAAATCAAAACAGAAGACCAAAGATGAAGATCAACATGGTGTCACACCAGATTTCTATCAACTCCTTATTTAGAAAAAATGTAAGCCTAGGAATATTTTGTTACTGAAATAGAGCCATCCCCTCAGCAGTGAAGAAACATCGAAAAAATTGGGCTCTGCTATCAAGGATGGAATTTGGGTTGTAGGTCTGCTCTGATGTCATCATTTTAGAGGATGAGTAAAAGGAATCATAAGGATATATCTTTCAACCTATTATAAGATGTGATTAGGAGGTTTAGGGTAAGATTCTGGAACCTCTTGGGGAATTATTGATGTCGAATTTCCCATATACAGTAAACAAATATGCAGTGTTTCCCTCTTGTCTCTATTCATCATTATCTTCAGCTGGGTTTTACTGATGAGCTAACAAAATGGGGATTATCTAGATTAATTTCAGGTGAAAGTAGTGGATTTTATAACTAAGTCTTTCAAAACCTTAAACAATAGCATCTAAATGCCTATGTGGAAAAGAAAAAAAAAAAAATCACAAGAATTCTAGAATCCTAAATGACTCTACTAGACTCCTAAATTCTATCACAAGGCGTCCTATGTACTTAAAAGTGACTCCTGAATGTGAACTGCCAGAGTCCCTGTTGCACCTAAAAGACTTTGGGCAGCTTCACCCCGGGTCTGTTGCTAAGATAGGTGGGGAAATTTGAAACCCGAAAGATTAGAGCAGGAAGTAGCTAGTACATGTGCCCAAGGGAAGTTTTCTCCCCAATGTCTATCTGAGGAACTGAGCTGGACAAGAGACCTCTCTATGGCAGTAATGATTAAAGACAATGAACTAAAAGTGGATAAGAACAAGATTTTGTTTTCCCACCTGTACCTGACAACTGTTAAATGACCTCAAAAGCCCAAAAAGGAGACTTGAGTAAAGCAGTTTCCACCATGAAACTTTTCTTCAGACACCCAGGACTGTGAGTCCCCAGCATTCTCCCCCTATGGCATGGTAACTTCAGGACACACAGCAAAGTTTATAAATACCTTTTCCTGTCCCTGTGTCTGTTTGTAAGCAAAAATATAATGACAAACAGAGGATACATTGACTGTTTCTCAGCATAACATAACCATAAAATAATGAGACTTTCTCCTAATTGCATTATGAGTGGGTCTTCTCTGCCAGCTGACTTACATACAGTTAAGCTTCTTGCTGCAAAATGCCAATAAATATGCAATTCATGAATAGCCTAGCTAAAAAGTCTGGTGAGAGCCATGACTTCTTACTGGCGAAGGCCAGGAAACTGCAAAGACAATAAACTTTGGCGTCTGCTCCAGGCTAACTGGCTATGGCCAAGGCACAGTATTCACATGTCACTTGGGTCTCTGCCAGGCTATTAGTCATTACACATTCTGCCCCAATGGTGCATTAGAAATGGTGTGGACTCTGAATATGCTTAGAGGGAAGAAAAAAGAAACACTAGTTTATGTTCGGTTAGGTTAAAATTTTTGGCTTTTTCCCTTCCTGGGAAAGTTATACTTAACATAAAAACTGAAATATTTGTTCGCCAGTCTTCGAAGGCTTTTTTCCTGTAAAAGTACACAATGGTTGTTAACTGCTCTAGAAAAAAGATTTAAGTTAAAGAAAACAGGAAAGTTAGCACAATGCAAACGGTAGCTGTCATTAACAGAACAATTTTCACCCCCTCAAACAATCAACCTACCTATTTGTTTTTCGTATCCATCTCTGTACCTTCAAGAGTTTTTCCTATTAGCCCCGCTGCCAATTACAAACATAATGTGCCTCTCTGGGTACTATCTGCTGTGTCGTTGGCCAAAGAATCTTGGGATTGCATTTTTAAGGACAATACCTTTCTCTAAGTAGTAAACCACAGAGATTAATAGCATCTCAACCCCAGACACAATAATAAAAAACAGCTGACCATTTCTTTAAAACATGTCATTGGGTTTGATCTCCAAACAATAGCTTCACTTGCCTAACAATCAGAGCAGTTAAGTTTAGATATCTACAAAATCAACCATATTTATACCGATCATTACAATAACTGCTTAATTAATAAGTAGAATCATCATGCAAATATAAATTTGCAAACAAAATTTGATGTGATTTTTGTTACATGTGGTAAACAGAAATTTGTCAACTACCAGTGACAGACACACATTTTGAACTATGTTTTCACAGAAATAGGACATTATTTTTTCCTAATGTGACTAAAATTTAGTATACTAACTTCGAGCACAGCAGATCCAAGGACTAAAATAATGTCTCAACCCAGTTTCTGTTTACAGATTATTTCTTCTGACAGAAACAGAGCTTTTTATTAATTGAAAAGACAACATACATTTCCTGCTTATGTCTTTTGTGATTCTTAAAATTTTCAATGCCACAGAAAAAGAGGCCCCCGTGGGTCCCCAGCATCCATGTAACAAATTTTGGGGAGGATTCTTAATGCCTGCCTTCAGCTGTATTCTCTTCTGAAAATGAATCAGCTTGGGCATAGGGATGGCACTGTCACTTGGTCTAGCCTGGGTTTTGTGCCTACCCTTTATTTGGATGGGAGGAGTTTATGGAATACATGCTAATGTGACTTCATCATCCTGGTTTAATATCTGCCAACAGCAAGATCTATTTCAGTAATGCTATATGCTCTCACTGCTTTGATTTTAGATAGGCCAGTTTGGACCAAAGATTGTCTCTTTCTCACAGAACCAACAAGGCCTGTGTAAAAGTTATTGGTCTCAATAATTAAAGTTAGTGTGACAAAGGTATGGAGTCAGGAACTAGAGAGAGAGATAGATTCAGGAAGATTTGGAAAAGAAGGACAACTCCTATCCCATCTTCTCCCAAACTCTTCCTGCTTGGCATCTCTTGCTTGTCAATGGCAATAATGATTTCCACCTTAGGAAGCTCTCAACTAGCTTACAGACTGGGACAAGGAGTAGATAGGTAGGGAGGGGAGTATAATAAGCAGCTCTGCCGTGTCTACATGGCGTTAGGATAAGGGAGAGGAATGTTGGACATGCCAAACAAGGCACGTTGTTAATAAAAATCAATATGATCACCAAACAATGGCAAGTACTGTACGCCTTTTACCTACACCTGAATGTGATCTTCTCCTAAGTATTAATTTAGCTCAGCCTAGAAACTAAAGCATTTAGTTCAATTATACATTATATACCTTTCATGTGAAGTGATATATGAGGACCTCAAAATCTGATTAAAGACATTGTAGAGATGCTCATTTTATTCTACATGATATCATTTTATATAAGGAATGTTAGTACCAGTAAGTGACCTCAAAACAGATATAATAAATGAAGAGAAAATAGCCATCTAATTGTATGTTTTACACTTTATGGACAAATACTTAGCCTCAAGGAGAGATTCTAAACCTATATATAAATGATAAAATCCTCACTCATTGTTTTCATAATTTTACAGTTGAAACCAGATTGTTTAGATGTCTTTATATTAAAATTAGTAAGAATTAACCTGTATGGAAGTTTAAAAAAATCCACCAACAATCTAATAACATCAGAATCTAAATCAAATACTTTCACAATATGAAGCAGATGTTTAATCCATGAAGCCATTCCATATGGGGTTTTACATGTTATTTGAGCCACCAGAATCTCCCTAGGTTTTTCTACTGAAAGCAACTTAAATATTGAGAATTGATATTTTAAAATGCAATATGTAATAAAGTTAAAAGAAAGGCATAGGGCCAATTTTTAAACAATTCTGCAAATTTTATGCTCTCTCATCAGAAAAAAGATTCATTTTCAATTTTCTACAAATAAACATGTACTCTTTTTCTTCTCTTTTATCAAAGGAACATTATGATTTTCAGGTGGATAAACCAAAAAATAATAAGCAGGAAAAGAAAAAGTCTTAATTTAGTGTTCTCAAAAAATAGCACCAATTTTCATGGAATTTAACCTTATATAAACTGCCCCCTCACTTAATAGCACTATCCCCATTCAGCTCAGTTGTCTGCATCACATTACCCTGTAAAAATCCCTGAGTTTCAAGAAAACAAATAACTATATGAATTATTTCATGCATCAACAAAAACCCAAGTAAATATATTTTTGCACTTCTATTTCCTGACTTCAGAAATTTATCTTGTCATATTCTTGTTTTTTCATACCAGCGTTATTTGGCTTCAGCATCAGCTACAAAGTCCAAGCATTTGTTTTAGAGACGCCCATGTTTGGGTAAGAAGTTCGGGTAAGTCTGGGTAAGAAGAGTAACAAGTAAACAAGCAGTGTATACATAGAAATTATACATAGTCAACTTCATCTCCATCATGTAAGTGGATGTAATACCAGCGTATCTTAAGCTACCGATGCTGATATTTATGGTAGCAATTAGAAAACATGTTGGAAAATATGCCCCAGCATAAGCTATAGAGAATGAAGAAAAAGTAGTACAAGGAGAGAATTAATGTGGTTTTAATGACAGTTATGTGCAAGGAACCACAGAAACAAGTTTTTATAGTGAAAAGAAATATACCAAATAAATATTCTTTTTTCAGTCTTCATAGAATCTTTATCAGTTTCTACCATTTCTTTTAAGTCAGGCTTAATTTATTTCAAATCTTGAATTTATGAGACAGAACCAATTTACTGACTTACATTTATAGCCTGAACTTATAATCCCATCTATTCATTTCTCATTTTGTATGTCTATCTATTTAGAGAATTTATACTCGGAAACAAGGAACTGAATTCTCTGTTTCCTAGGATGTAAAATTAATTTTCAAACACACATGTAAATGGTTTGACTCAAAAACAGATACAAAGTCATACAGCTAATCAATAAGATTCTAAATATTATAAATTTAGGTACCCCAAAGTGTCTTAAATGTGTTCAGTTGTATTTATGGCTACATAAATAAGAATAAGAATAAATCTACAGTTTAATGATTGCACATACAGGTTATGACATACAGAAGGCCATAATTCCCTAATAAACCCTAATGGGGTTCTCCATTTTTTTAAAGAAAATATTTCATATTGTATTTTGGGGAAGGGAAACCCAATGAATTAAAATCAGCTCTCAGAGATCTCTTGCTAACTCTGAACCATGTGTTGCTCCTGCCCTCTGTTAGCCTCTAGAAGAGCTTTAGCGGCTCCAAGGGAAGTTTATTCAACTGCTTCTCATCACATCCACCCACACAGATTTACATGCAAAGAGCTCAGGATGTTCAAAAATGTGGACATTGAAAACAGAAAGAAAGAAAGAGGGGAGGAAAAGCACGAGAAAAACATTTTTGAAATGTGTCCCTTCCAACCCATTTGTAATAACTGCAGCCCTTTAACCAGGTCATTTTATTGAAATCATTAGCTGTTACTAAGAAGTTTTGTCGTCATCATCGGAATATGCTGAGCTCACCAGGACACCTCATGCTTTTCAAAGCAAAGAAAGAGGCAGGAAACAACTGCTATTCCTTTTTTTTTTTTTTCTTGAAATACGATGATAAATTAAGGTGACTGTAGGAACAAAAGGGGTCTCCAGTGAGGCCAGTCTCTTAGAACTCGTTGTAGTGGTACTTCTTTGTTGCTGTTGCCCATCTTAGAGGGATTCTAGGCATCATTTGTTTGCATCTCCATTTATATTTGAGCCTAATCTTAAATCTACTACTCTCCTATTTCAGCATTTTGGCGTGATGGGTTTTTTCAGGGTTAGCCTGGGTCTACTTGTTCATTCATTCCTGGGAGGAGAAAAAAAACTTAAAACATATAAAATTTAACAGAAAATCCATACAATTAGAAGATACTGGATCAGGGTCTTCTATCTTTGTGGTGCTTGTCTTGCCCATAGATTTCTTTTGAGAGGGACTGCCACCTCCACTGTCCCTGCCAAAGGAAGCATATCATAAAATCTCTTAGACAAAAGTGATTGTGCTCTAATTATGTTTGTAGGCCCTCTGGTAAGAGGCACTGGGCTAGGGAGAGTTTATAATGGAACAATAATCTATCTAAAGGCAGATAAGCAGCTTGTGAGGCAGCCTAGTATTGGAGCGTCACTCAACAGCTACTACAGGAATCTCTCAGGAATTAGAATTGAGAACTCTGAGAGTCAGTGAGTAGGGAAATTCAGGAGTCAACTAGGAAACTGAAAGAAGAAGAATAAACATAAAGTAGAGATGAAAAGAATGGCTGATTCTCATTGACTAATAAGAGAGCCAAAATAATGACAACTTATTGAATAAGAGAGCCAAAATAATAACAACTTATTGAAAAAGCAGCACTGGATTCCTGAATGGCCTTCCATTTCTTAAAGTGTTTTCTGGACATCAGTCCTCTTCTTCCTCTAAAAGGCACCCAGGCTGGTGTCCAACATGAGCAAAGTTTAAGCACCTAAAGGCAGGTTTACCCAGAGTTCTCTAAGGCCCAACCACCATGACTGAGAAACCTATTTTTCTCATTTTCCTGTAAATCTGTATAATAAAACTCCCCTTACTTGAAGTACTTTGAGTAGTTTCTGTTATTTGCAACAATATTATCGTTTAAATCTGGGAGATTTTATAAACTCATGTAAAATGAAATTGATAACTAAGGACCTTGTCCACATAACTATGGGACAACAAAAATTTTAACAATGTATTTATATATCTAACATGTCACTTTCCCTTTCACTTTTGATGATTCATCCAGTTGCTCTTACTAGAAAGTGAGGTGTTGTCTTTGATCTCTCATTTCCTCTCACTTCAGAGAGCCACCAAAACCTGATGATTCTGCCTTCCAATTACATCTGAAGTCTATTCACCACCCCTCAAATCCTTCAACTTCTTTGCGCTGCCCCATTTCAAGGCATCTGTGTTCCTGATTTCAGTCTGTGGAAAATACCTTCTGATCACCATGATGTTTCTTACTGAAATTCTTGCTACTTTCCAATACATTCATTTAAGCCAGTTCTATGTTCAAAACTCTTCAATGTCATCTCATTTCTCTTAGGATAAGGGCAAAATCTCCTAAAGACTAAAATCTGGCCCCTGTGTATCACTCCAGCCTTTGACTACAAACTGCCTTATTTCTGTTCCCCAATTATATACTGTTCTCTTTATCCCTCAAAGTATTTTTCCCATCCTATCACCTCAGCTGAAACAGTTTCTCCCACCCCACTGCCTCCACTCACACTCCATTCACCTGGCTTAATTCTTAGTTGTAATGGCAATGTAAGATTCCCTGTTTAAAATCCACTTCTTCAGATAAACTTTCCCTGACAGTGCCTTATAGATCAGGCTCTCTTGTGTAATTTCAATCATCCCATATCATACATCCATAACACTTACATTTGTGATGACTCCAAATGATTTAGTCTTGTAGGGTTACCCTTTTTTCACATGTATTACACAACTAGAATTTAGTTCCTAACTTTCAAAATTGTGTAAAAATTTTGAGATATAATCCCCTAAAAATCTCAAATATGTTTGGGATGTTTGAATGTAAAATATAGGCTAAGTAACATTCCCAAAATTGACTTTGTGGATCTTGAGGGCCTCAATAATCTTTGCTTTAATAATGAATAATATGAATTTATAGGTTTTTAAATTCTATATATTTATAAGAGTTGCAAAATTTACATTCTTTGAATTTTGTCATAATACCATGCATGTGAGACTTGGTCAAGGAGTTGGGGAGAATTTCAAATATTCGGAAATTTTAAAAGTGTCAGAGATTAATTTTCCATTTCTTGTAGATATGTAGTAAATATATGTATATATAGAAAATGCCACCCCAATGATGGACAAATTTCATGTCCTGATTAGTAAGACTTTCCCTAAGAATTTTGAGATAAAATAAAAGATTATTGGAGGGGGAACAACTATTTGAAGGGAAGTCAAGAAAGGCTCTTTCTGAGGGAAAAAAAAAAAAAAAGCAATATCTAATTAAAAGCACAGAGGGGTATACATTTCTCAAGGGCCTGAGATGGGTGTCCAACATGAGCAACATTTTAAGTACCTAAAGAGGAGGTACCATCCCTTGGTTTAACTGAGTCCAAAAGAAAGCTGGGTCCGTAAAAGTGCCTACTTAGATGGGTCTTTTCAAAGGCAGTTGAAGTCTAATACAATGATAATGGACTGCCAAGTGGGAGACAAATGTCATGTGCATTAAGGCAGAAAAAAGTTCCAAGCAGACGCCTGAAGGCTGTTACTATAATTGGACGCTGAGTAGGAAAAGTAAGATTCACATTTCAGTGGTAAGATCCTTTTCCTTTACTCTGTATGATGTGTTCTGGAATTTCTGACTGGCTAATTTTCCTCGTGAGTATTTCCCAGCATCTTGCCGTGTTGTTAGATGTCTCATGCTGTCTCCTTTTCTCTCTTGGGTCCCTAAACTGCTCTTTCCCCATCTGCCCCACAAAATTTGAAATTGTTCTAACTTTAATATGTCAGGGAAGTTATTTCTAATTTTGGATCTACCTAGTTCATCTTAGCTAAGTCATATGAATCCCCTGTTTGATCCTCAGAAAAAATATCAAGACAATTTCCTAAATAACAACAGTTATCTTCCAAAGAGTAACAAGCTTTCTATCAACACTTCTTTTTCCTTGTTGCTATAGTTATATTATTCTTTGTTTCTTTAATGTCTCTTTTCTCAGCTAGATTATATAAACTCTGTGTGGGCAAAGGCCATATCTGTTTTCTTCTTTTCTGAATCATTAAGAGTGATGAGAAGAAAATAAAAGCCCAATATATATTTATTTGAATAAATTAATATGCATTGATACATCTTAGCACAGATTGAAAGGTAATGCTGATACTTTCCTGCACACCCTCCTCCCACCCGCAAAATGATGTCTTTTAGGATTTAAGTACTAATCACAATGACAATCCTTCTTTTGATTGTAGAGTATGTTGGGATGATGCTTAGGACTAGACTGAAAATGGGAAAATGGCTAGTCAGCAGACCTGGATCTGGCTCCGTGAAATTCCCTATGGCCTCACTCACTGCCTGCACCCTGGAGCAGAGTTAAAGGAATCAGAATGGTAGTAGAGAAGCTGGATAAACGGAGAAGAATCTCATAATGAAGCAGAAGATGCTCGCAGGGATGTAATGAACACTAATGTACTTATGAATGCAATGCATAATAATATACCAGCTGTCCTGTAGTTAGGACTAGCGGTCAGGATTGTCAAACCTCATAGCACTCCATCATCGGTCAGCTTATCAACCAAAACCACAAACCACTACAAATGTGAACTCTCAGTAGCACTGTACATACAAGGAAACAAAGCTCAGATGTTATAAAACTTATCAAAGATCTAGCTGATAACCGGGAGACCCAGAATCTGAGCCCGGGTAGGTCTGATCTTTTTCCTTCTTTCTCATGCTCTCAATTATGTTTCCACTATGGTCAGAAAATATGGAAACTTTTTTTTTAACAACATCCTTTTGACCAAGGGAAATACCACCAAGTATTTCCTTTAAATTAGTCTCTGCAGTTTATTGTAAAGAGCTTTCTGATCCAAAAGTTTGTTCACAATCAAATGAGTGGACAAAATTGTTTGCTAAACTGACATGTGTCCTTGTTGCTTATTATCACGTTTTGCAAACACACTGCAACTCCCTTGAGAAGGTTTCTTTTTAAATATCATTATTTTTAAATGGTACATTGTAATTATATATATTTATGGAATATAATTTTGTGTTCTCACCACAAAGAATTGATAAATGCATGAGGTGACAGACAATGTACACACCCTGATTTGACCATTACACAACATATACATGTATTGAAACATCAGATTTTACCCTGAGAAGCTTTCTCATCAAATGTCTTCTCAACACTGAGGATCCCATGAGTTATAGATGAATAAGCATTTTTTTAAATCAGAGAAACAAAAATGATGAAAGGATTTATTTAAGTTTGATTTAAACACTTGAAATGGAGGGTTGAAACCATTCTATAAATAATTTCAAAATAGATAAAACCTTATTTCCCTCAATTATCTAAATATTTAGGTTAAAGTGGGGTTTAAAAAAATTTATTTACTATATCTAGAGATTTTCCCATCTGCCCATTTTATTCATCGGAACTGAGGATGCTTCTTAAAAGTAAACATTCCTAATGAACATGCTTTTAAAGAACAAGTGACTAAAGTATAAAAAGTTTTGTGGCTAGTGTGTTATTTTATCTGCTTGCTTCCAGACTATCACACATATTTCTTCCATATTAAAATTTATCTCTCAGGTATATTAATTCTGCCCAGGTTCTCTAAGCATATCATCTATCCTGTTTCAAGTGTCACTGATATAATGACAGAAAATGTCCAGTATTGGCAATTACAGCTTAGGTACAAATATGAATAACACGTTACTTCCAACCAGCCAGATCCTTGTATTTCATTTCACGTGGGCAGTATTTCCTCTCTTCTGTTTTCACTGGACACTTGCCTGCTTTCACAGTACCATGCACCACACATCCTGTTTATTAGTTTAAAAGAGTTTAACAAGGGGGCTTATTTTATGTTTTTCTCTGTCCACCAAAGTGCAATTTACTACTCTTATAAAAAGTGACTTCCCCAGTGTATTCGCACTGTGCTTCATTAGACTCCTTCTGTAATATTCTATGTGATGTTCAAAGTCACTCTACTTACCATCATTCATACTCACTTTCCTTTCATAAATATTGCCCAGTGGCAATTTAATTACCAATTTGATTTAGAGCTTAAAAACTTGTTCCATTTGCTTTTTCAAAATGATTTTTGATTTTATGTTTTATTGATTGTGTTCTTTAAAAGAACACACTTGTATCAAATTCTATAGCAATGTATAAATTTGTCTCCACTGTAAGGACTCTTACTTTGCATTTCTGATGCTTAGAGAAGTAGAGGGAACCCATCTTGCTTTAATGTAATTTCAACATAGTCCCTAGCCTGGCTGCTTGAACGAACTACATACTATTACACTGATGTTCTATTTACAGAAAAGTTCTTATTATTTAGCATTTATGTGAACTGCTTGCCTAGTTCCCTTAGAGACTCATCAATCCAAACTACAAATATGTCCTATTATATTTCCTGATGTTACCGTTACCGAGTCTCTCTCTCATGGTCCTGGCATACCTTGGTGTAAAGTAAAAATCACAGAACTAGAAGTGCCAGCCCATGTGATATGGCATCTGGCTAATGCACTTCCCTAGGGTTTAGAGATTATATTTTTAAAGTTATATTTTTTTCTCTCCTGGAGCCAATTACACTCTCTAAATAGTAGTACGCAGGGACACATTGAGAGCACTGTTGAATTCTTCATCCAAATGTCTTCATCCTTTCAAATGTTTTACAACAGTGATTCCTGGCCTAAGGCCATGTCCCCCAAAAGCAAATCATCCCTCTTAATCAAAATAAAAAACTCCTGTCTTCAGACTCATCAACTTCCCCACTTCATACTAGAAGAATAGCTTCATTTGGCTCGCCGCATGGAATGTTGTTTTCCTGGCTACAAATATCATGAACACTAAATTCAATTACATAATGAACCATATGATGTGAACACTGCTATAGCTCCATGTAGGTCAGTGGGATGAAGCACAAATGGAATAATCAAAACCACAATCAGTACACAGTGCTCATTTGGGCTTGCTAAGGAGGCAGTGGTGGAGGCTGTAAATACTGTTAAGAGTGAAGCATGCTTATTCCTTGCTCTAAATGAGCAAGGAAGAATGATATACTCAGTTTACCTCAGGTGCAAAGGATACAAAGCAAAGTAAAGAAGCAGCCGGTTATTAGCAGAGAACTCCCATAACAAATGTCCTGTTGGACCACTGGTTTCTGTTTCAGGCCCTCGTTTTTGGTGGAATCAGCTTTTACCAGGAAGGCACAGTTGAAATTAACACAACATGGTGACTATGGCTATGAGCTGCCTGTGACTGCTTTTGTCAGAAGGGAGCATTGCAACAGAGAGCAGCGTGGTGTAGTAGCTGAACAAATGTAATTAGTCTGCTTGGGTTCAAATCTTGCATTTACCTCTTAGTACCTGTGTGATTTGGGGGAAAATACCTAACTTTTGAAAATCCATCTTCCTTTCTGTATGGAAACAGAAGTAAAATACTACTACTCCTCTCAAGGTGTTCTTGTGAAGGTATCCATATAAGACAATTAAGTAGTTGGTTTTCGGTAAGCAGACAGGTTTCAATTATTGTTATTTCAATTACTGTTGTTGTCCATGAAGAGCCTATTCCTATGCAGGTACAGCAACCACCTCAGTTAGTGTGACCAATCATCTTGGTTTGCCACAAAGGTTTCCTGGGCATGGGATTTACGGTGCTAAATCCAGGGAAGCCCTTGGCAAATGAGAATGAGTTGGTCAACTTAATTAAGTATTACTCAAACTATTATGAAAGTTACAGGTCTTTTTGCTTCTTTATAATTAAAGTACAATCTCTATGACTTGTATTCTTTGTACTATTGAGCAAAAAGGAGTTGGAAAGGTAATTACTAACAAATACTACAATCTGGGAGGTAGAAACGATTCACAGAAGAGAAGAAAAACTCCATAAAGGCAGAGAGTCCTTTCTCAATAGAGAGGACTCTTTAAGAAAGAGATAGTGACTGATATTTTTCCCCTACTTATTAGTTAGCGGTTTGTTTTGTTTTGTTTTTTGGTTTTTCACAAATGTCCTTTTGTTTCATTGTTAACAAAGTGGTTGCTAAAACAGTCTCTTCTGGATGGAAGCAGAAATAAGATGCTGATGGGACTGCTATTACTCTCTGCTACTCAGCCATCTGCAGGGAAAACTATTTCCTGAATATCTTTCTCCTATGGGTGGTCATAGGAATAAAAGAACAAACAATATTAGCTGTTCTGGAATGGAAGGTGGGAGTGAGAAGAGGAAGTGCTGTGAAAAACATTTGTCTAAGGCCGATCTTTAGGGGAAAGTATGGGACTTCCTTTTTTTTCTTTTGTTTTGTTTTTGTTTCCTATTACTATGTTTCATACATTATTAAAGCACTTGTGTTTAGGCTTACAATATAAAGATTGTTCTTTTTCTATGTTCATCAGAATGAAAGATTTCCTGGTTTCTGTCTCTCAGGTCAGCCGTCAGCAGCTGGAGAGGCCCTTGAGTCCCCTACCTTCATCCCTGATGTCACCTGTGATATAAACCACAAGTTACCTCTTAATGGCTTGTGAACAGAACTCACTTACAAAGCCGGAAGGTAATTTAGTTCTTTCTTGCAGATGGCCAAATGCCATTTTACATACCTAAGCAACTCTACTTCCCATATCATTATCTGAGATATCAACGTGTTAAAACTGAAAAGAACTCTTTGACAAATAATCATCTTTCTTGATGAGCATGTGATTTTTTTATTTTTAAAATATTTAGCGATAAGCCAATCATAGTGATGCACCTGTAGTTCCAGCTACTCGGGAGACTGAGGCCGGAGAACAGCTTGAGCCCAGGAGTCTGAGTCCAGCCTGGGCAACATAGCGAGACCCTGTCTCTTTTCTAAAAATCAGCAAGCAATTTATAGTAATAATTATACACTGATAAGATAGCAGACACCGGGCTAATTGGTTTACATTTATTATCTAATTTATTCTTCACAACTATGCAGAAGGTATTATAAGCTCTTCCAGACAGACTAAAAACTGAGGACTCATAAAGGTAAAGTAACTTGTCCAGGTCTCTCTGGTAAAAATTAGCAGAATCTGGTTTTGAACCCAGATTTGACTGACTGTAACACCCATAATCTTACCCACATATTACATCTTCCTGATACTTAAAAACATCTGTACTAGACACAATAAGGGACACAACAGGAATAAAACACAGTGTCTACAAGGGTAAAATACCCTCTCCCTTTCCTGGGCAAAGGCTCCCACTCTAAGAGCCTCTCCCAGGCTGGGCTGGAGCACACAGCTCCCCTCCTCTCTGGTTTCTACCTTAATCTTTCTCTGCCTCCACTCCAACCCCATGTACTGTCTATTCTCCTCTCTTTTTCTCTTTCTCTTGTTTGTAATTGCTCTAAATGGCTCAACAGAAAAAGCCTCAATAATTTCTTAAAACATGGGCTCAAATTGTGAATATCAGAAAGTTAGTTCCCTTTTCTCCATATCCCTTTTCCTCTCACACATTCCAAGGCCCTTCCCTTTTCATCTCACCCCACCCCATTTAACATTATCAGGTATAGACCAAATGTCACCTTTCTGAAAATGTCCCAAGTCTACCAAAGCAGAAAAAAACTCTTCTTCTACTGGGAGCTAATATCTTTTTGAGCAGAATTTCATCACAGCATGTATCACTTTTTATTGTAATTATTGGCTGATGTGTCTCTGTCTTTAAGGGAATGTGAGTTTCTTAAGGAAGGAACCATGCCTCAGTTAACTCTGTCAGCATGGCCTGCCAAGGAAAAGCTAGGGGCTCTCCTTCTTTATTGCTGTTTCCTGGTTCCTTATGATTGGGCTCAGAGAAAGAGCAGAAATGCAAACAGGAAAGTCAAGAGCCTCAAGAGTAAAAATCAGCATAGGAGAATAAGTAGGTAAATAAATTATGATATATTAGTTCTATGAAATTTTAGACTATGCAGCTATTAAAAACAATGAGGTCAATATGTAAGAACTGATGTAAACATTTATCTTACATATTATTAAGTGGAAAAAGCAAGCATGGACTAATTCTTTGAGCATAACAAATTATATAATTTTTTTAAAAAATACAGATTTGTGTATGTGAATGCATAGAAAGAGGAGAGCTTTATGAAAATATACAGCAAAATGTTGCTATGGATTACCTCTGGGAGGAGGGCAAAGGAATTAGGGAAAGTGTAAGGTGGAGGTGAAGAGAGATCTGCATAACACTCTGTGCTTGTAAGTTAGTTGCAGTACAAAAAAAGAACTTGAAAACTTAGAATCTACTTTTCTCAATCTGTCCCCAATACGTTCTCATATTCTTAAACACCTGTGCAGTAAATACAAGCCATTGGTGTTAGTTTTTCACTTAGTATATAAAAGGACTGTGCAAATGAGTTGGGCAAATTACATTCTCAGCAGTTATCTCTGTAGGCTGATAATTACATGTATATCGACCAGAAATTCAAATTTGAAACCATGAATTTTATGGTCACATCAGGTACGGCCCCAGGAATTTCATGCAGTCATCCTTGTATTCATCAAATAGTTTTAAATACCTAGTATATGCTCAACAAATACTGGAATAGCAATTAACAAAACATAGCACTGTTTACATAGACCACTTTTCAGTGGGGTAAGAGAGGTAATAAATTTTTTAAAATAAACAAATATATACTATTATGTGGTAAATGCTATTGAGAAAAAAACATAGCAGGTAAGGAAATACAGCATGGCCAAAAGTGATACTTGAGACAAAATAGCCAAGGTAGACTTCTCTGGTATTTAGAGAGGCATATAAATAAATTGGGACGAGGATGGGGAGGGAGGTCATGTGACTAAGAACATTCTAGGCGGGAGAAATAGCAGTGAAAGCACCAGAAATGGGAACATGCTTGCTATGTTTTAGGGGCATCCAGGAGTTCCTTGCAGCTGATGTTGAGGGAGAACAGTGGGAGATGATCAGAAAGGCAGTAAGAAGCTGGTTCTTGTGATCAAAGGACCATTGTAAAGCTTAGGTTAAGGTATGTGATCACAAATTTCAAAGAGGCAGTCAGCAAGGTTGTCTGTTTTTCTCCCACCATATTCTCCACCTCAGGTCCATGAGTTTTTCCACAGTTAGGATGGCCCCGGAGAGCAGACTGTTGAGGTTAAATGCAAGGAGTGGAGTCTGCAACTGGGTAAGGAGGAAAATGAGGACATAGACAGATGGAAAACACTGAAAAATTGTTAAGGTCAGTGGATAGGAAATCCTGGTAGGGCTGAAGAATTGCTGGGCTGCTAATGAGTACACATTAATTATGTAAATGTAAGAGATGATTGTTGAAAAGCAGGATGCTAAACACTAAATTTTGAAGGAGGTATTATTATTTGTAATAGCAACTTCTGGAATATGATTGAGGAAACCCTGGATTTAAAAGTAGGGTTGGCAGTTTGATTTAAGGGTCCTGACAGTTCTTTCAGACTACTATAGGAAAATATCATAAGTTGGGCACTTTCTAAACAACAGAAATTTATGTCTCACAGTTCTGGAGGCTGAGAAAGAGGATGCCTTATTGCTGTGTCCTTACATAGTGGAAGGGTCAATCTGACTCTCTCCGCCCTCTTTTATAAGGACACTATTCCCTTTCTTCATGTTACAAAGAAGTGCTGTTGTTTGGTACTACACACATGGTTGTTAAGCCTTTTAGTTGGAGGTATGTTTTTCCTATAACCCCTTTTAGCTCCTAAATTTCTCAGACAGTTGTGGCACTCAAATAGTGACTAATTAGACAATAGTAATAGTTTACACACGTCATTCATCAAACACTAGGATAAAACTTATTATCTATTACCTTGTTTTATATTTACAGTAACCACAAAGAGGTAGAGAGTAGTGTCACTTCCCATGGGAGAGATGGGGAAACTGAGGTACAGAGATATTAAGTAATTTGCCTGTTCATAAAACTATTCAGAGGCAGAATTTGAACATGAAATACAACATGTTTGACTCCAAAACTGTACCTTTATTTAACCTCTGTTCTTTACTGCTAAACTCTTCATAAAATAAGATAAAAGTAACCAAGAATGCAAAAGACCATGAAGCAAGAATTCAAGTGCTTAAGCAATGATTTGCACTTCCTTTACGCTTAATCAGAGTAAAGACAATGTATCAAGTAGATAAAATGGTCCCTTGGAAATTACTAGGCAATATGATCTACAATAACTCTCCAAAATACAGCACTCAGTATTTTAAAAAATCAAAATGAACATTCTAATAGGATTATCTTACGAGAGAATTTTGCTTGGCATCATAGGCATTGCTCTCATTTCTCTTCAGATATCGGGGACATGTATTCCATCCTCAATAGCTACACAGGATATATGGCAAAAAGATTTGGATGATTCATTAAATGCAAAGCTTTGGCAGCACATATGGGGAAGTGTTTATAAAGAGTTTGAGAAACAAGCCTGCAACAAATTCAGGTTAATATTCTTCCCAGAACCTGCTGGTCTCCATCCAGATAGGGTTATAGACAGATGGTTCATTTTGGAAATGCTGAAAATGCAGAGCTGTTATTCTTTGTCACATCACTTTGGATCTGACCTTTACTTAAAAGAGTAAGTCTAATTTGTTCTCATCGTAATTGTAGGACATAGAACATTATCAACAAAACAATAATATGTACTTTATTTTGAACTCCGCAACCACTATTTTGACCAAAGATGAACAGTGCCTATGCTCAAGCCATTAAGAAAACTGCCAGGACAGGACTGAAGCAGTATTAGGTGGAGTTTAAATTGTTTTTATAAGGCAGAATTTTGACTCCTCAATAGATTTGCCGAAGAACCAACTTTACTTCGTGTTTTGCCTCCAAATTTTACCTCATATTATAATGAAGATTGTTATTATTTAGATTATACAAGCTACCTTGAGATTGCCAGGGGCTCTTTGTCACCATCTTTATAGAAGAACTAGTTGAATGAGGGTCAAATTTTAATGAAAGAAAAAAGAGAAAGGCATTGCTGTCTCTTTAGGTCACTAAGGTAAAGAGAATTTGGGGACAATGAGGAATTGCTGGACTTAAAAGCAGCAGACACACCAGTTCTGCTGAGTTTTGAGCCTTATTAACTCCTCTTGGTTTGTCCTCTGACCCAGGCTGGCCTGAGTAAGCTCCAGCAAAATCTGAGGAACTCAGGTGCTGCATCCATCAGTCAGCAACCAGCAAGAGTCCGGGTGGCTGGCCACGCCAGTCTGCTTTGGCACCAGTGAAGAGTCTGGTCATGGGACTAAACATCACTCACAAAGTTCTTGGAAGGGAGAGATGTTTCTTCTGGCTGCCCAAAGTGGCTGCCATGGAGGTAGAGGGCATTTCTGGGGAAATGCTTGCCCCACTGCCTTTCCAGAGTCAGAGGCTATACTGGCTTTGGTCTCATAGGGTTTGTGGTAAGAAACCACCATCACTGCTGTCAAGGAAGCTATGCATGAGTGTAAGGTTACACATCTCTGTCAACATGCTGTAATCACCGTTAACTCCCTGGGTGGGAATCTAGCCCTTGTTGTCACAGTCATACGGCATGAAGATGAAATGGATCAGAAGGTGAAGGAGGCATCAAGGGCATGGGATCTTGGAAAAGGAACTTAAAACAACCACCACAGCAACCCAGTTATTGAGTTCTTAGCATGGGCCAGTCTTTGTGCTAAGTGCTTTGTATCAATTATTTAACTGAAGCCTCTCAATAACCCTGTGAGACAGGTATTATTAGCCCCATTGGTCACGTGTTGAAGTTAACAAGCCTTTAAAAAGCAGCTTGACTGAAATCTGGCTGATGAGATTGCTCCTCCATTAACCAAAATTCTATTCACTGGAGTCCTGGACAGACATTTCAGGATTTCCAGGAGCACAGTCCCCATATGTGCCAGCTGGCCCCCGAGGCAGCCAACATTCTCTGGGCTGCATACCCATGATTGGAAGCTGGAGTCCAGCCCTCTGCACAGCTGGCTTGTGAGCAAGCCTCTATTTTCCCCCTGAACTCCTTCTGTCTGCAGGTTTATGATGCTCAGGACTTTTGTTAAATCTGGCTGGAATGCAAGTGGGAATCATACTTGCACTTCTACCAGGCCTGTTATCTGAAAGCCTTAGAGGACTTTACAAATTTTATCAACCATCATCTGCTCCTCATTTAGGTATTGCAACCATTTCAGAAATGAGTAATCAGCACATGTAGTCATTTGTTTGAAGACTTCAATAATCACTTTATCAATTGACAGATAAAGCATTGTTGACCTTTAATGAGGCAGTGGGTGGCAGAGCCATTCATTTCTAGACATTAGGCAAGCTTTAATACAAACTGTGACAGAGCAATATTTCCTTTGTTTATCACATCAAAATTTTTGGCTCTAATGTGGTACTATCCAAGCCATCTCCCCTTTCCATGCCAATTAAGTAACTTCCCCTGGGAGCAGGGAAGATAGCTATAGTTGTGGCCCCATGTCTGCAACCTAGAAAGTTCCATCTCATTACTTGCTTTGCATTAAAATGAATCTGTCAGTCTCAATTTATATTCACATGGGTAAAGAATTTCTACATAAAAATTTGATCATTGCATTGATCACCCCCAGCCCCACCCAGAGTATTAGGAAACAGACTCTGAAGCTAAATTGACTGACTTTAAATCTCAACTCTACCATTTGCCATCTTTATGTCTTGGGCAAGTTACTCAAACTCTCTGTTTCAGTTTCACCATCCATAAGATGGGGGTAATAAAACCGTTTCTATCTCATATGTTTGTTTGTGAGGATCAAATGAGTTAACGTATTAAACTTGCTTAGAACAGAACCTGGCATATAGCAAGCTCTATATAGTGTTGGTGCTATTATAATAATGAATACTAATGTCATAAACCCGTACATGAAGTGAAACATACTGTAGCTTCAGTACTATTTCTTCCCTTTCCACATGAATCCAAGAAAACATTTTTTTTTTCAAACTTCAATTCATATATCTGGCCTTATAGCCCAACTTCCTTCCTCTTTCCTTGTTAATACTATCTGGCTCCTTTCCACTAGATTTCAGCCCTACTTTGTTTCTCCATCAAGAGCTTTCTTCCTTGAAAACTTTGACATAAATCCCTAAAACTTTAATTTATATTAGTGAGCGTTCCACATATCCCCAAATCATCCCCTGAACAAAACAAACCAACCAACCACATTCATCTTGGCTTCTTTTTGAATGTGTAACACCCAGAGACCATCTCAGGGAAAATCAGTATTTTAAGGAGAATTCAACCAATAGCATGGATCCTCTACCATCCTAAATACAGCACTGGGAATACTCCCATTTGGGCCATATAAATCCCAATCTTTAATGAGGAGTTTCCTTATTCGTTTCAAATAGACACAGACAAGTACAGTAAATTCCTCAGAATGAAATGTGACTGACAGAAAAATAGTACCCTGGAGGATGAACAAAAAACCCAATGGTCTCTACATATTCCAGCCAACCCATACAGAGTTTTCTGAACAGTTCTAGAGCCATCGATGGGTCAGCACAGTTAGCAGAGCAGGCTGCCAGACAGCCAGATGTTGCTGTTGGAAATATGTCAGCAACACCTCCTGCACACAGCCATGGATCTAAAGAGGAGAGACTAGACGGCAAATAAACTTTGATCCTTTTATTACAGTCATTCAAATGACAATTGCTAGAAAATATTGTGTTGGGCATTTTTTCTTCTGGGAGAACCTGCATTAGACAATAGAGATTAGAAATAAACAGATGTTAAATACTTGATAAAATGAGAAGGAAAGAAACTGAGGCAGAGAGAGAACAGCTTTCACTATGCAAGGAACATGCTTTTTGTTCCCATCTAGAATGAAATACACCATGTTCCACATTTGAGTTCAGTAAAGATGTGGAGCCAACGCAGCCCCAGTCTCCATTGGGAACATTTTCCTTGGCATCACTCTGCACATTTTGGATTAAACACTGTTCTTTCTGAACTGACAAAGAACTTAGGTAATGTCTTTTTTGTAAGAATTTTAAAAATATATTGGCAATGAAGCTAATCGCACTTCGAAAGCTCCCTTTTCCCAGTAATCTAGTCACAAAACAATCAGCATTACGTTCAACCAGAAAGAATATTTTCGTGCCAAGTAAGGGTCTGCTCTATCTACTGGTAAGGTATATCCATCTGTTGTTACCATTTATTGGTACTTGGAACTGCAAACTAGCATTGTAGAACGTTTACTGAAGAAAGAGGATGTGTCTGACTCATAGCACAAAGACATTTGTTGCAAAGTGGGACTGTGTTGTGAAATGAGGTCCTGGGACAGGGTAAACAAAAGTGAATTTCCCTTAGGGATGGCAGGGGTCTGTTTCTGCCTTTTGTCATTTGATGATAAATATCTATAGACAATTGGAAATGTCACTGGAAAAGAAACAGTCCCCTAAGCAGCCTCCCTACTACCCTCATTGTCACTGCTGGCAGCTCTCTCACTACAACTGTGTTCACTGTCCTTACTTCCAGTCTACAGCCCCCCTCCCAACCACCATTACATCACCACCACCACCATAAACACCGCCACCATCACACCCTCATCACTACCCTCCCCACCACTACCGTTATCACCGCCATCACTACAGCCGCCATTACTATCATCACGGGCCACCCTTCCTGCTACCATCACCACCTAAACTACCACCCTCCTGTCTACCACCATCACCGCCAAACATTCTATAGGACTTTTTCTCCTTTTGATTTTATTCCATAGGCATGTAATATGCCTCTAATGCTCAGCTCTAATTCCACTTTCTATAACAATTCAGCCCAGCCAGAAATGACTATGACTATCTACATTACTCTTAGCTGCTTTGTGTTAATGTTACTATATTGCAAGCTCTTGGATATTTTTTCCTCACTTTTTTCTCTCATGATCTTGTCAGCACATAACAGCTTCCTTGGACATAAGTAAGCACTCTCCAGGAAAGTGATAAAGATTACATAAATAAAATTTAAAAAGTTGGCCAGGCGCAGTGGCTCACGCCTGTAATCCCAGCACTTTGGGAGGCCGAGGCAGGTGGATCACCTGAGGTCAGGAGTTCAAGATCAGCCTGGGTAACATGGTGAAACCCCATCTCTATTAAAAATACAAAAATTGGCCAGGACTGGTGGCACACGCCTGTAATCTCAGTTACTCAGGAGGCTGAGGCAGGAGAATCACTTGAACCCGGGAGGTGGAGATTGCAGTGAGTTGAGATCATGCCATTGCACTCCAGCCTGGACAACAAGAGTGAATCTCCATCTCACCAAAAAAAAAAAAAAAAAAAAATTTAAAAAGTCACCCTATGTTTCTCTTTCATTCTTCACTCCTATTAGAATACCTAAAACTAACCAAGTAGTGAGACATTGAGCAACAGGACAAACACTAGGACAATTATACAAATAAAAGGACATAAGCCATCAAATAACTAAGACTTCATTGTATTTATGTGTATAACGTGGCTCTTTACCCCATTATTAAATTCTGTGGATCTCTAACATAAATACTAGTTAGAGATATATTAGTTACAGATATATATATGTTCTGAAACATAACATTCACCCATGAATTTTTTTTCAATATGTTCAGAGACTTACCTAGCATCGCAATAGAGTTAACACTGCAAAATCAGCTACGATAAAGAAGTCATTGCTCTTCAACATTGTATGCAGGTGGTCTAACATTAATGGTTACGTTGTAAGCTCTGCTAGGGCAGAGAACACTTTTTTCCTTTTTTTCTTTTTTTTTTAACTTTGATTTAAGTTTAGGGATACATGTTCAGGATTATTATATAGGTAAACTGTGTGTCTCGGGGGTTTAGTGTACAGATTATTTGTGACCCAGGTAATAAGCATAGTATATGATAGGTAGGTTTTCAGTCCTTATCCTCCTCCCACCCCTCCTACCCTCAAGTAGGCCCTAGTATCTGTTGTTCTCTTCTTTGTGTCCATGTGTACTCAATGTTTAGCTCCCACTTATGAGTAAGAACAGGCGGTATTTGACGTTCTCTTCCTGTGTTAGTTTGCTTGGCCTCCGGTTCTATCCATGTTGCTGGAAAGGATACAATCTCATTCTTTTTTATGGCTGCTTAATATTCCATGGTATATATGTCCCACATATACTTTTTTTTTTTTTGAGATGGAGTCTCGCTCTGTCACCCAGGCTGGAGTGCAGTGGCGCCATGTCGGCTCACTGCAAGCTCCACCCCCCGGGTTCACGTCATTCTCCTGCCTCTGCCTCCCAAGTAGCTGGAACTACAGGCACCCACCAACACGCCTGGCTAATTTTTTTTTTTTTTTGTATTTTTAGTAGTGACGGGGTTTCACCGTGTTAGCCGGGATGGTCTTGATCTCCTGACCTTGTGATCCACCCACCTCGGCCTCCCAAAGTGCTGGGATTACAGGCGTGAGCCACCGCACCTGGCCTTATTCTTTTTTTTTTTTTTAACTTTTACTTTAGGTTTGGGGTACACGTGAAGGTTTGTTATATAGGTAAACTCCTGTTGTGGGGGTTTGTTGAACAGATTATTTCATCACCCAGGTATTAAGCCTAGTACCCAAGAGTTATTTTGTCTGCTCTTCTCCCTCTTCCCACATTCCACCCTCAAGTAGACCTCAGTGTCTGCTGCTGTTCTCTTCTTTATGTTCATGAATTGTCATCATTCAGCTCCCACTGTGAGAACATGCAGTATTTGGTTTTCTGTCCCTGCATTAGTTTACTAAATATAATGGCCTCCAGCTGCATCTATGTTCCCACAAAAGATATGACCTCATTTTTTTTGTGGTTGCATAGTATTCCATAGTGTATATGTACCATATTTTCTTTATCCAGTCTGTCATTGATGGGCATTCAGGTTGATTTCACGTCTTTGCTATTGTGATTAGTGCTGCAGTGAACATTCATGTGCATGTGTCTTTATGGCAGAATGATTTATATTCCTTTAAGTATATGCCCAGCAATGGGATTGCTGGGTCAAATGGTAGTTTTGCTTAGCTCTTTGAGGAATTGCTGTACTGCTTTCCACAATGGTTGAACTCCCACCAACAGTGTATAAGCATTCCCTTTTTTCAACAATCTGTTTTTTTTTTTTACTGTTTAATAATAGCCCTTCTGAATGAAGTGAGATAATATCTAATTGTAGTTTTGATTTGCACCTCTCTAATGATCAGTGATATTGAGCTTCTTTTTTCATATGATTGCTGGCCACATGTACGCTTCTTTTGAAAACTGTCTGTTCATGTCCTTTGCTCACTTTTTAATGGGGTTGTTTGTTTTCTCTGATGAATTTGTTTCTTATAGATTTTGGATATTAAACTTTTGTTAGATGCATAGTTTGCAAATATTTCACCCCTTTCTGTAGGTTGTCTGTTTACTCTGTTGATAGCTTGTTTTGCTGTGCAGAAACTCTAGTTTAATTAGGTCCCATTTGTCAATTTTTGTTTTTGTTGCAAATGCTTTTGGCATGTTTGTCGTGAAGTCTTTGACAAGTCCTGTGTCCAAAATGGTATTTTCTAGGTTATCTTCCAAGGTTTTGATAGTTTTGGGTTTTACATTTAAGCCTTTAAACCATCTTGAGTTAATTTTTGTAAATGGTGTAAGGAAGAGGTCCAGTTTCAATCTCCTGCATATGGCTAGCTAGTTATCCCAGCACCACTTATTGAGTAGGGAGTCCTTTCTCATTGCTTATTTTTGTCAATTTTGTCGAGGATCAGATGGCTGATCTGATAGGTGTACAGCCTTATTTCTGGGCTCTCTATTCTGCTTCTATTGGTCTATGTGTCTGTTTTTGTACCAGTAACATGCTGTTTTGGTTACTGTAGCCTAGTAGTTTAGTTTGAAATTGGGTAACATGATGCTTCCAGCTTTGTTCTTTTTATGTAGGATTGCCTTGTCTATTCAAGCTGTTTTTTGGTTCCATATGAAATTTAAAATAGTTTTTTTTTTTAGTTCTGTGAAGAACTATCATGTAATTGGTAGTTTGATAGTAATAGCATTGAATCTGTAAATTGCTTTGAGCAGTATGGCCATTTTGACAATATTTATTCTTCCTATCCATGAGCATGCAATGTTTTTCCATTTGTTTGTATCATCTCTGATTTCTCTGAGTAGTGTTTTGTCATTCTCATTGTAGATGTCTTTTGCCTCCTTGGTTAGCTATATTCCTAGGTATTTTATTCTTTTTGTGGCTACTGCAAATGCTATTGCATTTTTTATTTGGCTCTCAGCTTGGATGTTGTTGGTCTATAGGAATGCTAGTGATTGTTATACATTGATTTTGTATTCTGAAACTTTGCTGAAATCGTGTTCAGATCGAGGAGCTTTCAGGCAGAGACTATGGGGTTTTCTAGGTTTAGAATCTTATCGTCTGCAAACAATGACAGTTTGACTTCCTCTCCTCTTGTTTGTATGCCTTTTTATTTCTTTCTCTTGCCTGATTCCTGTGGCTAGGGCTTCCAGAACTATGTTGAATAGGAGTGGTGAGAGAAGGCACCCTTATTTTGTTCCAGTTTTCAAGGGGAATTCTTCCAAATTTTGCCCATTCAGTATGATGTTGGCTGTGGGTTTTTTATAGATGGCTCTTATTATTTTGAAGTATGTTCCTTCAGTGCCTAGTTTGTTGAGAGTTTTGACATGAAAAATGTTAAGTTTTATCAAAAGCTATTTCTGCATCTATTGAGATAATCATGTAGTTTTTGGTTTTCATTCTGTTCATATTCACCCACCAATTAAAATAAAAAACACAGTGCTAACAGATGGGAGCGTAGGAGTATCGATAGCAACAAATTATTGCTCAGGCTTTGTCACTGTTCATTGTAGCAGAGACTTCCTTGTGAGAAGGGCCAGAAGAGGATTACAATAGCTCACAATTACTCATATAGCATGCACCAGAATGCTCTGGAATAGGCTAAGAGATTCATTAGGAAAGTTAGAGAGTTGCTTTTCCCCAGGAAACCTTTGACATTATTAATTAATTAATTATCTATCATTTTTATTTTCATAAAACCTCTTCTTCACATGCACTATATATGGAAGGGGAAATCATTTGATGACTTCTGAAGTCCTTTGCTACCCTGTTGTAATTCTAGGATTTTCTATCATTTGTGGACAGAATCTGTTTTTACAAACCCCCTGAAACATGAGGCATGATTCTAGCTGCAGAAAAGAAACATTCCTGAAAGTACTTTATCTCAGCCATGGCCTCAAGGCTGTCCTTCCAAAGTTTGTAAAATCTAATGGAATTATGGTGGCAAGATGGAAATAGGCTGTCAGCATGTCTCACATGAGATAATAGCAATAATTCTAAAAATGCCTTTTTCTTGTTGCAACAACTGTCATCAGAGAGGCTCACATTTTCCTTGCAGCAGCAGCATCTCTACAGACATGAATCACTCTAGAGAGCAGGAGAAAAAGGCAGAAGGGAAGGTTTATATGTTGCAGCCCAAAGAGCTTAATCACTGAAGATGTATAGCTTGATGGTCGCCTGGTTTTAGGGATTAAGGAGGAGGTTATTTGTTCCACTGCCAAGTCTTTCCTAATAAACTTCTCCAAGTCGGGTTTATCTAATCATTATCTGTTCAAACTGTTAAGATTAATTTCTTAGCCTATGCAATCAGAAAAGAAGTCTTGCGATGTGATTCTTGGTTAATGTTGTGCCAGAAACATCAGGATCTAATGAATGGAGTCCTGGTCTAAAAGCCAAGCTGATCTACTTCTTGTGCCAAGTCCATCCCTGACTGACTCCATCACTATCCTTGATGAAGTAGGCTCAGCAGCAAGTTCCTTAGATCTTCCAATAAGTAATTAAACTTCTCTGACCTGAAATTCCTTATCTCTAAAATGAAAGGATTTCTTATGTAGTTATGAAGCTATAATCTCCCCATAGACAAATGCCCCCCACCACCCCAGCAGGGAAGAAAGAAGTCAAGAAGTCTGTGAGTTAAACTGTCTTTGCCATGCCACACTATGGTGAAGGCATAATTCACATTTTGCCTTGACAACCTTTTATTTATCAAGATGTATTTACTGAATTTCTACAAGGTGCCCAGTATTAGGTTAAGTACCAGATATAAAATGGTGATTGCTATGGTTTAAATGTCCCCACCAAAACTCATGTTGAAATTTGATTGCCATTGTGACAATATTAAGCAGTGGGACCACTAAGAGGTGATTAGACCATGGATTGATAGATTAATGCCATTTTCATGGGAGGGGGGTTCATTACCACAAGAGCAGGTGGTTGTTCTAAAAGTGAATGGGATGCACTCTTGCTTGCTCTCTCTTAACCCTCTCTTGCCTTCCAATTTCTGCCATTGGCTGTCACAGCACAAAGGCCTTTGCCAAATGACAGTGTGGTGATCATGGACTTCCCAGACTCCAGAACCATGAGCCAAATAAACTTCTTTTTTTTTTTAAATTACCTATTCTGTGGTATTTGTTACAGCAGCACAAAATGACTGAGACACTGATCAAGCAGACATATTTACTTGCCTTGTGGAGCCTATCATCTAGTAAAGGAGGCACATATTAAAAAAAAGTAATCACATAAAAAATGTATAGTTGCAACTTTGGTAAGTACAAGGAAAAAGAAAACCGTGATGTCAAGTGAGATTCGAATCCCCTACCTCCTCACATATACTCAGGCCAAATGTGATAATGAGGCTAGCTGAGGTAGAAGGGAATGAGAGGAAGGAAAAAAAAGACTTTGCCATGGTTTGTGGAGGGTCTATGGCAGCCAAGCCACAGCATATGCTGTGGTATCTTTGATGGATATGCAGAGGTACAGAATCTAAACTGTAGCATCACGTGAACTGCTGAATCGATGCTCATGAGTAGTGTGGTGTGAAGTGCAGTCTAGTTAGCAGAACTTTCCAGAAAAGGTGGCCACTGAGTTATTGGGCCCTAGAGAGTCTCACGTGACCATGAAAAGTTGTCTCTCTGTGTATCTAACATGCCACTAGATAAGACTAAATCCTTGAGAACTTAGAACCAATGCCAATCTGAGTTTTCCTACTGTTGCTCTTTGTCCTATTTTCTGTGTGATTTGTGGTTTTTCTTAGTAGTCACATACTATCTGAAGATAGTAAAACAGATGATTTTTGTACAGAAATATGGTTTTCCACTTTATCAATAACCCAAGCTATAGTGAACAAATAACCATTAAAATGAAATGCAGAAACCAGTCTATTCAACTATTAATCTGTTTCCCGTCTGTTGACTGGCAGATGTAGACATGCTTGTGGATGTTACCAGTGCCTCCAGATGATGAACATCACTGAAAATTGGTTTTCCCAAGTTTTGCAAAGGTTGTATTTGGTTCAAAATCACATACATGCTATTTTGTCTGGACTCTACACACTTGATTCCCTACTGTCTCTTCAACCTGTCCCCTAAATGACCAATGACTTGTCTGTCCATCAACTGATAGATGGAGAAGTGTAAAAAGAAAACACTGAGTGTTTTCTCTGCCCTCACTTCTGAGCACCTGGAGTAATGCTGCATCAGGAGCAAAAAGTTCTATCTACCCTTCTGACCCTCACTGCATTGCCTCCCACCTTAAATCTGTTCTTTTGCCATTCAATGGAACAATTTTCCCATCATTTACTCAATGCCAGGACTCTCAATGTGTAGCAATTTAATTTTCTTCACACTTTTTAGAGGTCAAAAATAACCTCTTGGAGTCCTACTATTTTCCCACCTCATTTTTTCTGCCTTTTAAAAGTTATATTGTTAATGAAACAAAGATATTATTAAAACATTGAAATAACTGAAAAAAATATAAAACAGAAATGTAAAAATAACTCAAATTCATACTACACAGGAAAAAGCAAGTTTTCACATATTGGTGACCTTTCTTCAGACTTCTCTCTCTCTCTCTAGATAAATGCTCATGATTTATAATTTTTACTTGTAAGGCAGCATGCAGAACAGGATGGCTGGTAGTCCACATGCTTCACTGTCTGTATGCCAGTAAATCAAGATCTACAACCACGTGACAATGGCTGCATAGATGTCTTTTCTCTCTCTCTCTCTCTCTCTCTCTCTTTCCGTGTGTGTGTGTGTGTGTGTGTGTGTGTGTGTGTGTGTGTATTTAATCATGGAGAGACATTTGGATTGCTCGGGACATTTCAGTGTAGTGATCCAGGAAATTATGAAGGGTAGGGCTGCAGGTTGGTGAATTGTTTGGGGTTCCCTTTTCCTCAGTAACCCTTTATAGTCTACCGTGGAACACTTGCAGAATGATGGCCTAACAAAGATGTTCACGCCTTAATTCCAAGACCTCTCAATGTGTTATCTTACATGGCAAGAGTGACTTTGCAGATATGAAGTAAGGTAATAAATTTGTGTTGTCTTTAGTCTAATTTTCTGGTAATTTAATTCAGCAGCAGTAGAAAACTAATACATAGTCTTTCCTCAATTCCTCCCTATTACTCTGCTAAGAGATTCAGTGAAATCATCATTACCCCTTTTGGGAACTCTTGTCCAGATGTAAAGAATTTGATCATGACACTTAAATTCTACCTTACAAATAACGTCTTGGAGTTCTACAGATTAGTAACCTAAGAGTAATCTTAACCATGGGAAAATTTTCTTTCTGGGAAGTAAGTGAGGAAAACAGAGTGTACCAGCCTCACCATCATATCAGTTGAAATTACCAGGTCAGCCTATTACGGATGTAACAACCCAGCCAATCTCACACGTAGCTGGTGGCAATGGGGCCTTGGGTCAGCCTCACTCTTGCCTTTCTCATGGACAGTAGGAAAAGTGAATCTAAACAGTGACTACATCCCACATCATAGTACTCTTTAAAATCTCGGTATAAATAAAAAAACTTTTCATAATAAAACTTTTATGCAAACTTTTCTTTACATAAACACAGGTATCTTTTTTGACAGGGTGATGTCAAGAGTCAAAGGTTAAGACATTCTAAAGAGTAAAAGGAATTATTAATACTGGAGAGAGCACTAGAGTGTATCAGCTACAACTTTTGGGCTATATAATCTGCTCCCTAAATTTAAGATGAGGCAAAACTCTCACTAGCTTTCTAAGGAGAACTGCTGTTCACTGCACAGATGAGGGTTACAACGAACCATCGTATTATATCAACTTCAGGGTTCTTTGGTTGCAAGCAACTGATACAGATGCTGATTAACTTAAGAAAACAAAGATTTTATTGCAAGGGTATACAATAGCTCTTGAAAGCCATAGGGGGCTGAAGAGTGAGCCTTGGAAAGGTCAGCAACCAGGGCACCTTGGAGACCTAAGTAGCAGAAACTAAGAGAGAATTATTAGGGCACTGCGCATGGGATAAAAAAGCTCCAAGATTTAAAGTCCTGGGAAAGTCATGTGTGCAGCTGTTAAAAAGTTGGGAAGGGGAGATTGATTGTCCCCAGAATAATTGCTCCCCAAAAAAGGAATTAATAATAATCATAAAGAAAAATAGTTACACAGCATTTCACTATGGTCTGGCACCATTTTGAGCACTTTACAGGCAGTAGGCATTAGCTCATTCAATGCTCATAACAACCCTAGAAAGCTGGTTCTGTCAATGGCACCATGTTACGTATGAGAAAACTGAGATACTGAGAAGCTGGGCACTTTGAGCAAGGTCCAGAGATGGTAAATAGCCATGCCAAGATTTTATCACAGGCAATTTCAGGTAATAATACTTAACCATGAGGCTTTTCTGTGAATTTCCCAAGAGAAACCTGCGGTACTGTTATCAGAAGAATGTGAATGGCTGTGGGCAGCAAAAACTACACTGGAAGCCAAACAACCACTAGTATTTACTGGACATTAATTTATTAGGTGTCACAAAGCAAACATTAGAAATTAAAGATGGAGAGATAGAGCCTCTACCATCACACAGATAGCACTATTACAATATGAAGCAATGTACTGAGACATAAGCTCCATGAGGTCAAGGAATTTATAGGATTCTTCTTCAATCCTATACTCTGAGCTCCCAGAACATGATCTAGGGTCTGGCACATAATAGGTGCTCCATAGATATTTGTCGAATACATAAATACAAAAAATATACCCAAAAGTAGACTTAAATAATTTTTAAAAACAGATTCAAATATGATAATTACAGGGTGTGTCTTTCGGAGAGGTGCTGTGTGTCAAGAGGTGAGGAGACAGTAAATTATGGGAAGCTTCCTGGAGTAGGAGGCATTGGCCTCTGGATGTTAGTTACAATCACTTCAAATAGGCAGATCATAAAGAGAAAAACAGAGTTGTTTACTCTTGGTTTATTTGGAGTACTTTTCTAGTAAAAGAGTTCTAATTAAGAGATTAATATTTTCATAGTAAAGTGAATCAGAAAGGATTTGAAAATAAATGTTATCGATTGTGTTTTGATTATAATTATGGAGTCTAAAGACCTTCCTAAAATGGACTCTTCTGATGGGGTAAGAATATTATAAAAGGAAATAAGAGGCCAGAAGTGGTGGCTCACTCCTGTAATCCCTGCATTTTGGGAGGCTAAGGCAAGAGGATTGCTTGAGTTCAGGAGTTCAAGGCCAGCCCAGGCAACATAGTGAGACCTAATGTCTACAAAAAAAAAATACAAATAAAAATTAAAAAATTATCAAAGTGTGGTGGTGCACACCTGTAGTTCTAGCTACTCAGGAGGTTCAGGTGGGAAGATAGTTTGAGGCTAGAAGATTGAGGCTTCAGTGAGCTGTGATTGTACCACTGCACTCCAGCCCAGGCAACAGAGTGAGACCCTATTTAAGAAGAAGAAGAAGACAGAGAGTATAAAAGGCACATTTTAAGATTTTTTTGGTGGGGGGCAGTGAAGTAAGTTAGGGAATGGAGAAGTGGACTATAATTTTTTTCTCTTTATAGAACTGGAACTTTTTTTGATTTTTCAGTGGGTATAAAATTTAAGACTCTCAAAAAAACTACTATAGAAATCATGTCACTTCATTTCTCTTGTGGTGCAGGGCCATAGGAGTCATCCAACACCAGTGTGTCTCTCAAGAGGTGGGCTCCTAACACGAATCATTCAATATTTTTTAAGAAAGCTCCCAGGTAGGTGTTCAACATAGAGAAAGAGACAAGATTGAAACCATGATAGAGATGATTTTCGTGAAGAGGATGTTAATTTATGGATAGGAAGCAAGGGGCTGAAGCAAACAGATGCTTGTTTGGATGACAATTGTTCTCAAGGATGAATACTAAAATTCATTTCTTGTATTATTTGCATAGATTATTGAATAAAGGAATTCTCTAGCATAATCTCTAAAATTATGAACTCCACCTAAATTCTGTAAGTAGCAAGTAGACAGGTGAATGAGCTAAGACTAGAGGGAGGTCTTAGGAACTTTTGTGAGCAGAGTCAAGCAAGATATATTCTCTATCAATTGCAACCCAGTAAAGGAACCTGAAATGACAGTAAAAATACTCTGAGAACACAAGCTTGACATGCACACTGAAAAGTCAATCATGTCCTCTACATCATCAAAAGTAGGAGAGGCGGGCAGCCACTCTATGAAGACTAAAACATTTAGGATGGGTAAATCCTCAAAAAAGCAGAAGCTGAGCAAGAATATCATCAAATTCTATAAAGTTACCTATGGAACTGATGAAATGGGATGTTTGCTCCAAAATTACTAAAAGAGGGAGGCATATTTTGGCACAGGTAAGATAAACATTTAAAACTAATTTTTAAAAGATTTTCTATCTACACCTTTAAAAAGCATGTGCAATTCATACTATTAAATGGTCTCTTGAGGGCAAGCATTGGTCTTATTCAATGCTGTATTTTCATTTCCTACTCTGGAACCTACAAATATTAGATGCTTTTTAAATGTTTCTTAGATGAATAGATTAAATAAATAGATAAGAAATATGAGTTTTCATAACTTAAAGTTCCAAAGTTCCTTAAAACTCTCTCTGTGTATGCTTGTGTGTGTGTGTGTGTGAGAGAGAGAGAGAGAGGATGTGTGTAGATTTCACAGATAGGAGAACAAGTCACTTGCAGATGGTAACAAAGTAAAATACAATATGTTCTCATCTCATTGTGACTATCTTGCTTCCCCAGTAAAATCTACCTATTTTATCCTCAGCTGTCTAGCCTACTCTAACCTCTAATTTATAGAATAACTGTTAGGGAATGTGATCCACCAAACTAGATATCACGGTCATTACAGTGTCCACAGATAGAGACTGGACTTTTCTTACCTCCCCAGTATTTGCATGACAGAGACCATCTATCTCACAAAGCCTAAGACACATTGACTATCTGACTCTTTCTAGTAAAAGTCTGCGAACCCCTTTTGCAATTACTCAAGTCTCCCACTGTAGCATGAAAGCAGCCACAGACAACACATAAGTAGACAGGCATGGTGGCATTTGACATGTGTGAGAGCTCTGATATAGAGGAAAGGGATCTAACTTTAACTAGGGAGTTCAAAGACGGCTGCATGGAACAGTGATCTATTCACGGAATCAGGAATGATGAGTAGGAGCCAGCAAAGCAGAGGACCGCAGGGTAGGGGATTGGAGCAGAAGCAACAGCACAGAAACAGAGGTGAGGGGACACTGGATGTTATTAAGTAACTTCAAGTCCTATGGTGTGGCTGGAGCATTTGCTGCCTATGGAGAGTAGTACCAGATGAGGCTCTAAAGACCTTTATTCAGTCAGGGATGTGTCCACTCTGTTCACACCCTATCCCTCATTCCTGGCTCAAAGCCTCTCAAGTGACAGAGGCTCCATAAATGTTAGTTCACTCTGAATGAATGATCTGCAGGGTCCAGATCAGGAAGTTGCTGTAAGTTATTTTGAGACACAAAAAAGAGAAAGCTGAGTGATAAGTTGGGGAAACATTAGGACAGTGCCACTTATGACCTGTTACCATGGGCAATTTCCTTGATGTCTCTGGGTCTCTAAACCTCCATTATAGTGAATGTAAAACTGAAATAGTCGCGCTTACCTCATAGTATTGTTGCAAGGATTAAACACAGTGTGGTTTACATAAACTTCAGGGTACAAGGCCTGGCACCTAGAGGCACTCAATAAACGGCAGCAATTATTGTGAGTCTGTTTCACTGCTGAGTTTGGCAGCATCTCAATGTTTGATATTGTATCTATTTTGGCAAGGAAAACTGAAACAGAGCTGAAGACCATGATGGTGAAAGCAGTGCGCTGAGATTCTGTTCTGGTTTCGGCTGGGATTGTTTGTTCAGCCCTAACAGCTAGTGCCGAGTCCCCCTTTGGGACACTGAGAACTCACAAGCCACACGGTAACCAAAAGGAAGGCAGAAACCTGAGCAGCCAGGCGGGAGGCAGAGACAGCCTTTGTGGAGAAAACATTTGTTCCCCTTAAAGAAATAGGATGTTTGAAAAGAAAACATGCAACTTTGGAGACACAGACTCCAGTACATACATTTCAGTGACCACTCCCTCCAGATGGGCTCGAGGATCAAGCCAGCTACGCGATATATCCTTTGCCAAGAACAAAACTCACTATAGAGAATGCTGTGTTCTCACATAAAATAATTTTTGTGTTATATTAAACTAGAGTCCAATTGCCATTTTCCAGAAAGCAGGCAACCACTTTAATTCCCTAAGTTTGTGATGCAAGTAAAACTCACAATATCCACCATCAGTTTATGGTTCTGAGTGTTGTTTATTATGCTTAAAAAGAATGCCCTGGAGTTTTCTCAAGCTTTGGAAAGGCAGAAGAAAATGAGTTAAATTAAACTGGTCTAGACCTGAATTGGGCAAACTCTTGGCAAAGAAATGATCTACATCCAGACTTAACTTGAGAGGCCTTACTCCGTGGGGAGCCTGGAATAACAGTCCCAAAGAGGAGACAAACGACAATGTGAGAAAAGCCAAATCCAAAAAGCACAGTTAATGAGACCACAAAAGACTTCCTAGGTCATCTTGTCCACCCTCCTGCAAAGCTTCCCCTCTGTAAAGTAACTTTTCTCCAACAACCGCTCAAGGTGTTCTGATGACCATCTTTTTGTCCCTTATGGCTTGCCTCATTGATATTAGTGACATTTAATCAAACGAATCAGCTTCCTATGTAAAATATAATTTATTATTTGAAGCTGGTTTTAATGGCTTGCCTTAAAAGTATTGGGAGATAATACTTTGTTTTTTCGTGTGTGTTAATCTTACTTATATATATTTTGTCTTTTGTTCAAACTCTCAAGAAGATTCTTTACCTTGCATTATTATTTAAACTTTTCATCAGTAATACAAAATTTTAGAGATCTAAGAATTTAGGAAATATTTAATGCTCTTAAAATATAAATCTATAGAGTAGTCCCTCCTTATTCACAGGGGATACCTTCCAAGACCCCTGGTGGATGCCTGAAACGCAAATGGTACCAAACTCGATTGCTGCCAATCAGATCATATTCCTGTTCATGTCTTCCACCCACGAATTCAATGCCTTTTCCATCTTAACTAGGCACTGACCACATGCTGTAGCTGTAATTTTTGCAGTCTGAGATGTGATGGCAAAACTCACATTAATTTCTTTTTTTCTTCACAATTTCACAAATAGAAGATTATTTCTTACCACATATCTTAGCAGCCTCAACATACAATTCTTTTCTTCCTTATTAAGTTGAGAATTTTCACTTTTTCACTTAAAGAAGACACTTTAAGGCTTCTCTTTGGCATATCCAAATTGCCAGTATCACTATTCTCATGTTTTCAGGCCATTATTTAGTCAAATAAGGGTTCCTTGAACACAAGCATAAGATACCGCCACAGTCCATCTCATAACCAAGATGGCTACAAAGCTGCTGCCCAGAGGGGAGCGTGTACAGCACAGAGATGCCGCACACGGCGAGGATTCACGTCTCAGGGGTGGAACCAGGTGGCTCAAGATTTCATCACGCCACTCAGAACGGCACGCAATTGAATTATTTATTTATGAGTTATTTATTTCTGGAATTTTCAATTTAATACTTCAGGCCGCAGTTGACTGCAGGTAACTGAAACTGCAGATAAAGGGGGACAACTATCTGTGCATATATGCGTATATGTTGTTAATTTTTTGTATTTTTTAAAGGTCACAAGATATATAACTTTTCCTTTGGTTATTTTCATACTCACAGGAGATTAAGAGTTTTATAGACCTGTGGTGTTCAAATTAGTTTTGCCCCTTTTTCTGGGTATTTCCTTTAGCTATACTGTGGACAGCTATGTCCCACTACATACCTGAAAGAAATTCCACAGCACTGATTCCCAATGCAATATCCTAGAACAGAGCAACAAGAAGACACATAAAAATGATTTGCTTATACTATTTATAAATTAAATCTGCTTGGTAATAAATTGGCTAGGTGCAAGTCAGAACATCTGCACATGTTCCTTTCAGAGAGCAGTTATGATTGTAAAGCATGAACAGCTCTCGAGCTGTCTGCCTTCTCCAAAACCTCTTACTTTTCTTCATGAGCTATTCGTGCCCAGTTTGGTCTCATTATAAAGGTAGTTCCCATTTGAGAGACAGTATTGCATCACGGTTAAACACGTAGAATCTAGAGCTGTTCTGGGTTCAAATTCCTGGTCTGCACCTTACTAGCTGTGTGTACCTGAAACCGCCTTTGCAAAGATTATAACTGAGGAAATTATGACAGTGAAAGATACCAGACCTAACCGACTCCATCTTGCTTCTAACTTTTAAGCTGTCCTTGTTCCTTCCTGGGTGCAGGCTGAACTAACCTGGGGAAGGAATTTAGTTTATGGTTTGACTCTGAAACAAAACTGATAATAGCCCTTTCCCAAAAAGACCCCCTTCTTGCCTTGGGACCAGTCTGCCTTCATAGGACTAACAAATTAGCTACAAGAATAGAAATTATGGTTTATGGGTCATGCAGCCTCTGGCTGCAAAAGTCTGAACCTTCCCAAATTGCTCCTGGGGGTAACATCACTATTGTAAAACCCGAGATCAGTGCTTGAGATATTTTGCAGACCCTGCACTCAGCACACCAGCTGACACCACCCAGACCAGTAATCTGACTCAACCAGTTCTGCCATCCCACCAGGAACAGAAGACAGCAAGAAAACCTCACTGCGACCCCCTATAATTCCATCTCCAACCTCACCAATCAGCACTCCCCACTTTCCAAGCCCCTACCCGCCAAATTATCTTTAAAAACTCTGATCCCAGAATGCTCAGGGAGACTGATTTGAGTAATAATAAAACTCCAGTCTCCCAAACAGCCAGCTCTGCGTGAATTACTCTCTCTCCATTACAATTCCCGTGTCTTGATAAATTGGTTCTGTCTAGGCAACGGGCAGGGTGAAACTGTTGGGAGTTACATCCCTAGGCAAGCCTTTAGCCTTTCTATGGCACAATTACCTCATTTGTAAGCAGAGGGCAGTAGTTGTAACTACCTCATATTTATGAAATCCCTCAAAAATGTTGTGTTCCATAGTGAGTGTTCACTGAATGTTAGGTAGGATTTATTCTCCCTTCATCGTCTGCTACCAACCTTTCCATGAAATCCTTATTCTACAAGTTTCTAAGAATGGACCTATCAATAATCCATATTAATATTAATCAATATTATGATCCAGAAATATCATCTTCCTATAGACCAACACTTAAAGACCCACTGCCCCAGTGTTTAGTGATGATTTGGAAACCAGAACTATCACTACCAGGTGACGGTGCCATCATCACTCTAGTATAATAACCATAGAGAGATCATCACAGAACAATACCTGTCTTTGTAAAATCTCAGTGTTTATTTGGTGAGGTCACTGAGGTAAGCCTAGGTAAAAACATGACACCAAAATTTCCTATGGAATCTACATTTTTATAGTGCTCAATTTAGACACACACACACACACATTACTCTGAGACTATAAACATTTCAACAATTGTTTCACAAAAGTTCACATTCGCATAGGGTTTTATATAGGAACAACAGCTTTAATTTTTTTAGCACAGTCTTTTTGGTTCTTGGTGATTTCCCGAAGTTTGAAATTGTATTAAAACCAGTCTCTGCGTATGTGTGTCGTTCATTCTGTATTACCTGATTTTTTCAGTCACTTTCTTTTTCATTACTTGGTCATCTTGGTCACATTTACCTTCTTTCCTAAACAATCATAGTATAGAACCACAGTTTTACATTCTTTTTGCAGGTTTAATTAAAATGTATTTCTTAAAGGAATGCTTTATTCCTTCGAAAGTATTGATTTAGTTCATTTATTTTTTAAAACTAAAATTGAATTTTTATTTATAGGACATCAATACTTTATTCCTCAGACTCAGTGAGTATAAGAGTTCCTGAGGATATTTTAGCATTCTTTAACATTTATGTTTAATTAAATGAATAATACATGAAAATATGTTTTGAAAGTCTTTACCTTATACTTCTAAATGACTTGTTTATTATTCCAAAGTATGAATAAATCGTGTCTTTAATTATTTCCTCATTGACGAACATTTTGTTCTTTCAATTTTTAAAATCTGTGAGCAACAAGGCTTCAATAACCATTTGTATACATATCTTTTTTCAAATATGAAAGTTTCTTTGTAAGACAGATCTAAGAAATAATGTGTCTGGCTTAAGGGGTATATGCATTTTCAAATTGTAGTGAGAAATGTCTAAGATGGACCTGATTACATAAATAGTAAAATTTTCTAACTGGAAAAATACCATAAGGTATTATAAAGAAAGTAAGCTTCTTTTCCAACTTAATAAGAATTTTATCAGAAACGGATGTTGGATTTTATTAGTTTTTTTCACTCACCACCTGAGAAAATGATCACTTCTTCTTCTTTACCATGATTATGATGTTATATTAACAATATCTTATTTGTTGGTGATAGATTATTATTGGATGTTATTTTTCAATTTTTTATTTAGGATGTTTTCACAAATATTCATAAAAGATCTGATCTTTGATTTTCTGTATTTGTAACCTTTTGTTCAGGTTTTAGTATCATGGCTATGCCAACTTCCATTATGAAAAGAATTCAGAGCTCTCTGTTTTAGAAAAGTTTAAACAAGGTTGGAGTGTACATTCACAGCGCCTCCATCCATTAAACAGTTTTATTCTGATGCCTTCGGGGAAGGGATTGTACTCCACACACATTCTGCTTTTCTTCCTAGGTAATTTTCATTATTAACTATTTCTGCCTTTTATGGGAGTTGGTCTTGGTGACTTCAGTTTCTTGGAAAATCAATCATTTCCTCCAGGTTTTCAAATATATCTGCATAGTGCTAAAGAATTTTTTAAATCTTAATATTATTTCTCTATTCTTTTTCCAATTTCTATTATAATTTTATATGTGTCATTTCTTTCCATCTTGAATGGACTCACTATTATCTATCATATGTTCATATGTATTCTATTTTAGATCTGTTAATTTCTAATATTAAGAATTTTGGATTTTTGTCAAACTTCTGAAGTGTAATGTTTAGTAATGTGTTTGCAAGAGTTTTCTTTACCATTATTAATGTAATTGTTTAACTCTATGGATTTTCCTTTTCTTTTTTTTTTTTTTTTTTTTGAGACAGAGTTTCGCTCTTGTTGCCCAGACTGGAGTGCAATGGCATGATCTCAGCTCACCGCAACCTCCGCCTCCCGGGTTCAAGTGATTCTCCTGCCTCAGCCTCCCAAGTAGCTGGGATTACAGGCGCCTGCCACCAGACCCAGCTAATTTTTGTATTTTTAGTAGAGACAGGGTCTCACCATGTTGGCCAGGCTGGACTTGAACTCCTGACCTCAGGTGATCCACCCACCTCAGCCTCCTAAAGTGCTGGGATTACAAGTGTGAGCCACTGCGTCCAGCCCAACTCTATGGATTTTTCTTTGAGCACTATATTATGCAGATTCTTCATTTTTGCTATTTTAAATATATTTTGAAATTTTGTTCTTGATTTAATAAAAATCAAATGGTATAAAGCAGAATTTTTACATTGACAGGTGGTGAAACTTTTGGAACTATACTATTTATTTCTGTTTTTTTTTTCATTGAGAGAAGGGAATATATTTGAATGTATTCTATACAACTTTTGCTATTTTAGAACGTATTGGTTATCCTTTGAAGTCTAATATGTGGTAAGTAACATTTATAAATGTTTCATGTATATTTCCATAGAAAATGTGTGTTTGTGTGTGTGCGTGTGTGTGTGAAAAAGAGAAAGAGATCTATTATAGCAATTATTTAGTTCCTGAGCTATACTTAATTACTTTTTCCTTCCAATCTACTAAGAGATTTGCATTAAAGCCTCCAGATTTCAGTTGACAATACTGTATGTTATTAATTCAAAGGAGATGAAACGTGTACAATGCTATGGGAAAAATTATGCCTTCTTAAGTAGCTGACATCGCAATGCCTTTTGACATAGATTTACCTTTTCCAGAAAATGTTTGCTAGGAGTGGGGTTCAAGAAGTGACAAAGCAAGGAGGTTCATGAGGCTATGATCAGTTAGGGGGAAACTGGCGTTTTTGGAGATGTCATCTAGGAGTAAGGAATAAGAAGGAGCAACAGTAAGACTTACCACTGACTTTGCAACAGAAATAATGTGAGCTAGAACACAACAAAATGACATTCTTAAAGTACTGGAAGAAAATAACTTCCAGAGGTTATTTACATTCTCAGCAAAAATAACTTTATAAAGATGAAGATGAAACAAAGATATTCTCAGAAAAAATTTAGAGAACTTGTTTATAGAAGACCTAAATTATAGTTCATAATATAGTCGGATACAATTTTTAGTCAGCTTTGTGTGTGTGTGTGTCTGTGTGTGTGCGTGTGTGTGTAGTATTTGCCTTTTAAAACTATGTCCATAGATAATTTTGATAACAAAATGACCTAAAAATAAAAGGTACTACAAAGAGAGAAAAATAATTCAGGAATGGGCAAGCCTTGGTATGAGCACTGAATACTTTTAAAGAAAAGTTATGGGTATGGATACAGAGCAGAAAACTATATATGATGCCCCCACATAGTTTAAAGAGAAGTACTTG